>NC_133136.1:101303495-101950623 GCF_048418815.1 Hemitrygon akajei
AAACAGACTACACCAGAAAATCCACATAACATTTGGCAATCCCCAATCCAGAGTCCGGAGAGGCTGCTGCGTATTAATATCGCGCTACTGTCTAGCGCGTTCCCCGGAAAGGAGCTCCAAATCCACCAGACAAAAACAAGATCAAAAACTAAAGCTACAAGACCTGCACAAAACCACATAATTACAACATATAGTTACAACAGTGCAAACAATAGCATAATTGATAAAAAAAAACAGACAATGGGCACAGTAAAAATAGTCCAAGATGTTAAAGGACTGTAAGTTCAAATGAAATCAGCACAGTTTCCACAAGTCCCCAGGGTCCCGACAGACTCGCCATCCCACGCCAGCAGCAGAAGGGAATACCCCCGCTATGGACTTCCAAGGTGCCGCCCGACTCAGCCTCGCAGACGCAGCACACACCGAAAATGACCTGAGCCCTTCGAAAGGACTCCGAGTCCGTTGAACCTCCGAGCCGACAACCATCCCCTCCAGTACAGCTTCTCCGAGCTCCATCCACTGCCTAGTGTATTAAGACCAACGGCCATCGGCAACGCGACCCCGAGGACTGGGGGCCTATTCTTCCCAGCAGAGACCCGGACCTCACAGCAGCAGCAGCAACGAAGAAGGTCTTCCTGGAATTTCCCGATGTTTCTCCATGCTTCCACGTACATTTTCAATCTATTATGATTGCGCACGGCACCCCACTTCACAAATAACAGATAATCAGTTCCAGAGTGGCCGCTGCAAGCTGCGTCGCGCCGCCATCTTGGATCAATCAATCAAGTTTTATTCTAATTTCAATGGTACATTGACAGATAAATACAGATGGCTAAGGACAAGGTAAAATTCATTTCTTTTAATGTCAATGGGCTATTAAATCCAATCAAACGTAAGAGAATTTTATCCAATTTGGAACAATTTGATTTATACTGGGAAAAATGGTTTAACTACATAATGCCTCATAGGCCTGATTTTATTCTCACAAATCAATGAATCTGTTGTTAAAAAAAATCACTCCCTACTTGTACATAATGCTTTCCTTTTGCTTGTTTTTTCTTTCCACTCTTTTCTATGGGTGTATACCTCAGATAAATACTTTGTGGAGATTTGTGATATATATGATTATATGATATATATGTACAATGTCTGAAATACATCTTATGGAAATGTTTGATGATGAACTTCAATAAAAAAAAATACAAAAAAAAGGAATATAGTGTGGGGAAGTGTATGGTCTGGCACTTTGGTAGAAGGAATAAAGGTGTAAACTATTTCTAAACAGGGAGTAAATTCAAAAATCAGAGCTGCAAAGAGACTTGGGACTCCTTATGCAGGATTCCCTGAGGAAATTGACTCAGTGGTAAGGAGGGCAAATGCAATGTCAGCATTCATTTAAAGAGGTCTAGAATATAAAAACAAGGATGAAATGCTAAAGCTTTGTAAGGCATTGGTCAGACTGCACTTGGACTATTTTGAGCAGTTTTGGACCCCTTTTCTAACAAAAGGTGTGCTGGCATTGGAGAGATTCCAGGGGAGGTTCACGAGAATGATTCCAGGAATGAAAGATTTATGAGGAGCGTTTGATGTGTCTGGGCCTGTACTCACTGGAATTTAGAAGAATGAAGGGGTATCTCATGAAACCTATCGAATATTGAAAGGTCTCTATAGAGTGGATGTGGGGAGGATGTTTTCTATATTGGAGCTGATTTCATAGATGACAACCTCTAATTAGAGGGATGTCTATTTAGAACAGAAATGAAAAGGAATTTCTTTAGCAAAGGGTGATGAATCTGTGGAATTAATTGCCACGGATGGCTGTGGAGACCATTGGGTATATTGGGTATATATGAAGCAGAGAGTGATAGGTTCTTGATTAGTCAGGGTGTCAAAGGCTACAGAAAGCAGGCAGGAGGATGGGGTTGAGAATGATAATAAGTCAGCCATGATGGAATGGCTGAGCAGACACAGTTGGCTGAATAGCTTAATTCTACTCCTATGTCTTTTGATCTTATGGATATAGTACCAACAATAGACTGGGGGAAAAATAATGGTGAATTAAGAAATAAAATGGGATAGCAATGGATTCATATGCTGTTTAAAAATAAGCATCTCCTACTTAAGACAGAAAGGGTAAATTCCTTTTTCTCAATGAGTCTTTTGTACATTCATACACAACGGGTGATGGGAACAAAGGTTTTGGATATTTTTAAAGTGAAGTTAGATGGATAAAGATGGGGGAAGTTTATTAGGTGTAGCTGGGAATAAAAATTGAGATTACAATCAGATCAACCTTGATAAAGGGGGAACAGGTTCAAGTGGCAAAGTGGTTTTACTTCTGCATATTCCATATTTACAAACAATTTATTTACTTGATGTCCATAGCATACAAAATCCACTCACATTGATTACTGTGATATCATTTCTTATTTTAAAAACATTAAAAATATTTACATAGTACTGTAATTGGATTGTTAAGTGTTACTCTAACACTGAGACTTGTCGATCAGGAGCACATACTGGCTCTGAACACTGGAACATGTGTCACATCCTTGTGTCCTTCATGCCCTCTGGAAAATTAAATTGCAATTTTCACACCTACTATATAGTCTTGTGTTCACCAGTACTTGAGGTAATATGAGAATGTGACCTCTGGGCAGCACTGATGGGAAGGATTTAGTTACAGTAAAAGATAATGTTACACCAGAAAGTAAAGGAAGCGTTCGTTGATTGTGTGTGGCTGCTCATCACTCTGCAGTCGGAGCTCAGCGGTTGATCCTGATATTGACACTATATAAAACGTTTCACCTTTAAGTGATGTACAGCTTTCGTAAATGCAGTCCAAGGAGCAGCACTTTCATTTTATGAAAACCTGCCTGGAGTTTCACTCAATGTGGCTTTCTTCTCCAAAGAGATGAATGGAAATAATGTGCTGAGACTCAAAGTTGATCACTGTAAGGGAACCTTAAACTCTTCACAGTAAATTTCACAATAAACAAGTGACCTTGTAATTGTCCAGACAAGCTTTTACTAGTAAACTTAACATAATGCAATATACAAGTGGATCTCGAATCCTCTAAGATGACAAAGAATTTCTTGTTGAAAATGCTCAAACAGAAAATGCCCCATCCCCTTCACTGTTAAAAAAAATTTCAAAATTGTGTGCCTTCTTCCATACTGCAGAATATCATCTGTTCCTGACAACATCATTACGATCTTGTAATGATCCAACTTAAAATTTGCCTGTTAGCACATTAACCTGCTGTGGAGTGTGTGCACAGAAAATTAGGCAGCAGTGAACATGCCTGTGTGCATTTTGAAGGTGTTCCAGTTTGAAAAGATCTGGCCCCCAGCAATTGGTTTTTATCCTAATCCCAAAAAGGAAAAACAGTAAATCCAGGTGTATACATCATGGTCACAGAGCATGGTCAAATTACTTGGCATGTGAAAGCTAACCATACTGAAACAATGGGTGCACCTGCCAGCAGTTCATGTAGTGGTATGGTAGTCCGCAGGAATTAAATTGCTCAGCACAGACACATTAATTTCTAAGGGGTGGTGGGGGGACAAGTAGAAGGTTGTCAGTGGAAGTCAATCCTCCTTTTGAGGGCATTAAGCTCCAAGTTGTTATGATCACTCCAGGCTGGAAGACAGACTACCTCCCTTTGTTATTAGTCACATCATTATTGGAGATGAGACCAACTACAGTCATGTCACCCGAGAACTTTAGGATTTTAATGGACTTGTCTGTGGAGGTACAGTCATTTGTATAAAGTAAGAATAGGAGGGATGAAAAATCACAGCACTGGGGAGAGTATGTGCTTATAGACATTGGATCAGACAAGTAGGAGCCCAGCCTTACATGCTGCTTCCATCCTGTCAGGAAATTCACAATCCACTAACATACTGTAGGGTACAGTTATTTGGGATAACTCCAGAAGGTGGAGTAAAAATTCACAAACAAGATCCTCACATACAGTAGGTGTTGGGTGAGTCCAACTGTTGAAGAATGTAATGAAGACACAAGTTAACTGCATCCTCAACTCAGCAATTTTTTTAAATTCTTTAAGCAAACCGTAATGGGTCAAGAAGAGGATCAGCAATTGACTTAAGGAAGGCCAACATCAGACCTTCAAAGGTTTTTATAACTACAAAAGTCAGAGTGACTGGCCCATAATCATTACGTTCAGTGATCTTGTCTTTCTTGGGATCTACAAAATTAAAAATATATTTTACATTATTAAACAAAATTGTTCCTATTTTGTAATTTTCCACTTTGTCATTAGTTATAACTATGTTGGACATTGTTCAAATTTTATGTTTTAGTGGCGAAAAATTACATTGGCAAGAAACATAGAGGAAAAACTTACCTTTGGTTGCTAATGTAATTTCCATATGATATTTAGAGTCAATAAACAAAACCCAATAGTATTATGTTTTATTTGAAAGTTTTCAGTGCTGGACCAACTTCTCCAACACAAAGCAAAATTTGCCCTCTAGGGTTGTTGAGGACGTGCAGGAGTGGGGCAGATGTATTTGTTATGTTTGTTCTTTAACAAAGATAAACTTGGCATGAGTTTACAAATGCTGTAACTCATTTTATTTACAGAATACTACAGACATGCTTTCAGGTTGATCACATTGTACCCGCCAAAAGCGTGCGTGTCCTGTTCACCAATGTCACTTCCGGTTCTGGGTGAACCTCCTGCTTTGCACACTGGGAACTGAAATTCTTTGTCATATACATACATAATAACACAGTATGCATTAGTTTGGCTGACAATGAAGGAATGTTTGGGAGAAATCAGGAAGCAATGGTCTGTCTCTGCAAATGAATGAATCCAGTATCTCTGAGATGTGAACAGTTCCTTCTTGCTAGCCATTGGCACAAGAGAGCAATGGTTTCCATCGGGGAGGGGCTAATTTGATTGACAGACTTTCTACCTTTCTCAATTCCTCCATGGACACTTGAAAAACAGATGGAGGGCCATTATATTTGGGTCAGATTATAGGATTTAGGGTTTTGCTAAGTTTATGGTATCAAAGATTGCACAGTTTATATTACACCCATGTTGCCAGTGGTGTAGTGACTTTGAGGTGGATGGTCCCAAGTTCGAATCCGGCAGGCTCCTTGTATGTTTTCCATCCTGCTGGGTTGGGCATCGAGCTGGCAATTTGGCCTTGTAAAAAACAGTCAATTACTACATAAATGGTAAAAATGTCACCCAATGTGCTACAACGTACAAGAAGGAACAACAACACATATGTGCACAATGAAGTTCAATACATATCTCTGCTATGAAGTTCAAATCAACACTATGGTACTTATTATGGTACCTAATTGCAGAGTTCCATATGAATAGCTAGACATTGTAGCCTGTCAGAAGTTGGCCAGATGACATTCTTTCATCTGCAGTCGCAGTCTCACCAGTTTAGTCTCTGAGCTACAAGCAGATCTTTGCATAATTTATACTTTGGTGTAATTGAAGGTGCTGCCAACCTCAAACAGCATAACTAAAAATAAAGGAGCATAACACATTTGAACATTTTTACATCTTGGGCACAATTTAACTCTTACAAAATGTTATCCTCCAGGTCAGAGAGATCTTTTGCTAATACTATACTTACAGTTCTGATTTTTTCTGAATTCATAATCCTTGGGAAATTGTATTTATCCTCTTCTACTTTGCCTTGCAGGATTACAAGGTTTCCTTAAAACAAATTTATTCTGAATGAAATTCATTGCTTCTGCTTAGTGATTTTAAATGTATATTACTTTTGGATGAATGCAATATATTCCTAACTGCTTCTGGGAGAAAGACCATGTTCTTGGCTATTGATGTCAGTGAATTTATCCAAACACAAATGAGGATTGAATAAAGTTGCAAACATTCTTTTGGGCAAAGAACTGAATGGATTTTAGCAATCTGAATTTCTTTCATCTATTTTTAGTTCTGTTTAATAGCATCTTCAATTAAGCAGAAGTATAAGTCAGACAAGGCTTGGCTCACAAATCAGAGACTTGAGTGTTGAGAGTGCAGATCAAAGAACAGTATATAGGGGTCACCTTGGTCAATATCTGACACACTGCAACCTCTAGACATTAATCAAGGGTAGTGTTGGGCCAGACATCATGATTTCTGTGCCAGACTCTTCAATTCAAGCACTGGTAGCAAAGCCTCATAATATTTATGGCAAATCTGTATCACATGACAGGATTGTACCATTTTCATCTTGCATGTCCAGCTGCCAAGGGTTATTGATAAAATGGCTTCACCCCGTACAGTCAATTCATATCCACTTTACATAATACTTTGTGATCCAGGCTTCAGAAATTTCCATGTTTCACTTAGGAGTTTGGGAAAGGTTTTAACTTAGATTTTCAAACACAGTTCTTGTCTGAACTTCAAGGGTCTCCTTGGAAAGATAGCCTTGTGATAGCCTAGCACAATCAAAGAAAGCTTTTATATTACTTCAAGTGCATAACAAAACAATTACCCAGATGCTACTAAATTCCTCCTGTTTAGAAAATAACATAAGGGCATAACTGCTGAAAAAGGGATTTGGTTTTGAAATGGAGCCCAGTCCCAATATGCAAAACCAGCTAAATGTTATCACAATGTGGTGAGGACAAAAGGTTGATCCAGGATTATCCTCAGCAGGCCATACTGCAGAGGTCAAGAAGTTGTAGTAATTGTCAAGTATCTGAAGAATAAACAGGCAACACGAGTGAATCTGCAGATGCTGGAAATAAATAAAAACACAAAATGCTGGCAGAACTCAGCAGGCCAGACAGCATCTATGGGAGGAGGTAATAACGACGTTTCAGGCCGAAACCCTTCATCAGGAGTGAAATAACATGAGATGGTCGAGGGGGGATAAGAAGTGGGGGGAGGGATAAGGTAGAGAGTGGGGAAGTGATAGGCTGGAGGGAAATGGGCTGGGGGAAGGTGGAGAATTATGGGAAATAAAAGAGAAAGAAAGATAGGGCTGGGGGGAGAGATTATAGTGGGGGGGGGGGGAGAGAGAGAAAGAGAACCAGACTAAAATAATAGATAGGGATGGGGGTAAGGGGGGGGCAGGGGTATCAATGGAGGTCAGTGAGTTGGATGTTCATGCCTGCAGGAAGGAGGCTACCTAGGCAGGAGATAAGGTATTGCTCCATCGACCTGCGTGCGACCTGCATGCTCGTCAAGATGAGGCCAGCCTAGGTAGCCTCCTTCCTGCCGGCATGAACATCCAACTCACAGACCTCCGTTTATACCCCTGCCCCCCCTTACCCCCATCCGTATCTATTATTTTAGTCTGGTTCTCTTTCTCTCTCTTCTCCCCCCCCCCCCCCCCACTATAATCTCTCCCCCCAGCCCTACCTTTCTTTCTCTTTTATTTCCCATAATTCTCCACCTTCCCCCGAGCCCATTTCCCTCCAGCTTATCACTTCCCAGCTCTCTACTTTATCCCTACCCCCACTTCTTATCCCCCCTCAACCATCCCATGTTACTTCACTCCTGATGAAGGGTTTTGGCCCGAAACGTCGTTATTATCTCCTCCCATAGATGCTGTCTGGCTTGCCGAGTTCTGCCAGCATTTCATGTTTTTTCATTTGAAGAATAAACAGCATGGTTTTTTTGTCCTCACCTATTTATATTACCTATCTGCCACAAGCAGGACTTTCCAGTGATAAAACATTGCAATTCCAATTCCCATTCCTGTTCTGACATGTTAGTCCATGGCCTCCTCTTGAGCCAGTTTGAGGCCATGCTCAGGGTGAAGAAGCAACAGCTTGTATTCTGTCTGGGTAGCCTCTAGCCTGATGGCATGAATATTGATTTGTCCTTCCGGTAAAAAAAATTCCCCACTCCCCCACTTCCCCTATTCCCCACTCTGTCCTTTTATCTCTTCTCTCCTGCCTATTACTTCCCCTGGGTCCCTCCTTCTACCTTTTTCCTATGGCCCACTCTCCTTTTCTTTCAGATTCGTTTTTCTTGAGCCCTTGACTTTTCCTATCCACCTGACTTCACCTATCACCTTCCAACTAGCCCTCTTCCTCTTCCCCGCCTTTTTTAGTCTGGCATCTTCCCTGTCCACCCCCCCCCCCCCCCACCAAACTTCATTTTCAGACTTGAAGAAGGATCTCGGCCCAAAAAGTTAACTGTTTATTCACTTCCATACATGCTGTCTGACCTGCTGAATTCCTTCAACTTTTGGACTTGCAATCAACAGAAACACTGTGTTGCCTTTTTCACTGTACTAAGTATGATAGTGCCGATCACACTTGCAGGCATGGCTGTATGAACAACTATTGAAGAGAACTCAAAATGGGTGATGCTGGAGAGTACTCAGAAAACTCAGCAGCAAAGAGGTAAACAAGGATGTCTTCCATTTCTTTCTTCATCACTGGTCCAAGTGAGCACACAGCCAAATGTAAAGGTGGCATTACTGCTACATGATACCTGAAATGGAAATATTGGCTGCATCTATCAGAGCCAAGATTACGTCAGCTCTTCCCAGAAAGAAGTGGGAGTGGGGGTGGTCTACAGCTGACATACCAAGGTGCACTGCTCGTTTATCACTTCAGACAGAACTGGTATTGAACTCTCTCAGCAAAAACTGCTGAAATTACAATTGACTGCAGTGGAATTTGAGAATAAAAATTGCATTAAGTAGCTGATTAGGTTCAATGCAGGAGATTGGAAGAGAGCTGAAATCCTGTTTGCTTTAGAATATAGGCAGAAATTTCTTATTTGTGTAGAGTCAGAATCAGAATCAGAATTATGTTTTTATCACTGATAAATGTTATGAATTTCTTTTTGCTTTGTGGCTGCAGCAGAGTGTAAGACATGAGAATTACTATAAGTTACAAAAATAATTTAATTTATAGTGCAAACATGGAATAGCAAGCTAGTGTTCATGGACTGTTCCAAAATCTGATGGCTGAGGAGAATGTGATTCTGAAATATGGAGTGTGATCTTCAGGCTGCTGTACATCTTCCCTAATGAAAAGAGGGCATGGCCTGGATGGTAAGGGTGCTTCATGATGGATGTTGCCTTCTTAGAGCAACACATTTGAAGATGTTCTCGATGGTAGGAAAGGCTATGCCCATGATGGAGCTGGCTGAGTCTATAACCCCCCTCTGCAGCCTTTTCAATCCTGTGCATTGGAGTTGCCAACCAGTCAGAAAGCTCTCCATCACCAGTGTAAATTTGCTAGAGTCTTTAGTGACATGCCAAATATCCTCAAGTATAGCGACTGACGTGCCTTCTTTGTGACTGTATCGACGTGCTGAGCCAGGATAGATGCTCTGAGGTGCTGATGCACAGGAACTTCAGGCTGCTCACCTTTCCCACTGCCAACCACCCAATGAACCAACCTGAAACACTCACGTAATCTCAGACCAGATTTCTTTTTTCTCTTTCAACTATGCACTAGTGTCATTATGCTTATTTTGTTAATTTCTGTATACATGTAAGTTACATATTTTTAATTATTTTTATTTTTATTTAGAGATGCAGTGCAGAACAGGCCCTTCTGGTCCTTCAGACTGTGCCATCCAACAGCCCATCTATTTCACTCTAGCCTAATCACAGGATAATTAGCAATGACCAATTAACTTACTAGCTGGTACATTTTTGGACTGTGGGAGGAAACTGGAGCTCCCAGAGGAAATCTTCGTGCACCTGGAAAGGAAAATACAAACTTGCTTACAGGGGACACCGGAATTGAACTCAGAACTCTGATGCCCAAGCTGTAATAGCGTCTCAGTAACCCAACACTACGGTATGAAGTTGTTAGAATGAGCGAAGGAAGTGAACCCAAATGCAGGACGCAGGCACGGAGATTCCATTTGGATGCTCACACGGGCGTAAATGCCAAACAGCAAACAGGAGGGATCTTGACACGGACCCCTGATATGGAACCTTGAAATGGAGCCTTGACTCAGAGAGATGGAGTCACATAGGTAAACCTTGAAACTGGAGCTAAACTTAGAAGAAATGGTTCTAAGCGGTTGGGAAGCGTAGTTATCTCACAGGAAAAAGACCAACGAACTGACGACTAGTGGTTGTGATGCTGGGCTTCTTCTACTGCAGTTCTTGATGGAAACCAGGTGTGCTGTCATCAAAGCGAATTAGAAGCAATTGGGAAATTATGTTTTCAGCCGGGAAATTATGTTTTCATCTAACAGGTTTCCCTTGGCGCCAGAGTCCACTAGAGCTGACAGGCTATAAGTTGGTTATAAGTTAAAGTAGCTTGGATCTGCATCTGGAGTCAGGGAAACAGAAGGGAATGTTGTCTGGTTTCCCAGGGTTCCTCTTTCTACAGGCAAGCCCTCACTTGTGACCGAAGGGGAGCAGGTGGCATGGAAGTGGCTGGACTGGCCGCAATAGAGACACTCCCTCGATCTCAGTCTCTGGAGCCGCTCTGTCGGAGGAAGATGGCTCCGTCCCAGCTGCATTGGTTCCTCTCCCGGGGTGGTGGAAACGGCCGGGCTGGGAGCTATTCCAGGAGCAGGAGGAGATGAGAGGCTTGTGCTGGTGGGAGATGGTACAGGGTGCCGTGGAGTGGCCAAAGGGGGTGGACGACCAGTTCTCTCCCTATGGCGTCCTCGAAGATAGTTGTCCAGCCTGGTAGTTAGGGAGATCAATGAATCCAGGCTGTCAGTGTCATCCCTTGCCGCCAACTTATCCTTCACCATGTGGCTGAGGCCATTCTGGAATACCCCTTGGAGTGCCTCATCCTTCCACCCCAAGTCCGGAACTCCACGGAATACTCAGCGACACTGCAGGAGCCCTGAAGGAGGGTGAGTAGATGCTTAGCGGCATCTTCACCACGGACGGGGTGGTCAAAGGTCTTTTTCATCTCTGTGATAAAGTTGGGGAATGAAGAGCAGACATCCAGCTGATTATCCCAGACAGCTGCAGCCCACGCTAAGGCACTTCCTCGCAACAACCCCATGATATAAGCTACCTTTGACTTGTCCGTGGAGTACGTGGATAACTGCTGTTCGGACAGCAAGCAGCATTGCAGAAGGAAGGCCCAGCACTTCCCTAAATCCCCAGCGCAGTGCTCTGGTTCAGGTACGTGCAGCTCTCTTGGCGGGGGTGTTGCTGACATGTAGGGGGTTGCCACTACAGGCTGTCTGGGCTGGTTAGACTGAGTTACAAGAGAGGATGGGGTAAGATTAGTGGATACCTGGTCCACCTGGTCACTGATCTTCGTGGACAAGGAACAGAGGTTCTCCACAACATCCCGGAGGAGTTGATCATGCAGACCCAGTAGGGAGTCTGGCTGGCGAAGGCTTCTTGCAGGGTCTTCGTGTCCGCTGTGTCCATTTTTGGCCAGTTCGTTCTGTTACAAAGAGCAAAGGAAGCAAACCCAAGTGCAGTACACAGGCATGGAGATTGAGTTTAGATGCTTACACGGGCATAATCGTCAAACAGCAAACAGGAGGGATCTTGACACGGACCCCTGATATGGAACCTTAAAATGGAGCCTTGACTCAGAGAGATGGAGTCTCAGAGGTAAACCTTGAAACTGGAGCTAAACTTAGAAGAAATGGTTCTAAGCGGTTGGGAAATGATCCACGAGAAAGATCAATGAACTGGTGACTAGTGGTTGTGATGCTGGGGTTCTTCTACTGCAGTTCTTGATGGAAACCAGATGTGCTGTCATCAAAGCGAATTTGAAGCAATTGGGAAATTAACGGTCGCAACCGTGGCACAATTAACGGAAATTAGGAGCGAGACAGGGAATAAACGATCGGGACCATGACAGAACTATGCTATGTTAATTTACATTTGTCATGTTTATAATGTACTGTGCTGCAAAAAGCTGATTTTCATAGCATTTATATTCTGGGTATGTATGCCTTCAACAACAATGAAGTTTGAATTTGAACTTGAATTTATAGACTACTGAGTCTTTATCAAATATGAAAAATATCTAAAATGCACTTATTTCTGGCTTTAGGAAATAACTCATCTATTAGCTTCTAAATATATTAATGACCAGTTGAAATTGTGCTGAGGTTAGAGTAGAGTGAGAGTGGAGATGAGTCTATTGAAGGAAGCTGGAATTCACCAGGCAGGTATACACCTATACAGAATGGGACCCCAAATATATCACCACTGGGGCCATCGCTGTGATTTGCTACTTGCGAATGCCACTGATAATCATGAGATATGCACATGCAAGAGACTGCTGGTTCAAACTCTTCTCTAGGAACACAAGAAGAAAATTCGAGGATGACACTCCATTTCAGTATTGTGTAAACAATCTGGCCAATGGTAGTCCATTAGTCAGCATGACTAAAATACTAAAATGAACATTATTTGGTCATTATCACATTGCTACTTGTGGAATTGGTTTCCATGTTTCCTACAGTACAAAACTGATTGAGCTGAATTGGCATGAAGTCTTGGGAGATATTCTGGGAAAAATGATTCCATAACTACTTGTATAATATATTTTGCTAGCTATATGTCTAATTCTTCTCTTCAAAAAAGCTAGATATCCAAAACAAAGGCTTTAACAATCAGGTTGCATTTTCCATTGCAGATACCATCTTGATGAGATTACAATGAATAGAAAGGTCCACAAGATCTTACTTATTTTACACAGATAGAACAGCACCACACTGCAATCAACTATAATCTCAAAGAAGGTTTTAAGTGGGTAATAAAAACTGATGTTAGGGTTTAATTAATGTGATGTGTGGATTCTGGACTCTAATTCAGGTTTATGATGTTTATTCTAGTTTTTCCGGTCACTCCTTTTTTGCTAGTTGGGGCAATTTTGAAACAGGGTGGCCTGCAGATAATGAACACTGAGCTGAATTGAATATGCCTTTTGATTTTTGTGTTTTATGCTCTGTATTTTTCCACTGAGGCTGGGGGAGAAAAAAACAAGAGGTCATGGGTTAAGGGTGAAGGGGGAAAAGTTAACAGGGAACATTAGGGGGGGTCTCTTCACACAGAGAGTGGTGGGAGCGTGGAATGAGCTGGCAGATGAAGTGGTGAATGCGGGCTCACTTTTGACATTTAAGAAAAACTTGGATGGGTATATGGATGAGAGGGGTTTGGAGGGATATGGCCCAGGTGCAGGTCGGTGGGACTAGGCAGAAAAATGGTTTGGCACAGCCAAGAAGGGCCAAAAGGCCTGTTTCTGTGCTGTAATGTTCTATGGTTCTATGGAGTTATTTTTGGTGCTGTTTGCACAATTTGTTTATTTTTGTGCATGGGGTGGGGGGGGTTGATGTTTTTTTTCTTTGAATGAATTCCATGGTTCTTCTTTGTTTTGTGACTGTCTGTGGGAAGTCAAATCTCAAGGCTATATGGTGCATACATACTTCGATAATAAATGTACTTTGAATCCCTTTAAATCTTTCAAACTTTGCGTTATTTTACAATCAGGCTTGTTGGGAGTTGCTGGGGTGGTGCGTATTGAAAGGCCAGAAGGGCCAACTGTGCACAGTATCACTAAATAAACCAAATAATTTTCCATTCATGATCAAAAGGACTATTTGAGATGCACCCCTTACCCATCTGGAATATATTTAATGAAAGTCCTATGGTTGACAGAGATCTTAAAAGTTTCTGAAACATTTTTGCTGGATGTTCATATTTTTTCAATGTTACAGTATTTTTGAGATATGTTAACATTTTCATGATGAAGTCTTTTTCGTGTACACTGTTTTTGAGGAGACCTTCCTATTGCTTCAGTTAAGAGTAGCTAATTATTGGGTAAAGATGACACCAACTTTGAAGTGGCTAACTAGTGAGTAGCATCCTTCCTTGATGTAAATGCAACCTTGACTAAAAGTAACAAATCATGTCATCTTGCTTTCCAGAAGCCACTGTGCTAACTTGGGCTTCAACAGTTGTTTGAAATGATTCATGCAAAGAAATGCTAAGATGCAAAACTGAAAATACTGCAGATGCTGGAAATCAAAATGAAACAGAAAAGGCTTCAGAATCAGCAGGTCAGGAACACGTGTGGAGAGAAATGCAGAGCTAAAACTTCACGTCAATGACCTTTCATCAAAAATGGGGAGGTGTGATATAAAACATGCTTTCAGGTCCAAAAGACGTCTGGTGAGGTGGAGAGCTGATCGAGATAACAGAGAAAGTATGGAATTTGTTTTGAGAGGTGAGTGGAGTGACTTCATTGTGCCATGAGAAATAACAGTAACTTAAATTGCTGAATCATATCTGGCTAAGTAAAGCAGTAAGTAACTGGGTAAGCACGTCACGAGAACTGGCCTTCCCTCTATGGACTCTGCCTGTACTTCTCACTGTTCCAGTAAAGCAGCCAGCATAATGAAGAACCTCACCCACCCCGGACATTCTCTTTTCTGACCTCTCGCAATTGGGCAGAAGATACAAAAGCCTGAAAGCATCTACTACCAGGCTCAAGGACAGCTTCTATCCCACAGTTATAAAACTATTAAATGGTTCCCTAGTACATAAGATGGACTCTAGACCACACACTGTACCTCATTATGATGTTGCATTTTATTGTTTATCTGCACAGCACTGTTTTAGTAGCTTTTACACTTTATTCTGTTTTGTTATTGCTTTACCTAATTCCTGCTCAATGCGCTGTGCAATGATTTGATCTGTATAAACAGTATGCAAGACAGATTTTTCACTGTATCTTGGCATATGTGACAATAACAAACCACTGCCAATACCAATGAAATATCACAATTCATTCTTTACATTATTGATATCAAAATATGCAGTCTGCTTATTTTAGGATAATTGTCAAAATTACTGCTTATTATCATCTCTCACTATATTCAGCTATTCAGCCTCCACACATTGTCCTTCCTATACATGAGAAAAGCTGCATAAAGACGATTTGTCACAGATTGTAATATTCAAATTGAATAAAAACCGTTTTTTTCCTGAAAGTAAGGCTTTTATTCTGTTTTATCCTTGTGCCATTTTGCATCTTTGGGTGACAATAATTTGCTGCCAGCTTCAGAACTGAAATTATTATAAAATGCATTTTAATAATCTTCCAGTCTTCCACTGTGGCAAAGATAAAAACTTCACGCGTGCACCGAACCACATAGTAATTTAGTCACACTGCAGCTCCTACCTATTACATCGCTTCACATCTGAACACAGTTGCAGGCAGCCATTGGGAAACAGATAATATACTTCCCATAGAACTCTGCACGTTATCTGTTAGTAATTGATTAATCGCTCGCTCGCTTTAGGTCACATCTGGAACTTCCAGTTGGCGGATGATTTCCCTCCACGCCTCTCTGACATATTGGGAAATCATGTACTCGGCAAGTTACAGCCTTTGCCTTCTGCCGGGTGAGATCACCACCTCTTACAGTGGATGACCAGGACGTCTAAGTGCCTTGTTGTACTCTTAGCACTCCACAACCACCTGTAGGCCTGCCTTCTTGACCGTTGAACCATTAATCGGTCTCCTCCACTCCATCTGCCAGGGCCAGACTACACATGCTGGGATAGACAGATCCCCTCCCTCACCGAGGGTCAAAGACCCGTCGGCTACCCTCACCTGGTTTGGCCCGTCTGCCAAGACAGTTTACCGGGGTGTTACAGCTACTTGGACCCACAGGTGAGAGCTGAGCACCAGGTGGGGACCAAAGGTGGACAAGCTGCCCTTAAAAAAGGGCACGGCAGGACCCCTGCCAGAGGAGCTACCCCTCCCTAGACACCCCATAAACCCCAATTGGACATTGTCATTGGTCTTCCTAATGAGAGAATTATACAACGGCCTGAGTTCCATCCATGCAGCAGTACCCTGCTGTACATGTCAGTGATACTCAGAGGCTGCAGTGCAGAGCATCTGTCTGAGCATTAACAGAGCACCTGTCCGAGCATTGACAGAGCATCTGTCTGAGCATTAACAGAGCACCTGTCTGAGCATTAACAGAGCAGGCTCGACTGAGCATCTGTCTGAGTATTAACAGAGCAGGCTCGACTGAGCATCTGTCTGAGTATTAACAGAGCAGGCTCGACTGAGCATCTGTCTGAGTATTAACAGAGCAGGCTCGACTGAGCATCTGTCTGAGTATTAACAGAGCAGGCTCGGCAGAGCACCTGTCTGAGCATTAACAGAGCCCTCTTGACAAAACATCTGTCTGAGCATTAACACAGCATTTGTCTGAGCATTAACAGAGGAGGCTCGACAGAGCATTTGTCTGAGCATTAACAGAGGAGGCTCGACAGAGCATTTGTCTGAGCATTGACAGAGCAGGCTCGACAGAGCATCTGTCTGAGCATTAATGGAACTGGCTCGGCAGAGCATTTGTCTGAGCATTAACAGAGCAGGCTCAACAGAGCATCTGTCTGAGCATTAACAGCGCAGGCTTGACTGAGCATCTGTCTGAGCATTAACAGAGCATCTGTCTGAGCATTAACAGAGCATCTGTCTGAGCATTGACAGAGCATCTGTCTGAGCATTGACAGAGCATCTGAGCATTAACAGAGCATCTGAGCATTAACAGAGCAGGCTCGACAGAGCATCTGTCTGAGTATTAACAGAGCAGGCTCAACAGAGCATCTGTCTGAGTATTAACAGAGCAGGCTCGACTGAGCATCTGTCTGAGTATTAACAGAGCATCTGTCTGAGTATTAACAGAGCAGGCTCGACAGAGCATCTGTCTGACCATTAACAGAGCTGGCTCAGCGGAGCATCTGTCTGAGCTTTAACAGAGCATCTGTCTGAGCATTAACAGAGCATCTGTCTGAGCATTAACAGTGCCAGCTCGACAGAGCATCTGTCTGAGCATTGACAGAGCATCAGTCTGAGCATTAACAGTGCCAGCTCGACAGAGCATCTGTCTGAGCATTAACAGAGCATCTGTCTGAGCATTAACAGTGCCAGCTCGACAGAGCATCTGTCTGAGCATTAACAGTGCCAGCTCGACAGAGCATCTGTCTGAGCATTAACAGAGCATCTGAGCATTAACAGAGCATCTGAGCATTAACAGAGCAGGCTCGACAGAGCATCTGTCTGAGCATTAACAGAGCAGGCTCAACAGAGCATCTGTCTGAGCATTAACAGCGCAGGCTTGACTGAGCATCTGTCTGAGCATTAACAGAGCATCTGTCTGAGTATTAACAGAGCAGGCTCGACTGAGCATCTGTCTGAGTATTAACAGAGCATCTGTCTGAGTATTAACAGAGCAGGCTCGACAGAGCATCTGTCTGACCATTAACAGAGCTGGCTCAGCGGAGCATCTGTCTGAGCTTTAACAGAGCATCTGTCTGAGCATTAACAGAGCATCTGTCTGAGCATTAACAGTGCCAGCTCGACAGAGCATCTGTCTGAGCATTAACAGAGCATCTGTCTGAGCATTAACAGTGCCAGCTCGACAGAGCATCTGTCTGAGCATTGACAGAGCATCAGTCTGAGCATTAACAGTGCCAGCTCGACAGAGCATCTGTCTGAGCATTAACAGAGCATCTGTCTGAGCATTAACAGAGCATCTGAGCATTAACAGAGCAGGCTAGGCAGAGCATCTGTCTGAGCATTAACAGAGCATCTGTCTGAGCATTAACAGAGCCGGCTCGACAGAGCATCTGTCTGAGCATTAACAGAGCATCTGAGCATTAACAGAGCATCTGAGCATTAACAGAGCAGGCTCGACAGAGCATCTGTCTGAGCATTAACAGAGCAGGCTCAACAGAGCATCTGTCTGAGTATTAACAGAGCATCTGTCTGAGCATTGACAGAGCAGGCTCGACAGAGCATCTGTCTGAGCATTAACAGAGCAGGCTCAACAGAGCATCTGTCTGAGTATTAACAGAGCATCTGTCTGAGTATTAACAGAGCATCTGTCTGAGCATTGACAGAGCATCTGTCTGAGCATTAACAGAGCATCTGTCTGAGCATTAACAGAGCCAGCTCGACAGTGTATCTGTCTGAGCATTAACAGAGCCAGCTCGACAGAGCATCTGTCTGAGTATTAACAGAGCATCTGTCTGAGCATTGACAGAGCATCTGTCTGAGTATTAACAGAGCATCTGTCTGAGCATTAACAGAGCATCTGTCTGAGCATTAACAGAGCATCTGTCTGAGCATTAACAGAGCCGGCTCGACAGAGCATCTGTCTGAGCATTAACAGAGCCAGCTCGACAGAGCAAAGAGCGTGAAATCTGATGTCTACATTTATGAATGGGGCAGGCAAATTGAAGCAATAGGAAGTAAATCACATGCTGAAAATGGGAAATAAGGCTCAAAAACACAGGAAATGCTCAATCAGCCCATCGGGGTCTAAAAAAGGCAAACATTATATTCTAATGAATATTCAAATATTCAAAATCTCTGTCAGTTCTTCACTCTGGTGGAACTGCTTCATGAATTGAAGAGATGACAGTTTGCTCTCTTCATCTCCTGCCCCCATGAGGAGTGAAGGTTTGCCTATTTCACCATCCACGTAAGGATCATTTTTTATTATTTACGCTCAATCATATTTATATTTATATAAGCTGGAACACTTCAATAATTTGCTTAAGGTCAATTTGTTTTGGTGTTTCATTTCTAGTAGAACACACTCAAAATTGAGTTCTTTATAAGAAATTGGCTGCTTTATATAGAAGCCTGACAGAGCAGGAATTGTTTCTGCCAGCGTGAAAACAAACTGAAATCTGAAACGCTTGGGAAGAAATTTGTTTAAGTTTGATTTTGGGCTTGCAGCATACACCAAAGATTAGCTCCCCCAATGCCTCCTGCCTGTTTGATTTGAACATATTTGTTGTTCAGGGACACATTCCAGTAGCTGGCAGGGAGCTCATTTGCTTAATTTGGATATATTAGTAACTGGTGGTAATTGGTTTATTATTGGAATGTGTATGGAGATACAGTGAAAAGCCTTTGTTTGCATGCATCTAGAATGATCGTTCCATACCGAAGAAAGCTAAGGTAGTTCAAAAGCCAAACAATACCAGGGCATAGTGTTGCAATTACAGATAGACAAATAACGTGCAGGGGGCTGTGACAGCGTGGACGGAGAGATCAGGTGTTAGTTTTTATTGTGCAGAAGATGTGTTCAAGTGTCTTATGGCAGTTGGATAAAAGCTGTTCTTAAGCCTGGTGGTACATGTTCTCAAGCTTTTGTATCTCCTTCCCAATAGAACAGGGGTAAAGAGGGAATGACAGGAGTGAGAGGGATCTTTGATGAAGTTGCCCACCTTCCTGAGGCAGCGAGAAGTGTAGACTAATTCAATGAAGGGAAGTTCCTTCATCTCTGCCACATCTGCTCCCAGGATCATTCTTTTTTTCCAGGACATCAGAGACGCCTTCCTTCTTCAAAGTTGGGATTTCCCTTCCTCTTGATGAGAACTGATGTAAGTTGGAGGATTAGTACCTCTACTCCATCTGCCAAAAGCCGAATTTCCTGGTGGCCAACCATTTTAATTCCTATTGCTATTCCCATTCTGAAAGGATGCTCCATGGCCTCCTCTATTGCCATGAAGAGGCCACTCTCAGGGTTGGAGGAGCAACAACTTATGTTCCATCTAGGTAGCCTCCAACTTGACGGTATGAATAGCAATTCCTCCTAATTTTTTTCTCTCTCCTCACTCCCTTTTCTTCTATTCCCCACCCTGTCCTCTTACTACTTCTCCTCACTAACCTATCTCCTCCCCCTGGTGCCCCTTCTCCTTCCTTTTCTCCCAAGGGCCACTCTCCTCTTCTATCAGATTCCTTCTTCTTCAACTTTTACCTTTCCCACCCACCTAGCTTCCCCTATCACCTTCCAGCTTTTCCTAATTCCAATTCTCCTTTCTTTTCCAGTCCTGAAGAAATATCAACTGTATGTTCATTTCCATAGGTGCTGCCTGACTTGCTGAGTTCCTCCAGCATTTTGTGCGTGTTGGAATGAAGAAGAAGACTAATTTTCATGATAGACTAGGCTGTGTTTACAACTCTACAGTTTCTTGTGGTTTTGGACAGATCAACTGCCAAATCAGGCTGCGTTGCATTTGAATAGGACGCTTTCTATGGTGCCTCCATAAAAATGGGTGAGGATCATTTGGTTATCATGTATGCAACTCTAACATGCTTACATGATCACAATTAAAGGGCCTATCACTTACTTAAAGCAAGCCAATATTGTGCTAGATGTATAGGATGTAGAATCCTACTTCTTAGTCCTTCTTTATTCCTAAGAAACAATGAAATAAAGTGCAGCTTGTCATCTTTAAAGGGCACAGACTGGTATGCCAAAGATTTGAAAACTGTAACCATTCTTCAATTCTCTTACATGGATTACCACACTAACCGTCAAGTAAATAAAAAATTCTTTTTCTGATGCAACCGTTGTTGTTGCTCAGTATCTTTGTAATATAATCAAAATCCCTGCTTGAGTAAGAGTCTCGACTTGAAACCTTGACTGTCCATTTCCCTCCCCAGATGCTGCCTGACCCACTGAGTTCCTCCCGCACTTAGTGTGTGCTCCAGATTCCAGCGTCTGCCGTCTCTTGTGTTCCGTCTACAGATAATTTATGAACTTCTAGGCCTAGGAATCTCAAGAAACTGGGGTTATACAAATTGCATGTTCCTTTGCTGTATGCTCAATTTCCCTCTGTTGTTGTATCTACATAAACCTGAACACAATTCAAGCAACTGTGGACAACTCTGAATTAAAAAGACACTTTACGACTAGCTAACTAGCATCCAGTAATACACAAATAGCATGCAAGGACAAGCAGGGGTCTGTTCTCTGCTTATATGATTATAATGGATATTCAACATGTATGAAATGGTAGTGCCAAAGGTCACACAAGCTCTGGACAATTTAACCTGTGACATAACCTGATGATTGTTAATAGCGGTGGATTTACAACACCTGCCTTTCCAGAAGGTACTGGCAGCCAAAAACATATGGTTCTGTGTCATTTTCATCTTGAATCTGGTTTGTAAAATATTTAATTAAAGAACCTTATGAAAGTAAAAGGAATTGATGAAAGTGCCAAACTGATTCCACTCTGAGCAGCTGTTCTATTTCTAGTTGAATAATTCAAGCAAAAATACGTTATGTTTAATATTAAAAAGGAAATTCAATTTAATTAACACAGTACTTTTTATATACTAAATAATATAACTTACATATGTATTGCATGCAGACCAGGTTTTGTAATGTTCCCCATTGCTGAATTACTCATTAAATATTTTTACATAGATCTTGCACTTTGATAATATCTTGCAGCTCAGATAACATCCCTCTGCATATCATACCACAGCCTGTCATAAACTCCACAATTGCCCAACCAAAACTTACAGGCAGCAAAAAGTGCAAATTCAGTTTGCTGCACCTTCTTACTAACCTATTTTTGCTCATCTTAATCATCATATACCTTCATAACATTGAGTGTCATTTTTTCCTTCGCCTGGTTAATGGCATTAAAAACAGCACATGATACATAGGCCCTTTTACAGGTCCTCGTGATGTCTTACGAGTAGTTACTGACTAATGGCAGTGCAGTCAGCCATTTTAACAGGTGTGCAGCTGATTTGTTTGGAGCCCCACAAGCAGCAAGTAATTGATGTATTTTTGGATGTTGTGATGAATATTGGCTAGTACACTTTAATGCTCCATCCTGAGTTGCTACCTCCATGATGGACTTGTCAGAAAAAACATTATTTCTGTAAAGTGACATTTGCAAATTGCAAACATCACTCCACTCTTCAAGAAGAGCTGGAGGCAAAGCAACAAAACCTGGGCCTCTGTACCTCCCTCTGTAATTGGATTCTTGACTTCCTAACCGGACGACAACAATCTGCAGATTGCTATAGCATCTCCTCCTCACTGATGATCAACAATGGTGTGTTACAGGGATGTGTACAGGTTTCCCCTGCTATTCGAAGGTAGAGCATTCCTATGAAATGGTTTGTAAGCCAGAATGTCGTAAAGTGAAGAAGCAATTACCATTTATTTATATTGAAAAAATTTGTGAGCGTTTGCAGACCCAAAAAAAACCTACCAAATCATGCCAAATAACACATAAAACCTAAAATAACAGTAACATATAGTAAAAGCAGGAATTAGCTGATAAATACACAGCTTATATAAAAGTAGGAATACTTTTCTGCAATTATTGCAGCACTGTCCACCGTATTGAAAATCTCACACAAGCGCTCTCTGCAGGAGCACTCTTTCCAGTAACCTTTAAGCTATGAAACTGCCAAATCATACCAAATAACACATAAACATACATAGCCTATATAAAGTAGAAATAATGTATGTACAGTGTAGCATCACTTACCGGAATCGGGAAGACAGTGAGCACTCTTGACGATGGTGTGTTAGGCTGAGTTGTCGGAGGTTGGGGTGGTGGGAGGTAGAGGAGACTGGGGTGTCATCTTATCATCATCTGTTTCCATCAGGGCAGGCAGGTCACCTTTTTCTATGTCTGCCTGCCTCGATGTCGAAGGTCGAGGTACGTCGTCTGCTGTGGCTGACGAGGAAGGCTTGAAAAATGACAGTATGCTTGACTGCTTAGCCTTGCGCATTTTTCTATCATACAGTTCTTTGAAATCACTCAAACCATCCTGCAAATATGCCCTAAACCTACGTTCCCTTTCAAAATTAAAGTCGTACTTTTCTGCAATTATTGCAGCATTGTCAATCACAGCGAAAATCTCATGCAATTGCTTCACATTCAGTTCCTGGACAACTTCACTTTCGGGCCATTTGCTACTGCGTTCGGCTTCAATTGATATCCTTTCCTCTTCATCAGCTCTTCATCTGTCAGTTCTTGGTCATGGGATGCCACAACCTCTTCAACATCATCTTCGTCAACTTCCACAAACCCTTAGCCAAACTCACTATATCCTTACTTCGTTCACCATGATCGAAACACTTTATTATGCCTAGTTTTACGCTAAGTGTAACACCCTTACACGCTGTTTTAGACTTTTTCGATACCTTAGAACTCATCTTGCTAACGGATGCATAAAATAAATCGACATAAAGCACAGATGCTCACAGGCACGTGTTTAAGCAATGCCAGCTAGAATGCAGTTCCGGGGGAGGAGCTAGTCTGCTCAGCATGCGCTGCCTTTTTTCATAACAGTTTAGCGAAAACAGGTAACTAATGTAGGTCTTTTGTAACAGTGAGGTGTCGTAAAGCAAACGTTTGAAAAACGGGGGACACCTGTACTTAGTTCACTGTTCTACACTCAAACCATCCTACAAATATGCCCTAAACCTATGATTGTGTGGCTAGGCATAGCTCATATGTCATCTGTAAATTTACTGATGATACAACCATTGTGACAGAATCTCAGATGAGGAGAGGGCATACAGGAGCAAAATATACCAGCAGGTTGAGTGGTGTTGAAGCAACAACCTTGCACTTAACATCAGTAAGACCAAAGAGCTGATTGTAGAGATGAAAAAGGCTAAGACTATGGAATATGAACCAATCCTCATAGAGGGATCAGAAGTGAAGAGAGTGAGCAGTTTCAAGTTCCTGAGTGTCAGTATCTCTGAGGGTCTAACCTAGTCCCAACGTATCTATGCAGCTATGAAGAAGGCAAGACAGCAGCAGCTATATTTCAATAGGAGTTTGAGGAGATTTGGTTTCTCACCCGAAACACTCAAAAACTTCTATAGATTTACTGTGGAGAGCATTCTGACAGGCTGCATAACTGTCTAGTGTCGGGGGCAGGGCAGTGGTGGGTTGTCATTGCACATGATTGAAAGAAGCTACAGAGAGTTGTAAAATTAGTCAGCTCTGTGATGGATACTAGCATAGTATCCAAGACATCTTCAAGGAACGGTGCCTCAGAAAGGCGACGTCCATTATTAAGGACCCTCATTACCTCACCTCATGGAAAGGAGGTACAGAAGCCTGAAGGCACACACTCAGTGATTCAAGAACAGCGTCTTCCCCTCTGCCATTTAATTTCTGAATGGACACTGAACCCATGAACACTACCTTACTTTTTTATTATTAGTTTTTTCACTACTATTTTTTAAATTAACTAATTTAAACACACACACACACACACACACACACACACACACACACACACACACACACACACACACACACACACACACACACACATATATACATACACACACACTTATTGTAATTCATTTATATGGTTTTTTTTCCCTCTATTATCATGTACTGCATTGTACTGCCGTCACTCAGTTAACAAATATCATGACATATGCCAGTGATTCTGAAAAGACAGGAACTTACAGCCCAGTTAGCTTGACTTCAGTGATTAGCAAAATGTTGAGAAGAGGTTACTGAGGATGAGGTTTCAGGGTGCTTGGAAGCATATAATAAATTTGTCTGAAGTCAGCATGAATTCCTTAAATTCTTTGAGGAAATAACAGGCAGGAAAGACAAAGGAGACCCACAGGATGTTGTGTACTTGGATTTTCAAAATGCCTTTGACATGGTGCCATATATAGTGCTGATAAATAAAATTAGAGCCCATAGTATTACAGGTAAGATCCTAGCATGGATAGGCGATTGGCTGAGTGGGAATAAAGGGAGCCTTTTCTTGTTGTCTGTAGGTAACCAATGGCGTTTTGCAGGGACTGGTGTTGGGACCATTTCTCTTCACTTTATATGTGAATGATTTGGATAATGGAATTGAAGATCTGTCGCCAAGTTTGCAAATGATACAGTGGTGAGCATTCGTTCCATGATGACAGACGTGAAAAGCTCATTTAACTCAACGACCATTTTTACTTTGATAGCACAAAAACAGACTGCGCACGATGACCCAGAGAGAGAACCATTCAGTCTCATACAGACAGTGGAGGTGATTATCATACACCCAAGTTACAGTCAGGGTGACCCACAAACACACAA
Source organism: Hemitrygon akajei (assembly GCF_048418815.1). NCBI lineage: Eukaryota > Metazoa > Chordata > Chondrichthyes > Myliobatiformes > Dasyatidae > Hemitrygon > Hemitrygon akajei. Next base: position 101,328,324 of record NC_133136.1, read on the forward strand.
ATGAATAACTGTATAACCCAAACTAAAATGTAACAACAAATGAACTTAAACATCCCACCATAAACCCACAAATGCATTTTAAAACAAGAACAATAAATAGCGCTGGCCTCCAGGAATGCCTTAGACTGGCGGCCTGGCTCCTACTGGGACGTGCAAGTGACACAGCAGTGCGTGAAGAGCTCCACGTCCTGCCTGTACCCAGGCCAGTAGAAGTATTTGTGCAGCCTGCCCAATGCTTTTGCAACCCCAAAATGGCCGGCCCCCACCAACCCGTGCACCGACTGCAGCACCGTGGTGCGAAGCCCCCAGGGGAACACCAGCTGCAGGAGATATCTGTCACTGTCGAGAAACTGCCACCGCCAGAACAGCAACGCATCACGCACCTCCAGCATTCCCCACTGTGAGTGTAGGCCTTTGGTCTCTGGATCTAGGTGAAGACCTCCTCCCACCCCGTTTGCCATCCCTCGCTCAGCTACCCCCTCACCTGGGCCAGCGTGGGGTCACTCTCCTGCTTGCTGAGCAACTGCTGGTGGTCAATGGTGGGAGGTCGCCGCCTGCTGCCATCTGAAACGTCGCCTCTGCCGCTCCTCGAGGTGACGACAGTAGTAACTCTCGGTGGCCTCACAGGGATGGTGAGAGAGGGAGTCAGCATCGCCATGGCAACCTCTGGCACTGTGATGTATCTCGAAATCGTAGTCCTGGGGAGCCTCCAGCCACAGTGCCAGCTGTCCCTCGGGACCATGAAGATGAACAGCCAGGTCAGTGATACATGGTCTGTGCAAAGCAGGAACCATTGGTTGAAGAGCTAGAGCTAGGGGCAGAGGTGGCAGAGGGCCTGGACCACGGGCTAGAGCTCCCAGCGGGGAGCTTCCATTAAGTGCAGCTCAGGGTGTGGCTGAAATACACCACAACACGTTCTCCTTGGTCCCCCCTTGTGACAGCACTGTGCCGAGCCCCCTACTGCTGGCATGCTGGATCGGGGCCTGGGTGAGTGCAGCTTTTAGCTGGTCGAAGGCAGCAGCGCATGTGTCAGTTCAGGCAAAGGGCCTCCCTTGCCCAGTGAGCTGGTGCAGGGAACTGGCAATGGTGGCAAAGTCCCGAATAAACCAGCGGTAGTATGATGCAGCCCCAGGAAGCTGTGACGCTCAGAGACATCGGCCATTCCCTGACCACTGCCATCTTCTCGGGATCTGTCACCACTCCTTCCACACTCACCACGTGCCCCAGGAACTTCATCCGGCAGCATTTTGTGGGGTTGAGGTGCAGGTCCACCTGGTGGATGATGGTGAAGACCTCTTCCAAGTTCCGCAGCATGAGCCAGGAGATCGTCCAAATAGATGACATGGTGATTCATCACCCGCTCTATCAGTGTCTTGAATGTGGTCGGAGCATTACACAGGCCGAACAACATTGCTCAGAGGTGCTGCAGCTCTTGACCAATGGTGAAAGCAGTCTTGGGTGGGGCCTCAGGGGCCAGTTCGACCTGCCAGTGGAGATTGAGAGGACTGAACCAGGTTGAACCCACAATACAGTCCAGGGCACCTTCAATTCGGTGCAGCAGGTAGGAGTCTTTCTAAGTCACAGCACTGAAACAGCAGAGGAGTCTACACAGAACAGCCACGACCCATCTTTCCTCCTGACCAACAGCACCGGGCTTGCCCACGGGCGGTCGGAGGATTTGTTGATGCCAGCTGCTGCTAGCTCGTTGATTCGCTGCTCCGCTGCCTGTCTCGCCTCACCAGTAGCAGAGGTCGCTTCATTGCATGCCTGTTTCATGTTCATACCTGCCTCGTAGGCTGATCCTCGCCAGTTTCCTCCTCTGACTCAGTGACACAAGCCCAGGATCATGACTTGCAGAGTGAAGCTGGAACACCTTGGGGGGGCTAAAATCACTTCTGGCCTCTCTGCCTCCACCAGCACCTCAGCCAGCGATGATGGTGATGTCAGGTGAGCATGCTGCCAAAGGCGTGGAGGGCAAGATCTTTCTGGGGCATGGGAGGGAACTGGGGGGGTAGCCATGTTGAGCACATTGGTGGAGATCAGCTGCTAATGCCCCCAGGCTTTCTCCCACATGGTTCTATCTGCTGCCCAGTTCTTCTCTCTTTGCTTCCTCCAATGGCCTCTGCTCAAAATGTTGCTTTAGCACTTCAATGAGGCTCACGCTGTTCCGCTGGTATTAGCTCGAGGAGGGCCCATAGGGCATCCACGTTCAGTGCCAGGGCAAGGTGCGCTGCTGCCTCAGAGGGGCCCCACCCATAGTGCCATGCAGCAAGTTTGACTCGCGCCAGGTAAGGCTCCAGGCGGTTGTTACCACGGCATCTGGGGAGCTTCAGAGTGGACCTTGTGACATTAATTGCTGAGACCAATTAGTCTTCCTCTTGCTCCGTTAGCATCAGTGGTGTTCCCATGTTGTCTGTCCTCCCATGGCTGTGGGGTCGTGGGTTCCTCGGTGCCAGCCACGAGCAAGGTGGGTGATGCATTCTGCTGTGTCCCCTATGTAGGCTTACTTTACTTTATTTCCACCGAACAATTGATACTAGAGCATACAATCATCACAGCAATATTTGATACTGCGCTTCACGCTCCCTGAAGTACAAATCAAAGTAAATATAATAAAAAATTTAATTATAAATCATAATTAGAAAATAGAAAAGGGAAAGTCAGGTAGTGCAAGTCAGGTCCGGATATTTGGAAGGTACGGCCCAGATCCGGATCAGGATCTGTTCAGCAGTCTTAACACAGTTGGAAAGAAGCTGTTCCCAAATCTGGCCGTTGGTGTTCCTTGGGCGGGCCCAATGCTTGGTTCCTAGACCCTCCCTCCAGGTCAGTCCCTTGACTTATTCCCCAGGTCATAAGGTGCTCCATCCAACTTCATAGCTCTTCAACTTGGCATCAATTTCTAATCCCACTCTTGACGCCACTGTGGCAAGCATTCTGTCCGTGATGACAGACAAGAGAAACTCGTTCAACTCAACTGCTGTTTTTATTGCGATAAGCACAGAAACAGACTGGGCACGATGACCGGGGAGAGAACTGCTCAGTCTCATACAGAAGGGGAAGGTGATTATTACACATCCCGGTTACAGTCAGGGTGACCCACAAACATACAAGTGAATAACTGTATAACCCAAGCTAAAATGTAACAATAAATGAACTGGAACTTCCCACCGTAATCCCACGAGTGCTTTGTAAAATAAGAATAAATAGTGCTGGTCAGCAGGAATACTGTCAACCATGCTCCCTCCTGGAGCACCACAACATGAAGATAGCTGGAGGAGCAGGCTGATTTGAACAAGCAAAGAGTCTTGGGAAGGGCTTAGACAGATGAGGAGAATGGGCAAAGAAGTGGCAGAGGAATATAGTGCACAGAAGTGTACGGTAGAAGGAATAAAGGCATAAGCTATTTCCTAAATGGGGAGAAAATTCAGAAATCAGCCGTGTAAAGTGAATTGGGTGTTCTTGTGCAAGGTTCCCTAAAGGTTAATGTGAGGTTGAATCAGTGGTAAGAAAGGCAAATGTAATGTTACCGTTCATTTGGAGAAGACTAGAGTATAAAGGCAAGGATGTAATACTGAGGCTTTATAAGGCACTGATCAGACAACAAAGAGTATTGTGAAAAGTTTTGGGCCCCTTATCTAAGAAAGGATGTGCTGGCATTTGAGAGTGTCTAGAAGGGGTTCATGAGAATGGTCTTGGGAATGAAAAGTTTAATGTGTTTGATGGCTCTGGGCCTGTATTCACTGAAGTTTAGGGGGATCTCAATGAAACCTATCAAATATTGAAAGGCTTAAATAGCGTAGATGTGGAGAGGATGTTTCCTATAGTAGGGAAATCTAGGATCAGAGCACACAGCCTCAGAATAGAAGGATGTCCCTTTGGAACAGAGATGAGGAGAATTTTTTTTTAAAAGAGAGTGGTGAATCTGTGGAATTCATTGCCACAGACAACTGTGCAGTCTAAGTGATTAGGTGTATTAAAATTGCAGGTTAATAAGTTCTTGTTTAGTAAGGGCTTCAAAGGTGACCTGGAGAAGGCACAAGAGTGGGGTTGAGAGAGATGATAAATCAGCCGTAATGGAATGGTGGAGCAGACTTAATTGGCCAAATGACCTCGTTCCACTCCTATGTCTTGTGGTTTTATGGTCTAAAGTCTACTGAAGCAAAAATGTTTCAAATACCAGAAACCTGAAACAAGGGCAGAAAATGTTAGGGACACTCAATAGTTCAGGCAGCAGAATCAACATTTCAGGTTAATGACCCTTCATCGGACGGGTGTATTTCCTTTATCAGAAGGCTGTGCTCGCCTGTACTACAAAAGCGATCAGTTTGAAGCACTTCATTAGGATGTGACAGTTGCTGTATAATTCAAGATCTTTCTATACCAGGAAATGACCTGAAGTGTTGACTCAATATCTTCCTCTACAAATACTGCTTGACCCTCCATCAAAAGGGTCTATTTCCTTTATCAGAAGGCTGTGCTCGCCTGTGAGAAATTTCAGTAAAACGGACAAGGAAGAGGTTGGTAAGAATGAGAATGGAGTGATACAGAATTTCCTTGAGCTGGTTAGTACAGTGTTTGATGGAAGAGAGAGAATGACCAAGAGAGAAAATAGAGAACAAAATTAATTTCTAAAGAGCAAACACAAGGAAATCTGCAGATGCCGGGAATTCAAACGACACACACAAAATGCTGGTGGAACACAGCAGGCCAGGCAACATCTATAGGGAGAAGCACTGTCGACGTTTTGGGCCGAGACCCTTCATCAGGACTAACTGAAAGGAGAGATAGTAAGAGATTTGAAAGTAGTGGGGGGAGGGGGAAACGCGAAATGATAGGAGAAGACCGGAGGGGGTGGGGTGAAGCTAAGAGCTGGAAAGGTGATTGGCAAAAGGGATACAGAGCTGGAGAAAGGAAAGGATCATGGGACGGGAGGCCTCAGGAGAAAGAAAGGAGGAGGGGAGCACTAGAGGGAGATGGAGAACAGGCAGGGTGATGGGCAGAGAGAGAGAAAAAAACAAACAACTAAATATGTCAGGGATGGGGTAAGAAGGGGAGGAGGGGCATTAATGGAAGTTAAAGAAGTCAATGTTCATGCCATCAGTTTGGAGGCTACCCAGCCGGTATATAAGGTGTTGTTCCTCCAACCTGAGTGTAGCTTCATCTTGACAGTAGAGGAGGCCATGGATAGACATATCAGAATGGGAATGGGACGTGGAATTAAAATGTGTGGCCACTGGGAGATCCTGCTTTCTCTGGCAGACCGAGCGTAGGTGTTCAGCGAAACAGTTTCCCAGTCTGTGTCGGGTCTCACCAATATATAAAAGGCCACACCGGGAGCACCGGACACAGTCTACCACACCAGCCGACTCACAGGTGAAGTGTCGTCTCACCTGGAAGGACTGTCTGGGGCCCTGAATGGTGGTGAGGGAGGAAGTGTAAGGGCAGGTGTAGCACTTGTTCTGCTTACAAGGATAAGTGCCAGGAGGGAGATCAGTGGGAAGGGATGGGGGGGGGGGATGAATGGACAAGGGAGTCGCGTAGGGAGCGATCCCTGCGGTATGCAGAAGGGGGGGTGGGAAAGATGTGCTTGGTAGTGGGATCCCATTGGATGTGGCAGAAGTTACGGAGAATTATACGTTGGACCTGGAGGCTGGTGGGGTGGTAGGTGAGGACAAGGGGAACCCTATCCCGAGTTGGGTGGCGGGCGGATGGGGTGAGGGCAGATGTGTGGGAAATGGGAGAGATGCATTTGAGAGCAGAGTTGATGGTGGAAGAAGGGAAGCCCGTTTGTTTAAAAAAGGAAGACATCTCCTTCATCCTGGAATGAAAAGCTTCATCCAGAGAGCAGATGTGGTGGAGACGAAGGAATTGTGAGAAGGGGATAGCATTTTTGCAAGAGACAGGGTGGAAAGAGGAATAGTCCAGGTAGCTGTGAGAGTCTCTAAGCTTATAGTAGATCATCAACTCTGCTCTCAAACACATCTCTCCCATTTCCCGCTCATCTACCCTCACCCCATCCGCCCGCCACCCCACTCGGGATAAGGTTCCCCTTGTCCTCACCTACCACCCCACCAGCCTCCAGGTCCAACGTATAATTCTCCGTAACTTCTGCCACATCCAATGGGATCCCACTACCAAGCACATCTTTCCCTCCCCCCACTTTCTGCTTTCCGCAGGGATCGCTCCCTACGCGACTCCCTTGTCCACTCGTCCCCCCCATCCCTTCCCACCGATCTCGCTCCTGGCACTTATCCTTGTAAGCAGAACAAGTGCTACACCTGCCCTTACACTTCCTCCCTCACCACCATTCAGGGCCCCAGACAGTCCTTCCAGGTGAGGCGACACTTCACCTGTGAGTCAGCTGGTGTGGTATACTGCGTCCGGTGCTCCCGGTGTGGCCTTTTATATATTGGTGAGACCCGACGCAGACTGGGAGACCGTTTCACTGAACACCTACGCTCGATTCACCAGAGAAAGCAGGATCTCCCAGTGGCCACACATTTTAATTCCACGTCCCATTCCCATTCTGATATGTCTATCCATGGCCTCCTCTACTGTCAAGATGAATCCACACTCAAGTTAGAGGAACAACACCTTATATACCAGCTAGGTAGACTCCAACCTGATGGCATGAACATTGACTTCTCTAACTTCCGTTAATGCCCCTCCTCCCCTTCTTACCCCATCCCTGACATATTTAGTTGTTTGTTTTTTTTCTCTCTCTCTGTCCATCACTCTGCCTGTTCTCCATCTCCCTCTGGTGCTTCCCCACTCCCCCTTTCTTTCTCCCGAGTCCTCCCGTCCCATGATCCTTTCCCTTCTCCAGCTCTGTATCACTTTCGCCAATCACCTTTCCAGCTCTTAGCTTCATCCCACCCCCTCCGGTCTTCTCCTATCATTTCGCATTTCCCCCTCCCCCCACTACTTTCAAATCTCTTAGTATCTTTCCTTTCAGTTAGTCCTGACAAAGGGTCTCAGCCCAAAATGTCGACAGTGCTTCTCCTATAGATGCTGCCTGGCCTGCTGTGTTCCACCAGCATTTTGTGTGCTGTTAACAAAATTAATTTCATTGTCATGTTTTGGTGATGGATAAATGTTTCATTCCTGGAAGAAGTGAGTTAATTTAAATCATCCTTGATGCATATCCAAAGATTTTCGGGATGTATCTAGAGACCAAAACCTAGAAATTTGAAGCTCATTCTCCAGGCTTTGTGCTGTTGGTGGAATGGGATTGTTTCTCCTTTGGCTGAAAGGGATACATATTTCATCACTCTGACCCCCTACAAGAGGAACTCCAGGAGTGCTTCATTCCATTCCATTTTCTTTTTAAATTTTCAGTAACCCAGCATTTGAAATTTGGCAAATGCTGCTTTTAAAAAGTGCATGGTACTTTAAAAGAGACTCCAGATGAGCCACCAGAATCTGTATTGCAGAATACAGCGAATAAATTAGTTCAACGCAGTTGTGACATTCTAATAAGGACACTGAGTTTAAAATTTTATAACTTTCTTTTGCAGCGCACATGATATTTGAACCAATAAGTGGCTGATAAAAGTTGTCGTGGAGATTTTAAAAAATTAAGTGCGCTCCTAAAATGTGAAACAATACTTCTGTCGCATATGGGCAAAATTAGCATGAAAGCACTTAAATCAATCACCAAAGAATCTTGAAGAACGCACATAACTCTGGTATGAACTCACACTCCATATTTTCTGAAGGACACTTGCCACTGTCTCCTTCAAAAGTTTATAGTTTTCAGTAAGGTTGTATGAAAATAATTAGACCATTCATCCCATCAAATCTGCTCTGTCATTCAATTATGCAGACCTATTTTTAACCCTAATCTCCTGCCTCCTCCCTGTAAGCCTTAACCCTTTTATGGATGCAGGAGGAAGAGACAGTGAAGAAAAGCCTCTTGCTATTGCATTTCAATCTTATGTTAGAGTTTAAATGTCTTCACGAGGAAGATTCACAATGTTGGAAGACTCTGCATACTAGGATTCTTTATGGAATTTCAACCAACAGACACAAAATGGTGACTAAAAAATTATAAATAACTGCTCTCTAAAGAGGCCACAAATATGTAGTATATTAAAACTGTCATTTTCATATGCTTTGTGAGTGGCTCCCTTGTTTTGTGGTAATTCTCTTGTCTCTGAATTAAGAGGTTGCAGATTTGTGCTCAAATCCAGAGGCCTCAGCACATAAGCTAAATTTATGCCATAAGATTCTATTTTGGATCATATGTTAAACTAGGATTATACCTACCCACTTAAAAGTCAATGAAAAAAATCCACTGGCATTACTTGAGAAGGAGTACTGGGGACTTCATCCTGTGCCTTTGTTAATATTTATTCCTCATCAAACAGAACATTTGACGTGTATCCCCTGTTGAATCTTGCTGTGCTTAGATTAATTATTGGATCTTTTTTCTGCTTACAATGGCTAGGCTTCATCTTGAAGCAGATGATTCGTTCTATAGCAAAAAAATATCAGATGACACTCTTCCTATATTTTTGCCTTGCATTTGCTAGAGTTACAACTTCAGCTCTCCAGAGCTCCACAGTGTTTTAGTAGAAAGCAAATACAGGAACTAGGTAATTATCAGATACTTACCAATGATCATTCTTACCCAACATCACTTTTTCCTATAATTAAATAATCTAAAATTCAATTAATTCATTCTCAATCATACACAATGGAAAATGTTCTTGATTTAAATTTTCACAAATGTTTGTTGAACTAAATTTTGTTCAACTAGTTCCAAAATTCTAACTTTTTGACTAATAAATGAGAACCTGAAATTTGGTCTTATTACTGTAATAAAGCCTAAAAAGTCTCAAAATGACAAAATAGTCTACACGATGAAACATTCCTGCCATATTTCATGCTGAATTTTTGTGGTTTTCATTCAATGGTATAAAATCTTCATAAAATGGCCTATCATAATTTTTAGTTAGAATTTTAATGTAGGTGTAACTGCCAAGTCAGAGAAAAGTTTAAACATTTTACAGTATCTTAACCTGTAGAGTAATTGGTTTATAAGTATTGCTTTATTCCGGCAATTTGATTAAAAATGCTAGCTATGCCCTTGCCTCAACAGATGTTGCCTAACCCACTGAATTCCTCCAGCAGTTTGTTTTTTTTTTGCTCTTTTATCAGCACTATCCTTGATTTTTATAAAAATAATGCATCCTGTTCAATATAAGGTGAACCGAACGTCTTCAGTCCTGGTTCCAATTTAATGCTCACGTTGTCTGTCAGAGTAGATGGCAAATGTCAGTGCACAGCGACATGATATATGGTGATATTTGTAATGCTCATATAATCTCTGTGATGCACACTCATTTTTTACAAATCTATCACGAAGTAACCTGCACTTCATTACAGGGGAATTCTGAAGTCAGTAAATGATGTGACAAGATAAACTGGACAGATTATACCAAGGCAACACAGCTAGATCATACCGAGTACACTCATTTGTCTCTTTGTAGAAGGGTTGATATGGGTCATTCCTGAACCTGTGCCAAGAGTCAGCAGGGAACTCTCAATTCGCCATTTCATTCAAGCAAAACGAGTTATTGTATTCTGCTCCACATAATACATTTGTGAGAGTGTGATCTGTTCTCTCAGCAGTCTTCTCTTCTTCATTACACTGGTACAGATTTCTAATTGTGTCTCTTTAAAAAGCCATACCAATCTGCCCTTCCATTTTTATGTCCTGAGTAACATTGATTGACATTTAATGTTACTGAATGTTTTCTTAACCTTCTGAGGACCAAATTTTCCTCACAGCTTGCTACACATGGGCATATTTTGCATTACCAAGAGTCTACATAAATGTCATCCAATGCATTTTTGACCAGAAATTTTGCTGGAGTGAATCATTTTTTTTGTTGCAGATATTACAAGGTCATTGTGGCAATCCAAGGAAATTATTTAGTTTCACACATTAATATGTAACTTAATCATAACTAGTGTTAACAGCTCTCAATGTTGTTTATACATCTATGTACTGTATACTGTATTCAAAATTGATGCTGTACTTACAGTACATGGAGGAAGTGCATGGACATCCATGTCTTCAAAGAAACATGATGACTCATCCTCAGTGCATTCTCACTATGAAACTAAGCCTTACAATCAAATTTAAATTCACACCAGAATTTAGTTTGCTGAATACTGTTCCCCATGGAAAGAGCATAAACAATATTTAAGTACAACATCATTCTCACTTTGTTTCTCTCTGTTGGGACAATTAAGAGTCTAATCTCATTGCCTGGACTGGCAAGTGATAAAATCTGAGAGCGAAAAGAGCCCATGGAGTCAGCACATCTACTTGCTCGAGCGGAAAATAGCTTTGTTTTGTGTAGCCAATGAAAATTATAATTTAAGTGCCACTCAGCAAAATGACTGGGAAGTAGGATATCAGAAATTAAACACCACATTGTTTGCACTTAGACCATAAGATGATAAGACACAAAGGAGCAGAATTAGGCCATTCGACCTATCAAGTCTGCTCCACCATTTCATCATGGCTGATCCAATTCCCTCTCAATCCAATCTCCTGCCTTCTCCCCATAACCTGTCATGCCCTGCCTAATCAAGAACCAATCAACCTCCACCTTCAATGTACCCAGTGACCTGGCCTCCACAGCCGCCTGTGGCAACGAATTCCACGGTGTCAACATGCTCTGGCTAAAGAAATTCCTCCTTAGCTCTGTTCTAAATGGATGACCCTCTATTTTGAGGCTGTGTCCTCTGGTCCTAGACTCCCCCACCAAACTTGTACAGCAGCTCGTAATACTTAATGGCTTTGAATTGGACACCATCCAAGCAATCAAGTCGTCACAGAGGGATCAGAAGTGGAGAGAGTGAGCAATTTCAAGTTCCTGAGTATCAATATCTCTGAGGATTCATCCTGGATCCAATACATTGATGCAGCTACAAAAAAAGTCACAACTGTGGCTATATTTCATTAAGAGTTTGGGGAGATTTGGGATGTCTCCAAAGACACTTGCAAATTTCTAAAGATGTACCATGGGGAGCTTTCTAACTGGTTGCTTCATTGTCTGGCTTTGGAGGAGGTGGCTACTGCACAGGATTGAAATAAGCTTCAGAGTTGTACGATTAGTCAGCTCCATTATGGGCACTAGTCTCCATAGTATCCAGGACATTGTCAAAGAATGATGCCTCAAAAAGGCGGCATCCATCACCCACGCCATACCTTGTTTTCATTGCTACCATCAGGGAGGAGGTACAGGAGCCTGCAAGCACCCACTCAATGATTTGGGAACAGCTTCTTCTCCTCTGCATTTGATTTCTGAATAGACATTGAACTCATGAACAGTAGCTCACTATGTTTATTTCTAAATAAGAACATAAGAAATAGGTGCAGGATTTGGCCATCTGGCCCTTCGAACCTGCTCTGCCATTCAATAAGATCATGATTGATCTAGCCACGGACTCATCTCCACTTTTCCCCATCACCTTTAATTCCCCTACTGTGCAAAAATCTATCCAACCTTGTCTTAACTGTGTTTGCTAAGGTAGCCTCCACTGCTTCACTGGGCAGAGGATTCCACAAATTCACCACCCTCTGGGATAAACAGTTCCTCCTCTTCTCCGTCCTAAATCTACTCCACAAATCTTGAGGCTAAGTCCCCTAGTTGCGGTCTCACCCAACAGTGGAAATAACTTTCCTGCCTCTATCTTATCTATCCCTTTCATGATTTTGTATGTTTCTATAAGATCTCCTCTCATTCTTCTGAATTCCAGCGAGTACAGTCCCAGGTGATTCAATCTCTACTCATAGGTTAACCCCTTCATCCCTGGAATCAACCTCTGCACTGCCTCCAAAGCCAGTATATCCTTCCTCAAGTAAGGAGAACAGAACTGCACACAGGTGTGGCCTCACCAGTACCCTGTACAGTTGCAGCATAACCTCCCTGCTCTTAAATTCAATCCCTCTAGCAATGAAGGCCAACATTCTATTTGCCTTCTTGATAGCCTGCTGTACATGTAAACACATTGTGATTCATGCACAAGCACTCCCAAGTCCCCCTGGACAGCAGCATGCTGCAATTTTATACAATTTAAATAATAATCTGCTCTTTTATTTTCCTTGCAAAGTGGATGACCTCGCATTTACCAACATTGTACTTCATCTGCCAGGCCCTTGCCCAATCACTTAACCTATCTGTATCTCTCTGCAGACTCTCCATATCTTCTGCACAATTTACTTTCCCACTCCATTTAGTATCATCAGCAAACTCGATCCCCTCTTCCAGATCATTAATCTATATTGTGAATAGTTGCAGGCCCAGCACTGGCCCCTGTGGTACACCGTTCACCACTGATTGCCAGCCAGAGCAGCACCCATGTATCCCAACTCCCTGTTTTCTATTAGTTAACCAATCCTCTATCCATGCCAATACATCACCCCCAACTCTATGCATCTTTATCTTATGGATAAGTCTTTTATGTGACACCTTATCGAACGCCTTCTAGAACTCCAAATAAATAATGTCCATCTGTTCCCCACTATCCAGTGTGCTTGTTATATCCTCAAAGAACTCCAGTACATTTGTTAAACAGGACTTGCCTTTGCTGAATTCATGCTGCATCTGCCTGATGGATCTATTTCTTTCCAGATGCCTCACTATTTCTTCTTTAATGATAGCTTCAAGCATTTTCCCAATACAGATGTTAAACTAACTGGCCTATAGCTACCTGCCTTTTACCTACCTCCTTTTATGAACAGTGGTGTGACATTCACTATCTTCCAGTCTGCCAGGACCTGCCCAGTGTCTAGAGAATTTTGGTAAATTATCACCAAAGCCTCTACTATAACTTCTGCCATTTCTTTCAGTACCCTGGGATGCATTCTATAAGGACCAGGGGACTTTTCTATCTACAGGCCCATAAGTTTGCTTATAAACTACCTCTTTAGTGAAAGTTATTGTATCGAGGTCCACACTTCCCATTGCATCCATAACATCTCTCTTTGGCATTTTAGATGTGTCCTCCACCGTGAAGACTGACACAAAATAATAATTCAAAACCTCGGCAATTTCCTCAGTATCCAATATCAATTCCTCCTTCTCATCCTCCAAGGGGACCTATATTCATTTGAGCCACCCTTTTCCACTTAATTATAAAAACTTTTATTATCTGTTTTTGTATTTTGTGCTAGTTTATTTTCATAATCTCGCTTCCTTTTCTTTATTGCTCACTTAGTGGTACTTTGTTGCTTTTTAAAGTTTTCCCGATCATCCAGTTTCCCACTACTCTTGGTGATTTCTTATTCACGAGCTTATTGTTTGAAGCCTTCTTTTATTTCCTTAGTTAGCCAAGGCAGGTTCTCCCCACCATTACTGTCCTTGCTTTTAACTTGAATATACTTTTGTTGAGCATCGATAAAAATCTCTTTGGAAGTCTTCCACTGTTCCTCAGCAGTCTCACCATATGGCCTGTGTTCCCAGTCTACGCCAGCTAAATCCTCCCTCATCCCATTGTAGTCTCCATTGTTTAGGCATAGTACTCTGTTTTTTGATTGAACTACTGCACCCTCCATTTGTTTGAGAAATTCAATCATACTGTGATCACTCTTTCCAAGAGGATCCCTAACTACAAGATCACTAATTTTACATTACTTATTTAACTACTTTATATAAATATATATATTTAATGTAATTACTTTTTTTCCCTTACTGAAGGCACTTTTACTTACTGTGATTGTGATGGTTGCTGCTTATGGGCCCCCTCCCCTTTGCTCTGCTGGGGAAGCACTGCAAAAGCTCTATTGTGCCCTCCAAGCCACTCACCCCGATGCTTTCTTTATTCACACAGGTGACTTTAATCATGCTAACTTAAAAACAGCCCTGCCAAAGTTCACTTTACATGTCAACTTCACAACTAGATGAGGGAATATATTAAACTTGGTCCAATGTTAATGGAGCCTACAATGCTCCCTCCACACACCGCCACGGCCTCCCGCACCATCCCCACCTCAGATACTCAGACTACGTATTGATTTTGCTAATCCCCGCACACAGACCCTCATTAAATGTGTCAAACCAGTTTACCAGGTAAACTCCCAAAAGCCACATCAGGGGGCACAGGAGGTGTATCCATTGGGTTACCTGGAGAAATCGGTGGCAGCTGAACATTGCATACGCAATGACCACAGGGTTGATTTTGATGGTACAAAACTACTGTGTTGCACCAATGGTTTTTGGGGCCGCCTGGAGAAGGAAGCCTTTGAAATATGACTAGAGAATAAGAATTTCAACAAAGACTAGGTCTTGCCTTAAGAAAGAACTAGAATCCTATTTTAAACAAGATTGGACAGTGGAAGTTAATTGAGGACTAACCAATTAGGAGATATGGATAACGGAAGTTGAGTGCATATACTACCTGACTAGACGTGCTTAGGCATCATCCCTGATGAGGATGACAGAGTTTGTCATTGAACTGTTGGTTAAAGTTTACACCTGGACTCAGCTGGAAGCCTGAGAAGAGTTTATGAGCTTATTAGTAGTTCAAATGGCAAGAAATTTGACTAAAAGCATTATTAATAACACCTTCTCTGAAGTGAATTGTGGTAAATTATCACAGCAAACAATGCAGAGGCGAGCAAAGGGAAGAACTGCGCTGGTGCATTGCAAAGCCTAATGTGTTCGAGATGGGGTCACGGGTGGAGTTGGAGTGAGCAGTTTGGAGAGGAAGAGTCATGGTGAAGGAGTTTTAACGCCCATCCAACTAACTCAGGTGTGAGGTTGAACTGCTCTAAGCGTCAAGCTGATTTGGAGAGATCGAGAACGGCTTCAGCCTGGATGGCGAGGTCCAGGCCCAGAGCATATCGCCACGGCAGGGCCGTGGTCCTACTGCAAGGCATGATCTACAGTAGTGGTCACCAAACTTTTTCAGCCCAAGATCCACTACCTCGGCCTTAGTGAAAGGCAAGATCAACTCCAGATTGATTAGTCACACGCATGCGCAGCGGGGCAGAAAAGACCGGAAGTAAAACCCCGCAACCCAGAAGTAGAAATGATGCATAAGCACCAGGGGTACCCACCCTTTTTTGCACTGTGGACCGGTTTAATATTGACAATATTCTTGCGGACTGGCCGACGGGGGGTGGGGGGTGTGTTAAGCACGACCGTCGCGGCTCTCGGCACTTAGCTGCTGTCCCGCCCTGCTCACGTTTTTTCCACGGAAACAACTCAACGGTTTCGTCTTTAAGTGCAGGGTGCTTGGACTCAAGGTACCGAAGCAGTTTTGAGGGCTTCATTGCTGCATTAGACAGCCTCCAGGCCCGAACTCCATCCCCTGCCTGCCCGCCGCCAGACGCCCTGGCCAGGTGCGGCTGGTCATGGGTGGGGTGAGAGGATAAGGTCAGGGCCGGAGGTCCCTGTGCCAGGGCCGCGGGAGTCGCAGTCCAGACAGAGCAACCAACCGAGCGAGGAGAGCGAGAGGCCTGAGCCCATCCCCCTTGTAGGATCTATCGACCGACAAAAGTTTGTTTCAGCAGATCGCAACGAGGTAGCTGCTCTGATACTTACGAAACCTTGAGCCCGAATTAGGTCGTCTGTGAATATTTTAGCACTGGGTTCCCACGAACATTCGGTGTACTAAACAGGTTCAGAGGCGGCGCCCATCTGTCCGCGCTCCGGGCCAGTAGCATCGGAGGTTCCCGCCAGCCGCGCTCCGGGCCAGTAGCATCGGAGGTTCCCGCCAGCCGCGCTCCGGGACAGTAGCATCGGCACTTCCTGCCGGCCGCACATTTAGGCGACTGATGACCTCGCGTGGGTTCAAATTCAACAGTGGATGAGACAGGGAATGAGGAAAGGGGCAACTGACTCATATTGTTTCCTCGCGGCCCGGTGGTTGGGGACCACTGAAGTACACTGTGTAGCGCGGGGGACCTATGCGCATGCTCACTGGACAGAAAGAACGGAACAAAAACCCCGCAACCCGGAAACAATCTCTCAACAGTATTTGTGCATTTATTTTTCATTTTTTTCGGGATCTACTGGGAAAGTCTCAAAGATCGACCAGTCGATCGAGATCGATGGGTTGGCGACTGGACTTCCTGTCAGATCACCAGCAGGTCATAAGATTGGGCTCCCACACCTCCAACCCTCTTACTCTCAATACAGGAGCCCCTCGGGGCTGCGTACTGAGTCCCCTCCTTTACTCCCTGTATACCCATGAATGTATCGCCACCCACAGCTCCAATCTGCTAATTAAATTTGCCGACGAATCTACATTGATTGGCCTTATCTCAATCAATAACGAGGTGGCCTGTGGAGAAGAAGTCATCTCTCTGACACAGTGGTGTCAAGAAAATAACCTCTCACTCAATGTTGCAAAAACAAAGGAGCTGGTTGTGGAGTACAGGAGGAGTGGAGATGGGCTAACCTCTATTGACATCAATGGATCTGAGGTTGAGAGGGTAAACAGCTTCAAGTTCCTCGGCATCCACATCACCGAGGATCTCACATGGTCTGTACACCAACTGTGTGGTGAAAAAGGCACAACAGCACCTCTTTCCCCTCAGACGGTTGAGGAAGTTTGGTATGGACCCCAAATCCTAAGAACTTTCTACAGGGGCACAATTGAGAGAATCCTGACTGACTGCATCACTACAACAACATACACAAAATGCTGGTGGAACACAGCAGGCCAGGCAGCATCTATAGGGAGAAGCGCTGTTGACGTTTCGGGCCGAGACCCTACGTCAGGACTAACTGAAAAGAAAAATAGTAAGAGATTGGAAAGTAGTGGGGGGAGGGGGAAATGCGAAATGATAGGAGAAGACCAGAGGGGGTGGGATGAAGCTAAGAGCTGGAAAGGTGATGGCGAAAGTGATACAGAGCTGGAGAAGGGAAAGGATCATGGAACCGGAGGCCTCAGGAGAAAGAAAGGAGGGGGGGAATACCAGAGGGAGATGGAGAACAGGCAAACAACTGAATATGTCAGGGATGGGGTAAGAAGGGGAGGAGGGGCATTAACGGAAGTTAGAGAAGTCAATGTTCATGCCATCAGGTTGAAGGCTACCCAGCCGGTATATAAGGTGTTGTTCCTCCAACCTGAGTTTGGATTCATTTTGACAATAGAAGAGGCCATGGATAGACATATCAGAATGGGAATGGGACGTGGCTGCATCACTGCCTGATATGGGAACTGTAGCTCTCTCAATCACAGGACTCTGCAGAGAGTGGTGTGGACAGCCCAGCACATCTGCAGTTTTGAACTTCCCATGATTCAAGACATTTACAAAGACAGGTGTGTAAAAAGGGCCCATAGGATCACTGGGGACCTGAGTCACCCCAACCACAATCTATTCCAGCTGCTACCATCCAGGAAATGGTACCACAGCATAAAAGCCAGGATCGGTAGGCTCTGGGACAGCTTCTTCCACCAGGCCATCAGACTGATTAACTCATGCTGATTTTCAGATTCAGATTCAGTTTATTGTCATTTAGAAGCCACAAATGCAATGCAGTTAAAAAATGAGACAACGTTTCTCCAGAATGATATCACGAAAGCATATGACAAAACAGACTACACTAGAAAATCCACATAATGTTTGGCAATCCCCAATCCAGAGTCCTGCTACGTATTAATATCGCACTACCGTCTTAGCTGGTTGGGTGCTGAGAGATTGTGTGACCATTTTAACAGAGGTCTTTACTGACATCTCTATTAACCCTTTGCATTAATCCAATGTCCCTGCAGCCTTTACTGCTCAGTGGCACTAACTTGAGTGGCTGGTAATGGATTGTATCAAATCTCACCTTCTAGCTACATTGGACCCTTTCCAGTTCACCTACCACTCAAAATGATCCAATGATGTTGTCATAGCCTCGGCCCTCCACTCTGTCCTGTCCCACATAGAAGGCAATGCCTCATATGCCAGGATGTTGTTCATTAACTTCAGCTCATCGTGGTGCACAAACATGGTTTTCTGTCTCAGTCCTGCTCACCCAGCTTGGAACATCCAGAAGTCAAATGTTGTCCATTTTATCTGCCCATGGAGTCTTCCACCATCATCCTGGAAGAGGTGTACAATCTACCTCAGACCAATGCCGGGCAGGCACTGGAGGAGCTGAACAATGCAATCATTAGACAGAATACTCTACAACACAATGCCTTCCCTATCACTGCGGGGGATTTCAACCAGTCCAGCGAGAAGAAGTCTCTGAACAACTCTACCACCAACAGATCACCTGTGGAACCAGAGGAACCAACACACTTGAGCACTGTTATACCACCATCAAGAATGGTTACAATGCCATCCCACGCCAGACTTTGGAAAATCTGATCAACTGACTGTACTTCTACTCCCAATGTATATGTAGAGACTAAAGACCACAGCATCAGTGGTGAAGACTGAGGAGATATGGTCAAAAGAGATGGGAGAACATTTAAAGGACTGCATAGAGTCAGTGGACTGGCCAGTGTTCTGAGATTCATCTTTGAGACTGAATGAATGTGGCACAGATGTCATCAACTTCATCAAGACCTGTGTGGATGTGTGTGTCCCTTTGAGAACATCCCAGACATATCCACAGCAAAAGCCGTGGATGAGCCAGGAGATTTCTAGTCTGCTGAGGGCTAGTTCTGTGGCATTCATGACTGGTGATCCAGAACAATACAAGAAGTCCAGGTACGACATACATAAGGCCACTTTAAATGGATTGAGGTTAAAGACCAAATCAGATGCACGTCAGCTCTGGCAAAGTTTATAGGCTATTACCTCCTTCAAAGTGAAATCTAACATCATAAGTAGCTGCGATGCTTCATTCCCGTATGAGCTCAATGCCTTTAATGCATGTTTTGAAAGTGAGAATACAACTACACCTGTGTGAATCCCTGCAGCATCTAGTGACCCAGTGATCTCTGTCTCAGAGGCTGATGTCAGACATCGTAGGCAACAGGCCCTGGTGGTGCACTGAAGAGCAGGAATGTGTAAGGACATCTTCAATCTCTCACGGCTGCATTCGAAGGCTCCCACCTGCTTCAAAAGGGCGTCAGATGTACCAGTACCCAAGAAGAGCAGGGTGAGCAGCCTCAACAACTATTGTCCAGCAGCACTCGCAGTTACTGTGATGAAATACTTTGGGAAGCTGGTCATGGTCAAAATCAACTACTCCCTAAGCAAAGACCTGAACCGCTGCAATTTGCCTATTGCCACAATAGATCTAGTGCGGATGGTTATTAACTGCAAATACCCCCACCCCACTCAAAAAACAAAACAGGCACATTGACCCCCCCCCCCCCCCAAGTATCTCATCCTGCACAAAAAAATGAACAAAACGGAACAGGCACGCTGACCCCAAATCCCCCTCCCCACACAAAAAAACAAGGAAGATCAGGCGAAAAACACAGAATATAACAAACTATAAGTCTGAGGAAAAGTCAGTAGTCTGAGTCTATATCTAGAATGCAGAAAACCGGAGCAACATTCTCCAGGCACAGCGGCAGGCTTCTCCGGTACACAACGATCAAAAGACAGGTAGTTGGCGCTCATCCACTGCACTTGTCTCAGTGTTTCAAGCTCCCTCACCACTTTAATCGGTGAATTATGGAAGCTATGAAATACAATCGAACAATGGCTCGCGCCTTGCAGCCTTCTTGCCATGAAGTTTGTGCATGCTACCTCCTGGAATCCTCTCAGAGACTGCAGAGCACTGAAGCATCTAAATTATCTCTAAGATTCCGCATTCACCTCAATCTCCCTCATTGCTGTAATCAGTGAACAATGGAAGCTTTAATCAGCGAAATTCGACTCCCACAGCCTTCCCACACTAACCAGCTTTGCCTCCCGAAATCCTCTCAGAGAGTGCCGGAACACCCAAACAATCTCCAAACGGCAAATCACAGGCTCCAATGGTTCCAGAATCACATCCGAGACCAAAAGTAAATGTAAAAGACATAAAAGAAGTGAAATATATGGTTTTATGATCTATGCAGAAGATGTTGACCAAAGGAGCATGGTATGCAGGTACCGGCTTGACTGTATGGATTAGAAGAGCTTTGAGAAAGCAACCTTTTCACCCAGTGGGTGGTTTCAATCTGGATAATGCTGTTTGAGATGGTGATGGAGGCAGGTACTTGCATAAAATTTAAAATGTATTTGGATGAACACTTGAATTGCCAAGGCTGCAGACTGAGTGTTGGTAAATGGGATTAGGGAAGGTACTCAACAGAATGGTTCATTAGCCTTATAGACTATGCTCCCTTGATGTGGGTACTTCACATCAAGAAGTACTCAAAAATAAGTTCATGTAATTTAATTTCTAAGCAGAACATGTTTTAAAACTTGCTTCAAAATTTCTCTGCTGTTAGAAGATAGCAGTTTGGAACAATTGCAGCTTATCTCCAACAAAATGGTAGCCTAATATCAAACAACTTGGATGGGTCATTAAGCAGACTTGGTGTGTTTGCATGGTTAGTGACGGTTGCAGGAAGGGGCCTATCTATAGTAAGCTCAGAACATCATCCATCCTTGGCATCAGAAATGCTGGAGTTTGAAGGTTGCAATTTTTTATATTGCAGAACTAGGTAAAAGATTACATTGAAAATAATACATAAAGATAACAAGCCAAAAATAGATTTAAGGACTTTAAGAGACATTCTATTGATTGATTATTCATAACACTGTGTCAGCAAAATGGGTGAAGCTAAAAGCAAGACTCCAAAATATTATAAACACCTCATTAATATTTCATTGCTGCTATTCCAGATTACTTGGCCTTTTTTCTGTAGAATTGGAAAGGTCATCTGGGACACAGTACTGTGGGTCACATGGATAATATCTTCTCTGCGAATGAAAGTCAAAGAAACTTGACTTTCCTAGTGGCAAATGAAGAGAGTATTCCTGCACTGTTAACTTAGTAAGTTCTGGCTATTGCTCCTGTAAACATTTCCATTAACAGTACAGGATGTAGTACCAGAATAAATTTATTTCATGCTAATGAATGTATTTCTGCTATTCTTTTTAGGTATTTACCTTTTTGTTATCACTTGTTCTATAATTCTGGAACATTCACATGTTTGGTATTTCAGCATTCCTACTGATTGGAGAAAGAGAGGGACAGAAGAAACTGCTTACACCTCATGCATTCATTTGAGGTGAAATAACAAGACTGAGAACTGTAGATGCTGAAATGTACAAATTGTAAGTTTGGATATCTGAAGTTAATTGGGGAAAACTGAGAATAACACATCAGAAGTTGTTACAACAAAACACAATATGTGATGATTAAATTTTAGAAGTTTCCAATTTTAACCAGAAGCTGTCAGCTAATAAAGTTTTTTCATTGGCGAAGTTGTGAGATATTGAGGAGAATGTGAATTTCCCAACATGAACATTGTCAAGGTGGGCAACAGGTTGATCTTCATTTATTGATCCAACATAATATCACCAATCTGACAGCTGCATTCAATTGGTTCTTAAATGCTCCAGGAACTTTGCCTGTCTTGCTCGAATTTAGATTCATGTGTACATCAAAACACAATGAAATGTGTCATTTCTGTTAGCAACCAACAGACCCAGCAATATGCTGGGAATTTGCAAGTGTTGCCACACGTTCTGGCATCAATTTAGATTGCCCACAGTGTTCACCAGAACAACATAACCATCAACAACAACATCAACAGCACAGCAAAACAAGCTATTTTCCCATTCCTCCACCCACCCACCCACTCACATAGACAGTTCTCCAACTCACAACAGATCACTGTTGGGCCTCCACTCC
Organism: Hemitrygon akajei; assembly: GCF_048418815.1. Lineage (NCBI taxonomy): Eukaryota > Metazoa > Chordata > Chondrichthyes > Myliobatiformes > Dasyatidae > Hemitrygon > Hemitrygon akajei. Next base: position 101,350,094 of record NC_133136.1, read on the forward strand.
CTAGCCCTGGATTCTCATCCTCAAACCTTCTGTCCCTGGCCCAGACTCACAGACTCATAGACATTGGGTCTCTGACTCTCTGGAAGAGCCAACTGAGGACATCTACCTCCAAACTCACCAACCTTGGTCTTTGACCTTTGGACCTCTCCCTCCAGACTTGCCAATTTCAGTCTTCAATCTTGGGGATTCAACTTTCTGCTTTCCCCTTGTTTACTCTAGTCAATGTCAATTCCATATGGTCATCATTCTTTGTATGAAGCAGAATCTTACACAGCACTGAAATTTTTAATTTGAAAAAAAAAATATTTTTACTTTTGATTTGTGTTAATGTTCTATTTCAGCTTGGCTATTTCTGTAATTCTAATTTCACTTCTGTTGATCAGCAAGTCCACAATTCTACCACTTTTCATCAGGTTTGTGGCAGAAGTTGCACACTACAAGCACTGCCGTAACAATGACTTAAGAAATGCTCCTGAACTGTGTATCCACAAGCCTTATCCATTAGATGGAGGAGAAGAATTTGGAATCCTTGCAAATCTCAGACTAGTAACATACATATTTCCACTTGGATCCCAGCCTGTTAGTCAGCTTGTTTACAAATCTGTTCTCACTTGTTTTACATGCTCTGCATACAGATCATTTCATTGCATCAGTAAATCAAGGTCGTGAAAGTTACAGAGAAAGTGAAATGGAGGCCAACAATGAGGTGCAGAGCCATGACAAGTTAGATTGTGAAGTCAAGAGTCCATCTTATTGTGCTATCAAAGTGTTCAATGTATTATAAGAGCTGATAGAATTTGTCTTTGAACCTGGTGGCATGTGCTTTTGGTCTTTCATATCAGGTTTGCAGCAGAAGTTGCACACTACAAGCACTGCCGTAACAATGACTTAAGAAATGCTCCTGAACTGTGTATCCAGAAGGCTTATCCATTAGATGGAGGAGAAGAATTTGGATGGGAGTGAGTAGAAGAGAGAATGTTGGTGTGGGGTGGGAGGAGTTATTGATTATCCTGGCTACTTTACCAAGGCAGTAATAAGTGTAGACATTGTCCATGGAGGGGGCACTGGTTTCCAAAATATGCTGAGCTGTGCCCACAAAAGTCAGCAAACTCTTAAATTAAAAATATTAACTACTCAAATCAGTGAGTGGTTATTGAGTAAAAGAATATTCCTAAAAGAATATTTTTATATTAGCAATGTACCGGGTCACTCTATAGCTCTCATTATATCAATAGTAATTTTCATTCTTGAAAATCACCTTAGTTCTTACATTAGCAACTCTTTAGCAGTTCAAAATGCAATTATCAGCATGTCGATCAAAAGTATACAGGCTTTTAATTTGTTATTCCTGAAATATGAATGAATAAAACAGTTTAACAGCTAATATCAGTTACCAAACTGTTTTATTTCATCTGACTTTCTTGTGTTTTTTATGTCACTGCTTCATCACGTGATGTTATCTATACTAACTTGGCAGCCTGACCTGGTTACACTTGTACATTCTGGGTGGCTTTCTTTTGGGGTTCCTTTTTATTTGAACTTCTATTTTTCCTTAGTTACCAAGCTGGTTTATTTCCTGTGACTTAAGCCAACAAAGAGAGCGGGAAAAGAGAGATGTTGGCTTCATAAATTGCAGGGCTAGCTGTCAATCACTGGGTCAGGAGAACCAGAACCAGAGTCTGAATGTCACTCTCAATAAATCAACTTTCTGAAAACCACAAACTAGTTCTTGTTTACTCACTGGAAGGGAAGGGGGAGGGGACAACGGGAAGGAGATTACTCCAACTGCCTGAACCTACTTATCTCACATTCCATCACTAAAGATGCAGGCAGGAATGATCAACTCAGATAAACCCAGACTTGGCAAGTTTGAGCTCTGTTAATTGGATAGACTCCTTGGCTGCCATTCACAGAAATCTGCTCATCCTACAATTTGTCTTTGCAGACACTCTGTTTACTTTATCTTTGCAGTGGCAAACGCAAGGCAGTTTTATATTATTGGAATAACTTGTCAGGTTTTAGAGCTTCAGGCAAGAACTTGCAAGTGGAAGGTTGCCCAGCAAGCAACTCAAGCAGTAGCACATAGGACATTGATTCCAAAAAGTTATCAGGTCAGATCCCATCTCCATACTGAGATTTAACTGTTTGACTGAACGATATGAATTTATAAGAAACATGAGAAAATCTGCAGATGCTGGAAATCGAAAGCAATAAGCACACAAAATGCTGGAGGAACTCAGCAGGTCAGGCAGCATCCATGAAAAAGAGTAAACAGTTGACTTCTTGGGCTGAGACCCTTCATTAGGACTGATGAATGATCTCTACCCAAAACATCAATTGTTTAGTCTTTTCCATAGATGCTGCCTGGCCTGCTGAGGTCCTCCAGCATTTTGAGTGTGATGAATTTTATAAAATGCTTCTTTTGCCAGTAGATGGTGCACCGATTGATTCCAGACCAACTACTGGCATTTATACCAGGTCCTTTGGTACTGTAAAAAGCTGCCAGGGAAAGACCTCATATCATAGATACATTTTGCCCCATTGCAAAGTAGCACAGACAACATTGAGTAGAGATCTGTGCATCACCTCTTCCATTCTACATATAAAAGTAATATCTGTGCCAGAGTGTTTTTACTTATGTTCTATTACAGATAGATCAAAAGGCAAATCTAAAAATAGGTAATGTCTTAACCGATTCAGGGATGCCTGATGCTTGGGACAAGAAATAATGATAAAAGTATTTCAGAGTTACTTGACAAAACTTGATATACTGTAAGTCACATGTGATTAGCCGGGAAGTAAAGAGAGCCCAAAGGAAATCAGGGAAAAATAACCCTTTGTATCAGTCTGACATTTGATGTCATGTAATGGGAACAATATTCCTCACTGAATCAGACACGAAATGGTGTATCACCTAGAGGATACATCAGTGGCAAAGGTGCTATATTTACACGACTGAATACTATGACCATAAATGTACAGCTCTCACACTTTTCTCCTTTTGTAAATATATTTTTTATAATGAATAATGGTTATTTTTAAATCTCTTTAAAAAGAATCCTCACAGAGTTTAGGCATACCTACTACTTATTTTAAAGTGGAATTTAATCATTGATTGCCCAGATCAATAAATGATCAATGAACTCTCGACTTTTAAAATTTTTATATGGAAACTGTAAGGAAACGGAGTTAAGGGAAGGAAATTAGGAGAAAATCTACAAACTTGGCAAAAAACTTTAAAAATACAGCCACAGCATCAATCTGGAATTAATAGAATTTTACAAAGATTGGACTAAACAGTATATTACTTTTCTTATAATTATATTGAAACTATATACTGGCCCCAAAATTAATGTTGCCGGCAGCAATGGCTAAGTTTGTAGTGTGTGCAATAGATGCTAATAATATTTTAAGCAGTTTTAATATTTTTCAACTAAATGAATTCACCAATACCACTGATGTTATTTTGTACTGTTAATTTGTAGGAGAGGGACTTGAAGTTACCAGGGGACAGTATTTGCCCAAATCAGTTATGTTGTGACTTTCACTGACTGGAATGAGCACCTTTGCAGAAGCAATGTTGAATTTATGATGCGTCACAGATGATAGCTTTGGTTCTGTCAGGTGAAGAGATGGTCTGAATTTATAAAAGTCCCTCTGCTATTAGAGGGGAGAGATAACAAAGCTGGAGCTGTCTTATCTCCAACACAGCAAAATTCTGCTTGACTGCCTATGGCAACAGTAATGAAAAAGGTCACAGGTGGACTTTAAAGCAAGACAATCAGAAACATACGTATGCAGCCTTCAGTTGCTAAACATGAAGCAACAGCACACAGCACAGAAGAAAACTGTCAATCTCAATCACATACTTCCGAACCAAAAAGTTATTTTCTGGGCCATGGTCCTATTGCAGGATAAACATGGCTGATTTAAGCCCTTCATTTTAAATAATTTTCTTTTGTGCAAATTTGCAATGACGAGGATTAATATAAATGGCTCACACGTTGAGCAAATCTCTTCTGTGCCAGTAGAAAGCAGGGAAAGGGCAAAGGGGAAATAATAACAATATTTTAGTGGTAATGCATTAGCTTAAATGCTGTCAGCAGACATATAAAAGGAGAGAAAAAAACAGCAAATACAAGAACATTGAGGAAATAAGTACACATGCGGAATATGTTACAGAAAGAGGCCAGGTTTGTCAACTGAAAAGGGAAAACAAAGCAGGATAATGTTTTGGGTACGGAATCTGGAGGCTGAAAAGTGAGAGCATTCTTTCAACAGAGGGCTTGTGGAGATAGCTCTTGACATTTCCATCTGTATTACTAGCTTTCGTGGTTCCATTTCTGGATAAAAATAGACAATGGAATGGAAATACTGGCCTTGAATTTGATTATTTGTAACAATGTCAGCATGATCAGAGACTAAATATGCAGACTATATTCAATTAGCAGTGTGGTGTCATGCTATGGGAAAGTTAATGTAACTACTTCAGTATGCTCTTGTGCTGTCAGGGGATTTAAGAAAAATCAGCACTCTCGTGAGGTTGATAGGGAAGTGGAACAATTTTAGAGCCAGCAGGCATGAAAACCAATTACCGTCATTATTGTTAAAATAATATTACTGGTTACATCACTCAGTGCCTTTCTGAAGTACATAAAATGACTGAACAGAAACAGGTCATTTGGGCCAGCCAATGCTCGTCAGGGTTATCTCTCCACAGGAGCAAATTGTGTATACCAGGCATCATCCCTCATTTCTCTTCTTAACCTATCCAATCTAACCTAGAAACAACAATACTAATTCCATAATGATAGTATAAATTCTTTGAATCACCCCACCAGAGTCCCCAAAAAATGTCCAGGTGGAACAAACCTTGAGGTTCCAAAGCTTGGCAATGAAAATACACATTGATGATAACTCACCGGGTAGAGCACAAGGCAGAACTTCCTTTCAGCATGTATAGTGTGTCTGCCTTTGTGTACATAAAGAGACAGCACTGTGCACTCCCTGGTTTGATTCACATTGATTTAGGTTACTCTCACTTTCACTTGAAGAAGGAGAGACGATTTCAGTGTAAAAGTCAAAATGTAAAATGCTCTGTTTTGTAACTCCAGAAACTAATTGAAAGGAAAACACAAGAGCAGGGATATGCTTTGTCTACTTAAGTTTTCTTTTAGCGAGGCACTCACATATGACATGATGGCATAATGACAGGTATCATTCATGTACTTCTTACGTATAACCCATTATGAATTGTGTAAATAACAAAGAATGCTTAATAAAACAATATATTTACAATATTACTCAAATGAGTTACTCAAATTACTCAAACTGCCAAACTAGTATCCAATTCCATTTTAATTAATTTGCTGTTCACTTCTGATGTAAGCCATATCGCTTGTCTTTTGATTTTTTTCACATTGTCAATATCAAGGCTACTTAGTTCTGTGTCACTCTCATTATTATCGGGTTTTTCATTAACAGCATGCAGATTAGTGCTCTTTTTGAAACTGTAGCTCGACTTTCTATCTTTTTCTCTTCCCTGTGCCGTCCATTTAGTTTTGTCTGCCCAACGTGCTCTTTGTATGTGTCCTCCTTTGTTGCATTTTCTGTAAGTTTTGCCTTTAAACCTGCATTGGTCAGGCGCATGTGAGCCCCTGCCACAATGGTAACACAATTTGTTCAGCCAGACAGGTTTCTGTTTAGACATTGCTATTTTGCTCATACTCACTTTCATTCCTCACTGCAACTGAATTTTATCTCTAGCTGCTGTTTTCATTGATATAGCAATTTCAACTGCTCTTTTAAATGTGGGTTGTACTTCTGTTAGGGGCCATTTTTGAATGCTTTCTTGTAAGATTCCATAAACTATCTGATCTCTGAGCCCATCACTGAACTGACAAAGCTGAGACAATTACCATGTAGGCTGAAATGAACTCCCCTTCCTTTTGATTCCCATTATGAAACCTAAAGTGTTCTGTAATTAGCAATGGTTTTGGTTCTAGAAGTCCTGGTATTACTTTCATGATCGCAGCAAAGCTCATTTCGGCTGGCTAAGTTCGAGCAGTTAAACTTCTAAGCAAAGTGGATGCTTTTCCTCCCAATGCACTCAGCAACACTGGTACTCGTTTCTTATCAGCTATTCTATTTGCTTTAAAACACTACTCAATTCGTTCAGCAGACAATATCCTGTTATCTGTTGTGCAATTGAACACGTCTACCTTTCCAATGTAGCCAGCTATTTCTGCTATTATTTATTTATTATTATTATCACCCAGTACTCACTGTTTATGAGACCATGTTTTGTTCGCATTCTGCCTTTTTGTTTAAACTTGAATGATTCTCTCCCCTTCTGAAGAAAAAGATCATGCTGCACTTCAACAGGTATGCAGTCATCTCAGGTTTGTTTTTAAATATCCTCATTACCACTGTTACGTTTTGTAACACCAGAAACTAATCAAAAGAAAAATACAGGAACCGGGTTATGTTTGTCTACTTAGTTTCTCTTTAGTGAGGCATTCACATATGACCTGGTGGAGTAATGACATATGCCATTCATGCACTTCTTACATATAACTGATTAAGAATTATGTCAACAACACAGAATGCTTAATCAAACAATATATTTACAATAGTACTCAAATATTACTGAAAAATTGATTACACTACATAAAAGACTGCAAATGCTGGAAAATCTGAGATGGAAACAGTATACACTGGAAATATTCAGCAGCTCAGACAGACTCAGTGGAAAGGGAAGCAAGGTTTCTGCTTTAGGCTGATGAGGAATAAGTCATCAGAAAAGGAATAAGTTGGAAATCAAAAACATTTTAAGTTGCATTTTTTATTCTCAAATTTTTTGATTATAAAACAATTTGAAATACATTGTGGAGATGAAAAGGTAATATAATGGCAAGTTCTTTCTCTCTTTTCTCGTCTGGGTTTGTGGTCTCTTTGTTGCCAATGCCATCTGTTGCACGTGCTACTTTTTTGTCACTGTGCCTGTGTATTTTTCTCCCTCTCTGTCTCCATGTGTGTGTATTATTCTCTTCAAACCAGTGTGTATCTGTGGTTCTCCTTTATTATCCTCAGTATGTGTCTACAGTTTTCTCTATTTCTATGTCTGCATGTCTGTGACCTTGCTTTCTCCTTTTAACCCTTTGTGCACCCGTTCATTTACTCTTTCTCTCTGTGAATTTGCTGTTCTCTCTCTCTCTGCCTACATCTGTAGTTTTCTTTATCATAAATCTCTTTTCTTTTTGTTTATTTATGCTTTGTCCTGTTGTAATATTTGATTATGCCTCTGTGTCTACTGTAACTCCAGTGGCTGATTAGCAGCAGTGCTGGAGGAATGATGTAAATGGATCATAAACCAGTATTTCTGCTGAACTTCACCTAAGTTACAACTGGTGATGTGGAGAAATCTCTATGTAAGTCTGGGTATAGGCTTTTCTGCATAGCCAAATCATTCGCTTTTATTCTGTCAGTGTTTATCTATTGTTTCCTTTATCAGGAATGTGTTTCCAGGCAATGCTGCCTGCACCTCATGTCCTCTTTTAAAATTTTTTAATAATTTAGACTTACGGCACAGAACAGGCCCTTTCTAAGGGTAAGGATAAGCCGTACTACCCAGCAACCCATTGTCGTGTGATTGGGCTATTTAACCTCAGCTTAATCGTAGGACAATTTACAATGACCAACTAACATACTAACCAGTACATTTTTGGATTTTGGGAAGAAACAGGAGTAGCCGGAGGAAACGCATGTCCTCACGGAGGAATGTACAAACTTTCCAATAGAGGATGCCAGAAATGAACTCCCAACTCTGATGGCCTGAGTTGTAATAGGGTTGCACTAACCAGTACACTAATGTGGTGCCCCATAGTCTTTTTGGTCATTGCTACTTGCTCTTGACCTGCTCTTGTTGACTGCACTCAGCCTGTTAATATTTGAAAAATACATCTATTATTGCAAAATAATGTGCTCCATTCGCTGGATTAGTTTCCAGCGATGAATCAATTCAGTGGCTTGCAGACCTCTCTTCACACTATCTAGCAGCTGGGGAATTGGATTAATGAACGAAATAACATTGGATTCTGTTCAACTACTGAGCAGCTGAAACTACTTTAGATCACACTTGTTGGGAAAGTAGAGGGCTTTTTTTTCCAACTCCACTGGTCACAGCACACACTTATGTAAACAACAGTCACTATTGTTATAACAATGCAGCACTAATTAGGCCCATGAGTACTAACAGGAAAATGTAGTGCAGAGTTGGGGAACCGGACCTTAGTGTGCTTATAGTGTTACTCACTTATCTTCTTGGCTGAGAAGAGAGAGGCATAATGAAGACTATCCAAAATGTTTGTAAAGAGCTTCAAGATAAATGTATTGGCGTTAGAAATGTCGAGTGAGTGCTGATCAGTTCATTTTAACTTTCATCAGTCAGATAATTGAAAGAAACCAGCGGCAGCCTGCTGACTGGGAGTGATTGGGAAGATATGTAACGATTTCCCAGGCACCCTCCTCCCCAGGAAGTTTGTTCGTAAACATGCAGGACAATCCATTAACATGAGGAAATGCAAAGCAAGAGCAACTGAAACAATAAATTAATTGTCAGAGCTGTCACCAGGCCTTCTCACGTCTCTCTGTGACTTGGTTGCCTTTGTCAATCAACTGTCTTTCCAGCTTTTCCGGCAAGACACAGCAAACTTGGCAGAAAAATAGGGACCCGTTCCTCTTTTTTGTGTGAAATGCTTGAACTCCATTGCCACTCACCATTCCAAACAGCATTTGAAATTCTTACTTAAACGTGTCCTCTAATTTTGCTGTGGATTTATCTGGTGAATCAAGCCATTCTCCAATGACCCTGTCGAAACCAAGGTATATCCTTGGCATTATTAATTTGTTCATGAACACACACACACACACACACACACACACACTTTTCTCAACCTCAAATACAAACAGATTAAAAAAAAACTTGCTCCAATCTGGCCCCAAACTCTTTCAACTTTATTCCGGGTCACATTATGGAGGAGGCTGTGACCTCCACTGAGATGAGCATCTGTACTTGTTAAGTTCATTAATTTAAAGTAATTGAGGGATAGATACACACCATCCTTGCCTCTGAAAGAATTCCCACACCGAGGGTAAGCAATAGCTGTCTCATTTACCAGAGTTGCCACCCCACCCCACACCCACTGCCTATCACTGCAAACAATCCAGTGAGCCTCTGAGAAGAACAAGTCATTCCACACTTCCTTTTAAAGATGTCAGGTTTTAGTGTCTTCCTTGCCCACCAGATGTCCTGAGAATCAGAATCAGGTTTCATATCATCAGCATGTGTTGTGAAATTTCTTAACTTAGCAGCAGCAGTAAAATGCAATGCATGAGAGAGAAAAAAGAAAACTGAATTACAGTAAGTATATATAAAATAGTTAAATTAAGTAAGTAGTGCAAAGCATGAGAAGAGGGCATGTCCTGGGTAGTGGAGGTCCTTAAAGATGGACACCGCCTTTCCAAGGCACAACTCCTTGAAGATGACCTGGATACTTTGTCGTTAACTTCCCTAATATTGATTGGCACCTGATTAGTTCCAAGGGTTTGGATGGGGCAGAGTTTGTTAAGTGTGTCCAGGACGGATTCCTGTCACAGTATGTTGACAGGTTGACTAGGGGGAATAGATACTAGATCTATTACTAGATCTAGTATTAGGTTACGAACTGGGTCAGGTCACAGATCTCTCAATGGGTGAGCATCTGGGGGACAGTGACCACCGCTCCCTGGCCTTTAGCATTATCTAGGAAAAGGATAGAGTCAGAGAGGACAGGAAAATTTTTAATTGGGGAAGGGCAAATTATGAGGCTATAAGACTAGAACTTATGGGTGTGAATTGGGATGATGTTTTTGCAGGGAAATGTACTATGGACATGAGGTCGATGTTTAAGGATCTCTTTCAGGATGTTAGGGATAAATTTGTCCTGGTGAAGAAGATAAAGAATGGTAGGGTGAAGGAACCATGGGTGACAAGTGAGGTGGAAAATCTAGTTAGGTGGAAGAAGGCAGCATACATGAGGTTTAGGAAGCAAGGATCAGATGGGTCTATTGAGGAATATAGGGTAGCTTAAGAAGGGGCTGAGAAGAGCAAGAAGGGGGCATGAGAAGGCCTTGGCAAGTAAGGTAAGGGAAAACCCCAAGGCATTCTTAAATTATGTGAAGAACAAAAGGATGACAGGAGTGAAGGTAGAATCGATTAGAGGTAAAGGTGGGAAGATGTGCCCGGAGGCTGTGGAAGTGAGCGAGGTCCTCAATGAATACTTCTCTTCGGTATTCATCAATGAGAGGGAACTTGATGACAGTGAGGACAATATGAGTGAGGTTGATGTTCTGGAGCATGTTGATATTAAGGGAGAGGAGGTGTTGGAGTTGTTAAAATACATTAGGATGGATAAGTCCCCAGGGCCTGACGGAATATTCCCCAGGCTGTTCCACGAGGTGAGGGAAAAGATTGCTGAGCCTCTGGCTAGGATCTTTATGTCCTTGTTGTTTACAGGAATGGTACCGGTGGATTGGAGGGAGGTGAACGTTGTCCCCTTGTTCAAAAAAGGTAGTAGGGATAATCCGGGTAATTATAGATCAGTGAGCCTAACGTCTGTGGTGAGAAAGCTGTTGGAAAGGATTCTTAGAGATAGGATCTATGTGCATTTAGAGAATCATGGTCTGATCAGGGACAGTCAGCATGGCTTTGTGAAGGGCAGATCGTGTCTAACAAGCCTGATAGAGTTCTTTGAGGAGGTGACCAGGCATATAGATGAGGGTAGTGCAGTGGATGTGATCTACATGGATATTAGTAAGGCATTTGACAAGGTTCCATATGGTAGGCTTATTCAGAAAGTCAGAAGATATGGGATCCAGGGAAGTTTGGCCAGGTGGATTCAGAATTGGTTTGCCTGCAGAAGGCAGAGGGTCATGGTGGAGGGAGTACATTCAGATTGGAGGGTTGTGTCTAGTGGTGTCCCACAAGGATCTGTTCTGGGACCTCTACTTTTCATGATTTTTATTAACAACCTGGATGTGGGGTATAAGGGTGGGCTGGCAAGTTTGCAAATGACACAAAAGTTGGTGGTGTTGTAGATAGTGTAGAGGATTGTCAGAAATTGCAGAGAGACATTGATAGGATGCAGAAGTGGGCTGAGAAGTGGCAGATGGAGTTCAACCCAGAGAAGTGTGAGGTGGTACACTTTGGAAGGACAAACTCCAAGGCAGAGTACAAAGTAAATGGCAGGATACTTGGTAGTGTGGAGGAGCAGAGGGATCTGGAGGTGCATGTCCACAGATCCCTGAAAGCTGCCTCACAGGTAGATAGAGCAGTTAAGAAAGCTTATGGGGTGTTAGCTTTCATAAGTCGAGGGATAGAGTTTGAGAGTCGCAATGTAATGATGCAGCTCTATAAAACTCTGGTTAGGCCACACTTGGAGTACTGTGTTCAGTTCTGGTCGCCTCACTATAGGAATGATGTGGAAACATTGGAAAGGATACAGAGGAGACTTACCAGGATGCTGCCTGGTTTAGAGAGTATGGATTATGATCAGAGATTAAGGGAGCTAGGGTTTTACTCTTTGGAGAGGAGGATGAGAGGAGACATGATAGAGGTGTACAAGATATTAAGAGGAATAGAAAGAGTGGACAGCCAGTGCCTCTTCCCCAGGGCACCACTGCTCAATACAAGAGGACATGGCTTTAAGTTAAAGGGAGGGAAGTTCAAGGGGGATATTAGAGGAAGGTTTTTTAGTCAGAGAGTGGTTGGTGCATGGAATACACTGCCTGAGTCAGTGGTGGAGGCAGATACAATAGTGAAGTTTAAGAGACTACAAGACAGGTATATGGAGGAATTTAAGGTGGGGGGTTATATGGGAGGCAGGGTTTGTGGGTCGGCACAACATTGTGGGCCGAAGGGCCTGTACTGTGCTGTGCTGTTCTATGTTTTATGTTGTATACTGCAGAGGCTAGTGTCCATGATGGAGCTGACTAATATTACAATTTTCTGCAGCTTACTTCTATCCTGTGCAGTAGCTCTCCCCCCACCCCCCCCCCACCCCATACCAGACAGTGAAGCAGCCAGTTAGCCAGTTACAATGCTCGCCACGGTACATCTGTTGAAATTTGAGAGTCTCACAATCTTCTTACACTCCTCATGACATATCGCCATTATCTTGTCGCTTTATAGCTGCATTGATGTGTTCTATCCAAGTTAGGTCCTCAGAGATACTATCGCCCAGGAACTTGAAATTGCTCACTCTCTCTGCACCTGATCCCTCTATGAAGACTACTATGTGTTCCCTTGTCTTACCTTTCTGAAGTCCACACTCAGTTCTTTGGTCCTATTAACATTGAGTGCAAGGTTGTTGCAGGAACACCACTCAACCTGCTGGTATATCCACCTCTGAGATTCCACCAACAATGGCTGGATAATCAGCAAATTTATAAGTGGCATTTGAGCTACCTTGTTACACAGTCATGGGTGTAGAGAGCCTAGAGCAGTGGGCTAAGCACGGGTTCCTGAGGTGTGCCAGTGCAGATTGTCAGCGAGACAGTGATGTTATTTCCAATACACACCAACTGTTGTCTTCCAGTTAGGAAGTCAAGGATACAGTTGGAGAGGTAAATACAGAGGCCAGTTTCTATAGTGAATAAACAGGATCCTGAAATTAGTAAACACGAGGAAATCTGCAGATGCTGGAAATTCAAACAACAACACACACAAAATGCTGGTGGAACACAGCAGGCCAGGCAGCATCTATAGGGAGAAGCACTGTTGAAGTTTCGGGCCGAGACCCTTCGTCAAGAATAACTGAAAGGAAAGATAGTAAGAGATTTGAAAGTAGTGGGGGGAGGGGGAAATGCGACATGATAGGAGAAGACCGGAGGGGGTGGGATGAAGCTAAGAGCTGGAAAGGTGATTGGTGAAAGTGATACAGAGGTGGAGAAGGGAGAAAGAACATTGACTTCTCTAACTTCCGTTAATGCCCCTCCTCCCCTTCTTACCCCATCCTTGACATATTTAGTTTTTTGTTTTTTTCTCTCTCTCTGCCCATCACTCTGCCTGTTCTCCATCTCCCTCTGGTGCTCCCCTCCCCCTTTCTTTCTCCTGAGACCTCCCGTCCCATGATCCTTTCCCTTCTCCACCTCTGTATCACTTTCGCCAATCACCTTTCCAGCTCTTAGCTTCATCCCCCCCCCCCCCCGTCTTCTCCTATCATTTCACATTTCCCCCTCCCCTCACTACTTTCAAATCTCTTAGTATCTGTCTCTTCAGTTAGTCCTGATGAAGGGTCTTGGCCCGAAACATCGACAGTGCTTCTCCCTATAGATGCTGCCTGGCCTGCTGTGTTCCACCAGCATTTTGTGTGTGTTGCCCCGAAATTAGTATTTGTGCTCTCCAGGTGATCCAAGGCCATATTGAGAACCAAAGAGATGATGTCCACCATAGACCTATTGTGGCGATAGGCAAATTGCAGTGGGTACAAGTCCTTGCAGAGGCAGGGGTTTATTCCAACCTCTCGAGGCACTTTGTCACGGTAGATGTGTGTGATACTGGATGATAGTCACTCAGGAAGGTCACTGTTCTTTTCTTGGGTACTGATATAATTGTTTCCCTTCTGAAGCAGGTGGGAACTTCTGACTGCAGCAATGAGAGATTGAAAATGTTTTTGAACACCCCTGCCAGTTGGTTGGGACAGGTTTTCAGAGCATTACTAGTTACTCCATCCAGATACCAGTGCCTCACATGTGTAACGGTGAAATAACTCCTCCTTGGATCACTGGAATAGTTGCTTTCTTTCACCATGCTGTTGATTAGAGAGTTCCAGGGTTTTAAACTAAAGATAATGGAGAAATAGTATTGTATTTCTAAATAAGGAATGCAAGGAAATTTTGAAGCTAAGATAATGTGCATTGGAGAAGAAATGGCTGAAGATGGTGTTTCCACGTCCTAAATCTCCTAGCCCTTCTTGGTGGTAGTGGCTGCAGTTTGGGGGTAGTCTTGACAGGTAACTGCGGTGTGTTCTGTTTCTATTAGATACTGCAGACAAAATATACTAAATAATAAACATGAGATTCTGCAGATGCTGGAAATCTAGGGCAACACGCAAAAAATGATGGATGAACTCAGCAGGTCAGGCAGCATCTATGGAGAAGAATAAACAGGCAACATTTTGGGCTGAGACCCTTCATCGGGACTGGAAGGAAGGGGGAAGAAGCCAGAACAAGAAGATGAGAAGGGGAGGGAAGGAGTACAAACTGGCAGGTGAAAGGTGAAACCAGCTGAAGTGGTGGGTGTGTGGGTGGGGTAGGTGCGAAGCTGGGAGGTGAAGAAGAAGGAATCTGATACTGTAGGAGAGTGGACCATGGGAGAAAGGGGAAGAGGAGGGGCACCAGAGGGAGGTGATAGGCAGGTGTGGAGAAGCGAAGGGATAAGAGGAGGGCCAGAATTGGGAATTGAAAAAGAGAGAGGGAGGACTGGGGGAGAGATTACCGAGAGTTCATACGGATGATCAGAGAGGGCAATTGGGTGTTAGGTTAGGGTTTAGGGATGTGGAGGAGTACGAGATCAGGCTTCTGCTCTGCATTTGAAGTCCTGCAACATGGATGGGTGATGAAGGACATCCAGAGTTGAGGTCTTTGCAACCTACTTGAAGTTCAGCAATGTGGATGGGTAATAGATGATATCCAGAGTCTCCGCCTCTGCCCACATCTGAAGGGCAGTCAATCAGATGCCCCTGCAAGCAGGAGCCATGAGGAAACATGAGGGCCGGTCAGTCACTGTGCCTGGTGTTTGGTGGCTTGTCCGGGGTTCGATATCAAAGATCAAAAACCAACAGTCAACTGGAAGTATGGAACTCAAAGTCCAATGGCCAAAACCTAGACTTTGGAGAATGGAGGGCTTTCTGGAGTTGGAGAATTATCTGTATATGTGGGTGGGTGAGAGGGAGGAAAGAGGTTTGTTATGCTGTTGCTATTTTGTTACTTGTGTGTTCCATTTTGTTGTGTTGTGTTGCCTTCTGTGCTGCTCTGTTGAGCTATGTGGCCATGCTATTTGGCAGCAGAATGTGTGGCAATGCTTGTGGGTTGTCCCCAGCACATCCTTGGATGAGTTGGTTGTTATTGCAAATGGAGCATTTTCACTGTATGTTTCAAAGTACATACATTAAATAAATCTGAATCTGAAATCTAAAAAATTGATGTTGGAGGCTCCAACATGATGTAAGGTCAATCACTTTTGCGCGGTCCACCACAAAGAGCTGGATTTCCTGGTGGCCATCTATTTCAATTCTCCTTCTGATTCTGCTCCACAGATGCTGCTTGACCTGCTGAGTTCCTCCAGCATTTTGTGTGTAAAAATGCTCTTGCCTCCTTGTGCAACTAGATCCTCGATTTCCTCAACACCACCACCTTCATCTGCACAGCAGCTCCACAAAGCTCTAAGCTTAGTTCCCTGCTCTGTGCTTATGACTGTGAGGCTAAGCACAGCTCCAATGCCGTATGTAAGTTTGCTGATCACACCACTGTCATTGGCTGAATGAAAGGTGGTGATGAATCAGCATAAAGGAGGGAAGAGTGAAAATCTGGCTAATTGTTGCCACAACAACAACCTCTCACTCCATGTCAGCAAGACTGTGGAGCTGATTATTGAATTCAGGAGGAAACTGGAGAACCTTTGGGGGATCAGAGGTAGAGAGGGTCATAACTTTAAATTCCATCATTCTATCATAGAGCATCTATCCTGGGTCTAGTAGGTAAGTACCATTATGAAGAAAGCACAGCACACCTCTACTTCTTTACAAGTTTGTGAAGATTCAGCATGTCATCTAAAACTTTGGCAAACTCCTATAGTTGTGCGGTGGAGAATGTATTGACTGGTAGCATCATGGTCTTGTATGGAAATGCCAATGCCTTTGAATGGAAAAACCTACAAAATGTAGTGGATACAGTTCAGTCCATCATGGGTAAAGCCCTCCCCACCAGTGAGTATAACTACAAGAAACACTGTCGCTGGAATTAACACCATCCATGATCAAGGACCTCCAGCTGTTTTCTCAGTGTTGTCATCAGGAAGAAGGTACAGGAGCCTTAGGACTCACACCACCAGTTCAGGAACAGCTATCCTCAACCATCATGCTCTTGAACCAGAGGAGATAACTTCACTTGCCCCATCATTGAACTGTTCCCGCAACCTATGGGTTCATTTTCAAGGCCTCTGCAATTTATTTTCTTGATATTTCTTGCTTATTTAGTAATTATTATTACTTTGTTTTTTGCACGCTTTGTATTTTCAGCTTGTTGTCGTTTGCACATTGGTTGTTGTCTGTTCAAATGGGTGTGGTCTTTCATTGATTCTGTTGTGGTTCTTATATTTACTGTGAATGCCTGCAAGAAAATGAATCTCACGGTTGGTTGTATATGGTGAAGCATATATATTTTGATAGTAAATTTACTTTGAACTTTGAATGTTGAACTTCAGTATTGTTGAAGTTGCTTGGATTTAGACAAGTGGTGAATATTCTTGATTTGTGCCTTGTAGATGGTGAAAAGGAGGTGGACACTAGTCTCACACTAAGCCTTTGACCTATTAAACTGCTGTTTAAATGTTAAAAATTGCCTCCACAATTTGGATGGGACCCGTAAACCTTCACAATGTCCTGCAATTTACCATTTGCTCTCTTCAACCCCCATGAAAATTTGTACTGAGTGACCCTTTATTTTTGCACTCTTCCTGTTCTGCTCTGCTCCTGCCAATACTTGACTCACAATCATTTACTTGAGAATAGAGAATAATAGCATGAACATTTTCTTCCCTGGAATGATTACTACAAATCTCCAAATATTATTATTTCAGCCAAATGACAAAAACATTTAAATCCACACATACAAAAAGCTGGAGGAACTCAGCAGGTCAGGCAGCATCAATGGACTTGAGTGAACAGACGATGTTTTGGGCAGAGACCCTTCTTCGGGACTGAAAAGGAAGGGAGAGATACATGAATAAAAAGGTGGGGGAGGGGAAAGAGGCTTGCTGAAAGGTGATAAGTGAAGCCAGGTGGTGGGAAAGGTCAAGGGTTGGAAAAGAAAATTCTGATAGGAGAGGAGAGTGGACTGTAGGAGAAAGGGAAGGGGGAGTGGACATGGGGAAGTAATAGGCAGATGAAAAGTGAAGAGTCAGAGTGGGGAATCGAGGAAGTGTGGGGGGGGGGGGTGGATTTGTACACCTGAAGGAGAAATCGATATTCATGCCATCAGGTTGAAGGTACCCAGACAGAATATAAGGTGTTGCTCCTCCACCCTGAGGGTGGCCTCATCTTGGCACATGAGGAGGCCATGGACAGATATGTCAGAATGGGAAAAGGAATGGGAATTAAAATGTTTGGACACTGGAAAGTCCTGCTTGTGGCCGCTTGAAGGGATAAGTGCCAGGAGGGAGATTAGTGGGGATGGACAAATGGATAAGGGAATCGTGGAGGGAACTGTCCCCACAAGAAGCAGAGGGATGAGAGGTATAGATATGTTTAATTAAAGATATGTGTAAAAATATTCAAAGCCAATACATGATTAAAGAAACTATTGTATCTGTAGTGGATGAGTAGCATTTGTGGGTTTAGAAATCCATTTATATGGATATTTATATTTCCATTTATGTGTCTATTTAGGAACTCCACTGTATGTGAAAATTCATTTTAGTCAGTACAAAACGAACTATTGATGAACAATTCAGAAAATAAAATCTTTGATACACTGACCTGAACACAAATGGACCACTAGAGAAATTAGTTGTTAGTCTGTAAAATTATGCCTGTGAAGTCTCATTAAAATTATGTTTGGCAACACAGATAGGGGCAACCGCCTGCAGTAGTCATTCTTAGGCATACACTGGTAAGCAAATGTATTTCATAACCTGAAGAGGAACCCTAATACATTACAATTCCCTTTTATTTTAGTGAATATAAACCTGTAAATAGACTGTCATTAGTGATGTACTGTATTCTACATAAATTTTTACCAAAAAGTAGATTTCAGTAGCTCAGTAGATGTGAATTTGTAATCATTAAGACAATTTGCAAAATTGCTTTGATAGTACCTGGCATCCAGGATTAGCTGTTTTGATTCCCTAGATCCAGGTGGCAAGTTACAAGTATTGTTACAACTTTCATTGATCTTTCTTTGATTCTGTTATGGTTATTATTATATAGATTTATTGAGTATGCCCACAAGAAAATGAATATCATGGTTGTATATGGTAATATATATAGGATAATCAAATTTACTTTGAACTTTGAACTGTTAATCACAGTAGAAGGAAGCCAGGTGTTCTCAACTTTTTTTATGATGGAACTTTACCATTAACTGCGGACTCTATGGACTACAGGCTGGGTACCCCCCGATGTAAGTGCTACTGGACGATAGTCATTGAGGCAGGTTAACATATTCTTCTTAGGCATGAGTATCATTGAAGCCTGTTTGAAGCATGTGGATACCTCAGACTGCTAAAGTGAGAGGTTAAAGAAATCAATGATCACTCCAGCCAGTTGATCAGCATATGTTTTTAGTACTCAGCCAAATACCCTGCCTGGGCCAGATGCTTTCCATGGATTCGCCCTCCTTAAGGATGCTTGCTCACATCGGCCTCAGGGACTGAAATCACCAGATCATTGTGCAATGTGGGAGCTCGTGAAGGTGCTTCCATGTTTTGATGGCCAAAGTGAGCATAGAGGTCATTGAGTTCCTCTGGAAGCGGAGCCAGGTTTGTTGAACAAACAAGATTTGTTGAATCATGATGATTCCATGTAGACCTTTTATCTGAAACATCTGCCTATAGTCTTGTTAATCTGACTAAATGAGAGTTTTTATCTTCACAACAGTCTTAAGAGTTCATATGGTACAAGGTGATTTACTAACTGGCTGCGATAAATTATTCCCAAGAGATAATTATTAAGGCATCTGTTACACATCAATGCTATATTTCATTGTAACAATAATATTTCACATTGGTGCATAAAATGCTACTTATATTTTTTTTCCTTTTGAACCTCTGTTTTTCCTTCTTTTTGAAACGGTGGTGGGTCCTACAGCAATGTGTTATTTCCTCAGCTAATGACCTCTTTGTTCAACTGAGCATGCTCAGACGTAAGGCACTTTCTTTCAAACATAACAGTGTGCTCAAAGTTAGTTGTTGTTTTTTCATTTTTGACCATTACTTTAACAAGTAAGCACCTCTGGGGTCAGGGCCTTCCTGAATGGATGTTGGGTGGATCCATGGTTTAAACTGTTTACACAGACATGCCAAGTCCATTGGACTTAAATCAACCTAATCGTCTTTCAACTACTTTTGTAATCTTGACTGATCTGTAAACCAGGCAGGAGAGTGCCTGTGAGAACATCAGGTGAGGACAGGATATGAGCAGGCTGCAATTACTTGCCTGTTTTTTTTTAAGTTACACTATTTAGTGTTCCACCACAAACATTCTTTCACTTAGTGGATATTAAATAGGCTGAAATTCCACAAGGAATATATTAGCTTGATGTCTCTCCAGGAATTGGGTTATCCACTACTAGGGAACTCCCACTAAAAATCCTTCTGAACATTTTTCTTGGTTACATTAAAAAAGGCACCAGTTTCAGCTATGTTCCATAGTTCCACACCTCCCTGTAAAGATGTCTTGTACTATTGGGATAGTAATGTAACATTTCAGGCAGAACACAAATTTAATCCCATTATTTGACCTGAAAGAATTAACCTAAAGCATACTTCATTTTTTAATCTTACATGTCCTAAAACTAGGTTTCTGCTAAATTTAATAAAATCATAGCAATAACTAAGTTTTCTGAATAGGAATAATTGTGTAATTAGAATAAAACAGATTGGAACTTTACACAAAAGGAAAACAATTCATGTTTCTCTGCAAATCAGAATGCAATCATCATGTCCCAAAATTCAATCAGTGAACAAAACAAACCAAAGAGAAAGTTCCTATTTCCTCTCTAATTAAAATGCAGAAAATTAATCATACATCTGTGAGATCTGACCTTGAAAAAATATAAATTTGGGCTAAGCGCTGTAGGGGTCTGTGTTTTGCTTGGGTATCTTTGGGGGGGAGATAATTTACTAGAAGGCGGCAGATCATGGGATGACCAATAGAAACAATAAATACTAATCTTTCTTTGTGCGGGTGAAATGAAGACAAACTTTTATCCAATATACTTAAAAGTTTCACTGAAGTGAAGTCAATGAAACATTAAATAGACATTACAAAATATTGGTTTTGGATTCATATGGAATTAAGT
Source organism: Hemitrygon akajei (assembly GCF_048418815.1). Classification (NCBI taxonomy): domain Eukaryota; kingdom Metazoa; phylum Chordata; class Chondrichthyes; order Myliobatiformes; family Dasyatidae; genus Hemitrygon; species Hemitrygon akajei. The sequence continues at coordinate 101,370,431 of NC_133136.1, forward strand.
TAATATGACAAAAGTGTTGCTGCTCCTGCTCAGTTTACAGCTGAAGAGAATGGCTGTAATATAGAGGGGCTGTGTAGCACAAACCTTCTGCTTTTCTCAACATCTATTCTCAGAACAGCTGAATCTTTTACAATTTTTTTTATTGCTACCTTCTTTTCTTTTCCTTGCCCCTTTACACTTCAGCTTCCCAAATGAAGCTTCGGTCAGCTGCTTTCTTTTGCAAGTTTTTGTGCTGTTTAGATGCACAGCAGGACTCGTGTTGAGTTCAGCTGGTGCTGTAAGTGCTAAAGTCATCCACATGTGAAAGGCACAGTTCAGACCCATTCCTTCTGTGGAGAAGAATGGGCCAATTTGTAGGCATCATGCTGTGGCAGCCTTGTTAAGCCAAAATGCTGGTACATTATAGAACTCCCAAAATACCAATAATATTGACCTAGTAAAAAGGATGAAAGAATATCAAACGATTGTAACTGTGCAGAACAAGAGTTGGAGATGCTTAACAGCATACTCCAGTGCTCACAAAGATCTTCCTCCTATGTTTAAAAACATACTTACTTGTATGTATTAAATAAATAAGTGCAAGTCGTGCATTTAATTTATTTAAATATTAAGTCAGACTCAGTTATGCTAGTAACAGTAATTGTGGAGAAAGCACTTCAATAATTTTGATTATTACTAAATTTTTTTTTAAATCGACTATCATAAAGTGAAATTTCAATCCTGATGAAGGGTTTTGGCATGAAACATTAACTATCAGTGCAATTCCATAGAGGCTACCTGACCTGCTGAGTTCTTCCAGCATTTTGTGTGTGTTGCTTTGGATTTCCAGCATCTGCAGACTTCCTAGTGTTTTAAATTTCAATACTCTGAATGTACCTATTTTCATTCCATATTAAACTAATGTCTTGCTTCATCTTGCAGATTTGGATCCTTTGACTTTCACAGATTATTTCTCTCTCTCTCTGGCTATCCATCCCATAGGATGATGATGGTTCCTCTCTGTCAGTCAGTGGGGTTTGATATGTGCATCCTGGAGTGGCTGTACAGGCCGATCCCTGACAGGCACTGCTTGCCACATACTTGGCAGGTGAGGCCTGGAGGGGCAGCAAGGGCAGAAGATCTGTTGTGGCGCTTCCTGTGCCTTTCCTCTGTTGTCTCTACGAGCCTGTTCTCAGCAGCTCTACGAGTTTGTTCTGATGGCGTCTCTCAGGATCTTGAGCCAGATCCTCCCATGTTGATGGGGCAATGTCAGCTTTCTTGAGGCTCCCGTGCAGAACATCCTTGTACCATAGTTACTGGCCTCCTCAATTTCGGGTACCACTGGACAGTTGGCCGTACAAGATGTCCTTGGGCAGTCTCCCATCAGGCATTCTGACAACATGTCCTGCCCAGCGCAGTTGGACTGACATCACCAAGGTTGAAACTGCTGGCATTCCGGCTCGAGAGAGGACCTCGGTATTGGAAACCTTGTCTCGCCAGGTGATCTTCATCAGAGAACGTAGGTGATGCTGCTGCAGTTGGTCGAGCTGGCGTAAGTGACTCTGATATGGGCACCACGTCTCACATCCGTATAGCAAGGCTGATATGACAACAGCCCTGTATATCTTGCACTTGGTGGCCAACCTGATGTTCTGTGACCAAACTCGATCTTTCAGCTGACCAAAGGCAAAGGAGGCTTTTCTGGTTCTTGACTCAATCTCTCCATCCAGAGATGCTGAGGATGTTATTTATGCTGCCCAGGTAGCAAAACTTGTTGACAGCACTGAGACGAGTGTCGTCAATGAGGACAGTTGGTTCTTCGTAGCCTGAGCCAGGAGCCGGTTGGTACAAAACTTACGTCTTTTTCAGGCTTGTCAAAAGATGACAGATTATTTATTGTAACAATGATACAATAATTGTAAAAGGTTCCGCAGTGAATACTGAACATCTGAAGGATTGACTTAGTGAGCTCAATAAGAAAGCAAATACTACTTTGTATAGCAACACCATTGCACTAATGAATGTCAAGGGCATTTAGAGCCTTTGTCATCAGCAAAAGACATTCATGGTATTTGCACTCCCTATTAATTCTCATACTCTGCCACCCTCCTCTATTCACGCTTTATTGTTTGGTGTCACTGCAGTCCCAGGTTTTCTGCTTTTACCCGCTCATTGCACGTGGCATAGGTTGGAATGAGAAATGAAATGTGTCACTGTGTCTATGATTTGATGAGACAGGCTGAAGTGAGGAGCTGGTGAGAGAGTTGCCAGCAGTCCTCTATCATGTTGACATTTAATCTTTTAGATCACAGGGCTAGCTGTTGATTCATTCTTCTCATACGGAGAATAAGCAGTGCTATTGGGTAGCGAGGTAAAGGTTTTGGACCCAGTGATGATGTCTAGTTAGGATGGTATGCAGCGTAAAGGGAACCTGTAGGTGGTGGTATTCCCTGACACTTGAAGTCTTTGTTTTTCTTTATTGTAGATATCATGGATGTAGTAAGCACTGTAAACCAGCCACAAGTAAATAACTCTAGTACACCTTGTAGATCCTGATGACACAAATCTTTTTTGTGTCATCACAAAAAAGAGGCTGCAGGGAAATTCAGAATCAGGCTGAATTATTGGGAGATGGTATGGCATGGAACGTAATGTGGAAAATATGCCTTTGTTCATATTAGTGGAAAGAATGGAAAACAGGATTTTTAAAATGGTGAGAGAGTGAATGGTGTTGATCTTCCTGGGGACCTGGATGTGTTTGTATGTGAATTTTGGTAATTTAACACAGAAGCAGTAAGCAGATAGTATATTGACCTTTATTGCAAGAGGAGTTAAGTAGAAATACATGTTCCAATTGCATAAGGACATGTCTGAAACATTGTGCACCAGCTCAGGTCTCACTACCTGTGAATGATATGCTCATCATTGAGTTAATCAGATTCATTCCTGTGTTGAAGGGCTTGTCATGTGAAGAGAGGTCATGGGGACTTGGCACTTTTGAGCAAAAAAAAAGGTGAACTGAATTATTTTGGGGCTCCATAATGCCTATATGTTTAGAACCAAATGTCATGGTTTCAAAACAAGCAATCAACCATTCAGGACAGAGATGGCAACTACATCTTTGGAATTCTTGTCATAATGTGATCTTCCCACTTTGTTAAAGTGTGGCTCATGCTTCAATGAAGTGGTTAATTTTCCTCCTGATTTGGCTTTTGAAAAGAACCACAGAGGCAACTACGCCTTCTGCAATAGGGCAGAGGCAAAGCAGTCCAAACATCACAAGAAGGAAATGAAAGCTTATTTTAATTACTTTACGCGTATTTTAAGGTCTATGATATATATAAATTTAGTTGTATTTTTAAGGTTTATGATAGGGATGAATTTAGTTGTCTTGAGCTCTTTCGTCTGTTGTGGTAACAGTGAAACAGATTGCCTCGTAATGGACGCTAAAGCTGACAAAGTAAGTTGGTCTTGGAACACTGGCAGGTGGAAATGCAGACCGGGTGCTCTTCCAGTAAGTCTGCCAGGGCAGATAGTCTAGCTGGGGCCTTTTTGCCAGACCATAGGAAAGAAGCACAGAAGGGCCAACCCTGGAGAATTATATTGAAATCACCTCATTTTGCATGAAGAAGAAAGGAAAAGCAGCTGCATTAAGTACAACTAATGAAGGGTGGCTCTGAAAAGTTGCTTCAAATTCGAAGCCCAACAATTCAAAAGGAACATTATGTACGTTCCAGTAGATAGGTTGAGGGGCGTACATCGTTAAAGGGTGAAAGAGAAACACAAACAAGCAAGCATGGAGTTGTAATTGCACAATTTTCTCATTTGTCTGCATAATGAGTCTTTTTTTATTATAATCTGGCAAAACACCCTACAGCAATCAAAAGCATCTTAAACAACCAAGCACCATGCACAAAAAAAAAGCAAATAGTGAAATTTGCTTCTCTCCCAATCCATTGCAAGAGGCACTGAAAAGCAGAAGAACTCACAGAAGCAGATGGCAACACCACAGATGAAAAGCTAAATATTTTGTTCCTTGGAGACCCAACCTTTGTTCCTTTGACAAGCGGCTGTGTTGTTCAATTAACAAATCATTGCTGTGGTTTCTGGGTCAGCCTTCCCTAATCTGTCATTTTACTGTTAGCATGTTAGTAAAGCTAACCTCAAGTATAACTGCCTCTTTATTGTGAAGAGCAAATGTCTCCACAATGAGGAGAGTTTCTTTTCATGTGTCTATATTCCATATATAAAAAACTTAGTGGACAACTATCATATGATGTGTTGTGATTTTAAATGTTTTTACCAAAATAAATATTACACCTGTAATTTATGCACTATTATTCCAAAATATATAAGCATTCAGCAGATTACTGTATTTACATTTGGATGTATGTAATTCCCTGGATAGCCTCCTATGGGGCAGAATTTGTCCTTAGTTAACTTCAATGGCATTGTCTATTTTTTTTTCAGTTCTTGGGAATGTCATTAAATTATTAAAAATAAAAGACCTCATGGAAATATTTTCATATTTTAATAATATTCTTTTTTAATAGGTTCTGAGATTTTTTTGTCAATTGATCACAATTAACTGTTGCTTTTGTTAAAAAAAAGTTGCAAATCTCTGGTGGAATTGCTATTTAAATCTGGAGGTACCGTAGATTTCGCACTACAGAGCGCACCTGATTAAAAGCCGCTGGCTCTAATTTTAGAAATAAAATCAATTTTGTACTTGTACAGGCCGCACCGGATTTTAGGCCGCACCGGATTTTCGGCCGCACCGGATTTTCGGCCGCAGGTGTCCCACGTTGTAATATGAGATATTTACACAGAAAGATATTACACGTGAGGATTTTTTAACTTTTAATTAAATCCATATGGTAACAAAAACAAATACATATTGCAAATGCTTTTTTTCGAACCGTGCCTGTAACGTGGCTACTTTTAAATATACGTTGCGTATACTTTTTTACTGAACAACATTCCAATATCTCCTAACGACTGGTAAAAAATATATATACTGCAGCCTACCAGGAAAAGTTATTGATCGCCTTTAACTTAAAAGCAGCGTTTTGGCTCCGCCGCTCCGCCGCTCGCCCCCGCCTTCCCGTTCATCGCAAACCGGCATTTTCCCACAAGACGCGGCAAAACCGGGTGTGACGTCATAGCATCCCGGGATGTAGTACAGAAAACAAATATAGTTAAAACAGTTCTAACTTTAACTATCAAATGAATTACTAAGCGAAAATATTATAAACTAAATAACTGCCATAAAGGCAGCACAATGCTTTTCTTCGAGTGTTTTCCATGTTGATGAGGGTGAGTACAAATGACTGATTTACAATAATTTAATTGTGAAAGTGCGCTTGATTTATCGTACAATTTCATTGGACCTCTGTGAACTACTCATCAATTTTATTGGTCTACTGTTACGAGGCAAAACGTTTTTGGCGGCATGAAAAAAAATCATGCATTAGCCGCACCGTAGTAAAGGCTGCAGTGTTCAAAGCTGTTCAAAATGTGGGAAAAAAGTAGCGGCTTATAATCCGACATCTACGGTAGTTTATTCCTTCAAGATACCAGTGGGGGGAGGGCGAGGGAACACTATGGTTGACAGCAGATGCATTTTTGACATTTGCTATATTCACATTGGTAAGGAGATCTGTTTTATTTGGAGTAAACAAGTAAATCTTAACGTAAAAATAAATTGAATTATAGAATAATGCTGATGTTCAATGGCAAATTACTGTTCAGAGCATTCATGGTTAATATGTGCTTTCTAAGCAGTTAAGAGTTCATATGTGCTCTAACTATAATCTGTGGACAATTACCATAGAAGGATATTGCATTGTATATTTCATGAACCTCACTTTATCGAAACGAAAGGGGAAATACTGGTGTTCAGAGTCATGGAAATATATTTACCTAAATTATCCTTGAAGGAAGCAGTAAATCTTAATAATTTAACTTTTACAATGTTAATGGATGTTCTTGCTTTTCTTGAAAGGAAGTACTTTTAGAGAATGTGATAAAGGGTATGGATTGAATTTTTTCTAAATAAACTTCATAGCACAATATCAGAGAATGTATCCATATTTAGCATCTGTAATAATACTGGACAGCAAAGATTTTGCTTCCTGAATACTTCTGGGTGCACTTTATGGAGTTTGGGCTGCTGATCATGAAAATCACCATGAAATTTCCCTGTCATGCACCATTTTTGGAATCCGCTGTATTTGTTATTTCAATTCATAATTCAAGTCAGAATAATTGATGCCAAGATTAAGGAAGGCATTTTTGTTGGTCCACAAATCAAACTGGTCATCAATGACAGGGAATTCAAAGTATTTCTAATAGGACAGGAGAAAATCACATGGAAGACATTCAAGGATGGTGTTGAGAATTTTCTTGGCAACTACAGAGCACAATACTTCGTGCAGCTGGTTGATAACGTGGTTCAAGCAAACAAAACCATGAAATGCAATGTGTCACTAAAGATTCATTATCTGCTTTCCCATTTGGTCTTTTTCTCTGCAAATCTTGGCACTGTCAGTGATGAGCATGGTGAAAGGTTTCATTGGGACATTGCGGTCTTGGAGAAACAGTATCAGGGCAAATTGAATCAATTAATGCCGCCTGATTATTGTTGGACACTTATGCAAGAAGCCTCAGACACTGGATAAAAGTGAAAACCATCACCAAAACATATTTAGCTTAGTTGAACTATTGCAAAGTGTCAGCATTGTTATGCAATTAAACATATTATATTCAATAAAATATTTTTTTTGTTTCTCCAAATTCCTACATGATACTGTAGTCTGAAGTGATGTTTGTGTTCAGCTTCAAATGGTCTATGATAAACAAATAAAAAATCTAAGGAAGCAACATTTTTCAAAATATTTGTTATCCAGTAAAATAGATAAATAGGTGTGAAAGTGGAGATTTTAAGCAAAAAACAAACTTTTGTCTATGTTTTATGAAAACAAAAGGGACAATTTATTGTGGGGATTTACTCACAGTTCCAGAGATCGGGGTTCAGTCATGATCTGAATATTGCTTGTTTCAGATTGCTCATTTTTCCTGTTTCCTCTGGGTGCTCCAGTTTTCTCCTGTGGCCTAAAAACATGGATTTGTAGGTTAATTGGTTCTATGGCTCTATTATCCCAGTCTCCATTAACACCTTCAATACTGGCAGTTCATTGGATTTTGTTACAATATACCTAGTGTCACTGGTTAATCGATGTTAATATTGGAGCCTCCATCTGTAAAGGCAGTTAATTGCATATAAAGGTAACTAAACCAGATTAGATAGATAGATAGATAGATACTTTATTCATCCCCATGGGGAAATTCAACATTTTTCCAATGTCCCATACACTTATTGTAGCAAAAACTAATTACATACAATACTTAAAATACATACATAAAATAAAATACATTGAATGGTAACTTAAGCTCAGTCCTAACCCCGGCACTTTAACATATCTTACCCCCGGCGGTTGAATTGTAAAGCCGAATGGCATTGGGGAGTAATGATCTCTTCATCCTGTCTGAGGAGCATTGCATCGATAGCAACCTGCCGCTGAAGCTGCTTCTCTGTCTCTGGATGGTGCTATGCAGAGGATGTTCAGGGTTTTCCATGATAGACCGTAGCCTACTCAGCGCCCTTCGCTCTGCTACCAATGTCATACTCTCCAGTTCTGTGCCCACGACAGAGCCCGCCTTCCTTACCAGCTTATTAAGACGTGAGGCGTCCCTCTTCTTAATGCTGCCTCCCCAACATGCCACCACAAAGAAGAGGGCGCTCTCCACAACTGACCTATAGAGCATCTTCAGCATCTCACTACAAACATTGAATGACGCCAACCTTGCCAACCAAGTAGACATTTGGAGATGAAAATTCGGCTTCTGCTTGTTCCCCAGAAATAAGAATAAATTTGTGGATACTATCGGATGACAAAGTAGCTGAAATAGCCTCCAGAGTCTAACTTCATTCAGATTCCTGTTCGATTAACAAAACTACAGTGATATAGTTTGTCTTCCAATTGATTCCCACTGGTATTTCAAAGGAGATAAAACTATAAAAAATGAAATTATTTCTTTATGTTTATAGGAAATGTTGTTAAGAGACACTTTCACATATTGATAGAATAAATTAACCAAGAACGAATACTATTTTTTAGCTTGAAAATGTGTACACAGTTTATTTTCTGACATTAAAAATTTGTGTAACTATCTAAATATCTTTGGCTTCCGAGCTAGTCCCCTACTCATCAGAGCCTACTAAGATCAGATTAGAGAATATTTTGCAGCAATTTTTGTCTGGAGAATGATGAGACATGCAAGTCTTGTAACTGTTGCAATAATTTGAGCATCAAAGTTTAAGCATTTCACTCTCTGGCTGGTATTCATTCAAGAAAGCTGGGAGAGTGGCAGATGGAGGGTGACAAAGCCACCAGCGGAACTCTAATCATCGTGGCTTCAGTCTCATGAAAACTTGCTAGCAATTTCTACCCCTTTTGACCACCTCTACTACTAGTGCCAGTGTCTCTAAATATTTGTTAACCTCCTTGGGAATTCAAAGTTCTCCTCAAGTTACAGTCAGCTATAATCATGTCAAGGATTGGCATTCAGCTCACTCCATCAGAAATGTAAGGGATCAAAAGCCAGAACAAATTAATTGGTGTAATTTCTCTAATTTAGAAGTGCATATTTATAAGGAAAATATTCCCTGAGGTCCAAATAACGGTATACAGTTAAAAAAGTATTGCAACTATTAAAGCCAAAACAAAGTGACAAACCTGAATTATTTTCCCTCTGTAGATGCTGCATGTCTGACTGGGTTCCGGCAGCAATTAGACCATAGGATTAAGGCGCTGAATTAGGGCAATTGGCCAATCTATTCTGCTCTGCCATTCCAATATGGGTAACTTACTATCCCTCTCAACCCCATTCTCCTGCCTTTCCCCAATAATCTTTGACACCCTTACTAATCAAGAAATTTTACATCTGCTTTAAAAAATACTCAATGATTTGACCTCCACAACCATCTATGGCAATAAATTCCACAGATTCATCACCTTCTGGCTAAAGAAATTCCTCATCATTTCTTTTCTAAAAGGACTTCCTTCTTTTCTGAGGTTATGCCCTCTGGTCCTAGACTCACTCACTACAGGAAATATCCTCTGCCCATCCACATCCAACTTACTTCTTGCTCCTGACTCTAGCAACTGAAGTCTCATGCCTCCAGGATGCTAATATCATTCTTGCAAACCCATTGCATACAGTACATATTACCAGTAATTTTCATGGTAGTTCTGCAGTTCTCCTAATCTTCAGGAGGACTCCCGAGAGAAAGAGAAATTCTGCATCTCTGTAATAGATGCTTAAATACTTGCAAACGACAAGTTGAAGATCTTTCAATGGAACTGGGAAGGTTAGTGAGTCTTTATTCGCACGAAGTAGAACAGGGATAGAAGAGAACAATATAAACAGAAAAGCCAAAGGAGAAGTTGTGTCTGAGAAATATGAACCTAGAAGTTTTGCCACCAAAGCACAGGTGCATTCAACTAAATGTAATGCTTGATAAAGAAGCAAAGATATTTTGTGTGAATCATAAATTCTCACCTTTTCCTTCTTGCTTACTTGATACACGATCACACGGAGGTTCCTGGCCATGTGCAGTGATGACCAATGATGTATAATTATCACTTCAGTATTTCTGTTGCATACACAAGGGACAGAAGACACTCACCAATGATATAGAAACAGGTCTTCGTAAGTCCTGTTTCATTGATCCTCACCCACACTCTCCCCACTGAGCTGCACACTACTGTGCTCCTCCCACCCTGATACAATAGACAATAGACAATAGTGACGCTTTTGTGATTTACTCATTCCTCTCTTACACCTTTCTCTCCCTCGCCTACAAGTCCCCACTACTTCTTTTTATCTCTCCAATGTCACAAGTTTGCAAAACCTCCCAGTTCTGACAAAACTTACTGAGTGGAAAATTTTAATTGTATCATTTTCTCTGACCTACTTAGCAGTTTGCGTTGTCCATTTTGTTTGATATTCTACAATTTATAGTAACTTTTTTTCTTTATCCAAATTGTGGAAATAAAAATGATGGAACTGCTCACCTTCCAGTTTCTTTTAATCTGTGGGAACACCCAGCGGTAACACATATTTGAACAAACATTACCACTATGGAAATGAGCAAGCCATTCCTTCAGTGAATGTGAGAGAATTCAGACTCTCCAAAGGAAGCCATGATTGAATGATTATATTTCAACATAAACTAATCTCCACACATCAGCAAGAATGTCAAAGCTCCACAGATGGGATGAAACCAAAGTTTTACGTTTCACTGGAATCAAATCCACTCACATGTTGGACATGAATCTGGCTTTAGAAGCTCTCTCCCTATAGTAAAATATTCTGGTAGAATTATAATGGGGCTGGGGGATTTCAGAGCTTGTAGCAGAACCTGTACTTAGCCCACGAACATCTTTCCCAAGTGCACTGGAGCTGCATTTGCCAGCCCCTTGGCATAGCATTCGGGTAATGCTGGACTGTCCGGAGATTTCTGCAGATGAACTTGATACAGGAACAGATATGGTTTCTGTCCAGAGGTCAAAGTGAAAAAGTCAAACTGTAATCAATGACAGATAAATCAATTGCCATTAAAATAGAAGCAGCATAGAGAAAACCTGACACATCTTTGAATAATTTTCTCAGCCTCAGCCAATCACAGAGAGTCACAATTATTTTGCTGCGTGAGCAACTGCCACCTAGTTGTTTAACTGCTCTTTCTTCATAGATGTTGCTAAAAGGAATCGCCTGGAAGTGACATACAAAAAAATTACAGAAGGAACTCAGCAGCTGCAGCTTTCAACACTGTGTTACGGAGTTGGAGCTGGAACTGGATGAACTCTGGATCATTTGGGAGGCTAAGGGGTTGATAGATAGGAAATATAGAGAGGTAGTTACATCCAAGGTGCAGGACACAGGAAACTGGGTGATAGTCAGGAATGGGAAAAGGGATTAAGGAGCCAGTGCAGAGCACCCCTGTGGTCATCCCCCTCAACAACAAGTATGTCATTTTGGATACAGTTGGGTGGGGTGGGGAGATGACGTAGCAGAGGAAATTCTCAGCTGTTGCGTGTCTGGTGACTGAGTCTGACTCTGTGATTCAGAAGGGAAGTGGGGAGAAGGGGCGAGCTGTGGTGATAGGAGATTCAATAGTTGGGAAACAGAAAGGAGGTTCTATGGACAAGAACGAGGTTCCCAGATGGCATGTTGCCTCCCGGATACTAGGGTTTGACTCTGACAGAGTCCTCAGATTTCTTAAGTGGGAGGATAAACAACCAGAAGTCATGATCCATGTAGGTACCCATGACATGGGTAGGAAGCGTGACGAGGTTCTGCAAAGGGAGGTTGGGAAGTTAGGTGCTAAGTTAAAGGGCAGGACCACCAGTGTTGTGATGTCAGGATTGCTACCTGTGCCACATGCTAGTGAGGCCAAAAGTAGGAAGATTATATAGTTTAACATGTGGCTAAGGAGTTGGTGTAGGAGGGAGGACATAAGATTTTTGGATCATTGTTCTCTCTTCCAGGGATGTGGGACCTGTACAGAAGGGACGGTTTGCACCTGAACTGGAGGAGGAGTAATATCCTAGCAGGAAGATTTGTTAATGCTGCACGGTGGGGTTTAAAATAGAGTTGCAGGGGGATGGGAACCAGAGTGCCAGAAGAGTAAGTGGAGAGGTTGTGGAGATGGATGTTGGTAAGGCCTCAGACAAAGTCAGGAATCAAAAGGGTGAGCATGGTCTGACTAGTGTCTTGAACTGAGTATATTTCATTGCAAGAAGGACTGTAGGAAAGGCAGGTGAGCTCAGGGCATGGATTAACACCTGGAATTGTGATATTGTAGCCATCCGTGAGACTTGCAGGTGGGCAGGAATGGCAGCTCAATATTCTGGCGGTCCATTGTTTTAGATGTGACAGGGTGGAAGGGATTAAAGGAGGAAGGATGGTGTTAGTAGTTAGGGAAAATGTCATGGCTCTGCTCTGTCAGGACAGACTGGAGAACTCATCTAGTGAGGTGTTATGAGTGGAAATGAGAAATAAGAAAGGTATGACCATGTTAATGGGGCTACATTACAGACCACCCAACAGTCCAAGGGATTTAGAGGAATAAATTTTTAGAGAGATCACAGTCTGTTGCAAGAAAAAAAGGTTGTTATAGTAAGTGATTTTAATTTAACACATTGACTGGGACTCCCATACTGTAAAGCAGGGGTGTCAAACTCATTTTTGGTCATGGGCCGGATTGAGCAAAATGCAGCTTCATGCGGGCCGGATCAGTCGGACGCGTGCGAACGCAGCTTTCGTTGCCTCCATTTTTTCAGCCTGCTCTCATGTGTCTCAGTCTCTGCTATAACTACAAAGTGTTTCACTTTACAAATTCCGTTTCTTATGAAGAAGACTGCCGAATAAACACTAAAAACTCTGAAAACCTGGTACCTGAATAAACTCAGCATTAGCCATATCATACGCCATAGGCACTTCGATTACTGGGGCCAGCTTTAATAGTAACTAGATATTATCTCGCGGGCCAAAGATAATTCCACCGCGGGCCGGATTTGGCCCACGGGCTTTGAGTTTGACATATATGCTGTAAAGGGACTAGATGGAATAGAGTTTATCAAATGTGTTCAGGAAAGTTTCCTTAATCAGTACTTAGAATTCCCAATGAGAGAGCGTGCCATGCTTGATCTGCTCCTGGGAGTGAGACATGGCAGGTGACAGAAGTTTGTGTGGGGGAGACTCGACGTCTCGAGATCACAATGCCATTAGTTTCAAAGTAAGTATGCAAAAAGATAGGTCTGGTCCAAAGGTTGAAATTCTAAATTGGAAAAAAGCCAGTTTTGATGGTATCAGAAATTATCTACAAAGCGTGGAATGGGACAGGCTGTTTTTCTGGCAAAGGAGTACTTGGTACGTAAGTGGGAGGCCCTCAGTAATTAAATTTTGAGAGTACAAAGCTTGTGTATGTCTGTCAGAATAAAAGGTAATGATAACAAGTGTAGGGAACCTTGGTTTTCAAGAGATATTGAGGCACTGGTTGAAAATGAAAGATGTGCATAGCAGGTATAGGAAGGTGGGAACAAAAGGGATACTTAAGGAGTATAAGAAATGCAAGAGAGCACCTAAGAAAGAAATCAGGAGGGCTAAAAGAAGACATGAGTTTGCTCTAGTAGACAAAGTGAAGGAGAATCCTAAGGGATTTTACAGGTATGTTAAGAGTAAAAATATTGCAAGGGACAAAATTTATCCTCAGGAAGATCAGAATGGGAATCCATGTGAGGAGCCAAAATAGATGCGGGAAATCTTAAAAAACTTTTTGCATCTGTATTTACTCAGGAGAAGTGAGGCAAAGTGGTCTCAACTTCTTGGACCCTATACAGATTATAGAGGAGATATCTGTATCCTGAGGCAAATCAGGCTGGATATATCCCTAGTGCCTGACATGGTGTTTCCTTGGACCCTATTGGAGGATAGCCAATGTTGTTCTGCTGTTTGAAAAAGGGTCTAAACATAAACCAGGAAATTATAGGCTGGTGAGTCCGACATGAGTTGTGGGAAAGTTATTGGAAGGTGTTCTAAGGGAGTGGATATATAAGTATCTGGATAGACATGAACTGATTAAGGATAGTCAACATGGCTTTACGTGTGGTAGTTCCTGTCTAACCAATCTGACAGAGTTTTTCAAGGAAGTTACCAGGAAAGTGGATGAAGGCAAGGTAGCAGAAATTGTCTATATGAACTTCAGCAAGACATTTGTCAAAGTCACGGATGGGAGGTTGGCCAAGAAGGTTCAGTTGCTTGGCATTCAAAATGAGGTAGTAAATTAGATTAGACCTTGGCTTTGAGGAAGAAGTAAAGGTTGGTTGTAGATGGTTGCCTTGCTGACTGGAGGCCTGTGGGTAATGGAGTGCCACAGGGATCAACGCTGGCTCCATTGTTCTTTGTCATCTATATCAATGACCTAGATGATAATGTGGTTAACTGGATCAGCAAATTTACAGATGATACCAAGATTTAAGTGTAGCGGATAGGGACAGAGGCTATCATGGCTTGCAGAGAGATCTGGATCAGCTGGGAAAAATGGGCTGAAAAATGGCAGATGGAATTTAATGCAGTCAAGTGTGAGGTGTTGCACTACAGTAGGACCAATCAGAGGAGGTCTTACACTGAACAGCAGGGCACTGAGGAGTGTGGTAGAAGAAAGGAATCTGGGAATACAGGTCCATAATTCATTGAAAGTGGCTTCACAGGTAAGAGAGTCATAAAGAAAGATTTTGGCACTTTGCCCTTCATAAGTCTAAATATTGAGTACAGGAAATAGGATGTTACGTTGATGTTGTACAAGACATTGGTGAGGCCTAATTAGGAGAATTGTGTGCAGTTTTGGTCACCTATGTACAGGAAAGAGGAAAACAAGTTTGAAAGAGTGCAGAGAAAATTCACAAGGATGTTGTTGGGTCTGGAGGGCCTGAGTTAGAAGGAAAGGTTGAATAGGTTAGGACTGTATTCCTTGGAATGTAGAAAACTGAGAGGTGATTTGATAGAGGTATAGAACATTATGAGGGGTTTAGATGGGGTAAACGCAAGCAGGCTTTTTCCACTGAGGTTGGGTGGGACTACAACCAGAGGGTGAAAAGTGAAAAGTTTAAGGGGAACATGAGGGGAATCTTCTTCATTCAGAGGGTTGTGAGAGTGTGGAAAGAGCAGTCAACATGAGTGGTGCACAGAAGCTCAATTCTGAAGTTTAAGAGAAGTTCGGATGGGTACTGGATGGTAGGGGTATAGAGGACCAGGATCCCGTTGAAGGTTGATAGGAGTAGGCAGTTTAAATATTTTTGATATAAACTAATGGGCCAAAAGGTTTGTTTCTGTGCTGTTATTTTCGATGTCTCTAATTCAGGCATCATCAATGGAGGGAAATGACCACTTGACATTTTGGGCCAAGGCCCTTCCTCTGTCAAATGGGAATTCTGCATTCGTACACTTTCACTTTAATTTTGCTGAAGAGCAGTATGAAAATATAAGCAAACAAGGAGGGTAGATGCTTATCATGAATATCAGAGCAGACTTACCTAATGAATGGACTAGTACAATTCCAATGTTTTGCAATGTTTCCTGAAATATCCAATATCCTGATATTGCCTTGATATAACCGATCACATTCAACAGAGCATGATATTGTATTCAGATATGACAGGATGAGTTCAGAAATAATGATTATGAATCATACTTGGAATCTAGATATAAACCAGAACTGCAGTTGAACACTTGAGATTTTAACTACTGGGGACTTATCCATCTTTGGAACTTTCCCAATGAAACCTTCCACACACAGTTGGAGAATGGAAACTGTAGAGGCCTGACCATATAGTACTATGTGTTTAAATGTGATATGGTTTAACTTCAATGACAAGGAAGTATCAGAAATTAGGGACATAACAAGATTAGATAAAGTCCTTAAATTTTCTTCTGAGTCATAAATTTCCTGACATAATTTCCAGGATTTCTATCTATGTGTGTGCAGCATGTACGGCTCAAGGATTGTAATGCTTTTGAAGTCACCCTTGATGTAACTGTATGCAACCCTGAGATTAATGTTCTTGTGGGCAATAAATCTATAAAACAATAGTCATAATAGAATCAATGAGAGGCTGCCCAACTTGGGCGTTCAACCAGGGTGCAGAAGAACAAACTCCAAATAAAAAAAGAAAGAAATGACAATAATAAATAAATAAACAATAAATATCGAGACCACGAGGTGAAGAGTCCTTGAAAGTGAGTTGTGTGTATAGTTTAGTAATGGGGCAAGTGAAGTTGAGTGAAGTCATCCCTTCTGGTTCAAGAGCTGGATAATTGAGGAGTGATAACTATTCCTGAACCTGGTGTTGTGAAACCTCAGGGTCTCCTATCTTGATACTGATGCCAGGAATGAGAAGAGAGCTTGCCTTTGGTGGTGGGGTCCCTGATGATGGATGTTGCTTTCTTGTGACAGTGTTTCAAGTCGATGTGCTCAATGGTGTGGGGAGGGCTCTTCCCATGATGGACTGAGCCATATCCAAAACTTTTTTGTAGGACTTTCCATTCAAGGGCTTTGCAGTTTCCAAACCAGGTTGTGAGGCAAAAAAAAGCAATTTCTGTTTCAAATAAATGTCCACTATTGACTTCTCCAAATAAAGGTACATTTGATTTTAATTTCCCAAGTTGACCACAAGGATTGACCTTTATACCCATGATAAAGTTTGGATTGGCATATTATAAATGCAGATTTAAATCTGCATTATCATTTATACAACTTCTCTACACCATACAATCTGTAAAGAATGACAGAACAATAGAAAGGTAACACATTGAATCATTGACAATAGTAGCATAGCTGTTTAAATATTTGGTTACAGATGGTATATTTGCTTAATGCTTTTTATAACTGATTCAGAATTGCTCCATGTTCTCCGGATGTTCAGATCTGTTTTTAATAGTAAACTGAGAAGTTACAACTCATCAGGGAAAAAAGCAGCAAGGCCAAAAATTCATGTAACTTCAAAGCCTGAATTGAAGTGCTGTTAAACTCCATTCCAGGAATGACTTCAACAATTTTGGTCTGATTCATCCAAGATGTAAGTGTCTTGGACAACAGGCACAAGGTGGGTCAAGCACATTATAAACTCCTATAGCTTAAGAATTTTTTAAAGGAAGAATTCAATTTGTTTTGAGATGTAAGCTGATCACAGAGTTAGCTATCAATAAAGAAGGATCTATAGGTCAGAGAGCAAAGAACACAAGGAACTTGCTAATTGCACTAACTGGGAATCTGGAACGTGTCAGAACCAATAGGAGCCTGTCAGATTAACAGAGGTTTATCGGCTTGCTTTGGAGTTAATGTACCTAGGACAAGTGCTGCAAAGGACCTATCAACAGGTCCGATCATTATTGCATGACCCATTAGGCACTGCTAATGAGAACTTTTAAACCTATTCTAAGCTCACACAAAGCATTAGCCTTCCTACTAAAGTGTGTTTCTGGATAAAATGCATTAACTTGGAAGGAGTAGACTCCCTTTTCACCTGTGACAAAATATAATATATTCATGCTTTTGAGGCAGACTCGTTCTCTTAAAATCCAACATGCATTGTACTGTACACAGGGTTTTGAAGCTAAAAGTAATTCTCATATGATAGGTAATGAAAATCAAGCATACAAGTAACGAGCAATCTTTTGGATGAGTTTAACTAAGTGGGTCAAGCAGCATCTATGGGAGGAAAGGAATTCAATATCAAAATCAGGTTTAATATCACTGGCATAAGTTGTGAAATTTGCTAGATTAACAGCAGCAGTACAATGGCATACATGATAAATAAATATAGTGAAAAAAACTGAATTACATTAGGTATATAAATGTCTATTAAATGGTTAAGTTCAAAATAAGTAGTGCAAAACAACAGAAATAAAAAAGTGGTGAGGTGGTGTTGATGGGCTCAATGTCCATTCAGAAATCAGGTGGCAGCAGGAAGGAAGCTGTTCCTCAATCGCTGGGTGTGAGCCTTCGGGCTTCTGCACCTCCTTCCCGACAGTAGCAATGTGAAGCGGGCCTTTGGTGGTGGGGGTTCTTAAAGATGGATGCCGTCTTCTGAAGATACCGCTCCTTGAAGACGTCTTGGGTATCACAGAGGCTGGAACTCACAATAGAGATGACTAATTTTACAGGTTTCTGCAACTTTCTTCGACCCTGTGCAGTTGCCCCTTCTCCATACCGGGTGGTGATGCAGCCATTCAGAATGCTCTCCACAGTACATTTGTAGAAGTTTCCAAATGTTTTCATTGACAAACCAAATCTCCTCAAACCCCGAATGAAATGTGGTCACTGCCTTGGCTTCTTTACAGCTGTATCAATATGTTGCATCAAGATTAGGTCCTCAGTGATATTGATACCCAGGAACTTGAAATTGCTCACTCTCTCCACTTCTGAGCCCTCTATGAGGAATGGTTTGGGTTCCCTCATTTTAGCCTTCCTGAAGGCCACAATCAGCTCTTTGGTTTTGCTGACAAGGTTGTTGCTGCAACACCACTCAACTGACTGGTATATCACAGTCCTGTAAGCCCTTTCATCACTATCTCAAATTCTGCCAACAGCATTTGTATCATCAACAAATTTTTGGATGCTGTTTGAGCTAAGCCTAGCCACACAGTCATGGATGTAGAGAGAGTAGAGCAGTGGGCTAAGCATACATCCCCATGGAGTGCCAGGTTAATTGTCAGTGAGGTGGAGATCTTATTTCCAATCTGCACAGATTGTGGCCTTCTGGTTGGGAAGTCGATGTTTCAGCTGTAGAGGGAGTTATAGAGGCCCAGGTTCTGTAGCTGTTGATCGGGACTGTAAGAAAGATGGTGTTAAATGCTGAGCTATAGTCAATAAACAATGTCCTGACATAGGTATTTGCACTGTCCAGGTGATCCAAGGTTGCATGGAGGGCCATTGAGGTCGCATCTGCTGTACCTAATGTGGCAATAGGCAAAGTGCAGTGGTTCCCGGCCTCTCCTGAGACAGGTGTTGATTCTAGCCATCCAACCTCTCAAAGCATTTCATCAGCATAGATGTGAGTGCCATTGGACGATATTCATTGAGGCAGCTCACGTTGGTCTTCTTGGGCAGTGGGCAGTGGGCAGTGCCCTTTTGAAGCAAGTGGGAACTTCTGATGAGAATAGTGAGAGATTGAAATTTCCTTGAATACACCCGACAGTTGTTCGCCATAATTTTCAGAGCCTTACCTGGAAAGGCTTTGAAAACCTATGGCAACCAACTGGCAGGTGTAATCAAAGAAACTTCAACCTCTCACTGCTGCCTTGCAAGGGTTCAGCCTGCCGTTGGCCTCTGAGATGGAGATCGCCGGGTCATCAGATGCTGCAGGGATCCTCATAGTTGCGATTTTATTCTCCCTTTCAAAGCAAGCATAAAAGGTTTGGTGATGAATTATCGCTGCCATTCGTGAGGTTGGATTTTGCTTTGTAGGAGGTAATGGTCTGCAATTTTGCCAGAGGGGACATGCATCCGATGTTGCCTCCAACCTCTCCCGGAATTGTTTCTTGGCTCTTGAAATAGTCCTTTGTAAGTCATACCTGGGTTTCTTATCCAGACTTGGAGCTCCCGACTTAAATGCCACAGGTCTAGCCCTCAGCAGACTACTCTTGATTTTGGTTTGGGAATGTACAGTAAGTTTTCGTAGGCACACACTCATCCACGCAGGTTTTAATGAAGTTGGTGACAACTGTGGCGTATTCACTCAGGCTGGACGATGACTCCTGAACACAGTCTAGTCAAAGCAGTAATTCAAAGCAGTCCTGTAGGTGCTGCTGTGCCTCCCTGGTCCATGCCTTCTCGGACCTCACTACTGGTGCTACAGTCTTCATCCTCTACCTATGCTCAGGGGGGTAGAAGTACTGCCAGGTGATCAGACTTACCAAAGTGTGGGCGTGGGATAGCATGCTAGGCACGTTTGAACTTAGCTTAGCTAGAATTGTCAACGTTTCAGGTCAAATCCTTTTGCCCTCACCCTCTGTGTTGCTCCAGCGAGCTGTTTGTTGCTATCAATTCTAACATTGGTTTCCTGTGTCTCCAACATAGAAAGTGTGCTATTGTAAATTGACATAATTTGTTCAATCACATAGCATATCTCCATACACTAATCAATGGAAGTATGAATTCAATTGATAAATATGATTTAGGCATTTGAATAGGCAAATCATATGTTGAGTAAATATTCCCAAAGCCTCAATACCAAATACCATTAGAATAGTCTGAACGTTCCTAGCAATTGAGAAATGTGTGTGCTTGGCTATTCCTCTGTCTCGGGTTTTATCGGCTTGAGCTGAGAAAAAATAAATAGAAATAATATTAATAATAACAGTAAATAAGCAATAAGTATCAAGAGGTTGTTAAGGTAGTTAGAGCTGGTGGTGGTAATTGGGACAAGCTCCCACTATCTATTAAATGCACCCAATGGCGTGCACCTCAAATAACCTCCGACAACCAAGTCGAGTTCCTGGCCTTCACATGTGGCTTGCTACTGAGCCGTGTGGAACCATTTCTATTGAGAGGAGAAGGGGCAAAGCTGAGTTACAGGTACTTTAAAACCAGTTGCTTCAGGTAGATGGGGCTCATCAGCCATAGTTGGCGGCTCATCTAGGAGAAGGAAAACTCTGATCTCAAACCTCCGCTGCCTTGCGGCTATACCCACTTGTGGGGAAGGCTTTGGGCACAAATACTGAGGGAAAAATCCAGAGCTGAAGTTCAACGCTGACTGGCAACTCCTGCAACAATGTTGGTCCTAAAACGTATCGGCCTCTGCCGTTCCTTTGGGTTCATCAGATGAGTGAAGAGGGGGAGCTTGCTACATGGGCAACAGCTTGCTCTCCATATTGTACTGCCCAGGCTTGTGTATCTAGACAGCTAGGACACAACATTCATGGCCAACTCTGACTGATGGAGACCTCACTCACTCACTCAAGTATCAAGAACATAAGATGGAGAGACCTTGAAGTGAGTCCATAGGTTGTGGGAAAAGTTTAGTGATGGAATGAAGTTCAGTGAAGTTATCCTCTCTGGTTCAAGAGCCTGATGGTTCAGGAATAATAACTGTCCTTTAACCTGGTGCTATGAGCCCTGAAGCTCCTGTACCTTCTTCCTAATGACAGCAGTGAGAAGAGAGCATGTAGAGACAGTCCTTACCAGGCTGATATTGAGGAAGACAACAATAGATTTTCCTCTAATGCACTGATGGACCAACTGTACCCACAATTAAGCTTTTCATGTTCTAAGATAAAGGGCTCTTAGCAATTATGATCCTTGCCTGGGAATCCTCACCCTCTGCATGATGTCCAAATGAATGCTGGAGAAACAGCTGACAGCTCTAGCGTCTACCCAATCACTTCTATCAAAATGACAGCAAGTCCGTCCGCCTAGTGGCAGCAGAAGTTCCCAACTGGCAATTGCTGGTGTAAACCTTGCCTCCTAGTTCAGAGCTCATGTATGCAAATCTACACATTTGTAGGACTTGGGAGTAAGAACACTTGCACTTAGGGTAACTTGAGTAAAGGTTCAGGAACTACATTCATGAAACTTTCCAATGAAAATTATCTGGCAGCTCTGAAGTTATTACAGTGTTACCCCACACTATGTCCATTTGTGCAACAGATATTTGTCCTTATGGAATTCATAAATCACAACCTCTCCCCCCAAAAAAATGGAGCTATGGAATAAAATTTGTGTAAGAAAAAATAATTGAATAGAAACAACATGTGATTGAAAGAACTAATTTTGTCTATTTTTGACAAGGGTTCATTTCACAGGAAGTCACAGTGGAGAGAGTAACATATATAAAATGCTGGAAGAACTCAGCAGGTCAGGCAGCACCTATGGAGGGGAAAACACAGTCAATGATTTGGACCGAGACCCTTCATCAGGACATAACACAGGGTGAAGTGTATCCAGAGGGTGACGTCCATATACTGCCAGGCAACTGAGAGCATGCACTGTTAAGAGAGCGGCCACTCTATGCGATTGTGTGAGTGGATAGAGAAGAGGCTGGAGGAACTGGAGGAAAGAGAATGTAAGGAAACTTCTGTGAGGGAGTTTGATTAGTTATGTTAATTTAAATATTCTACATTGCTTTTGTATGTTTGCAAGTATCTTTGAATTTACTTTCTCTTTACTTTCGATATTTTGATGCCATTTACCTTCCTAACCACTTGCTGCACCTGCCTTCTAACTTCTTATGATTCAAGCAAGGACACCTGGATCTCTTGTACTTCCCTCCTCTTCAGTCTTCACCATTTATATATCCTTCTTTCCAATTATTTTTGAATATTCAGAAATAGTCACACTTGGGAACTCATAGGCAGTAGTTTAGGCAAATCAAACAGTTTGTTTATGGAGAACCAGGAGAGGGCAGATGCTGGAATTTGGAGCAACACATGAAACACTGGGGGATCTTAGTAGGTCAGGTAGATTCCATGGAGAAAAATGGACAGTTAGTATATAGGGTCAACACCCTTAATCTGGACCTAGTCCTTTTGAGTTCCTCCAGCGTTTTTTATGTTGCTCGAGCCTGTTTATGGAGCTTGGAGGTATGTAGGATGGGGGAGAGTAAGGGAAAAGGTGAGATTATTCCAAGGGGGTGGGGGAAATTGGGGCTACCTGAGTCTGTTTCCCAAAGGGAAACTTTAGATGCTATTATGCATGTCTTGGCTTCTTCCTTCTACTGATGATGATCTAGAAAGAAAAATCTCAATTTAGTGCAACCAGCAGCGAGCTTTTAATTTTCTATTAAAGAGGGAAAATTAAAAAAAAACTCCAGCTGAGACAAGGAGACAAGGAGCAACACTTAGCTGTATTTTTATTATGTTCCTTCATTGTGGGCATGAATTATTTTAGTTACTGTCTGTGACAGGTTTTCCTGTCCAGAGGCTCTGATGGGCTGCTTCCCCAATGCAAATTCTGTTCTAAAGACCTGTTAATAGCACATGCCATCTTTCACGTGCAAATTGGTAAGAAAAGAATACAGGGTAGTAAAGAATACAACATTTATTGCGAACCCTCAGAACTTGCTGGTTGATTTTAATTCTTAATGGGGCATTTTTATTTGCAAATGCAGATTAATATTTAATTTTAAAAACATACCTAATTTATATCTAAGTTAGTATTAAGTTAGAAATATAAATTTGATAGTAAATATGAATGCAAGTATCCCTTTAATAGTACAATAATTATTACTTCAACTATATGTCAATCAACTGCTTTTCCAACTGCGGGTAAGAAATAGTTATTGGGATTTAAAACTACTCTGTCTTACTTTCTCACCCATCACCTTCTAGCTAGTAACACACACAAAATGCTGGTGGAACACAGCAGGCCAGGCAGCATCTATAGGGAGAAGCACTGTCGACGTTTTGGGCCGAGACCCTTCGTCAGGACTTTCTTCCTCGTGTTTACCTTCTAGCTAGCCTCCTTCCCCTCCCCCACCTTTTTATTCTGGCATTTTCCCCCTTCCATTTCAGACCTGATAAAGTCTCGGCCTGAAGCATCAATTGTTTATTCATTTTTGTAGATGCTGCCTGACTTGCTGAGTTCCTCCTGCATTTTGTGTGTGTTGCTGTGGATTTCCAGCATCTGTCCACTTCCTTGAATTTTTAATTTCTTGTCCTATTTTTCCTGTTTTACTCTAAATCTGGACTACAACTGTCATAGGGTTGGAGGCTTGTGTGCCTCAATGACCTGGAAAACTACGTTGGAGTAGGGCCTTACACTTTGACTCATGGTAGGGTCACCCATGGCAAACAGGTCAAAGGGTAAAGGCAGAGTGCACACCGGTCCTCTAGGTTTGGGGGTTCAGCTCAAATTTGTTTTTCTGTTTTTTGATCCTTAATCATTGATTACGGAGATGCATTTCTACCTTTGGTGCTTTCACCATGTCAAACAGATTAGCAAGTCAAGTAGTTAAGGAAAAGTCTGATTAAATACTTATACTGAATGCTGTCGAAAGCAGCAACACCTGGTTGGGATGCTTTGTATTTTTGTTATCATTATGTTTGCTCCACTCAGGTGGCATTTATCTCCATTTGCCTACACAGCTTGAGCATTACCATTTTGAAACATTAAAATGGAACATTTTTATATTTCAGCAGCCTGATTCCTTTAAAGTTTGGGAACTAGCTAATTACAATTTCTATTTTTTGTTGTTTGTATCCAAACATTATACTCTGCATTTTCAGAATTATAAGACGCCACAAGCAATACCATCACAGAGTGATTTAAAATATCCCATTTAGGATCAAAGAGCAGCGTAAAAACTAGGATGAAATCAATAAATTGTACATTTCAAACAGTTTTTTAATAAACTTCTTGCACAGTGAAATGGAAATGCTAGGCTGTTAGCAACTTCCATGGGAGGTCTGTTTCTTCCCAGTGTGTTCTACATAATTTATACTAGTAGATTGAAGCCTTGCTCAGGTCTTGAATGTGCCTCACCATGCGTTTATTGCAATGTCTGGAAGCTGTGTGTGATGTGCATTCAGTACAGACATTAAAATAAAACAAAGCAACTGCAGCTTTTGATAAACTGTGAATGAAAATCCCAACATGGGTTACTTGTAATGCAATTGTTTGATGATAATAAAGGTTCAGACACTGTTCTTCTTGCCTTTGCACCCAACAGCTGTTCATACAGCAGGCATAATGGCATTCAATTATATTGGTGCGAGATACTAAAATTGGGCTGAGCATATTACGGGTGTCAAGTCCCCTGTCAATTATTTTCTTCAACTATTGAAAGTGAACAGTTATTTCAGTACATCAGGATATCTATACCAGCATCCTTAGAACTATAGCAGCAGCTGTGCAGTTTGTCTTCTCTGAAACAGGAGGGCCCAGAAATTCATTTTGCAGAGCATACAAGAACGTAATGCTACTCAAAGGAATTTAATAAAAACCCAAACACTAGACACCAGTTTGTTCAATGTGCTCATGTGCAGAAATGCCTCCCATGTGTGCAGGGCCTCCAAAGGCATTCCACAAATTTGAGGATCACTTACTTTAAATGGTGCATTGATGGCCTGTAAATTCAAGGGGAGTTGGCCTAAATGGTCCTTCAATATGGATGACCATTTAATTTACATTGATACCCTTTCAGGTAAGATCCTTTGTAGATTTTAAATTTGTCTGTTATGTCAATTGACTTTCACTCTTAGTTCCATTAAGCCACCAACACTGAGCTCCAGCCTAATAATGTGTCCAGCCACAATACATGGTGATTGCAGCCCTTATTATCTTAGCTGACTACTTGCTTGAACCAGCACAATGTCCTGACCTTACCTCAAAGGCCGTTGCACCTTGACAGCAGATCTGACCCACCCTTCCTCGTCAGGACTCCCTCTACCCTCACGTGATCCCCTGCTGGCTCCATTGGTTCAACAGATGACAGAGGGAAAGTGTGCACAACTAATTCTATTTTGCATAATACTTTGAGATCCCATGAACAAAGGCTCATAGCTTAAATCAATTTGCTGACTTAATGGGTGTTTTGGAATATGGAAAAATTTCCAGACTGAGTAGTTAAAGTAGATGATTATTTCTTTTTTTCTATTAACAATGTAAATTATATGTCAGTACACTAACAGATTCAGAGAGTTGCAGGATGGGGACATTTAATATCACAACTGCAGATCATGATTTCTCTGGGGCTGCTTGGTGGTTGGTGGGCACTGAAGCATTTTGCTGAAACGGGCGGTGGGGAGAGGGGGCACGTTGATGCCACCTACTGCTTGCGTGGGAACAGGGGAAGAGGGGGCTTTGGTGTTCTAACGTTTTTTCGTTGTTCATTCCTCTGGGGTTCTATTTGTCGTGGATGTCTGCAAAGACAAGTATTGCAGGTTGTATACATTCTCTGATAATAAATGGAACCTTTTGAACCAACCTCTAGATGGTGCTATTGGAAAATTTACAGTGAAGCAGGTCAAAATTATTATAGTTAAACATGCTAATATTTGCCCACTATAGTGCTTCCATCAAACGTTTTCTTATAAAACATGGTAAGATCAAAGCTCAGGGCATATCTGTCATATTCAATATGATTTTCCTTAGCACATAATAATTGTTCTTAGATCAATATTGATCAACCTATGATTAATACATCAGAACATCAACAATTCTAAAAAGAATTAAAGAAGGTAAATTGGAAAATGATGAATGAGTGTCTGCATCAGAAGTTTTGCTAGAGAAAGCTGATGAGTGCCACTGCTACTGCGAGGCGGATTTCAGCAGAGGAGGCAGGAACATGAAATAGTTTGAAAGCAGCAGGGCAGAGCGAGCAGTAAGAGCTAAACTAATTATTGAGCTCAAGTATTTGCCAATTACTATTGGACTAGGCTATTTACAAATTAGTCAATTAGTCACTTGCAAACAGCCTCACATTAGTGATCAATAGAAATGTAAAGACTGTTAATTCGAGCCAACCAAAGTCCTGGAGCCTGGTGGGATAGATGCTAAAATCCCAATGGAAATGAGAGAGTAAATTGCAGAGGTCATGGAAATTTCAAGGTCCTGTTGGGTGTTAATGTGCACCAAAGGACTGGAGAATAGCCAATGTAGTGGCTCCTCTTCCAAAAAAAAACAGACAGAATTAATCCAAGTAATTATGGTCCAGATGGCTTGACATCTGTGGAAGGAAACATTTTAAAAATCAAGCATCAAATTACCACTTATCAAGATAAACGAAAAATGATTAGACACATCCAGCCCATATTTCAAATGGGTTGATTGCCCTAGCTACCAAATCCAACAACTTCCCTAGAATTCTGTTAGATGGGGAAATGCAGCGGATGTAGTGTACATGCATGTAAGGAAAACCTTTGACAAGTTGACACATGGGAGATAATGAGAGAAAATTAAAAATAAGGATGAGATTAGGAAAATAACAGTTATGTGAATTAGTAAATCATGGGGGGGGGTCATTTTTAAACAGGGAGTGAGTTTTGAGGTACAAAAGACTATAGAATTCAAAATGTTGACCATCCTTCTGCCACCACAGACACTAGCTGATCCATTGAATTCTTCCAGCAGATTGTTTTTAAAGTGCAGGTTGACGGTATATTTCAGAGTGCTGGTATTAATGTCCAATTGTGATGTCATGTGTTATGAATTGAAATCAATGAGCCTTTTGAAAATGTTAGCAGTTTTTAATTGAAATCTCCAGTAACATCCATGAACAAAGCTTCAGAGAGGCATCAAAGACCCTGGCTGCCCTTAGGTTTAAAGAGTACTCAAAGCAAACTGCTGACTTTTGAACCGATAGTGCTGGGTATTTAGAAATTTTCCTTAAATTTTCTTGAAAGGCAGAAATGCACTAACATAAATTGCCTTTTCTAGAGATATGAAAATAAGTGCATATGGACACTGGATATGGAAGTTGCTTATGCAAATAAAATCTTGTGGAACAAGCTTCCAGTAGAAGTGGTAGAAGTAGGTTCGGTATTGTCATTTAAAGCAAAATTGGATAGGTATTTGGACAGGAAAGGAATGGAGGGTTATGGGCTGAGTACAGGCCAGTGAGACTAGGTGAGAGTAAGCGTTCGGCATGGACTAGAAGGGCCGAGATGGCCTGTTTCCATGCTGTAATTGTTATATGGTTATATGAAACCACATTGGATCTGCTGTGGACTCATAGTTAAGATAATTGTGCCAGCTGTCATAAAATAAACATTAATATAGAAATGAATTTTGGTGGGCAGCCATATTTGGGAAGGATACCTCATGGTCTCCCTCAGATGATGTGGTCAAATTCTGCTTGCTGTATTTCCCTTGGAGTTCACATGAAGAGAAGTTCATGCCCATTGTGCCTCCTGATGTATAAATCGAATTCAGCAGCCACAGGAATAAAGAAGCTGAGGAGGTTCCTATTCATCTGATTGCCTTTCTCCCATTTCCTCTCCCATCTCCATTCCTCTTTCTCTCTCTTCTGTCTCCTTCTCCTTGAAGTGAGGCACGGATAGCAACACTTGTGTATAAAAGGAGTGACTGTGCTGTCTGTTTTTTCTAAGCTATCACCAGCTTTTGTGTGATACTAGTCTTCCCTTGCTGCAAATAAAATAACCATACTATGATCAACTATGAGTTAATTGTTCTTTGTTATAAGACATAGCAAGAAGGTGCTTGAGAAGAACGTGATATTGACTAGCTTGGAAGTGATTTGACACCAGAGTTGTCATTTGGAGCTCTAAACTGGAGGAACTCTGTGAGTTAGGCAGCATCTGTGGTAAACAAGGAATTGTTGTGATTTGGGCTAAGACTCTGCACAAAATGTCGACTATCCCTTTAGTTTGACAACTGCTGCCTGACCCACAGAGATCCTCCAACAGTTTGTTTTGTTTTGATTCAGATTACTGTGTCGCCTCTCTTAGTCAACTATAGTTGAGTGTGTTCAATAGCAATATTATTTAAATGGATGATTACATTGCCGGTTGTTGCTAGAGTTGTACAAGTGTTTATTTCATCTTGTAGTCTACAAAATGAGAATATTGCAAGGCTTGCTCCTGACTTTGAAGCTTCTGCATTAACTGTTTGCTTCCAGTAAGGAAGTGATCAGTGGATGATCCTTTTGGAAAACAGCATGACCTGAAGTATGAACAGGAAGAACTCAGGCTAGAGCAAACTGCTAAAAGAGAGAGGAGGACTAGGGGGCAAGGGCTTTCAGCAAGAAACCTTATCTCTCCATTGAGTTAATGAATCAGTTTCCAGAACTGACCTTCACCACGGGGAAATGTGTGAGGTGTTCAAACTTCAATAGAAATGTCCTCACTGTGGCAGCCTCACCTGCAACCACAATTTCCATTAGCTCTTCCAACCACAATGACTCTTCACTTTAAAAAGTGCAAAGAGACTTTAAATAGTATTGCCTAGTTTTAAATTGTGCTAATCTTTCACAATATTAGCCTTCTGCTAATCATTCAATTAAATGGTTAGTGTTTCTGCTCACTATAATCAAGTCATTTAGCTGTGAAACATAGTTGATGCACTGCCTTCTTTCGAAGCAACAGTGTAGGTTATTTTTACTGACCATCAAATTTAGTCCCTAGTATATCTTGTAGTTTATTGTGCTAAAATAAGAATGAATGGATCATTTAAAGATTACCTCCTCATTTTCATCTCACCTTTGTGCAACTGCTTCATTACCACTTATAATTAATCAGATCCAAAGTACAAGTGATAGGTTTGTCCACTGTGCCTGAGATAACGACTGGTCTGCAGGGACAATTTATTACATATACGCAGAGGTCACAGAATGGTCTGCCTGCCTGATAGTCCTGACCTCAGGCACACTGCCGCTTTCTGCTAGCCTGCCATTCATCAACTCTTACATCTGAAGAAAGAAGAGACTCCAGTTGTGAGGGGAGCTCTCCAATTGAACACTTAGGTTGGCTTCTGATCTTTCTTACAACATCAAACATTATGTGCACAGGCTAACTGTGATATCAGATGAACTTGCCTTGTGTTCTTTCCAGCAAGAGAGGAGGACAGAAAATGTCATGCTAATTTTAGTGTTTATAATTAGCCACCTGAGAAACGTACAGTTTTGTTTGGATTGTAAATAGTAGATATGTTAGCATTTGTGTATGATTGACCGGATAAAATGGCCTTCTGTAATATCAAGAAAAATACCTATCCATAATGTATAAACAAAACCAGGGCTAAACGTGGAAAAGCTGTGCTTGAATAACTCATAAATTACTCAAACTGGAAAGATCCTTGGGATACCTTATGAGTATAATGACAATGTAAGCTACTTACTTCATTCTTTCTATTATAATTTTACTAAAGTATTACTAATTTAGATACAGTTGTTACTAAATTTATGTTCGATCTTTATGTCTGAAAAAAAAACAAGTAATTTCATTTCATCGGTAATCTTTTCACTGAAAATGAAATTACAAAAGATGATTAAATAATGATGCAATATTAACTTTTAATGAAAATTATCAATGCATAAGCATCACACACAAGATGCTGGAGGAATTCAGCAAGTCAGGCAGCATCTATTTTTATGTATAGTTTCGGGCCAAGACCCCTCAGCGTTTTGTGTGTGTTGCTTGGATCTCCAGCATCTGCAGACTTTCTCTTATTTGCCATCAGAATACATAAGTACTCCAGGTTTCCTTTACAGTTCTAAAGTTAGATTTACATTTTCTGTGCCACAGTCCCATGGAGATATCAGATTGACCCCCAGTGTTCCTGACGTCTACACTTGCAAGAAATTCATCAAGCCATAGATTCCAACAGACTACGTTAGAAGTGGAGCTGGAAATGGATGAACTCCGGAACATTCAGGAGGTTTAGGGGTTGATAGACAGGACATACAGAGAGGTATTACATGCAAGATGCAGGGCAAATCAGGGTGGATAAATCCCCAGGGTCTGACCCTCAGACCATAAGTGCAAGGGCTTTAGCAGACATATTTAAAACATCCTTAGCCATGGGTGAAGTGCCAGAGGATTAGAGCATAGCTTAGGTTGATTGAGAAATGCTCTAAGAATAAACCGGGAAATTATAGGCCAGTGAACCTGACATCAGTCGTGGGAATGTTACTAAGACCCTTGATATATACCGTAAGTATTTGGGTCACAGTAACTCATTAGGGATAGTCAATATGGTTTTGTGCATGGTAAGTCATGTCTAACCAATCACATACAGTTTTTGAGGCAGTTACCAGGAAAACTGATGAAGACAGGGCAGTGGATGTTGTGTGCGTGGATTTTAGTAAGACCTTTGATGAGGTCCTGCAGTGGAGGTTGGTCAAGAAGGTTCAGTCATCTGGCATTCAAGATGAGGTAGTAAATTGGATTAAACATTGGCTTCGCAGAAGAAGCCAGAGAATGGTTGTAGGTGGGTACATCTCTGACTGGAGGCCTGTGACTAGTAGTGTACCACAGAGATTGGTGCTGAGTCTGTTGTTGTTTGTCATCTATATCAATGATCTGGATAATAATTTGGTAAACTGTTTCAGCAAATTTGCGGATGACACCAAGAGTAGGGGGTGTAGTGGACAGTGAGAAAAACTATCAAAGCTTGCAGCAGGATCTGAACCAGCTGGAAAAATGGGCTACAAAAATGGCAGATAGAGTTTAATGTAGACAAGTGTGAGGTGTTTTACTTTGGGAAGACCAACTAGGGTAGGTACAGTAAGCGGTAGGGCATTGAGGAAGGTAGTGGAACAGATGGACCTGGGAATTCAGATCCATAATTTCTTCAAAGTTATGTCATAGGTAGTAAAGAAAGCTCTTGGCAAATTGGCCTTCATAAATCAATGTTTTGAGTACAGGAGTTGGGATGTAATGTTGAAATTATGTAAAACGTCGGTGAGGTCTAATTTGGAGTATTGTCTGCAGTTCTGGTCGCTTACCTAAAGGAAAGATTCGAATAAGATTGAAAGAATGCAAAGAAAATTTACAAGGATACTGCTGGAATTTGAAGAGCTGAGTTATAGAGAAAGGTTGAATTGGTTAGGACTTTATTCCCTGGCATGGATTGAGGGAAGCTTTGATACAGGTCTGCAACATTATGAGGGGTATAGACAGGGCAAATTCAAGAAGGCTTTTTCCATTGAGATTGGATGAGACTATAACCAAAGATCATGGGTTAAGGGTAAAAGGTGATACGTTAAAAGGGAACATGAGGGAGATCTTCTTCAATCAGAGAGTGGTGAGGGTATCGAACAAACTGCCAGTGCATGTGGTGGATGCACAGTTGATTTCAACACTTAAGAGAAATTTGAATAATTTGATGAGACGGGTATGGAAGTCTACGACTCAGATGCAGGGTTGATGGGACTAGGCAGATTAATGGGTCAGCACAGACTAGATGGGATGACGGGCCTGTTTCTGTGCTGTAGTGTTCTTTGACTATGAAGGCCTTCAACATATGAAATATTGTACATTGAAGGAACAGTTCACCTATGCTGTACTCATTAATCTGATCACAAAATACAGTCAATATTGTGGTAATTTTTCACTGAATTTATGATTTTAAATTCTTGCTTAAATAATTTACATAATCACAAGCAAGTCCTCCATGCACCAGTATACTTAAGCAGCACTTTAACACATAATTGTGGTTTTCCTGTTGCATTAAAATAATCCTTGATATAGTTAAAAGTTTAGTTTTGTCACTACAGCTGCAAATGGTTTAATTGCAGAAATAGTTGTTTATTGTAAGTGCTAGCGTTCCGTTCTGAGTGAGTTCATTTTAAATAACGTAAGGTTATCTTAAGAAGCTCTAGGATTGTTATTTAATTAATTTATATATGCAAGTTAGTGTATTAAGAAAGGAAATAAATTTCTTGCTCTTTGTAGGCAGTCCTCCAGGATAGAAATGACAAGTTTCCAATCAAAATCTAAGGAATAAGGGATCCATCTGTTTAAATTCTTATAACAATAGTAACTATTTCACACCAGTTACCACAGGGCGGATGGAGTGAGATCTTGGTCCAATGGCAAATAGATCCAAGGTTGGAGTCCAGGGTCTGATAACTGGAATTTGCGTATTGAGATATACACTCTAAGCTCACACACGTATTTTGTGTGATCCACACACACATAGTCTTGCTCCGATTATTTTCCTTGGTTTCCTTCACACCTACTCACTCTGATCTCCTCCTTCCTTCAGTCTCTTTTCCACCAGTCTCCCTCCTCCTACTGCACCTTGGATGTTAGCCATCTCCTCCCATTCCCCTCCCTCTCATCTCTCTCCACCTTCACTGAACTTCTTTCCCATTAGCTTTTACTTTTCTCTGAATACCCGATTCTCTCCATCTCCTCTCCATTGTCTAGTTGCAAGCTGCTCCATAGCGAGGATACCCAACAGCCACCACTGCTCCACTTCATGTGCAGTTTCCAACACCACCCTCTTGTTGCAGTTGTCATTCAAAATGTATGGGCTATCAGCCATCTACTGCTTGCTATCCATTGTTGGATGATTGTTGTCTCGCATTGCTATACCAGTGGATAAGTGAGTTCTAGGTTTCCCAGCAGATAGACATGGGTTCATCCTGCAGGAATGGGAGCATCTCACTTGGCCAACCTTATCACTCGGTTGATTTCCCAGGAAATCTTGTCACTGATTGGCTGTGTAGTGAACTTTGTGGGTTGTGGTCTGGAATTTTGCCCACAGTACATTTCCTCCCCGCATCACAACTGAGTTTCCGAAATTTCATTGAATCAGCTGATTGAAAAGTATATAAAGGCCAAGCATACAGAGCACACATCACAATTGTTAGTGCTCTGACGATGTCTCCTCGGATGGAGACAAAACATTTCCCACAGCCAAGATCAGAGAACTCAAACCAGCCATCAAACAGTCAAGCTATACATCTTCCAAATTCTCATCACTCAGTTCATATGATGTCCTTGAACTCATGTATTCCCTCTCTAACTCACAACCTCTGAAGTCACAGGGTTTCCTTCTCCAATGCTAAACTTATACCTTTAGTGTCTTTGTCTGCCATGTTCCTCATTAGGAGGTTTTGACCTCCCACACTGTCCCGAAATGTTGAACTGAATGTTTTGGTAGGTATTTCAGACAGCAGTTTTAGGCCAATCACAGCCCATGATTTGAATCACATGTAATCAAATCTAGGTAAGGTTGGCATGTTTTATTTTCAGAGAATCTTCAAGTCACACAGGCGAATTTGTGAAAGTTAATGTTTTTGCTTTGTGTGTTTTTAAAATAATCCAGTATTTTCAGTCTCCATTTCTTTTGTTTTTTGTTAAATATATAGATTTATATATTCATGGCATTTACAATCTCCAGCAGTCATTTCGAATTTAGATTGCAACACCTGGGAAATTAAAATTTAGTCTTTGTCTCCAGATCATTAACCCAGGCATTTGGATTACTGATTTATTAACGTAAATCTCTATGCTCTTTTCTCTCAGTAGTATCCCCAACATCTTCCTGTGCCACCTTTAAGATACTGTTGCTAGTCAGTGTTTTATAATTTTAAAACAATGATTTATTGAATGATACTGTGCACATGAATAATATATATTGTAATACACAATGTGAAAAAAATATGATTAACAGCCTGTAATCAATTACAAGGATGCAACTCAATCAGCTGGTTCTAATGATGTTATAAATCTTGAGAACAAATCTTCTATTAACTAATGACAACACAGACCTAAGATTGAGTTACAACTTACAACCCACTGTTGACTATTAAATACTGACCATAATAGTTTATTTCATACCGAGAGAGTTTCAATTCCCCTGCAGGTAGAGAAGGGAATAGAGCATGCTTGCACGTTAAAAGTGGAGTGACACAATCCTCTGAAACACAGGTACATGGGAACTCTTTTCACCCTTTCAAGCCTGTTCTTGCTTTGACTTAAACTACAGGGTAGTTTTAACATTGAGGAGACCATTGGCTTCATTGTGGGTGAGGGGTTAAAGTCAACAAAAATATGTTTGAAGCCAGCTCTAACTCTCCAACTTCAACATTTAACTTGGGCTCATTAGCTGCTTGCATGCAACTCCCTCAGGGGGTGTGGATTACCTATTAAACATCCTGTTCACTCAGTTCAAGCAATATTTTACCCAGTTTAAATCCAACTGTACATCCATTGGTTTCCCAAGTTCCCAGAAACTCAATGTTGAAACCAGGACAAAAACAGCACAGTTGTTGGAATTGATTCAAACTCTTGGAAATAACACAAAAAGTACTCAGTATGCACAAGTATTTTCTTATCTAGGAATTCTTCAGCCCAGAGTTTTGTTTCTGTGCTTTGGAAGTTTATGGGATAGATTAGTTGCTTTGGATTGGGTTGTAGACAAGAGGTAATGCAATTGATAGCATCCACAATAGACAACTGTTGACAGGCCTAGTGATGGATAGCAGAGAGGGGATCAGGAGAGTGGTCCAGCTTGCAGGTAACACAGTCTGGGTTTATTTAACATATTGGAGTAGGTTTCAGGAGGCTGATATCATTGTATCTGGTAATGAATGACACCTGTAGCCACATTGAACAACATCTGGTAACGTTGTGTCTGAAGGTTATCCTTTATCAGCAGTTGTCAAAATAATGGTAGCCTTCAATCGTTTGTTGCCTCTGTATTACTTTTGGCAACCCACAAGACTTATTGGACATGGCTGGCAACGTTGACAACTATATAATTTGGGGTTCTCGCTTCTGCTTGCTTCCCAAAGGAGCCAACGACTACACACATTTGCTAATACATCCACTGTGGGTCAACCAGGTGTATATGTCAACCCTAACAGTTTCCATTCAGTCAATATCTGCCTCGGGTGTGACCATGGAAAGATCATTATGGAGAGTATGCTAGAATTCTAGACATTCAGGTTCTGGGTTATTTTTGGATAGGGATGAATTTAAAGAGTGAACCTGTAGATATGTAATCCTCACCTCATCAAAAGCCTGCCCAATAACATCCAAAAGGATATCATGGAAAGTCAAGTGACTACCCATTGTGTCATTACCAAGGGACGCACATGCTGAAGGTGATGAAATGGTGGAATTGACTCGATGGGCCAAATGGCATAATCCAGCTCCTATATCTTATGATCTTATGTGCCTGGAGGGACATGAAGGTGGCCCCTGTCATGCATCTGTCAGGATACCCAGGATAACCAAGTTGCAGAGCTTTAAGCCTCTTCTTTGAAGGATGGTGAGGGTAATGCATGCCCAGTTACTCGCACTTCTCCTCAGAATGCCAGGGATGCCCTAGTAATTGCAAGATGTACAAGATGTATTTAGGTTGCAGGGATAAACTTTTGTAATAAGCATCTACAACTTTCCCAATTATAGTGCCTCATCTCTCCTGTCACCACAGATCACCTGTCACAATTTCACTTGTGCAAGATCGGCCAATCATCCCTTCATTAATCCCGTCAGTTCACACCTTCCAATTCATCATCAAGTAATTTAAAAACTACTTTGCCAGCCGGCAACCAACAGAGGCAAAGTGGTGTAAAATAACACTATATTCATGAATCTTCGACGATCAGAATCTTCACACATATTGACTTATCAGGCAGCAACAGGCATAAGTGTCTCTGTGGTTCATTACCTACTGCAATGGTACATCAAGTGAAAAAGGACTGAAACGGCCCATGACCTGTGAGAGTACTGAGTCAGTAATTTGTATATCCCTGATTTCAAGACAAGTTGCGTTCATTGTCATATGCAGACGTACACTGAGGTGTAGGTGCAATGAAACAGTTGCTCGCAGCAGTGTCAAAGGCACATAGGTTCAGACAATGTACAGAAGTGAAGAAAATAACTGTGCAAAACAAGGCATAAATGAAAAAAACACAATCACAGATAACCATGGTTGTGAAAGAGGTTGTCTGTGGGGTTTAGTTGATGTAGGATTAGATTGTGTAGGACAGTTCTAGAACCTGATGATTATAAGAAAGGAGCTATTGTTGAACCTGGTGGTGTGGGACTTCAGGCTTCTGCAGCTCCTGTCTGATGGTAGCAGCAGGAAGAGGATATGAGTATCCATGAAAAATGCCATGTGCTGGGGCAGCGTCTCATGCAGATGTTTTCAACAGCAGGAAGCGCTATGCTGTGATAGACTAGACTGCATCCTCTACTCTCTGCAGCTTCCTAAATTCCTGAGCATTGGTCATGATGCAACCAGTCAGGATACTTTCAAGAGTACATCTGTAGAAATTAGAGAATTTGGTGACAACTGAAAGTCCATAAGCTTCTAAGGAAGTAAAGGGGTAGTGTGTCTTCTTTATGATTGCACCTATGTATGTACTGGTCACTGAAATGTTAACTTCCAAGAAACTGTAACTGCTGACTCGCTCTACGTCTGATCTACCTATGTGAGGACTGGCACACGGTACCCTAACTTCCTCTTTTAATGTAATGTGGCCTAGCTTTGATGATATTACTGTGTTGTCACATGGTGTACGTGGGTCTATGAGTACATCCAAGCTGAAACTGTAGATTAGACCCCAAGTATTACTATTTGTTTACACTTTTGAAAAGCTGTCACTCTGCAAAGCAATAGACTTATGGAGCCATACAGCACAGAACTGGAGCTTTGGCTTAAAGTCCATGCTTTTATTTTTGTCCATTTGCTCAAATTATGACCATATCCTTCTATGCTTTGTTCATTTCTGTGTCTGTCTCCATACCTCTAAATGTAGTTTCTGTATCTTATTTCAATACCTCCTCTGGCAGGATGTTCCAGCTGTCACCCACTCTCTGTGTAAAAAAACTTAACCTCCAAGTCTCACTTAAAACTCCTATCTCTGAACATAAAAATATATCTTCTTGCTTTGATATGGATAGGAAAATATTTTGACTGTCACCTCTCTGCCTCTCATAATCTTACATACCTCTATCAGGTTGCCTCCTTCACTCCAGGAAAAGAAGCCCAGCCTATACAATCGCTCCCCATTTCTATAGTCCTTCAATCCTGATAACTCCCCTTTGCACCCTCCACAGTGCAAGTACATCCTTCCTAGAGTGAGATGTCCAGAACTACACACAATACTGTGTGTGGTCTAACCAATGTTTTGGACAATTATAACATGACTTCCCAACTCCTGTGCTCAGTGTTATGGCCAATAAAGGCAAGCATGCCACTTGCCTTCCTCACCACCCTATAAATTTAAATTGCCCCACGGCTCCTCTTTCCCTCAGTGTTCTACCATTTATTGTATATGTCCTATGGCTATTTATCTTCCCAAAGTACATTGCTGGGATTAAATTCCATCTGCCAACAAGCTCAACTTTCCATCAGATAGGCAACCTTCCTTGCTGTTCACAACGCCACCAATTTTTGTGTCATCTGCAACTATTTATTCATATCTCCTACGTTCATAAATTACAAACAGCAAAGATCCCAGCACCTATCCTTGCAGTGCACCACTGTTCACAGACTTCTAATCTGGAAAGTGTCTCTCCAAGATCATATTTTGCCTCCCAACACCAGAGAATTTCTGATCCACTTAGGCAATTTCCCTTAGATCTCATATGTCAGTTTAGATCAGTCTATCATGGGGGATCTTGTCAAATGTTTTACTAAACCCTATATCAACAATGTCTAACATTCAACAAACTTCTTGCCTCCTTAAAGATCTCAATCAACTCAGTGAGTCAGATTTCCCCCACAGAAAGCCATGCTGTCTTTGTGATAAGCCCCTGCCATTCCAAATGTACATAAATCCTATTCCTTAGAATTTTCTCCAATAATTTCCATATCATTCATTCTATCATCAATTTACAGATCATCAAGGAATTTTTTGAGGTAGTTATGGAAAGGCCTTACAGACTTTCTTTGTTCTAATTGATTTTTCTTGTAAAATATGTATGATTTACAATACATTTATGTTTTTTTCTTGCAAATGTTGCTTATATAATGCTATATGGCCAGTGACGCTGCTCTAAGGTCTTCATTACACCTTTGCATACATTTATTTACCCATGTGATAATAAACCTGAATTTGTTTTTGATCTTCTTAAATAAAGGAAAAACATTAGTTGTCCTCCAGTATTCTGGTACCTGTGACCAACAAAGATACAGAAATATCTCCTTCCTTGTATCTTGGGATAGATCTCATCTAGCTCTGAGGTTTTATAATCCCTTATGTGAATCAAGAAATCCAGCACCTCTCCCTTCTTGATACTGACATGCTCAAGACTTTCAGTATACCCCCTCGCTGAACTCACAATTTTCAATGCCTTTCTCCTTAGTAAATACAGATAAGTACTCATTTAGAACTTCATCCACATCCCTGGCTCTATAAACAGATTGCACCTCTGGTCCCTAAGAGGGCCAATTCCTTTATTAGCCATCCTCATATAACTTATAGAATGTGTCCGAATTCTCCTTAATCTTATTTGCCACTTTTTACCTCGTAATTTCTTTCTTATGCTTTCTCATATGCTTCCTTTTACTTCCTATCAAACCTTTAATAATCCTTTGTTATCCAGAGCTGCTTAATCGTTATTGCCTTTCATCTTTATCATATACTGTATATTGGCTCTGAACTGTTTCTCTGAACTCTTTGTCAAGTATCATTTCAGCCTCAATTATCTGCTCCCTGTCTACTTCAGCCAGGTCCTCTTTTATGCCATTGCAATCAGACCTCCCCAATTTAGGACCTTAATTCAGGACCATCCTCATCTCTTTTCATAACTGTCTTGAAAATTGCTCCCCCACCAACACTGCTAAGATGAGTATTGACCTACTTCTAATACGACTATGTACATACATTCACAAAACACTCATTTGAATGCACCAGACAAATTCCACCCATCTAAGACCTTTGCATTAAAGCAATCCTGGTCAATTCCGAGAAAGCTGAAGTCCATCACTACTATGACCCTATTGTACTTATTTTCCTTAATTCCGTGTCCAATTCCATATTACTGATTTATTTTCACTCATATTTCTCCTCATGCCTCACTAAGATTACCTTATCTACAAATCCCGCAACATGTATCCTTTTACATCTAGCAACCTTCCCTGGCACCCACACCAATTATCACTGGATATATTTCCCTTCTGATTGGGACTGCTGCCATACTTTTTAAGCCTACCATTATCAGCCATACCTCAGCAAGTCTGACATGAATCCCCCTAACTACTGTGTATAAATTACCTCTAACATACTTTTCCTCTTCAAAGCTCTTGCATATCCTGTCATTTTGTAATTAGTGTCCATCTTTACTACATGTCTAAGGCCTTATCAAAATCATTTTGTGATTATTTATTCGTTTTTGAATTTAGGACAGCATTTATTGCCTATGCCTCTTATACTTGACAAGGTGGTAATGAACCTTGTCCTTGAACCTGTACATCTGGTTAATAAAGGTACTCACGGAATGTTGTTGGATAGATGATTTCAGGGTTTTGACCCTGAGATACTGTAGGAGTGACAATATATTTTCAAGTTAGTAAGGTCTGCAACTTGGAAGGGAACCTGGAGCCAAAGGTGTTTCAAAGCATCTGCTGCTCTTGTGCTTCATGCAAGTAGAAGACACGAGGTATTCTGACAGGAGGTTTTGTCAGAGTTCCTTAGGAGAGGTTGCAAAACAAGTAGGCTACTTTGTCCTAAACAGTGTCAAGCTTTTGGAGTGTTATTGGAATTGCATACATTAATGCAAGTGGAGATTATTCAAACACTGCCCGAATTATCCCATGTAGATGGTGTAGTGAAGGTTTTGAAGTGTTATGAGATGACATGAAGTGAGTCACTCTTCGTAACAATGGACCTGCATTTGTAACCACAATACTTATGGGTCATCTCCAATTACTAGAGACTCAAGGTTATTGTTGGTGGAAGAGGCAGTGATATAAATGCCTATGAATATAAAGGATAGATGATTAGAGTGTCCTTGAAATTGCAATATACAGTATGTGACAGTGACCATGCTGCAGGTTTGTTCTTGACCCATGTTCTGCACAATTCACGTCTATCATGCCGTTGGGGATGTGGTAGAGTATCAGTTATTGAGCAGCTGAAGAAGTTAAATACAAATAGTTAATTTAAATGCAATGCAACTCTAAAAAAAGCTAGTCAAATAGTTGTAACCATCATGCCACCAAACTATCACAGAAAACACTAATTTAATAATGTTCTTTAGGGAAGGAAACAATCATTCTCTCTTCCAGCTGTTTGAATTCTCCTAACATCTTCTTCCTCTTCCCAATGACTACATCTCACCTCTACCTTCCTCCATTCTCAAATCCTGCTTTCAACCTCAAAACTACCCAAACCCTTCCCTTTTGACTACCTTTCTTCCCCCACCCCAGTACTCTTTGAGTCAGCTCTGCCTCTCCTTCCTCTGCCCCAACATCTCTACCTTGCGCATCTCCACCAGCTCCCCCAATTCTCCCTCTCTGATGCTGAGTGGATGGTCCATTCTTGTTCTCCTCACACTCACATCTCCGTGGGTTCCAGGTCTAACATGAGCTTGAGTTTTTTTTTCCACTGCTTCGGTCTTTCTGCATATCTCTTTGGCAAGGAGTCCCCATGCCACCTCCAGTCTCCAGTGCTTCCCTTCCACGTGGAATTCATCATTGAGCCTTTTACCCTCTCTTGATCTTTTCATTTCGAATTTCTGAAGTGACATTGACTTTCCACATTTTGACTGGGACTCCCATACTGTAAAAGGACTGGATGGGATAGAGTTCTTTCAAGTGTGTTCAGGAAAGTTTCCTTAATAAATATTTAGAAGCCCTTTATTAACTTTCAGAAATTGAAGTATTGAGTACAGGGGTTGGGATGTCATGTTGAAGTTGTATAAGACGTTGGTGTGGCCAAATTTGAGGTATTGTGTGCAGTTCTGGTCACCCACCTACAGGAAAGATAGTGATAAGAAAGAGTACAGAGAAATAAGCATGTTGCTGGGACGTGAGGACTTGAGTTAGAGGGTAAGGTTGAACAGGTTAGGACTTTATTCTATGGACTGTAGGAGAATGAAGAGAGATTTGACAAAGGTATACAAATTTATAAAGTGCTTTGATAGGATAATTGCAACCTGGCTTCTTCTACTGAGGTTGGATGAGTATAGAACTAGAGGTCATAGGTTAAGGGTGAATGGTGAAATATTTTAGTGGGAAATTGAGGGAGAACGTCTTCAGTTCTGAGGGTGTGGTGAATGTGGAACAAGCTGCCAACAGAAATGTTGGAAGTGGGTTCGACTGCAACTTTTAAGGGAAGTTTGGATAAGTACATGGCTGGGAGGGGTATTGGGTCTATGGTCCAGATGTAGGTTGATGTTAAAGTTAAAGTTTAGCATGGACTAGATGGGCAGAAGGGCCTGTTTCTGTGTTGTAGTGGTCTATAACTCTATTACTCTAATGGCTTGCCTTCCTCATAGACAGACTATTTGCTGGCTCCTGGCCCCTTTCCCACTTATCATCTACATTGGAAACACCAGTCACCTCATGTGGATTGTTGATAATTGACAAGTGTATGTCTTTGCCCCAGGAGCTATCACTCAACACATTGAATAATCACCATTGTATTTGAATCCGCAATATGCCTAAGTTATTCCTTGGAGCAGAAATCAAATGTAACAGTCAATTTTCAGTGAACTAAAATCAGTTTTGAATTTAATCTTTTATAACTGTTGCTGAAGTAAACTCTAATGATAATATTATAAAATGAAGTAGATAAAAAGGCATTTGAGTAAAAAGTCTGTCTGAGTTCAAAGTAATTTAGCTGCAAAACTGGCAGTGAAACAACAGAATCTACTGTATTACCGTACATCAATATTCAGAATAGCATGGGTTGATATGGAACATTAATAATCAGTTGACTGTTCCAAGTAAAACTCCCAATAGACTATATCATTGTCAATGGTAATTTAATCACCCAAAGTACAAGTCACATTAAACAGAAAATTATTGATTTTTCCTTTAATGTGCTAATTAAACTATACAGTTTCACAGTGAAAATAAAACTGCAGCATGGACTGTCATCATGAAATCATGAAAGCCTCCATGTTTCAACTATGAAAAGACAGCCTGGATTTTCCAGAAATGCTATATATTTCTGCAGGGAATGTACTTCGGCTACGCAGCACCACAATGTAATTCAAGGGAGTTTTAGGCATTGGGAATACTCCTCATTAGCAATGAGCCCATCAGGGAATTGGAAGTAGAATGTTTTACAGATCCTGAAGATTTACAGCAGCTTAAAAGGACCATGATACAAGGCTTAGCTTCAAAATAGATAGAAATATTTAATTTTGAAAATACAAGAATGGACTGCTGTAGATTCTTAGATTTTTGTGTGAAAATTCTCTTGAGATAAATAGACGGAAGGAGAAATGGAGAACAGCAGAGGATAGTCAAGGGAGTTAGCATAATCTCAATGAATTATTAAACTTTAATGGCCTTACCAGGTCATTCAAGCTTAAACATATGTCATCTATGAGTATGTGCTAAACGCACTACAATAACTTAAGGAGAATCTTCACTAACCCTTTTATCAAGCCTTTTTGAAGAGTTTTTGAAGAGTTTTTCATTACACCCTCCGAAAAGACTCATCTATTATGTTATTGCTGTTTAATTTTCTTGTTTTTATACCCATAACAGGGTCTACTTCAGGAGTATCTTGTGATCACACAAGATTTTTTGCCTTTCCTTTTTCTATAACAAGGTAGTCCACAAAATTGGAGAGACTTTGGCGACAAATTTCAGTTCTATTTTTAATATCCTATTGGGAAGAAAGATAGACTTATAAAATAGAACACAGGACAAATAACAGTACAGCATAGTATAGCACAGTGTTGAGCCAACCATTTAACCTACTCCAAGATCAATCTAACACTTCCTTCTCATTTCTATATATCTATGTAAGGTCTTCCTAAATCTCCTTAATGTATCTGCCTCTACCACCGTTCCTCACAGCATGTTCTGTGCACCCACCACTGCCGACAACCACTCAATGCTTTCCTCCAATCACCTTCAAATTCTACCCTCTTTTATTAGGCATTTCCATCCTGTTGACTGTCTACCCTATCTATCCCTTTTATCACCTTATACCATCTATCAAGTCACCTCTCATCCTCCTTCACTCTAGAGAGAAACCTGATGGCTGAGCTATATCCATTACTCTCTGTAGTCCTTTCCATTCCTGGGCACTGGTGCTTCCATACCAGGCCGTAATGCAACCAGTGAGGTTACTCTCCAATGTGCACCTAGAGTAATTTGTCAATGTTTTTGGAGACATGTCTAATCTGTACAAACATCTAAGAAAGTAAATGTTCTGTCTTGCCTTCTTTGTGAAGGTACCTACATGCTGATCTAGGACAGTTCTTCTGATATGGAATTTAAAGTTACTGACCCTCTCCATCTTTGATATTCTAATGAAGACTGGCTCATGGACCTCCAGCTTTTTCTTCCTGTAGTCGAAAATCGGCTCTTTGGCTTTACTTACAAACAAGAGAAAATCTGCAGATGCTGGAAACCCAAGCAACACACAAAGTGCGGGAGGAACTCAGCAGGCCGGCAGCATCTGTGGAAAAGAGTGCGGTCGTTGTTTGGGGCCGAGACTATTTGGCTTGTCCTGCCGAAGGGTTTTGGCCCGAAACGTTGACTGTTCTATTTTCCACAGATGCTGCCTGGCCTGCTGAGTTCCTCCCGCATTTTGTGTGTGTTTCTTTGGTTTTACTGATGTTGAGTGAGAGGGTGTTGTTTTGACACCACTCAACCATATTTTCAATCACTCTTCGATATGTTGACTTGTCA
This sequence comes from Hemitrygon akajei, assembly GCF_048418815.1. NCBI lineage: Eukaryota > Metazoa > Chordata > Chondrichthyes > Myliobatiformes > Dasyatidae > Hemitrygon > Hemitrygon akajei. Next base: position 101,414,277 of record NC_133136.1, read on the forward strand.
CCACCTTTGATTCAGCCAACAACAGTGGTGTCATCAGCAAATTTAGTACAGCATTGTAGTTGCACTTAACCACACAATCGTAGGCTTAAAGTTAGTAAGGCAGGGAGCTAAGTACACAGACATGTGGTGTCCCTGTGCTGATGGTAAGTGCCGAGGATATGTCGCTGCCAATTCATACTATCTGGGCTCTGTCAGTGAAGAAATCAAGGATCCAGTTGCACAGGGAGGTATCAAGACCCAGGTCTTGGAGCTCAGTGATGAGCTTTGAGAGGATGATAATGCAGAATGCTGAGCTGTAGTCAATGAAGACCATCCTGGCATACTTATCTTCATTGTTTGGGTGTTCCAAAATTGAATAAAGAGCCAGTGAAATAGGGCATCTGTGTTGACCTGTTGTATGATTGTCATACTGGAGTGGATCCACTGGGTCACTTCTCAGGCAAGAAATGCTGTGCTTCATGATCACCCTTTTGAAGCACTTCATGATAGGTAGACATTGAGGTAGGTTTCCATATTTTTCTTTGGCACCTGTATGATTGAAGCCTATGAAACAGGTGGGTAGATCAGACTACTGAAGCAAGAGGATTAAATGTTCCAGTCAGTTGATTAGCATTAGACTCTGTTACTCGAACAAAATGGGTGGCCACTGGGAGACCCCGCTTGTTCTGGCGGACGGAGCCAAGTGGTCTCCCAATCTATGTCGGATCTCACCGATATACAAGAGGCCACACCTCTCATTAGTGGTAGTAGAAGGTTGCCTCTCTGACTGGAGGCCTAGGACTAGTGGTGCGCTGCAGGGATCAGTGACGGGTCCTTTGTTGTTTGACATCTGTATCAATGATTTGGATGTTAATATGGTTTATTGGATCAGCAAGTTTGCAGATGGCACCAAGATCGGGGGTGTTGTGGACAGCAAGGAAGATTATTATGGCTTACAGAGGGATCTACATCAGCTGGAAAAATGGACTGAAGAATGGCAGATGGATTTTAATGCAGACAAATGCAAGGTTTTGCACTTCTGTAGAACCTATCAGATGAGTCTTACATTGTGAACAGTAGGGCTTTGAGGAGTGTGGTAGAACAAAAGGATCTGGGAATACAGATGTATAATTCATTGAAAATGTTGTCACATGTAGATAGGGTCGTAAAGAAAGCTTTTGGCACATTGACCTTCATAAATCAATGTATTGAGTACAAGAGTACAGAAGATGGGATGTTAGTTGAAGTTGTATAAGACATTGGTGAGGCCTGATTAGGATCTTGTGCCATTTTGGTCACCTACCTATAGGAAAGATGAAGGTTGAAAGTGTGCAGAGAAAATTTACAAGGATGTTACCGGCTCTGGGGGACCTGATGGATAAAGAAAGGTTGAACACATTAGGACTGTATTCTTTAGAATGTAGAAGATGGAGAGGAAATTTGATAGAGGTGTACAAAATTATGAGAGATATAGATAGGCTAACTGCAAGCAGGCTTTTTCCACTGAGGTAGGGTGTGACTACAAATAGTGGTCATGGCTTTAGGGTGAAAGGTGAGAGGTTTAAGGGGAACATAAGAGGAAACTTCTTCACTCAGAGGGTCGTGAGAGTGTGGAATGAGCTGACTGCACAAATGGTCCATTCAAGCTCAATTTCAAAGTTTAAGAGAAGTTTGGATAGGTACATGGATAGTAGGGATATGGAGGGCTATGATCCCGCTGCCAGTTGATGGGAGTAGGCAGTTTAAATGGTGTTGGCATGGACTAGATGGCCCAAAGGGCTTGTTTCTGTGTTGTACATCTCTATGATTGTGTGACTGTATAATTGGTCATTGTAAATTGTCCTGTGATTAGGCTAGGATTAAATCACAGGTTGCTGGGCGGCATGGCTCGAAGGGCCAGAGTAGCCCTGTATCTCAATAAAAATACAAATAAAAGTAAAAGGCACTGTGCTCATCTGGAAGCAAAACCTTGTTGTCATTTATGTTACTTTGCTTTATTGTGTAGAAGGTGATGGCATTCCAGTCCTGGCATAGTTGTCGAGCATCACTCTGTGATTCCATTTTAGCCAGGAATTGCCACATTGCACGCATGATGGCCTTCCAGAGGTTGTTCTTACCTGCATCACCAGTCCTAAGTGCCACTGATCTAGCCATCAGTTGCAACATTACCTCATGGCTCTTGAATTCAATCACCTGAACAATGAACCCAACTCTTCATAAGCTTCTTAATCACCCATCAATTCGTGCAGCAACTTTGATGGAGCTGTGTCTGCAGGTCACTCTGTTCTGCCACATTGGTAAGAATCAAGTCATTAACTCTATACTCTGTCTTCCAGTCTGACTCTCCAAAGTTTAGCACTTCACATTTTTTCCAGATTGAAATCCTTGACCACTTTCAGCCCAGCTCTGCATCCTATCTATGTCATATCAAGTAGAAAGGGAAATGTTTGTGCACATTTTGAAATGTCCTTAACATCATTAGTTCCCTTATGAAACAAGCTTTTAGTAAAATTGTAATCCTGTAAACCTGCTAAGCCCCTTTTTAGTGGCTGAATCTTTGACTGGAAGAAGCAAGCAGGCTTTTCTATGAATATAGCCACTGAGTAGTTCTAATTTGTGTCATGAAAAATCCTCCAGAAAAAGTGACATATTTGAGTGAGCTCTTCCTTAGGCAGGAATTGTCTATAATAATTCCATGTTCCATTTATTTCACCCACATCCACAGCACCCCTGTAAATTGAATGTTAAGTCAGCGAAAATTCTGATTTTTTTTTTGGGCCATTTTAGAAATAAGATCTTGTTGAACTCTGTTGCCAATATTCTAAATATTTATTGATACTATATTGGATCATGTGCTAAATCAGAGATTGAAGCTGGAAAAAAGCTGTGTTCTGTTTATGTTAGCGGATTGAATTTTTGTTTTTTTTCTTTAAACTAAATATGCAATAAAGCTTTATTTGTGACATGCACCACAATTTGTTTTATATATTCACAAACATTTTTATCAAAAACATTTTATATTGTTATGATGGTGACTGTTTGGATTTTTTTCAGCTTGGCTGGAAATAATTGTAGGCCAAAGCCTTAAAGCAGAGGGCATTCGTTGTTGGACATGAAATGGGAGTCTTGCCAAAGTCTTGTACTTGTGAGCTATATTGTTTTGGTTGATTAAGCTGGAGCAAGATCTTTATGCATTTGACAAACTGCCAATGTCAAACGCTTTCTTGGTATAGATAAATGGGCTGTGTCTTTATAAGTAGAGAGTGTCAGGTCCATGTTAGACAAACAAAAATCTAAACTATCTGTCTACATTTCTCAGAGACTTGAATTTGAAATGTTTTAATGTGCTAATAGTTTCCATGTGTCGACACCCAGATGATTAGGAAAATAGGGAAGGTGCTGGAAAATAGAAGGCTGGTTTTCATTTGTTGATGCTAATGTATTTGGAATGCACAGACATGGACAAATGAAGAACTGCCATCTTTTGGCCTTCATTTGCAATGAAACATGACAAACTGACTACTAAATCATATGAAAAATGAAATCTATGCCAAGAAAACCATATGTTAAAGGCTGAGATCATGTTGTGCAATGGTACAAAGTCTTAATATTGGTGTTAAATGGTATAAACTATATTCAATAATTGTAACAGATACAGCTGTAGTATGTCAACAGAATGAATTAACAAGAAAATGAAAGGGAGAATATTAAGTTTTAAAATTAATAAAAGTTAATAAAATGTTCGAGCATCAAGAGATCATGTTATTCTCTTTTTTGTTGTTGGCAATGCTTACTGTTCTTAATCTACTCCTATATCCCATGTTTTTGTTATGATTTCCTTGTCTTCCAGAATACTATATTTTAACTCAAATTATCTTTCAACTATTATCACACCGCTGTCAACAGTACCAATTAAATGAAATGCTCTTAAAATACCACTTTTCCTTAAAATATGAGCAATTATCCTGGAAGTTAGTTTTCCACTTAAGCAAAGAGTAGCAGAATGGAGGATGCTAGTATATTTTATTCTGCAGGTGAACACCACTGCTGAGAAAGACGTTATGTTCTGTGATGTATCTCCTGCAAGATAATGAAAATTAGTTTTTGGATACTAGCCCAGTACCTAGAAAAAACAGGTTATTTACCCAATGCACTTGAAGAACAGAGTACACCACTGAATTCTTAACTCACTTCTCCCATTTTACACAATGGTTGCACAGTATCAAAAATAATAAGAAGAATGTATTACTAATATTCACAGCACTTCCAGTCATTTATTCACATCGCTGCTCCTTTCAAGCCTTTTACCTCCTCCCTTGGCCATTTTAGTGGCTCCAGTTTATTACTTTGATAATGAGCCATTACCAACCCAGATGTGTTCAAAGTTCCCTTGATAGTGGTGTGGGAACTCCTGACGGTATCAAAGCTCAAAGAGCAATATCAACAAATTCACATCTTCAAACACAGATTCTTCACAGTCAATGCTTTGATAAAGCTGACATGAGGCAATTGCAGAGTTACCCATGGAATTTTCAGCATGAGCTTGTTATTGCAGAGATTCTGGCAAAGCAACAGTGTTTTTTTCTCTTTTGGACTTCCAGAGAAAATAAGCATTTCAGAGTATGATGATATTTAAAGAGAAGCAGATTGGATTTCACAGCACAGTGATTTAACAATTACAGTATAACATGATCTTAATGTTTAGCTCATTACTGTTTAATAACTGCTAAAATAATTTTGACTGATCCTTGGGACAGAATCATTTTGTGATGACTGAACATGGGAAAATATTGTTTTAGTTGAAACAGTATTTAACACCAAAGCCAAATATACTGTTCTTCCAATCCCTATATAATGTCAGTAAGAAATCAAACGTGTAACTATCGCATCAAGACATATGTGTGTAGTGAACCAGGATTCATTATACAAGAATCAGACATGATGTCATGATCCACTCTTGTTTTTTAAGGCCAAGGTCTCATCATTATGAATTCCATTCTAGGCTGAGCATGTCATGATGTTTCCCCTGAATTCGACATTTAATACTTAAGAAAATGCAATTATTGGGTATACAGTGGATTTCAGTTAATTGGGATACATCAGGACCAGTGCATGTTGGCCCAATTAAGCAGCTGCCACAATTAGCCAAAGCCCCATGGAAGTAATTAAAAAGGTATAAAAAAGACATACTACCATTTATCTGAGTAACAAATTATATATTTAAATGAAATGCAGAACAGATTAGAATACTCCCAATACTACTGTAGTTCTATAAACTGTGTATTAGTTCTTAATAGTTATCAATGGAGGAATTAATCCAGTGTATGATGTTGTGTTCTTTTGATTGACTGTAAATGAACAAAATCAGTAATGGACGGCTTTCGTACAATGCTTTTGATGATTGCATCCTCCAAATCCTCAATTTCATTGTTACATTCAAGATGATAGTCAATACCATCAAATTTTTCTTAGTTCCTAATTTGCTGAACTAGTGAAATCATTTTATTTTCACTCCCGGCCATTTCTGGCATCTCCAATCTGGAATGCTTTAACTACAGTGAGCATAACAGTTCTGAATTGTTTTACTGCTTATTTCCAGTCAACTATCAGTGACAAAAATAGCTGCTTTTTGAACACAAGTGCATGCAATTGATCCTATTTAAAAATTCTTCACTCTGAGCATGGTAAAGTGTCTAACAATCACATGAGTGCACGAGACTGACAGTAGTTCGAAACTGTTCAGCAACAGTCTCCTGCCCCAATTAAGCAGCACAGTGTCACAAATAAACAAAGGGAATACTGGCTATTTTCTTAATTAGTTTTTGTTCTCTAAGAGTTGTCCCAAGTAAGTGGATGCCCAATTAACTGATGACCTGATTAACCAGAACCCACTGTAAGTATCTTGTGGTAAGTTTTATTTATGTAAATTAGCTTTTTATCCTGTCAGTTTATAGATTAAAACTACAAGATATTGCACCACTGTGTAAATCGCATCTCTCTGTGTATGTAAATCATGTTGGACAAGTGTTCCAGATAATTTAGAATTCAGATACAGTACACCTGAAATTTTTTTTTTTGGCTACTTTGCTTTCTGCTGACATACATAATATAAAAGTGACTGCTTAACATGCAAACAAAGCTTGTGGCCATAGATATTGCCGTATCATTGTCATCTTTTAGCATCTGGTGTTTATTTTCTCTTCCACTCACCACAAGAACAAAGTTCAATAATATATGGTAAAGGATTAGAAGCATAAACAAGTGGTTTCATCATTAACAGTAAAGTGTTTGCTGTTCAAATTTTACAAGAGCCACATTCTGGCTGTACCTGTTCCTTACAATAAAGATGCTTTGCAAATTATATTAGCAAGGTAATTTCAGGTTTCTAGCCCGCATCAATGTAAAATTGATATTGTATGTTAAAGTTAGGATGGTGTATAAATTGGAGAACCCTGTGAAAGTAATGATGAATCACATTCTTGAGTGATACTGTCAGTGGTGAAGGTTCCTCCACTCGGCAAACGGCAGACAGTTCAGTCACGGAGACCTGGGAAAATATGGGAGTGTTGATAAATTTCAGAGTCAGGGTGGTATGCAGCTTGGAGGAGAATCTACACATGGTGGTGTTTTATGAGCTTGCTGCTCTTGATAGAGTAAAGGTTGCAGCTTTGGGAGGTATTATTGGGGAGTAGTTACATTTTTTTATATGATGCAAGCAGTCCGCACTGATAGAGACAGAGTCATAGAAAACTACAGCACAGAAACAGGTTCTTCAGCTTATCTGGTCCATGCCAAACCATCTAAGCTGCCTAGACCCATTGACCTGAACCTGGACCATAGCCCTCCATACACACCTCCCATCCATGTATCTATCCAAACTCCTCTTAAAACTGAAATTGAAATCGCGCCCACCTCTTGCACCAGCAGTTTGTTCCACAATCTCACCGCTGACTGAAGAAGTATCTCCTCGTTTTCCTATTAAACATTTCACCTTTCACTCTGAGCCCATGACCTGTGGTTGCAGTCTCCCCCAGGCCTCCGTGGAAAAAGCTTGCTTGCAATTACCCTAAGGATAATTTATGCCTAGGTTAATCTTTGGGCCACTTGTCCTGGTATTGAGCATTTGGTGTGTTGTTGGAGCTGCATTCCCTTGGATGACAGAAAGGTATCAGGAATTGAGTCATTAACAACAGAATACACTGCTTCGTATTTGCTGTTGTAAACATAGTACTTACAAGTTACTGTCAATGTTGAGCACCAGGATGAAAGAGGTGGTGATATCAGTGATTGAATATTAAGGATAGAGTACTGGACTCTCTTTTGTTTCAGACAATCAATGCCTTGTACCTTCACAGCACAGAAGTTACCTGTTCATACCTGAAAGTTCTCTAGGTCTTGTTGCATGAGGGTATGGGTTGAGCAATATTCAAAGATCAGCAATGAGACATTAAGGATAGACGGGTATAGGTATTGTCCTGAGGAACTCCTGATGTGATGTTCTGGGGTTGGATGATTAATCTCTGATAAATACAGCCTTCGTGTGAAGCATGACTCCAAACATTGGAACATTTTTTTTTCTTGTGGTTCATTGACTTCAGATTTATCAGAACTTTTCGATGTCCTTCTCAGTGCAACGCTGCCTCGAGGCCAAGGGCAGTCATTTTCTCCTTACCTCCAGGATGCAGCTCATTACTCACATTTGGATCATACTGTGATGAACGGAAAGGTCCAAGGCGTTGTCCATTGTTGCACCTGCTGCCCTCAGCTATATCTCGATTTCACTCGGAGTGAACCAAATTGGTTGAAGACTATCTTCTGTAATGGTGGGAATATCAGAAGGAAGCTGAACTGGATTATCCACTTGACACTTTTTCAATTGTTTTGGCTTTGCCTTTGTATGTTGGGTCCTGTCATCACTAAGGATGAGGAAATTCTTGAAGTCCTCTTTCCATTGTCTACCTAAATTTCCACCACCATTCATGATTAGATGTGGCAGAAATGCAGAGATTTAATCTGATTTGTTGGCTGCAGGATCAACTGCAAGCACCAGAAGAAGATGGCAGCAGTGAACACAGTGAACCAGGGGCAACATCCTTCAGGTGGTTCATGAAACAACTTCTTTCACTTCTTCTACATCTTCTTTTTCTTTCAGATGTGCTTCTGTTAATGTTGGAGCCTGTGATTGACATCTTGGTGGTGAGTTTTTTGGGCCGATTGAGGAATCTAGCACTTTGCTGTCTCTGAGGGTATTTCAAGCAAAGCTTGCGGCCTCAAGGCCAAGAAGCTTGGAGATGGGTTGCAAGCACATGATCAACTCCACGTCTCACCGATCTTGCCAATTTATGTGCCAAGGAAGATTGAAATCACTGAGGTAATTGCGGTAGGTGAAAGGGTGATCAGAGCTTCTCACTTGCTGCTACCAGAGGAAGGTGTTTGTGTGACGGCCTCTGTCTCTCCCTCTGGCTCACTGCTCCTTAAGGAAGGTCCCTGCATTCGGATGCTCTCTCTCTCTCCCTCGATGCTGTTGGAGGATGGTACTGGGTCTTGGGCAAGGTTTAATCAGTGCAGTTTGTGGATTAGACTCTGTAGTTCATGTTACGATGTGCTTCTGGTTTCTGGTCACTCCTTTTTGAGTTGCTATAGTGGACAATTTTGAATTGGGGTGACCTGTAATTGATGAACACTGAACAGAACTGAATATGTCTGGATTCTTTCCATTTGGTGCTTTATGTTCTATGTTATTCGCTCATTTTTTGTTGCCATTTTCCTGATTTTTTTTTGCACATGGGGGTAGGGTTGATGCTTACTCTTTTAATAGGTTCCCTGATTTTCTTTTTTTTTTGTAACTGTCAGTGGGGAAGATGAATCTTGGATTCTATACTGCAAATATACTTTAATAATAAATGTACTTTGAATCTTTGAATTGAGTCTCTCTATTCTTATCTTCAGCATATATGTGGTTCTGCATTGCCTCTTCACCAGGTTGACTCGTCATCTTTGCTAGTGCCCTCAGTCAGCTTTTGATATCATGTACAAAGAATCAAGCTAGCTGAAGATTGGCTTCTTCAAAAGCAGCTGTCCTCAAAGGAGTCCAAGATGGCACTTCTTACTGATGATGGTTGCAAATGTTTCAAAAACGTGTCTTTGATATTCATGTGCTCTGCTGAGCATATGAGACATATGGGCCATCCTCCTCCTGTTATAACTGCCCATCACCATTAGCAACATGCTACACCAAGACTTTAGAGCTGTAATCTGATCTGTTGCTTAGTTCTACATGTTGCTCCTGCTATTTAGCACCAATCTAGCTGTGTGTTGCCCCAGTTTATCACCTAAATTTAAAATATGCCTGGTGCTTATCCTCAGTGAAAAAGAGTTGACAGAGGAATTATGGGTTATTTGGGGGCTAATTGAGCCATTTAAACACTTTATATATTTTTGATGATTATTTAGTTAGAAAATTGGTCCATGTAGTCCAAATAACAGGAGTATTCTGTCTCTGAAAGCAGGAACAATTTTTATTTCAAATATATGCAAATAGTCCCTAATGACTGCCAGGTGAATAAATATGGAAAAATAAACGTCCCTTGCAGTCGCTGCAAGGAGCCAAATCAGACTGAACCTCCCCAAAGATGTGAAAATAGCTGGCTTGCTCAAATTTGTTACTAATCATTTTGTTTAACTTTGTCTACTAAGCAAGGCTGTATGCAAACCCAGGAGATTGAAATTTACATGAATCTGTGAAAATTTTCTGAGGATTGTGGAGCCGTAACATTGTTTGGAATATCTGAAAAAAGGAACTGAAAGAATAAAAGAGACAAGTCTTCCTCTCCCGTTTCAATCTTGTTTAACATAATGCTTTCATCGAGATGCTTCCATCTGTAAGGTAAGGTAGGCATCACAGCTGGCAAAGATTGAGGCAACAATACATGTGCAATATCATGGCACCCTGGGCTATGGTCAAGGAGCTGGCATAACATCATTTACTGGAAGAGGCAAATAACTAACGTAACCGGCATACTTGGAATGATGCCTTTTCTGTGCTTTTTATACTTATTTTATTGGATAATTGCACGAGGTTTTCTTGTGCATGTTATTAGATCCTTATCAGTAGGACACATTCATATAAAATAACCTTTTGGAAGGTATAGAACATTTTTCTAGGAATCCAATGGAGTTATGAAATATAATAGATATTCACAAAAATAATTGGGAAAACACCTTAATATTGTAAACAAACATCAGAGATAAAGTACAAATTAATACTTCCTGTATAAAACTGGCATGCCTTTTAGTTTTCCAGATAATGACTGACTCGCAACATTTTTCATAGTTATCCTATAGAGAAGGTCAAGAGGAACAGTGTAATCAGCCATCAACATTTTTTTTATTTTGGAGCTAAGAATAAAATAGTATTATCTATAAACATGAGCCAAACCAATCAGAAGTCAAATCATAGGGGCTGAAACTGGTGCAAAAGCCTCTTTAATGTTTCATTGATGTAATAGTTAAGGAGGTAAAATAGTGATGTTCAGAAACACAAGGTAATACATGAACTTAACTTGAAATTTAATAATTTTAATAATGTGGCTATGTTCCAATGCCACAGCAAATCCATCTCTTCTCCCAAGCAAACGGCCGTTCCAGAGTTGATGGATTAAGGATAATTGAAAGAGTGTTTTGGCTAATTATGCACTTGTGGTTTGTTATTGCTTTACGAATGTGTTTGGAACAAATCATCCGTATGAATTTGCATACATTTGAGCACTGTAGATGAGACGAGACTGCACATTAGTCCATTATTCCCACATTGTCATATCAAGTTCAAGTTAAGTTAGTGTTTCATCATGCATTCATATTACTGGAAATACACAGGAGGTCATACACCATCCGTGGAGAGAAAAAAGCAGAAGTAATGCTTCAGGTGCTTCAGATAAATCATCAGAACATCTGTAAAGAAATTTAAAAAAAAAGATCCGGCTCATTTCCATGAGAATAACCATATTGGGTAGAATCCAAGGAGCAACTTGTGGAGATCTTTGTGGAATCCAGGCAATGTCCTCTTCTTGCTATTGTCAGTGGGCAGGAGGGACTGAGGCTACATATCAAAACACCACCAGGTTCAGGAACAGTTATTACTCTATAACTACCATGTACCTGAACTGCCGTGGATAACTCAATTCACCACTATTCTAAAACAAATTCCATAACCTACAGATTCACTCACAAGGACTCTTTACAACTCATAATTTTACTTGCACAGATTGTCTTCTTTTGCACATCAGGGTTTGTCAGTCTTTGTCTATTCATGTGTAGCTTTTTGCAACATTCTATTGTATTTCTTTTTTCCCGTAAATGCCTGCAAGAATATGTATTGCAGTGTAATAGTCATAACATAAACAGTATGAACTTTGAACCTTGAACTCTGTGAGTTCCTCCATACGTATCTAGAATTTCTGTCTCCCTATGTACTGCCTGAGGTTATTGTGATGTGGATGAATAAGTCATCCATGTCCTTGCTTGCTGTGTGTTATCCAGCAAGGTAGCGCGGTCTACCAACCTCTCACTCACTGCTGCCAGAGGAAGCAGTCTGCACTTGATAGTCCCTCTCTCTCTCCCTTGCTTGCTACCCCTGGAGGAAGGTCCCAGCATTTGAATGGTCTCTCTCTTTCTCTCTCTCTGTCTCCCTCTCTCTCGATGCTGCTGAGGGATTGTGCCGGAGTGCTGGGTCTTGGCCAAGGTAGTTTGTGGATTGGACTTTATAGCTCATATCATGATGTGTTTCTGGTTTCTGTTCACTCCTGTTTTAGTTGCTATTTTGGGTGATTTTGATCGGCTTGCAGCTAATGAAATGATTGAAATGAACTGAGCTGAACGGAATATGCCTGGACTTTTTCAGTTTTGGGTTTTTCCCTTTTCTCTTTTTAGCCATTTATGTGCTTTAATTTGCGTGTTTGGGGGAGGGGTATGAGAGTTTTCTTTGAATGGGTTCCAGGGTTTTCTTTGTTACATGGCTAAATGTGGAAAGGCAAATCTCAGGGTTGTATACTGCATGAATACTTCGATAATCAATGTACTCTCATGACACTTGTGGCCTGCCGTATAGCGATGAGCTTCTGGAGTTTTTGAGCAATATTTGTTAATCAATGTAATAACGAGAGTTAATAAGCCCTTCTGTTTTCAGTTTAATTAATTGTGGCTGGCATGTGTTTCCCGCAGTCTATGATATTTAAAGAGGACTTTTGTTCAGTGCCGGACGGGGTCACTGTGTCAGAGAGGATGAGTTACCTCGTGGTGTTGCTCAGTCACTCCTCCGAGGCTCTGACTCTGATGTTTCAGCTCTTGGTTCCGTCTCTTCCTGGGGATCCTGCCGTTCCTCCGCATCTGGGTCTAGTCCATTGCAAGCACACCATGACGCATACTTTGAATCTTTGAAAGGGATGCAAAGATCTTACAGAAGGATACATATGCAAGCAAATACTGCCACTGGCACTTTCAAGGATGCAGAATCACGTGCTCAGAGAGGCACTGAGGTTTTGTGGGAACAGTCTCGGGCCCACGAGCCACTGGTTCCAGGGGCAGAAATGGTACAACGGTCTCCTTATTGGTGTAATAGTTCAGGAGGTAGTGATATGCTGTTATTGTAAGGCAAGGTACTACTGATGCAATAAATGTTGATAATGACATGATCTCACAGTATGATGAAGATAAATAAATGTTTGGTTACAGAACATAGCCATAGGCTGACCTGCCCTCTGCTGCTTTCTCTGATTTCTGAACTGTCTGGAGCAATCTTAGCTTCTTAGGAAATGATGATAGTCTCAGACAGCCTCATTATAGAAACCTCATTATAAACTTAAAGAAATATATTAGGTATGAACTCAGTGGAATATTCTTCTTTCTCAGTTTCAGCTTAGCCTATCAAGTTGATGGTGTCTTCTTGGACTCATTGAATGACACGATTTCAGCTAAGTGTTCCAATTTGAGGTGGGTTAGAAACACAGATATAATATTTTCGAAAGAAAAAAATTATAACGATAATGATTTTGTGCAGTACTAGTTTACTTTTAATGAGGGTGTTGTAAATGATAGTCTAAAGTCCTGGAACTTGATCCCACCATAAATGTTGGCTATTCCATTGGGAAACACAGTCACTGACACTACCAAAATATCTGGGGTCAAGGGAACCTCTTTAATTTTAATAATGTGGCTATGTTCCAATGCCACAGCAAATCAATCTCTTCTCCTAGGCAAACGGCCGTTCCAGAGTTGATGCATTAGGGATAATTGAAAGTGTGTTTTGGTTAATTATGCACTTGTGGTTTGTTATTGCTTTATGAACGAGGTTGGAACAAATCATCTTTATGAATATGCATACAAGTTTAAGCACTTGTATACAATGTCCATTGTCCATTGTTCCCACATAGTCAGATCAAGTTCAAGTTAAGTTATGTGCTCAGGTACGGCAAAGTACAGGCACAATGAGCAGGCCACAATATATAAATTAGACATAAATTATACAAGGTAGTGACAGTGGAGAATGATAAAAGACTGCAAAAACAAGACATTGTTGCAAAAATGGAGAGATTACCTTTATTTGTCACATATACGTCAAAACAGACAGTGAAATGAATCATTTACATCAAATCCAATCAAGAGACTGCACTGGGCAGACCACAAGTGTTGCCACTCTTCCAGTATCAACATAGCATGCCCATAGCTCAACTAACCGTACATCTTTAGAATGTGGGAGGTAAACAGAACACCTAAAGAAAACGCACATGGTCAGAGGGAGAAGAGACAACTCTTTATACTCAGTGTCAGGAATCAAACCCCAATGTTAGGGCTAACACACTGTAAAGCATTGTGCTAACTCCTGTGTTACTGTGATGTCCAATCAAACGATCACACAATTTGAGGTCTGTATCATGGTCTAGAAATGGCAATCTGAATGCCCAGAAATGTATGAAGCCATAGAGAATAGTGGATTCAAAGTCAAAGTCAAGTACAGGCACATGGCATCAAAAAAGCAAAAATCTATTTGCTCATTTTGAGGATGTTGGCATCCATTTCAAATCTGATCCTTAATTGTTTAGAGAAGATAATGGTTAGCAGCCTCCTTGAATCACGAATGTCACGGTGAAGGTGCTCCCGCAAAGTTAATGGGTAGAAAGTTCAATCACAAATGTGCAAAAATCTTCAGATGCTGGAATTCCAAGCAACACACACAAAGTGCTGGAGGAACTCCGCCGATCAGGCAGCATCTGTGGAAAAGAGTAAACAGCTGACATTTTGGGCCAAGACCCTCATGAGGACTAGAGGAAAAAGAAAATAAGTCAAAGTTGGGGGAGGCGTGGAAGAAAGGCAAGGTAGTAAGTTGAAAGTGGGGTGGGGAGGGTGAAGTAAAGAGCTGGGAAGCTGTTTGGTAAAAGAGATAAAGGGCTGTAGAAGGGTGAACCTGATAGGACAGGACAGTTGGTCATGGAAGAAAGGGAAGGGAAGGTGATGGGCAGGTAAGGAGATAAGATGAGAGAGGGAAATGTGAATAGGGAATGGTGAAGGAGTGGGAGGTCATTACCAGAAGTTTGAGAAATCGATGTTCATGCCACATGTCAGACCATGGCCTCCTCTACTGCTGCAACACCTTATATTCCATCTGGGTAGCCTCCAACCTGATGGCATGAACTTTGATTTCTCAAAACTCTGGTTATGGCCTCCCTGCCCACTCCTTCACCATTCCCATTTCCATTTCCATCTCTCACCTTATCTTCTTAACTGCCCATCACCTTCCTCAGTTGCTCCAGTCCCAGATTCCCCCTTCTCCAAACTTTTATCTCTTTTACCAGTCGACCACCCAGCTCTTTACTTCACTCCTCCCCCTCTCTTGGTTTCACCTATCACCCACTTCCTTGTATTTCTTCCACCCTCTCCGCACCTTCTTACTCTGACTACTTGTCTTTATCTCCAGTCCTCTTGAAGGGTCTCAGCCCATAATGTTGACTGTTTATTCTTTTTCATAGATGCTGCTGGGCCTGCTGAGTTCCTCCAGTTGTATGTGTTGTTTGGGTAGGAAGTTCTAGGAGTTAGACACAGTGTTGATATAGGAATGGAGATATATTTCCAAGTCACACATGCATGTAACTTAGGAACTCACTGATAATAGAGTTCCAATGTGTTGACATATTTGTACAATGTGCACTCCTAAAACTTGAGCAAAGTCAAAGAGGGAATTTCAATCTGGTAGAAATTGACAGGAAGTGGAGAAGATGTTGTTTTGATGCAAGTCTTGGTCTGGAACTCTGTGAGATTTTCTTTCAATTTCCTTCCTTGTCTTTAGCAAATGATTGTTTACATTATTTCTCTGGGGTTTCCTTTACCTTCCTCTGGCTTTATGTACATCACAGAAAGTTTGCAGATCACTATTTCAGAAGAGAATAAACTGCAAGTTGTAAGAAAGCTGCACCGCTTTGCAATGTGGGACATTTATCTTATTAACTCTTTCCTTGAAACTCTGGAGGATAGGGATCATTCAAGAAAGCAACAAGAAACTATTGGACCCATTTTCTGCAACTACGTCTCAAATATTTTTTGACAAATGTTTATCCATTGCATGTTCTCATGACTATGGACCAGTATTTCTCAAGTCTCAATATTGGCTGACAGGACCGTAATCCAACTTTGGACCCTATAGGAAAACCTGAGACCATCACAACCAAAATCTTTCATTGGTAGTAAGATAATTGATCTCATATCAGCATATTACATTTGTACAGTATTGTCACTACTTTACTCTGTGGATTGACATGTTTTTTAGAGGGAAAAACACTCAGGTGTGAAGACATTCATTATTCTCACATTTTTCTTCAAGCCCAAACTTGGAGTACCATTTCTTAATATTTCTATGTTAATATGATACTTTATTTCCTTAAGTTCTCCAGCTTTGCACTTTTTACAGAGCTTTGCTGAATTAGTGTCAATTTGCATGGCATTCACAGCAGTTTGTCTGCTTAACTCTACAGGGAATTACATCGAGACTATCAAAACACAGTTCACATACTATCCATCTTTGCTGTAATTCCCTCGTTCTGAGCTTCAGGTGGCTATGAACAGGAGCTGAAATCCCTGCCACGGTTGACACTTGAACTTAAGCATTCATTCCGATCATGCCATCATACAAGGAAGTTGAAATGGTTTGTGTGAATTAAGGGCAAGAATGGTAAGGATCTTTTGAGCAAACAGGTGCTCAGTTTCTATTCTATATATCACAGCTTTTACTCAAACTTATGTCACAAATGGGACAATCATCAATAAAAGCAATGTGTCCCTCCAGCTTTCAGTTATTTGGTTGTTTACTAAATATTGCAACAACCCTATTTAATCTGTGCAATTAGCTCATTTTATTGCAAACATCATATGAATCCACAGATAATAAAACCATGGTTATTCCAATGCACTGTTGCAGACATCACTAGAGTAAAACTTGTATTATTGTTCAACTTTTATAGACCATTGAGCAATACAGCAGAGGAATGGGACCTTCCCAGAGAAATAATGTAGACAATCACTTGCTAAAGACAAGAAAGGGAATTGGAAGAAAGCTTCACAGTGTTTCAAATTAAACTAAATGTCTTCAGCCTATGCATTATCCATATCTCTCCATTCTTTGCAATATCCATGTGCCTCTTCAAAAGACTCTCAAATGGCACTATCAAATTTAATTTCACAACTACCCGACAGCTTGTTCCAAACACACACCACCCTCCGTGTAAAAGAAACTTACCCTACACATCTCCTTTAAACTGTCCACCCTCATCTTAAATGCACACTATGCTCTGTCTCCTACATACTAATTGTTGCAGGGCATGTCTTTTGGACAGTTTTAGTTGTACATTAAATGTATTATGTCTGGGTTGATTTTACCACACTGCTGTTATACTCTGAATTAATAAAAATGTCTCTGCTAATTTATGTTAGGCTCAAAAGCTAATTATCACACCTTCGTATAATGGATCTCCAGGGCTTAGCATCAAAAAATAAATGCTTCTTTCATTTGCAGAATCTGTAACAAATCAGGGAGTTAGGAAATTCCTCAACTCTGTATCTATTTTAAAGGAATGCCTTACTTGTTCAGAATGCTTCCAAACCTTCTGGAATATTCACTTGATAAAGTACTTTAACTATGTGTTACGCTTGAGATTTTGTTTTTAAGTGAGATGTTAAACTAGGTTTGGAAATTAATTTGGCCCATAGAAACTCTTGGCTTAGCCCAATGAAAGCAAGCAGCCTGGAAAGTCTGGCTCTGATATTCTACAGACATCTGGTACGGGGCTTCAAACGCACTGCACCAAGCCTTCTATTCGCAGTATTAGGCCACTACAGAGTTAGTGTAAGAACTGAGTTTGGAGGCTGATCTCCAAGGAAGGTGAAGACAACTGTAAAAATGAAAGCCAGAGGATGGAGGATGGGATTCAGGGAAGATCCACCATTTGATTAAAATCTACACAAGCTGAAGTGAACACTTTAAGTTACATAGCTTTTGTTTGCTCTGACATTTATCACATTGTTGTATGCAATATATGTTACATGGAAATACATACGTTTGTTATGTAAGTTGCATGGTATTATGGTCTTATGTACTATTACCTCTTAAGTTCATCTTTTAACTTTAGCATAAGATTTAAATATAGGGAGATAGATGGTAGCTTGGTTATCTGATATTGGCCATTTGATAAAATTGTAGGATTTTGTGAATAAAACTTATGAGAATTGTTTTATATGCTCAACAAAAGTGCAGCATGTCATTTCCATTATGAACAAACTGAAAGCCTTACATTGACATCATTACATCAGACACTATCTCTTAAAGTGAACACAACAACTCAATGGCAGTGTTTGTCAATTATGTAGAATAGTTTTGATTATGAACAATATGTGTCATCTGTTACCCATTATATTACTGTACAACATCACATCCACTTATATATTGAATATAAGTTTTAAATATTTTGAACACGTATCAAGCATTCATTGCCCAGATTTTTTTTCTAAAATTTTGGCCCAGTTTCAGGATAAAGTGTAATCAATAATTCTTTACAACTTTTAATATCATTGTGTGCTTTGTAATATTCATCTGTGTGATTTTACAGACAGCATATCAGCATAATTACTATACAGCTTTTCTTTTGGCAATTTTAGATGTTGTAAAGGGCTGTTCTTCTTGAAGAATTAAAGACATTCATCAGCTATGCTACTGTATTCAGAGTACTATGGTTAGCTTTGAAAATGAATCCCCAGCTTTGCCTTCCATTCTGCACCATTTAGACAATAGACAATAGACAATAGGTGCAGAAGTAGACCATTCGGCCCTTCGAGCCTGCACGGCCATTTTGAGATCATGGCTGATCATCTACTATCAATACCCAGTTCCTGCCTTGTCCCCATATCCCTTGATTCCCCTATCCATAAGATACTTATCTAACTCCTTCTTGAAAGCATCCAGAGAATTGACCTCCACTACCTTCCAAGGCAGTGCACTCCAGACCCCCACAACTCTCTGGAATAAGAAGTTTTTCCTTAACTCTGTCCTAAATGACCAACCCCTTATTCCCAAACCATGCCCTCTGGTACTGGACTCTCCCAGCATTTGGAACATATTTCCTGCCTCTATCTTGTCCAATCCCTTAATAATCTTATATGTTTCAATCAGATCCCCTCTCAATCTACTTAATTCCAGCGTGAACAAGCCCAGTCTCTCTAACCTCTCTGCGTAAGGCAGTCCAGACATCCCAGGAATTAACCTCGTGAATCTACGCTGCACTTCCTCTATAGCCAGGATGTCCTTCCTTAACCCTGGAGAACAAAACTGTACACAATACTCCAGGTGTGGTCTCACCAGGGCTCTGTACAAATGCAAGAGGATTTCCTTGCTCTTGTACTCAATTCCCTTTGTAATAAAGGCCAACATTCCATTAGCCTTCTTCAAAGCCTGCTGCACTTGCTCATTCACCTTCAGTGACTGATGAACAAGGACTCCTAGATCTCTTTGTATTTCTCCCTTACCTAACTCTACACCATTCAGATAATAATCTGCCTTCCTGTTCTTACTCCCAAAGTGGATAACCTCACACTTATTCACATTAAACTTCATCTGCCAAGTATCTGCCCACTCACCCAGCCTATCCAAGTCACCCTGAATTCTCCTAACATCCTCATCACATGTCACACTGCCACCCAGCTTAGTATCATCAGCAAATTTGCTGATGTTATTCTCAATGCCTTCATCTAAATCGTTGACATAAATCGTAAACAGCTGTGGTCCCAATACCGAGCCCTGTGGCACCCCACTAGTCACCACCTGCCATTCCGAGAAACACCCATTCACCGCTACCCTTTGCTTTCTATCTGCCAACTAGTTTTCTATCCATGTCAATGTCTTCCCCCCAATGCCATGAGCTTTGATTTTACTCACCAATCTCCTATGTGGGACCTTATCAAATGCCTTCTGAAAATCGAGGTACACTACATCCACTGGATCTCCCCCATCTAACATATTAAAGTTATTTATATCCATTTGCTGACAACATACTAAAAAGATGTGCTGGAATCGGAGAAGGTCCAGAGGAGATTCACAAGAATGATCCTGGTAATGAAAGGGTTAATGTTCGAGGAGACTATGAAACCTCTGGACTTTAGGAGGATGAAATCGCATTGAAATCTATCGAATACTGAAAGGCCTAGATAGAGCGGACCTGAAGAGGACATTTTCTATAGCGGTGAAGTCTAGGAACAGAGATCAGGAGAATAGGTTTGAGAGTGATAATAAATAAGTCATGATGGAGTGACTGAATAGACTCGATGGGCCAAATGGCCTAATTCTGCTCCCTTGCCTTATGTCTAATGTCTAAAAAATTGCAGAGAAAAGCATGGAGAGTGATGCATGCTGGGCAATACTGTTTCATTTTAAAACAAAGAACACTTTTTGTCAAGCAAGCCTCTCCCTTGGCATCCTCCCTTCCAGATGTCTCAATCAAAAAAATGTCAGATACAATTTGCATCCGGATAAAGAACCTTAGAAAGTATAAAAGTATCAGCCCATTCACTTATCTCAACACCACATTTCCCATACTCATTGATGCTTCTTCTCCAAGTTGCCCTCTCTGCTTGTAATTTCTGTAGGTTTATCTCTGTCTGAATGAAGTAATGAGGGGAAGAACATTTTCCAAGTGAAGATGTGTGATATGAAGACGATTTTGAAAATGTGTGATTTCCCAGCATGCTGTTGTGAAAGACTTTATAGCAGAACAAGTTAATGCCTCCCATTGTGATGACAGGAAGCTTCCAGAAGCTATTCATTGTAAACTGGAGCTGGGTGTAATTCTATTGTCCATGATGGATTACAGTGATGCTTCAGGGTAGTTCGGCAATGTCGAGACAGCCGTCACACTGCATGGTTTTGTGCACTTGTGGATTATCTCATGAGGACAATGCATTTTTACTTGATCTCCTTTGCTAGCTGATCCATAACCTTGGGTGGTGCATGGCCAAGTAGTTAAAGTGTTGGACTAGCGATCTGAAGGTCGTGAGTTTGAGCCCCAGCCAAGGCAGCGTGTTGTGTCCTTGAGCAAGGCACTTAACCACACATTGCTCCAGTCCACCCAGCTGAAAATGGGTACCGGCAAAATGCGGGGTGGTTAACTTCGCGATAGACTGGCATCCTATCTGGGGGTGGGGTGGGGGGGAGAGTCTCATACACTCAGTCTCTTCATGCCATGGAAACAGGCATAAGCAGCAGCCTGTTGAGCCTATAAGGCTCGGGACAGTCTTTAACTTTAACACATAACCCTGGAGGTAAACCTGTGGATTAGTGAAGGAAACACTGACAGCCTCCAGAACGCTGATGCAAGCCCAGTAATTAAATGCCTTATTGATGTTTAAAACGAGAGCCCAACAATATTATTGTATGAAAGACAGGGCAATAGTCATGCCGTTAAGTGTGAAATCAAAATGGCATGATTCTGATTTAATCATTCACAAAATTCCACAAAATCATTCAGTGCCTTCTCTAATCAGAAGCCCTTGATGAACCAAGAAATTCGAACACTGCTGAGGACCAGATAGGTGGCATTCAGCATTGGTGACCTAGGAAAGTATGTGGCCCAGGTATGACCTTCAAAAGGCCATCTCACATGCATAGTGGCAATTCCATACTAAGCTTGAGTCACAGAGGGAAGCACAACAACTGTATCAGAGCTTGAATGGCATCGCTTTCCTGTGGAGAACATGGCTCATTCTGTTTGCCGGAAGTTGCTTCTGTTCTGATTGGTCAGTTTCGAAACTGCAGCTGCTTTTCCCATTGGATAGATGCCTGGTGTCCAACTTCAAATATCCTGCATATATAGGGGGCATGTGTGGAAGGTTCTCTCACTCCCTTTGTTTCAAATAAGCAGAGCACATAGCCACTAGGAAGGTACGCTCTGCATGCAAACTAAGAATGTTTTTTGAATGTACGTATGTTTGTTAAATATTTAGCTCTGCAGTATCTGTAACTTGGGGAACATGAATGCATGTTAAATTTTTACTATGTGTAAATAAATCATTGTTATACGTTCTCAAAGTCAATGTGGTCTTCTGTCTCACTTGTCAGATCCACGAACCTCATTCAACATTACATTTTGACGCAGCAAGCGAGCGGGTCTGGTCTCTTGAGCAGAAATGCATTTCTTTAAAAGGTTATTTAAAAGAGTGGACCCTCCCTATGAGAGATGCAGAGTCCCAGGGTGGTCTGATAATAAATAGCATAGGCTTTGGAAGTCTCGCTAATCTACTGATGGGTTATGAGATGCCGGTAGATTGGTCAGGCCAATTAGATTTTGCTGTGGTTGAAATGGAACACCACGTTGTTTCCATATTTAAATCATTGGGTTTTCCCAGGAGAAAGGATAGCGGGCGGGATGCTCTCCAGCTGTTTGCAGTGATTGTAAGACATCAGCATAAGACTTAGGGATGAAGTCTTAGGAATGAATTGGAAGATCTCAGTCAGCACTGTGTTATTCTGAGAGAATCACAATTGCTGGCTCAGAGTAGGCCACAAAGTTGGAGGACGAGAATATGGGGATAGATCATCAGCTAATGAAGCTACAGCACTTAGATGCTGCATGCCAAGCCGGCTGGTAGCCCAACCCTATTAAGATTCGAGCAATGGTAAGTCGGGGTTGAAGATTCTATTGTGGGGCCGGAGGTTGGAGATGTCCAGCTGGATGATGATAATGAGGGAATGAAGGTAGCGTGGCCCCTCAGTTTAATCCTCAAAATGATCACCCTCTCCCTTGTGTGTCCAAAACAGTATGGGCCAGGAGAATGATCACGTATTCCCACATCCACTGTGGGAGCATCAATCCGCAGCTTCTTCCTCTCAGGAGGGGGATCAGGAACGGACACCTTTGAGACAACAGCTCAGAGAATTCTCCACTAAGGAATTAGCAACTTTAGGGGATAGGTACCAGACAAAAGGCTGGGGAGTCTTTGACCGCATGGTTATTGAGGATATGGGATGAGAGACGTACCAGAGTGATCCTATCTAACAGAGAAATGGGTGCTTTAGGGAGCCTATTGTCCCAACATGCAGTCAATAATGCCCTGAGAACACTGCTTGCTTCCTCTGAGCATAATGTATCAGTAAGGGTTCGGTTAGTTAAGCTTAAGTGTCATTCTCTTACTGAGTGGAATTCAAAAGCCAAGCAGAATGGAGCACAGTAGTGGAGGGTACCAAAGTTCTAAGCCAATGGGCTCTTATCACAGAATTATACTGTGATAGTGGCATAACATCAGAGAATACTGAATTAACTTTTGGAATGGTAGGACATGTAGTTTTTTCAATAAAAGCTGCAGTTTTTCCAATAAAAGGGGTAGTGTTGTCTTTAATAGCACTAGATGTTGATCATCCTGTAAGTACAGTGATTCAATTGTTACAAGGTTTAGAGTATGTAGAAGAGAGTGCACATAGCCCGGTACGGAAGCTAGATAAGTAGATGGGGAGAGGAGGATCCTGCATGTCCTGTAAAGAAATATTTTTACTGTTGCTTAAAGCTGGTGTTCTGGGGGAGCAGAAATTGGGGTTCCCACCCTCTGCAACATGGAGGAAGTTCTGTACCGGGAAGCTAGAAAGGGAGACTGTTGAGGGTGAAGGGCCATCCTTCGAGTCCTCTGCAGAAAAGGGTTCCTTTTGACATCCGCTGGATTCCTCATATTCTGTTCAGGAGATCAGCTAACATTGTCCAGCAGTGAGAATTGGGGAGGGGAGATGTGGTTAGCACATTCACACCACATGGTTGTAGGGAGGGGTTTGTTCAACCTACTTCTCTCTTCTCTGTAAATAGAGTGTGAATGAGAAATGTATGAGCTGTGGCTACATGTGTCAGGTGTGTGTGTGTGTGTGTGTGTGTGTGTGTGTGTGTGTGTGTGTGTGTGTGTGTGTGTGTGTGTGTGTGTGTGTGTGTGTGTGTGTGTGTGTGTGTGTGTGTGTGTGTGTGTGTGTGTGTGGACTTGGCTTTTAATAGACTCTCTGAATGCATTGGATTCTGCTCTGTTGCTTTTTCCCTCTCAGTTGTTCTCTGACAAGTGTAGTTCCTGTGTGAGAAACTAACTGTCCGATTTAAATTTTTGCGGTTCCACACGAAGTTTTAAACTAAGAGGCGTACAGCCTGGACTTTGTGTTTTGTATTCTAATCTGTTACTTTGTTTCTCATGTTTGTTTAGTCAGTTACTTTGTTTCTTGTTTTTTTTAATCTGTTACATAGTTATTGTGTCTTAACTGTTACTTTGTTACCCATTTCTCCATGCAATTGGCTTTAGGGATGACATACCTTTCATACTGGCCATATGAAATTTGAGTTGAAATTTGGGCAACTTTATTCCTGATATGAGATGCCCACATTCCAATTCCATTAGTTCTGGTGTTTCTGTGTTTTCTAAGTCTACACTGACAAATCAAGAGCAAGTGCATGTCTATTGCCCTGCATTACAGAATGGCAAAGTGGTGCATGCTGGCTTGGGGTGGGAATTCCTGGCGATGGCATTTGAATTTGCGCATTGGACCAATAGGTCAGATTGCTGTATTTGTACAAGGATTCCTTAAAACATCACGGAAGGGATGCCACTGACATCGATCCCTTTGACAAGGAAAAGACTTGTAGGAAAATATCTGGTTTCTTGGGTTTTGGCATTCTGATTTGGGGGAGCTGGGAGGGGGTAGTCTATTTCAACCAAACTTAACCCAGAGTATGGGAACAGCCTTAAGGGATTTGAGCCTTAATAGCCCTGGTGGAGAAAGTGCTTTAAGGGCTTGTACAGTATTTTCTTATGTACCATTTGTTTAATTGGAAGGTCATGACTCTTAAAGTGATTTCTGCACCTGACAGAGTGTTGCTGTAGGCAGTATATAGAGTACAGGTACAAGGTGCAAGGTGGATGGCAAGTTTGAGCAGGAACTGTATCTTGGAATGGCCAAGACTATGCCAAACGTTGTTGTCACTTATTGGATGATGAATGGCACTAATTGGATATGCAGTTGCTAGGCCACAGGGTGGTGCCGTATGTATGCTGCCCTGTGCCCTGGATGAGCACTTTGCCCATGTTGGCAGGTAAGAGGGCAATTACAAAGGGAGGATGTTTGAATGATAGCCTTTCTCTGCATAGTATGAGAAGACTGTTCTGGGAACTGGTTTTGATGACTTTAGATTACCTGTTCACATGGGAAGGTGACACGTGTACTGTTATTGGTTATGAACGCTGTACAATATATTCTTGATGGGTTGGAGAACATCACTCACCTGGTTGACCATATCTCAGATTCAGTGTGTAAGATGAAGTGGAGGGACCAGCTCATTGGCTAGTAGACTCCAGGGTGGGGCTGGCCGCCTTTTGGAATACTGGGAGGTGACTATTGGGTTTACAGTGTTAGGTATTGTACTCTTGTGTTTTATATATAACTTAGGGAGTTCACCAGAGTCATATTAGTCTGAAGATTGGATCATCACATTAGCAACCTTTGAGAGGTTAATGATTAATATACTTATTCAAAGTCAGTGCATTTTCTGTCTCACTTGCCAGATCTGCAAACCTCTTTCAACATTACAATCTCCTATAAAGCAAATCAAAGCAACATAAATGTTTCATTCCCAGGTGAGCTCAATGCCTTTCATGTTTGCTTTGACTGACTCAACAAGGAGGTAAATGACACAGCCCCTGTGATCTCAGTCTCTGAGGCCAACATAAGAATATCCTTCAGAAGGGTGAATCCACGGAAAGCATCTGTACCTGCCTGACTACTGAAGACCTGTGCTAATCAATTGGCTGGAGTGCTTGGGAACATCTTCAACTACTTGCTTTGGCAGTCTGGGGTACATACCTGCTTCAAGGAGGCCTCAGTCATATCCAAGAAGAACATGGTATCCTGCCTCACGGACTATCATCAAATAGCACTTACATCCACGGTGATGAAGTGCTTTGAGAGCTTGGTCAGGAAGTATATCAACTCCTGGCTGAGGAGTGACCTGGATTGAATTCAATTTGCCTACCAGCACAACAGGTCAACAGCTGATGCCATTGCATTGCATTGCAATGCCATGCTCTTCACTCAACTCTGGAACATCTAGACAATGAAGGTGCATTCACCTGGATGGTCTTCATTGACTACAGCTCAGTATTCAACATTGAATCTCATCACTATGCCCCAAGACCTTAGCCTTGGTTCCTCTTTGTGCAACTAGATTCTTAATTTCCTTAGTAGCAGACCCGGTCCATACAGATTGGCACAGCAGTTCCCATCAGCACTGGGATCTGTGCTTAGACCCCTTCAATATGAACTTTATCATTCATAAAGGAGGGGCTAACTACACCCCCTCACATCCTGGACATGCCCTCATCTCACGACTACCATCAGGTTAGAGATACAGAAGCTCTAAGTCCTACACCACCAGTTTCAGGATCCATTATTACCTTCCAATAACTTTGCACATTGGTCTTTTGTAGATTCTAAATTTTTTTCTGGTAAATGATAGCAAGAAAATTAATCGCAATGTACTATATGGTAACAAATGTGTACTTTGATAATAATTTTAGTTTGAACTTTGAACTTAATAGTAATGAGTATTAAGGGGTATCAATATAGTTAACCCCTACTACAAAGTTCAAGTCCACATTTGGACTTGCTGATTTAGCTAACAGGCTGTTTCTCTGCTTGTTGGAAGTATGTAAAGTGGGTTTGCCAGAGAACAGATGAGTTATAATGTGTGCCATGACTGTACATTCAGAGAGTTCTTTACCAGTATCTGCCACCAAAAACTCCTTTCTTCTCTTCCTCCTCCATCATTTGCTCTTCCTCCTGCTCCTTACGTTGCTTATCTTAAAATTCTGCTTTTCCTTTTCCCCCATGTGTTCCTTCTGTTCCTCTTCCAGACGTTTTATGCTGATGAACACCCACTTCCTACACATTCAGGGTGTGACAGGTTTCGTCGCTCACGAGAATCTCCAAGATCACATTTAGAACCTAAAGAACCACGTTGGCAGATTTTTCACTTCTCAAAACTTTGGAAACACATACCATCAACAAATCATGTGTCCAGGACACTTGCAATTCTCTACACATAGCGCTTCAGAGCTGAAGATATTAAGCTGATTTTAGAAGAAAATCTCATTCTTGATTCAAAGATAAATTAATGGCTGTGAACTACATTCAAAGTCAAAGTGCATTTATTCTCAAAGAACGTTTGCTGTATACAACCCTGAGATTCATCTTCCCACAACCACAAAACAAAGAAAACCATGGAAACCTTTCAAAGAGAACACCAAACACCTAACGTGCAAAAAAAAGAAGAAATCATGCAAATGGCAAAAAATGAATGAAAAACACAGAATATAAAACATCAGACCACAAGGTCATTGAAACAGTTTAGAATGTTCAGTTTAGTACTGCGTCGCTCGTTGACTGCAGGCCACAGAGCCAGTCTGCCCGATCAAGCTTGCACAGAATAGCAGTTAGAGCAACCAGAAAGCAGAAACACATCGTAACATGAACTGCAGATTCCAATCCACAAGCCGTGCCAACTAAACCTTGCCCAAGACCTAGGGCTCCATCACCACCCCCCCAGCAGCATCGAATGAGGGGGACAGAGAGACCGGTTGAAAGCAGGCACCTTCCTCCGGGAGCAGAGAGTGAGGGAGAGAGGTCACACGCAGGCATCTTCCTCCAGGGGTAGAGAGTGGAAAGGAGAGGCCGGTCAAAAGCAGGCATCTTCCTCCAGCAGCAGAGAGTGAGTAACATAAATTGTTATATCCACTATTTAACAACATCTATTGAAATAGCTGCCTACCTATTTTATACATTAGTACCGCTGAATACGATTTCAGTAAGGTAACAATGAAATTGTTTTAGGGAAGATTTTTATCAGTTTCACTAAAGATAACAGTTAGTGTGTTTATTGTTCTAATTAAGGCAGATCAGAGAACCCAAGGTTCTGTGTTGGAGTCTGGCATCCAACAACCTGAAATACAAGTGTTCATGGATGACATTGTAACCCATGATGGGTATTGGAGACCCTGGATAATGTAGCTAACTGGGCTAGGATGACCTTCAAGTCCAGGAAGTCCAGATGCATGGTGATCAAAAAGGGGAAAGTTACTAGCAAGTTCAGTCTTCACGTATAGGGAGAAGTCATTCCATCCATTGTGGACAACCCAATAAAATGCCTTGGAAAGTGTTTTACTGATGCAATGACGGACAGTGCCAACATCATTGACACTGTAAAGCAGACTGAATATTGGCTGAAGAAGATCGACAAAACCAGACTGCCTGGCAAACTTAAGCCATTGGTGTATGAGCACAGTCTTCTACCAAGGCTGCTGTGGCATTTCATGGTGTATGAGTCCCCATGACCTCTGTAGAAGGCATCGAGAGGAAAGTCAACAAACACCTGTGGAGGTGGCTGGGGATCCACCCAGTGGGGCTCTACATACGATCAGCCAGCTAAAGCTCCTGTTGCCATCAGTAGTGGAGGAGTTCAGGGTGGCAAAGTGCAGAGTTGTGTTAACACTGACAAACTAATAAACCAAGCAGGAGTCACAACAAGATCGGGCCAAAAGTGGGCCACCAACTCAGCCATAGACAGATAGTGAGCTCCCTGCAATTCAGAGATATCATTGGCAACCCATGCCTAGTTCAGCAAGGCCTTGGCTCTGCACACTTCCAATTATAGGGGAGTGGAAGTGCAAGAGATAGGTGTGACATGGTCCAGGCAGAGGTAACAAACCGTGAGGATGAAAGGCGGTTATTGAAGGCAGTGGAATTGGGGCCATAGGGCACCCGGACAAAATGGTATCTTTCCAAGCACAAGATCACTTGGGCAGAACTTTGGCACCTGAAGCCCTTCCACGTTTCTTTTCTCCTGCAGTCTGTGTATGGCACCCTCCCTACCCCATCACAGCTGCACACCTTTGGTCTGAGAGAGGTCTCTAACTGCAAGCTTTGTGGTCAGCACGGTTCACTGGCACACATACTGTCAGGATGCAAAACAGCTTTAACACAAGAACGGTATAGGTGATGCCATGAAGAGGTCCTGCTGTCCCTTGCTGACACACTGGAGCAGGAGAGGTGTAAAAACAGACCAGCTGGCAGAGAGGCAAACAGAGCAGACATTTTCATCAAGGAGGGCCACACCAGTCATATCAAAGAGGCCTAAATCCAATCTGCTGCAAACTCTAATCAGGGGAGTTAAGGGTCAGTGTGGGGAGCAAAGGGTCATTGTGGGGAGCAAAGGGTCAGTGTGGGGAGCAAAGGGTCATTGTGGGGAGCAAAGGGTCAGTGTGGGGAGCAAAGGGTCAGTGTGGGGAGCAAGGTGTAGTTATCAGAGGTGGTGCAAACCACACTTCGACCAGACATCGTACTGTGTTCCACTGAAGGCAAGAAGATCGTCCTGGTGGAGCTCATAGTACCATGGGAGGAAGGATGCGGGAAGCCCACGAGAGGAAGGCCCTGAAGTACCAGTCCTTAGTCCAGGAGTTCAGGAACAAAGGATGGCAGACGTGGGTATTCCCCATGGAGATCGGCTGTACAGGTTTCCCGGCAAGGTCTGAGGTTACTGTCTGCACTGGGCCTTGATGAAAAGAGCAAGAACCAAACAGCTTGCAGGATGGGAGAGGAAGCAGGAAGAGTCTCTTATTGGATATGGAGCAGGCGAGAGGAGTAGAGCTGGAAGTCAGGAGCAGGTGGGCAGCGACTTGTCCACGACTGCCGGCCCAACTGGAGAGTGTAGTGGTTAAGGGTGGAACCACTCTATGAAGTTTGGGCACCACCTGATGACATCTGCTCCTGTCCAAAGGCTACGATTACCTCATCAGGTAACTGAAGACAGCATGCCAGTGTATGATGCAAGCATTGAATTGCATGCCCCGCATGAGAGTTATGACAGGTAGGTAAGAACAGGTGCAGCACCTTTGAATTAATACAATGGTTATTTGGCAGAGACACTCGTCTAATCAGGAAACCTTTTCCCATTATAAAGCTGCAAATAGATGATCATCTTACAGAACAAGTTAGAACAAAATAAAAAATACCCAGTGAGCATAATTCCTGTGACTTTTTTTTCCATTCTAAGTTTTTGACTACACATTTGCAACATTCAACCTTAAAGTAAACTTGCCACTCTGTAATTACAGCCTTTTGCCAGGGGTCAGACTCTGCTTCTTCAATTACCGTAGGTATCTCTAACTCCTCCATTTATACTGCAAGAAAACCATTAGGTTCCAATCAATCATTTCTCAAACTGCCAAAGGATAACATAAAAATAAAGAACCTTACAAAGGGGGAGAACAAATGCCTTCATAAAGAAAAATGAATGATTATTGGAATGCCAGTTTTTGGATCTCGAGCTCGTGTTTTCCTTGTGTGCCTCCCAGAAAGCTTCCAAATAGATAAACTCTGTGTTTATCCCAACCATGACTCAATATATATATATTATTCCAGGAGGTTGTAATGTGATTGTAGAATCATAGTGAGAATCTTGTTTGTACCAGCTGGATGTCTTTTATTTGCCAGCAATGAAGAACATTGCCAGATTGTTTGAAAACAGAGAGAGAGAGAAAGTAAGAGCGAAATTCTGTGTGACTCTGTGTGTGTGTGTGTGTGTGTGTGTGTGTGTGTGTGTGTGTGTGTGTGTGTGTGTGTGTGTGTGTGTGTGTGTGTGTGTGTGTGTGACTGTGTGTGTGTGAGCAAGAGAGAGAGAGGGGAGAGGAAGAGAGAGAGAGAGAGAGAGAGGGAGAGGGAGAGGGAGAGAGAGAAGCGAAAGCACTTGACACACTTGGGATTTTTCAAGAGAGGGATCACATGCTTTAAGTGAAGCAGAAGGCCAGTGCAGCTGGTGCTGTTGCCTGTGTCCTCAGTAATCACTGAACATTGCTACAAAAAGCACTCCATAATCATTAGCAGGAAGATGAGATGAAAATGCCCAACATCTCCCTAAGGAGAAACTGAAACAATACCTGCATCAATATCTGATGCCCTGCGGGAGCAGTTTCCAATTGGAAGGAAATGCTTTATTTCCCTCAAGACTCACCTCCTCCCTGGAATCCAAGTAAAGCCAGACTGTGGGAAAAGAATGAATCTTCCTTATCCATTAGCTTTTACAGATAGAAACAAATATAGATTGAGATCTTTTTGAAGAGGCAAAGTTTTAGTTGCCATTGTCAATGTTGCCAGGTTGATAATACTCACTTCTTGTACTCACTTTAATTTTAAAAAACTTATACACATGTTCATTATTAAATTAATAAGATTTGCTCCTCCATGTTGTACAGTTTTACTGTCTGTAATTGTCTGCTAAATTCAATTTTCTCTTCTGCCATGGAAAGGTAATTTTCACTGTAATGTAATTTACTCCTTCCTGCAAATGTACAATAAATCATAATGAATAACTGTGTTTGTTATGATCTTTTTATATAATTTGGCTTTGGAACAAGTAGCTGTTATCCACCCTGCATTTAACATTCAGAGAATCTTGAAAATGGAAAAGCATCGTTCTGAACATACTAAAGTATCACAGTTTGTCAATGATATTTGATTTAGATTCCATTAACCCCCCTCAAACATGTTCAGATCCATTATCCCCTCGAATGTTGAATGTATCACGTCTGGTTCCAGCTTGTATCTGTTATAGTTATTCACAAACAATACGACCCATAATACCTCATGGTTTAGGAAGCTCCCACATACGAGATTCAGCCTCAGCAAGTACAGGTTGGGTTAAACATCAACCTGATGGTGATTACTTAATAAACAAGCCATTCCAATTTCCCAAGTAACTCCTTTTCCCCACTGAACCTTCCAACAACTACATCTCCCCACTGCCACTACAGCGGGATGGGAACCGGAATGACAGGACTGACGTTGGGACCATTGGTATACAAGTTGATGCAATGGGCAGTGAGACTATGAGGAAGAACAGGCAGATGATGGGGCAAAATTGCAGTCAGTGGGATGAGTTGAAGTATAACATGGGGACAAAATCAAAAAGGGTGATGAATACAAGATTGCAGGTGTTATATTTGAAAGCATGCAGTATACAGAATAAGGTAGATGATCTTGTAGTGCAATTAGATATTGGGAGGTACTACACTGTGGGCATTGTTAAGTCATGGCTGAAAGAAGATCATGGTTGGGAAATTAGCATCCAAAAAGACACATTGTATCAAAAAGACAGGCAGGTAGGCAGAGGGGGTGGGTTGGCTCTATTGTTAAAAAATGAAATCAAGTATTAGAAAGAGGTGACATAGGATTGGAAAATGTAGACTCCTTGGGAGTAAAGTTAAGAAATTGCAATGGTAAAAAGACTCTGATTGGAGGTATATTCAGAACTCCAAATAGTAGCCAGGATGTGAGATACAAATTACAATGGGAGATAGAGAAGACACGTAAAGACAGCAATGTTATGATAGTCATGGGGGATTTCAATGTGAAGGCAGATTGGAAAAATCAGGCTGGTGCTGGATCCCAAGAGAGGGAATTTGTAGCATGCCTATGAGATGGCTTTTTAGAGCAGCTTGTTGTTGAAGCCACTAGGTGACAGGTAATTCTGAATTGGGTATTGTGTATTAAACTAGATTTGACTAGAGAGCATAAGGTAAAGGAACCCTTAGAAGACAGTAATCATAGCACAACGGAATTCGCCCTGCAGTTTGAAAGGGAAAACATAAAGTCAGATGTATCAGTAGAGCAAAGGGAGTTATAGAGGCATGAGAGAGGAGCTGGTCAAGGGTTGATTGGAAGGGGACACGAGCAGGAGTGAGGGCAGAACAGGAATGGCTAAAGCTTTTGTGGCAATTCAGAAGGTGCAGGATGGATAGATCCAAAGATGAAAAAGTATCCTTTGATTGACAACAGAAATCAAAGACAGCAAAAGAGCCAAAGACAGGTACAAAATAGAGTAAGAATTAATGTGAATTTCAATAATTGGGAAACTTTTAAAAACCAAAAGAAGACAATTTAAAAAGTCACAAGGAGAGAAAGATGAAATATGAATGTAAGCTAGTCAATAATATAAAAGAGGATACAAAAATATCTTTCAATTATATAAAGAATAAAAGAGAGGCAAGAGTGGTTATCGGGTTGTGGGGAAATGCTGCTGGAGGGGTAGTAATGGGGGGGGGTGTCAAAGAAATGGCAGATGAACTTAATAAGAATTTTGTGTCAGTCTTTGCTGTGGAAGATACCAAGAGTATGCCAGTAATTTGAGAGTGTCAGGGGGCAGAAATGAGTGCAGATGCAATTACGAGGGAGAAGGTGTTTGGTAAGCTGAAAGATATGAACATAGATAAGTCACATGGAGCAGATGGACTACATGCCAGGGTTTTGAAAGAGGTTGCTGACGAGATTGTGGAAGCTTTAGTAATGATCTTTCAAGAATCACTAGATTCTGGAATGGTTCTGGAGGACTGGAAAATTGCAGTGTCACTCCACTCATTATGAAGGGAGGTAAGCAGAAAAAAGGAAATTATAAGCCGTTAGCCTGACTTCAGTAGTTGGGAAGGTGTTGGAGTCCATTATTAAGGATGTGTTTTGTGGGTACTTGGAAGCACATGATAAAATAAACCAAGGTCAGCATGGTCTCCTTAAGGGAAGATCTTCCCTAGCAAATCTGTTGTAATTCTTTGAGGAAATAACAGGTGAAACAGACAAAGGAGAGTCAGTGGATGTCGTTTACTTGGATTTTCAGAAGGCATTTGACAAGCTGTCACACATGAAGTTGCTTAAAAAGAGAAAAGAGCATTGTATTACATGAAAGATACTAGGATGGATAGAAGATTGGCTGACTGGCAGGAGGCAAATAGTGGGAATAAAGGGGACCTCTTTTGATTTTCTGCTGGTCACTAGTGGTGTTCCATAGGGGTCGGTGTTAAGATCACTTCTTTTCATGTTGTATGTTAATAATTTGGATGACTGAATTGATAACTTTATGGCCAAGTTTGCAGACAATATAAGGGTAGGTGGAATTTCAAGTAGTTTTCAGGAACCAGGGTGTCTGCAGATAGATTTAGACAGATGGGGAACATAGGCAAAAATGTAGCAGATGGAATATAGTGTAGGAAGTTTATGGTCATGCACTTCAGTAGAAGGAATAAAAGCATAGGCTATTTTCTAAATGGAGAGAGAATTCTAAAATCAGAGGTGGAAAGGGACTTGGGAGTCTTTGTGCAGAATTCCTTAAAGGTTATCTTGCAGGTTGAGTTGGTGGTAAGGAAGGCAAATGCAATGTTAGTGTCCATTTTGATAGGACTAGAATAGAAAAGCAAGGATGTAATGCTGAAGTTTTATAAGGCATTGATCAGAATGTACTTGTAGTATTGTGAGCAGTTTTGGGCTCCTTATCTAAGAAGAGATGTGCTAACTTTGGCGAGGTCTAGAGGAAGTTCACAAAAATGATCCTGGGAATTAAGTGGTTAATATATGAGGAGTGTTTGATGGCTCTGGGCCTGTGTTCATTGGAGTTTAGAAGAATGAGTGAAGACTGTCATTGAAACATATTGAATATTGAAAGGTCTAGATAGAGTTGATGTGGGGAAGATGTTTCCTATAGTAGGTGAGTCTAGGTTCAGAGGGCAAAGTCTCCAAAATAGAGGGATGTCCATTTAGAACAGAGATGAGGAGCAATTTCTTTAGCCAGACGGTAATGAATCCATGAAATTTATTGCCATGGGTGGCTGTAGAGACCAAGTTATTGAGTATATTTAAAGTGGAGGTTGATAGGTTCTTGATCAGTCAGGGTGTCAATGGTTACAGGCAGAAGGCAGGATAATGAATTTGAGTGGGATAATAAGTCAACATTATGGAATGGAGGAGCAGACTCGATGGGCTGATTGGCCTAATTCTGTTCCTATGTCTCATGGTCTAATAGTCTCACATATCTAACCCCCTTTCAGGTCTAATTACTGAACAAATATTTTCCTTTGCTTAGCAAATCTCCAAGGTGCTATTTCCTCCTCTGCAAAACTGACTAAGAAATATAATTATCTGTTTTTCTTTCTCAATGCAAATCTAATTAAAACCATTCATCATTTTCTTCTTTCTCAGAAACAAATGAGTGGTGTGACAAATGAGCTAGTGATCTATCTGATCGATGGAAAGATAAAGATGTAGAGTCTGTTATTCCAGCAATGAAACCCTCAGCCATCTATCATGCAGCACCACTATCCAACAGTTGACATGATATAACAATTGGCTGGGAGGATTCTATAGTTTGTCTCGACAGAGAGGGATAACTGCAATTAGCAGCTTTCAAAAACAGATTCACCATTAAACAGCATCACTGTTGTGCTTTTAGTTCCCCTGGCTGAAGCAGTTTAGAACAAGTTGGTTCATCACTCAAAATCTGTCTGCTGATTGCTTAACATATTTTGTCATTTCACACCAGCAGGATTTCTGACATTGGTAAAGTTAAGATGCTCCTTGGAAATACTTTTTACCTTCACTACTTGGTATGTAAACCAGCAGGATGGGTTACCCACCCAGTACAGATCTTGGACTATAATTTTTCCTCTAAATAACAACCAGTCTTCCTGTCATTCAACTTGCATACAGAATTTGGATATTAAGTGCTAGATGTTCATCAGTAGAAACCAAAAAAAATCAATGCTGTGCCATGCAACCAATTCTGCATTCAATAATGGGAGAGTTAGCATTATTCATGAATATCATATGCCAATGTTTGTGTGTCCCAGCATCATTTCACTAGTGTTCAGTTCTTCCAGGTTTTCAACAGTAATTTTTCACATGTGAGCTTTTTAGCTGCATTGGTCTGAATCATGACTGTTGCTGCTCAGTCACTGAATTAATAATGCTGAAGGTACAAACTATAGTTCTCTTTAAAAGGGTTGAGATAATTTCTGTCACAGTTTTAGACAGAATGCTGCTTAGCTCTCTGTAAATCAAAACCTTAAGCGACCAAATATACCAATCTAACAGTGAACCCAATGGCTATGTTACCACACATGGTTTCAGCAAGTTCTTTTTCAAAGCTAAGTAGACAGAAATGCTTGAAGGAATTCTGAAAGAAGAGGTATACTCCGTGTCTATCAGATCAGAAATGAGTGAAAAACAGAACACACAGTCACACCAGGATGTGGAGATTGGGGAATTGGGTGGTGGTATGCATGGCAGAGTCTTCTCAGGAGGTAAAGAAACCTGTATGGTCTTTTGCAGAACAGTGCATGTAGCAGATATTCTCTTTGTATTTTGTTATGGTTGTGTCCATAAGGCCAATAGCACTGCTAAGACTTGCCTGCAATTTTAGCCCTGCAGCCAAATGCCCCTTCTAGTTAAAGATGTATACAAATGAACCAAAAGTTTCAGGTTGTCCGATTTTTGAGTGAGTTGATCTAACTTTTGCAATTTATATTCAGGTGGAAAGGACCTATAAAGTAAAGGATGTGAGAGCATAATGTAGCTGACCCTGACTCTGAGAACATTGCCATCACTTGTGTTTATTTGCTACTTTACCAAGGGTATAGTGAAACCTCAAACAGCAAACATACATTGTGCACTGGCAAAGCAGGACAGATGAATTCTTTGCCTTTTCAAACATACTCCATCATTCAATAGACTACAGCTGACCTAGACATTGTCTCATATTATCCTTCTTATTTCCCTGTCTCTTGTCTAACAAAAATCTGTTTTGAAGAAGCTGGAAGGTATTTTCATGTATAATGCAATCCAATTTCTTAAAAAAAAACATTATTGTTGAGTGGGGACTTAATGGATAGATTGTATAGTTCACAGTTTTCAGAATAGGTGTAGTATGTTATTCTACAGTGGAACTTCGGCTCTCTTGGTAACCTTTGACACGCATCAGTGCTTAGATACTATTTACAAACTTCTCAGTGGTTACAGTCTCAGGTACACTGAAGTAGAAATACCCCTTCTATGTTACTATCGACCCGCTTCCTTCCCTTGGCATTGACTCTAATTAACCTGATTTCATTTGTTCACGAAGCACATTGATACAGTGGTTGAGGAATAATGGAGATGAATGTAAAGGAATTAGAATCATACTATCCAAATGAAAAGCAATGAAGCAAAGGAAAGAACATTTAGAAATACAATGGATATTCACTGTCTAGGATCAGGAGGCCTTCTTTATGCCAAGATTAGATTTCTAATATAACAGCTGACATTTCTGGAGACACTTCTTGAGTAAGTTAAACTTCCAACCAATATTCTTTGTTCAGCTTCTTGCTGCAAATGGGAGCCAGTCTTCAGCTCTTAAAGTAAATGGCAAGCAATAACGAGTCTGAAGTTCAAAGGAAAGGTTTGCAAACAAACAGTATTTTCTATAGAGCACAAAATGCGGGCCCACAGCATGGGGCTGATTTCTCAAGAGATGTGATGTAAGACAATGGGGTTATGTTAGTTGGCTTCTATCAAGTCAGACAACACTGGCTAAGTTATTTAATTCAAGAAAGCTTGCAGACCAGCTTGATATTATCACTTAATACATCAAATAGCTGATCTATCAATAGATAGAATGTTTGTTTACTCATTTTTGTAAAAAGGTATCTGAACAAAATCTATTGTGTGTGAAGTCACCCAAATGGCAAAAAAAACCCAGTACACATCTCCCCCGCTTTACGAAAGTTCGCTTTACGCTACTTCGCTTTTATGAAAGACCTACATTATTACCTGTTTTTGCTAACCAAAAGAAATCCAAAGAGGATTTTCACTTTTACGAAGAAAGGCGCCTGCTTTAAACTTGTGTTTACCCCGAGAAAGACTACCGTGACCGTGAAGCCTTGCGTGGGCAGGTGTGTGCGCATGTGTGTACGTGCTGATTTTTTTTCCACAAATCGATTTTGGCTAAATCTTGACGATTCTGATAAGTGAAACTACATTATACATACATTATTTCTACTTTATATAGGCTGTGTATTTATCATATCATTCTTGCTTTTACTATATGTTAGTGCTATTTCGTACGATTTAGTAGGTTTTTTTGGGTCTGGGAACACACAAAAATTGTTCCCATATAAATTAATGGTAATTGCTTCTTTGCTTGACACCATTTTGGCTTAGGAAAGGTTTCACAGGAACGCTCTACTTTCGGATAGTGGGGGACACCTGCATAAATGTAAGAGAGCAGTCAGGCTTGTTAGGAGTGTTTAGGAAATATGAAGAAGAATGACAGAAGGTGGGGTGAGCTAGAATCCATTCCTTTGCCTTCAATTTCTGCAACAGAGGATTAATTCATTAACTCTTTGGTATGTCTTTTTAGTGTATTGGAATTGTGCTGGTGCTTTGGAAACTCTTTGAGAGTGTGTGTGGGGGGGGGGGAGAGAGAGAGAAAGGGAGAGAGGGAGAGACCCTTTTTCCCAGTGATTTCAACAACGTGATATGAATCAGGTCAGTGAAATTGGAGGACCTTGCACATGGTTTTGTTATTCTAAAATCAGGAGAGAATCGGGTTTTCATAATTCTTCCCCTTATAAAATAAGTTCACGTTTCCCCTAATACAGAATAATCAATATATTTCTGCTGTGTACAAATGCTGAAGTAGTTTCATGTGCAATTCGATTCCACCAACAATGGAAATGCTGAAGAATTTCTGCAATTATCACATCACCGAGAATTTATGACGCAAAAGGAGCCCATTCAACCCATTGTATCCACACTGATCAAAGACATCTTACCCAGCCTAATTCCACCTTTCACATGTGGTCATGGCTGTCTAGGCACACCTAGGCAAGCTTTACGTACGAAGATGGTTCTGCCATGGTCTCCCTAATACTCTCATCTCTCCACTGATCCGTTCACCAATTACTTTAAAACTAATCCAGTTTTGGACCCATCCGTTAAGAAAATTAGTTTTTTTTCTTATTTGCACTGCGACTCTCATAATTTGAAACACAACTAAAATTGTTGTAAAATGTGAAATGTTGCTGAAGTTCACAAGTTAACGCCTTGCTCCATCCAGATAGGGCCTTGCATCTTCTTCCATCCACCTAATCCATTAAAAAGCAATGGAACGTTGACAGTGTTTTCTGGAATGCAGCACACCCTCTGTGTTGTACAGAATGCCAACCTATATCATGTATTGTCATCATGAAAGGAAGCTTAGGCACACAAGCTTTGAGCTAAGTCAAGCTGGCAGGCTCACAGAACTGATCCAAAACGGAGAACATTAGTGACTTAATTGTAAATTTTTCATAGGGTAATAATGTCTCTGTCTACGTAGCTAGGAGCATCTGGCCTTCATTAGTTTAATACATTTTGCACTTGACACACTAAATGCTGTTGATGACTCTATGGTTAGACAATGGATAGTGCTGCATAGCCGAAGAAATCTTTTAGAGGGAGCTATACAAATGCCTGCTGCTGTTGGGTATCAGTTTGAAAGGGGATTCCTGGTTTTAATGTTATCAGGTCGGAAACTATAATCCTTCACAGTGAAAGATCGTCACGAACGGCATAGCAGAAGTAAAAGGGCTATTTTAATTCGTTCTTGCAATATTATCATTACTGCTAAGTAAAGACTAGATTATACACAAATCATTCATGGTAGAGACCCAAATATCACAAGTAACTTTTTTTTAAACTTTAAAACCTCTTATATTTTGAGATAGTCCTATGAAGGAATTACTATGTATAGGCAAAAATGATTTTAGGGTAGGAAGGTTAACTAAAAATTAATTATGGTTACGTATGCTATGGAAAACATCATATATTAAATGTAATCTTAAGGATATTTTAGAAGTAACTAGTTCATGGGTAGACTAAGTATACAATTCAAATGATTTTCTTTCTGATTGTAGTAGAGAAGGGCAAACACAACATGATCTATAGATACTCACTGAACCACAAGCAACTCCCAGAGCGGAAAAGTCAAACTTAGTGTTAGCTTCAAACTATCATA
The DNA here is from genome assembly GCF_048418815.1 of Hemitrygon akajei. NCBI lineage: Eukaryota > Metazoa > Chordata > Chondrichthyes > Myliobatiformes > Dasyatidae > Hemitrygon > Hemitrygon akajei. The sequence goes on from NC_133136.1 coordinate 101,453,702, forward strand.
CTGGTGAGTGCATGTAGTCTGTTATAACGATATCTACAGCATCATAGCCAAAACTGAAAATCCATTCAATAAAGATGATTTTTGGAAAATAAATCTTTCCAGATATCCACTTTTCAAAACAAGAAAATATTATGACAATAGATCAGCTTTGTTCTGATTTCTTAGATTCCATGGGTCTTAATTTTCTTACCCAGTAAGTGAAGCCCGAGATATCCAAGGTGTACTGAAGAAGCAGCATAATTATTCCCAGACGCTGTCATTTGGGGATACCTCATCTTTTACAGACACAACCAAAGATATGTTATCCTGTCCTTAAGAGAACTGTTTGTAATCAGAGGAGACTTTAGCTCACAAGTATGTGATAACCTTTGCCCCACCACTTCCAAAGCTTCCATCAACAATTGCTGTATTAAAGTGTGCCTTGAAAGCATCATTTAAACTAATTATTAAAGATCTTCAATTGAAATTAATGAGCTGTGTAACTATAAATGTGCCCAAAGCTTAAAAGCTGATAATTTTTAACCAGTACTCCATAATATTTCTACTTAGCTTAACAGATGGCCAACTTCTGAACACATTAAATTAAATCTTCCCCACAGTGTAAATGTAAATAAAATTCTATTTACTTAAAATTTCCTTCCCATTATGTAAGAAAACAATTCATTATTATAATTATTATTTCTTAACTTTTTTTTAGGAGTAAAAGCCAGTTAGAGTGAGCTTTTTAAAAAGAGACAAAAATGCCTTTTGTTCAGAGAAAGCTAAATTTTAAGTTGGGCTATCATACTGGCTAATATAAATTCAGCTTGAATTTTTTTCTGACATAGCCCTAATTTAATTAAACAACATTCACAAAAAGAAGTCAAAACTTAATGAACATTTAATAGTAATCATTTGGTGTGCTAATAGGACACACAACATAATATCGTGTTAAGATCTCTGGTTAAGAACAACTACAATGGATTATATCTTCAATAGAACTAACCCACTTTATTTCACAGCTGTCCAAGAAGTCAGTTTTATGAATATTCTTCTTTCATCTGGCACTTTAACAAGAGAATTTCCTTTTCTGAAATCCAACTTCACTGACCATGTAATACCAGCACCAATCTAGATCATTCTTGTTCTTCACATTCCTCTGGCTACAGCCTTCCATCAAATTTCATCCTTTGACATTTTAGCATTATCCCTTCTGCCCTTGCTTCTCTCTGACTCAAATCTTCAAAGATTACCAAATGTAACCTGGATTGTTTCTTTTACAGTGACAGTGCTTTTCCTCAGATCTGGAGGATTTTCATTGCATTAGAGCATGTAGCCTCTATATTTTGTCCTGGAATTTTTTGTTTCTGTGTAGAGAGATCTTGATTAATTCCTGGAGCAGATGCACAATGAGATCAGTCTTGTGTGGGCATTCCTGTCTAACTATCTGATGCTTTTGTCTCCAATTAGAAATGTTTTTTTCTTGCAAGAAATGAGAAACAGCAGGGTAACAATAAAATCTTCCTGGAATCATATACAGAGTGTATTGGGGTAGGCAAGAAGAAGAGATATGCTTCACATGGAGAGTTTTCTGCAGAAATATCCGTTTTAGTGCAGATTTAATGTTAGGGAAAAGGAAGATGAAGGCTGCCATTCAAATCCATTCAGAATAGAGGGACTGAGGGTGCCAAATATGGACCACTTTTAATTACATCAGTTCTTTTGAGCTTAATGAACTTTCACCTACAGATATGCAAAGGCAAGCTAACAGATTCCGAAAGCAGCAGGTCTCTCTCTCTTTCTCATTTACTTGAGGAATCCCGGACAGTGTTGAGAATGTATTGGGAATTAACTGTACCATGCCCACAAATTTCTCATTAATTGTCAATCGTAAAAGGAAAATCATGCACCTGTGATTTTCTGAGAAAAAAAAAACTCCTGATATTTGCAAAGCCTTCTTGGTGTCAGGGTGTGGAGTTTCAGCTGGGTGTTGGGGAGCAAGGGTGAGGGTTACTCACTAGGGAGTCTGCTCATTTTCCCTGATGCAATGCCCATGTATCATGCTTTTCTCTCCAGTTAAAATTCTGTCAGTACTGTCCGCAGCAGAGTATTACCTGGCATTAGTATCCAAGGGCATGGAGTCAGGTAATTTGACCCACCAAATCCGTGTCCACCATTAAACACCCATTTACTCCTGTTTCACAACATAAAAAGGACAGGATGCCTTTCTCCTTTGTTTCAACTTCCTGAGACATTAATTTACGCTGTCTCATCAACCAGGGATTGGATCAAGGATCATTATGGCCGACGTCTCTTTGTAGGTCAGAAGATGGTATGCTATAAAAAAAGGTACTGTTGTGTGACATTAGTTTTGTTTTCCTTCAAAGCTGGAACGGTTTACTTTTCATCGCACTGCTGACTGTACAAACAGATTAGCTAAAGCTTGCTTTATCAAGGTAACTGAAATCAAAACAAGCTCATAATCTGATCAAACTCAATGGTGAGGTCCTCCATCAAAACATGCACCTAATGTACACATAAAATTGATACATATTGTTGGAAAATAAGATTGAACAAAGAGCATAGAACACAGAACAGTAGAGCACAGTAGAGGCTCTTTATTTGAATTTGGTTTGCACTAGAACTACAACAGTTATCATAAATCAGGCTCCTGATTCCAGACTATCCATGAGCAGAGAACTAAATCTTGTGAATGATTTCTGCCTCATAACTGACAAACCATATTGCTTTACATTAGGAAAGCACTAGTTCATAATTTATAATCAGCTAGAATTGTCCATAATAGGATTACTGTGGTCCATTTGTTAATCTTTATAACACTGCATGCATTTTTAATATTTTTAATATAATTGAATTGGTGTAAATGTTATAATGTTGTAATATATTCAGTGAAATATTTTCAACAAAACTTGGCTGAAAAAGAGGCAGTATATTTGTATTAAAAATAAGATATTTAAGCACCAGTAGATTGCAACTTTTATGAACCTTATCATTGCTCACTTGTAAATTTATTTTCCAATGTCTGTTCAGTCAGTTTTATTCATAGAAATTAAAGTTATTACATATCAATATGTAATTGTGTCACTTTACATATTGTATGCAAATTCAGTAGTTCAGCAGAAGTTACTCGAAGGAAAGCAGAAAATAAATATTTCTAATTATGTATTGTGCTTAGCAAAAGGTACTAAGTTAAACTGGAAATCTCAATACTGTAATGCTAGTTTTCAGTATGATTTGAAACCTTCCTTTGATCATTTGATTCCATGTTTCAGAAGAGCTGCTCAAGCCTTGAATTAGCAATCCTATTCTGGCATGAGAGTGTTGATGTGAGTGTATTAGCCCACATTATTGGCATCAGCAGATCTTCACAGAACTATATTTACATAATCTGTGCTTGAAGTTCATAATGCCTGATAGCAGAACTATTTCATCTCAAGGTGCCTACTAGATATTGGTGTCAAGTAATAGTCCCCTTAACTTCGATGTTTATGCATCTTCAGCTGTAATACTTTATGTTTATTGAAATAATGTATCATAAAAGCGATGCAAAGCAAAATTAGTATGTCTTACTGGTACTGAATAATTCAGATATGAAAAGTATATTACAAATTCAGATCATCTATTTGGCAGCAAGTAAGTTCGCTTTAATTATGTATTTTATTTTGCTCCAGCATTTACAGTGACTGTGCACAATAAGTTAAATATATTTCAATTATTAGCTATTTTTTTTCTTTTCCTCCCCGAAGTCTGCTTTCTTTTTCGTAGCTTTTTATATGTTATTATAGATTTAAATTTTGGCCTCTTTTTGATTGCAGTCCTTTCTGGAGCTGACATCAATATGGGCCCGGAGGTTAAATCTCCAGTGGCAAGCACATGGACAGGTCATCTTTTCCCTTGAGTCTGACTGAAATTTGTGTGCTCAGCATCAAGTATGGCATTGTGGGTTCAGTTAGTAGAGCTACTGCTTCACAATACCATTGATCCGTGTTCATTCCTGACCTTCGGTCCTGCCAGCACAGAACTTGCAAGTTCTCTCTGTTCTCACAGGGTATCCTTCCATATCCCAAAGACATGAATGTTGGTAGGTTAGTTGCTTTCAGAGTGTAGCTAAGTGGTACACTCTGATGAGCTGATGAGAAAGTGGGGAGAAATTAAAATTGGATTAATGCAGGGTTAGTACAAATGGAGCAGAATCTTTGGCCAAAGGGCCCTTTTCAGTGTTGTAACTCTTCATGTCTGCAGGTTTACCTGCTTCAATTTCAGAGCAAATGGCCAATTTTCCAGATCAACACAAAATTAATCATCAAAAAGAATTCCTAACATCAAATGTAATTTGAGGGCATGCCCGCACTACGTGAGGGTTCCTTCTCTGCTCTGCCAACAAGATCTTGGATAATGCAAGGGAAGTGACTTAAAATGGAAAAAGGCTTAGAAACTATGGGGTACTATTACCTTTGGAAGAAATTGTGCCTGGCTGCTAGCATGTAAAAGCCAAGTTAACCCAATATTAAATTAACCCAATATTATTGCGTCAATATCATTAATCTGGTACCTGCACAGACAAATCAGTTCTGCAGTTAATTATAACGCTTGAGTGGAGTTCAAGTTTTGACTCAAATTTCTGGTCTATATTTCTTATTTCTATTTGATAGGTAAAAACCAAGTAAAGACAAGGACACTGGAAGGATGAGAGCACATTCATACACCAGGCAGTCTTCTCTTCAAGTCAACATCATTCTAATTTGGCAAGATATTGCTATTCCTTTTCACTGTAGAGTATAAATCCTAGAATTTTGCAGCTAGCAGCATCGTGGGATCTCTTTACCAGAAGGATTGTAACAGCTTAACAAAGCACCTCATCCTAAGAGCTGTTGGAAGTGGTTAATAAACAATAGTCTGACTGGTGACATTGATGATTCATGAAATTACACATAAAACAATCTCATGAGACTTGCTACAGTGACTCCTCATTCAACACATGAAATATGTTCAAGAGTAGGTGAAAGCAATCTCTGTATTTTGTGAAGCACAGAAAGATTAAAGTTTGTCACTAAAGCAGTATACTTTTCTGGGATAGAATAATCCTGACTTTACATTCATGGCTTAAAACATAAGATTTGGCATCTGATTTGGACCAGACTCCAGCTCCCAGCTTAAATTGCCTAGGATAATTACCCAGCTGCCAATGCACAATGATCAATCACGTGCTCACAAACTACATTTGCCCATAATATTTCCCCACAAGTTTCCTCATATTTATTGTGCATTCACTAGCAGTTAATGATATTTGCTTATTTGTGCTATTTTAAGTAACAAATAAACAAAGTTCAAAGTAAATTTATTAGCAAATTACATACAGTATACGCTGCCACATACTACCCTGAGATTCATTTCCTGCAGGCATTCACAGTAGAACAAAGAAATACAACAGAATCAAAGAACATCTACACACAAAGTCTGACAAACAACTAATGTGATAAAGAAGATCATCTGTGCAAGTACAAATAAATACATGCATACTGAGAACATGAGCTGAAGAGTCCTTGAAAGTGACTCCATAGGTTGTGGAATCAGTTTAGTGTTGAGATGAGTGAAGTTATCCATGGTTGTTTAGGATGGTTGTGAATGGTATTAATTGTTCCTGAACCTGGTGTGTGTTATCTAAGGCTCCAATACTTCCTGATGGCACCAGCGAGAAGAGAGCATGACCTGGATGGTGGGGTTCTTGATATTAGACGCTGCTTTTTGTGGCAGTGCTCCTTGGGGAGGGGTTTTCCTGTGATGGACTGGGATGTATCTATCACTTGTTATAGGCTTTTCTGTTATTGGACTTTGCTGTTTCCATACTAAGCCATCACGCAGCCAGTCATGATGCTCTCCACTATGCACTGATAGAAATTTGTCAGAGTTTTAGACAGCATGCCAAATGCACGCAAATTTCTAAAAAAGTAGAAGCGTTGCTATGCCTTCTTTGAAATAGCATTATGTGCTGGTCCCAGGACAAATCCTCTGATATGATACCAAGTTTCTGATTCTCTCCATCTCCGACCCCCTAAAGAGGACTGGTTATTGGACCTCTCCTGTAGTCAGTAATCAGTTCTTTGGTTTTGCTGACATTGAGCGTAAGGTTGCTGTTGTAGCATGTTTCAGTCAGGTTCAATATGAAACAAAAGACTCTTTCGAGTATTATGGAAATAAATGCATGCCTGGCAAGCACAATAAGACACAAACAGCCAATGAACTGTGACAGTTGTCATAACTCATTGCCCTGTTCATTGCTTCATCATTTCCGAACTATTTCATCTGGGATGTTATTTCTGGAATTACATACGTGAGAGATAGGTGATGATAGGAAATGTACACTGCTAAATTCAGTTCAATCGTTCAGAAAAACAACTGCGAGACCAACAGCATAAAAACAATGATCAGATGGCAGTGACATTTCAAACATATGGATAGAATAATCATAAAATGGTATGATAATTCTCCTGACATTTTGTTTATTAAATCTGAGTCAATGAAATATGCTGAACTGATTGTACATTTATGCCATGGCTTAACCATGGCTATCACATAATATTTACATCCAGTGTGGGGTGGAGGACAGCTGTTGGTGAAAAGAATTATTTTGTTTATGTAACAGTGTAGCAATTAAGCGGTGCAAACAGGGCTTATAAAGGCTAGTGTGGGTGGACTATAGTGGCCACAGCTGTCACTTTCCTGAGGAAGAATCCATGTAGTGCAGCATTTTTGAGTGTCCAGCTAATGTTGCCAAGATTCTTTGGCAATACTGCTTTAAAGGATTCTGCATTGTTGCTTGTTAAAATTCTTCTAGGTTTATTATTATGATTAAAACTTGTTTTTGCAGCAAATATTTATATTATTGACTTAAGGTTAAAGCTGCATGACTCTGAACTGCTATGTCTAACATTGACATTACCACATGTAAAAAGAAAGGGATGTCGGATTTCACTTAGTTGCCATTTGGTCATTCAGAGAAACTTCATTCTTTTTGAAAGATCAGCTCTTGCAAAGAACCATCAGTATGCAGATGGATTATTTGAAATCAGATAGTAGATGTTGATTTGGATATTGGTATTGCTAAATTAGTGCTGTGTTTGATGTTGTTAGCCACCATTCTCAAATAGCTATGCAGACCTGTGGATATGAAATTTAGAAATGATGTGAAACACGTAGTGATCACTAGATGGTGCATTTGGCTCCACTGAATAAAGAGGAGTTTCTACTCATTTATTCTCTCTAAGGAGCAGCAACAAATGAATTTAACAGAAATTTGCCCAAATGGCAATACGACCACCAAACTAACCTCTGCTCAAAACTTTTTAAAACATTCAGATTTTCTGGGGCACTTCCTTTGTAGGATTTAGGTGTGGAAAATTCTGTTTAAAGGCAAGAACAGCACTACTAGGAATCAAAAATTACGTGTCAATGAAAATTATTTGTCAGCAGAAGCATTGAGGATTTTCACATCATCTGCCTTTCACCCAAATGGAAATGCATTTCCTTTTTTCCTCTCGTTGCATTAGCATTGTTCAGAAAAAGCAGTTCAAAAATAGTTTAGCCCTGCTCTTTATTAGATTTATCACCATACTGAAAAATGATAATCATATACCACGATTATTATACAAATAATTCCTAATGAAGGGTCTTGGCCTGAAACATTAACTCTTTATTCATTTCCATAGATGCAGCCTGACCTGCTGAATTCCTCCAGCGTTTTGTGTATCTTATCCTAGCAATTATGTGGTATTGACATTTTCCTAGTTTTTCATCCTCTCAGGCAATAGCCAGCTTTGGTTGAATTATATTTACCACCTCAGTGGTCATCCATGTGCCATAGGGAGCAATGATGCAGATCCCACTACAAATAGCCTTTCAGTCACTTTTCTTTCACTGAGAATAGCCACTTTCCCTGGGCTCCCATTAATTTTCACATTCCTGATTAACCTATGATGCCTGATTTTGTCAGATGACTTGCTATACATACCAGAAAATGAATCTCAGGGTAGTATTTGGTAACTTTGATAATAAATTTACTTAGAACTTTGAACTTTGATCTAGGCTACATCAGATGAATTATCTTCATTAACCCTCCTTGTTACTTCCAGTGTGCACTGGGTACCAGAAGAATTTTGAGTACTTAAAGAGATAAAAATTGGTTATCCGTGATGTCCGATGATGACTGGAAACCTGTGCGGGAGAATTTTTGAAGTGGCATTTCCACTCTCTCAACCTCAGAAATCCGGGTCCAGTGGAATGAGCAAGTATCACGAGCTGGGATCTTCCTTCATTGCAGCAGATGACCATGGCATCTTCTGTGCCTCGTCATGCCCTTTGCTCTCCATGGAGTGTTGTAGAACCACCTTCCTGGCCGTTGGATCTCACTGTAGATCTCATTCATCCAGACCCCTGCAACTGACATTGCAGTCCAGGACTGGCATGTCCTCATTTCACTGGGATAAGTTGAAGCAGTGTACTGGGGTGTGGCCACTGTCACATGCAAACAGCTGATTGGAGCCGCAGATGAGAGCTGAGTGTTCATTGAGGACCAAAGTTGTACTGAGGTGCCCCAGAATGGACCCTTCACCAGAGGTGCTACCCCTCCCTGGACACCCCATAAGTTTACATAGAAACATAAAAAATTAAACTCAATGATCATCTATAAAAAATCCTCTGAAAAAGATTAAATCTGTTGTACTCCCTCTTTGACATTACATAAGGCAAAGGCATGTGGCTCAGAAATTAGAACATCTTTATAAGTGATGTGTGATTTAATTTCCATGCTTCCAAGAATAAGTCACAGAACACCATTGTTTTACATGAATGGGGTGGTACAGTAGCATAATGGTTAGCACAAAGCTTTACAGTCCACGTGACATTTCCTGCCGCTGCCTGTAAGGAGTTTGTACGTTCTCCCCCTTACCACATGGGTTTCCTCCCACAGTCCAATGACGTACTGGTTGGTAGGTTAATTGGTTGTTGTAAATGATTAGGCCATGAATACATTGGGCAATTGCTGGGTGGTACAGCTCGAAGGGCAGGAAGGGCCTGTTCTGTGCTGTATCTCGATAAATAAATAAATGAATTACCTGGCGCTATCTAGCATTGCCATGCATTAACTGGCAAACATCAGACGTCTTATACTTTAGATAGACAACTCCTGGTTCTATGTTTAGTGTTCTTACTATATCTCTCATGTGCTGCAAGAACTTTAAAGAACGAAAGGGATTCCACCAATGCTGTTGCCACAAAATCCTGCAAATCCTGTTAGAGAGATGGGGCTGTACACAATATTGCAGAGGCGTTATCACCAGGGCCCCAAATATTTGGAGCAAGATGTCTCTAGTCATTCACTTGCAATAAAACAGCATATCTCTTTTGTTGCAATTTACTTGCTATATCAGTATATTAATAGCAATGGAGCCATAGAAAGATACAAACCAGAGACTGGCCTATCAGCTCACTGACTTTAGGCTACAGCTCGGCATTCAATACTATCATCACGTCAGAACCAGTCAGTAAGATTCAAGACCTTGGCCTCTTTACTTCATTGTGCAATTGGATCCTCAGTTTCCTTATTTGTAGTTGTAAACTTAGGAGTCTGCAAAGATTCAGCATGACACCTAAAACTCTGACAAACTTCTATAGATGTCTGGAGGAGAGTATCCTGCAAAAAGTATTGGATACAGCCCAGTAAAGTCCTCCCCACCACTGAGCACATCAATGTGGAGCATTGCCACAGGAAAGCAGCATCCATCATCAGGGGCTTCCACTACCTAGGTTATATGCTCTTCTTGCTATTGCCATCAGGAAGAAATTTCAAGAACCTTGGACTCACACCACCAGGTTCAAGAACAGCTCTTACCCATCAACCATCAGACACGTGAACTAGAGGAGATAACATCCCCACAACCTATGGACTCATATCATCTCATGTTCTCAGTATTTATTGCTAATTTATTAATTACTATTTCTGTTTTTCTCATTTCAAGTCAAGTCACTTTTTATTGTCATTTTGACCATAACTGCTGGTACAGTACACAGTAAAAACGAGACAACGTTTTTCAGGACCATGGTGCTACATGAAACAATGCAAAAACTAGACTGAACTACGTAAAAACAGCACAGAAAAAAACTACAGTAGACTACAGACCTACCCAGGACTGTTTTGTATTGTTACGGTTTGTTGTCTTTTGCATACTGGTTGTCCAGCCTGTTGGTACAGTCTTTCATTTTTTCTATTATGGTATTTAGATTTACTGAGTATGTCAGCCAGCAAATGAATCTCCATCTCCCTCTGGTGCTCCCCCCCTCCCTTTCTTTCTCCCAAGGCCTCCTGTCCCATGATCCTTTCCCTTCTCCAGCTCTGTATCACTTTCGCCTATCACCTTTCCAGCGCTTAGCTTCATCCCACCCCCAGCAGTCTTCTCCTATCATTTCGCATTTCCCCCTCCCCCAACTACTTTCAAATCTCTTACTATCTTTCCTTTCGGTTAGTCCTGACGAAGGGTCTCAGCCCGAAATGTCGACTGTGCTTCTCCCTATAGATGCTGCCTGGCCTGCTGTGTTCCACCAGCATTTTGTGTGTTTTGCTGTTTGAATTTCCAAAATCTGCAGATTTCCTCGTGTTTGCTAAATGAATCTCAGGGTTGTATGTGGGGACATGGATCTACTTTGATATTAAATTTACTTTGAACTTCAACCATAAAACATCCACCTTCAGTAGTCCTACCTAAACCCACTTTATAGACCCCAAATCCCCATCAATTCAGCCCAGATTCTGCCACTCATCTACAAATGTTTGTACGTACTATGATCAATATACACTAGCCAATTATCCAATAAGTCTGTGATGTGAGTAACATCTGGAGTACCCACAAGAAGGAAAGGGCATGAACATACATTCACCTAGACTCAGTGTGGATTTTAACAATTTTGCATAGATAGCTACTGAGTATATTCAAGAAAGAAATCAGTGGATATTTAGATATTGAGGGATACAGAGTTCATTGGGAAAGTGGGACAGAGACTGAAGATCAGGCATGATTTTATTGTATGGTCCTTTCCTGCTGTCTCTACACAAGGTCAGGATTGAACTTGGGTCACTGGAATTGTGAGACTGCAGCTCTACTAGCTGTGCTACTTTGCCCCAACCCTCTTGAACACCAGTAATTACTTCTGACCATCAGAGAGCAATACCAAACTTTTCTATTTCCTCTATTGATGCGCTATCAATAACTCTAGAAGGTTGGAAGTAGAGTACAAAATGATAGGCTTTTACTTACAGTGAAAACGGGCACGACCATGTTGAAGACTGAGGGAGGAGCAGTCCCCCAATCACCTTTATACAGGGGTCTGTGGGAGGAGCCACAGGAGCAGTCAGCAGAGGGGCGTGTCCAGACATGTATACATGGTTTACCACATCTACTAAAGTAGAAAACCTTTTATTGTTGTTTTTCATTTGATATTCCGTCTCACGTTGCCCGGTCTCTGCTTACTCATTACAGACCAGCTTTGTATCAACAGAAGTCATTGATATTTTGCACTTAATCACTACATTCAAATCATTGATACAGATAATGTACAGCTGGGGTATCCCCCAAAAGCCAGCATTCTCCAAGATGTGATCCAAGATGGTGGCACAATGCAGCTTGCAGCGGCCACTCCGGAGCTGATTATCTGTTATTTGTGAAGCAGGGTGCCGTGCGCAATCATAATTGGATGAAAACCGGACGTGGGAGCACGGAGGAACATCCAGAAATCTCCAGGAAGCCCTTCTTCATTGCTGCTGCTGCTGTGAGGTCCAGGTCTCTGCTGAGAAGAACAGGCCCCCAGTCCTCGGGGTCGCGTTGCCGATGGCCGTCGGCGGGGCTATCTTAATACGCTCGGCAGAGGATGGTGCTCGGAGAAGCTGTGCCGGAGGGGATGGTTGGAGGCTCGGAGGTTCGACGGACTCGGAGTCCGCTGCGGTCAGGTCGCTTTCATTGTGTGCTGCGTCTGCTAGGCTGAGTCGGGTGGCGCCATGGAAGTTCATAGCGGGGGTATTCCCTTCTGCCGCCGGCATGGGATGACGAGTCTATCGGGACCCTGAGGACTTGAGGAAACTGTGTGGTGGTTTCTTTCGAACTTTTAGTCTTTTAACATCTTTGGACTATTTTTACTGAGCTCATGGTCTGTTTTTTATCAATTACGCTATTATTTGCACCGTTGTAACTATATGTTGTAACTATGTGGTTTTGTGCAGGTCTTGTAGCTTTAGTTTTTGGTCTTGTTTGTCTGGTGGGATTGGAGCAACTTTCCGGGGAACGCGCTAAGACGGTAGCGCGAAATTAATACGCAGCAGCCTCTCCGGACTCTGGATTGGGGATTGCCAAACGTTATGTGGATTTTCTGGTGTAGTCTGTTTTGTCATATGCTTTTGTGATATCATTCCGGGGGAATGTTGTCTCATTTTTTAACTGCATTGCATTTGTGTTTTCTAAATGACAATAAACTGAATCTGAATCTGAATCTGAAGATGAAAATTATTCATTTATTTCAGTCATGACGAAAGGTCTCGGCCTGAAACGTCGACTGTGCTTCTTCCTATAGATGCTGCCTGGCCTGCTGCTTTCCATCAGCTTTTTGTGTGTGTTGTTTTCATTTATTTCAACTTTGTTTTCATTACATTAAGCATTCCTCTAACCTGATAGCATGAATATTGATTTCTTCTTCTGGTTAAAAAAAATTCTCCCTTCCTCTCTTCCTCTATTCCCCATTCTGACCTTTTACCTCTTCTCACCTTCTTATTATTTCCCCCAGGGCCCCCTCCTCCTTCCTTTCTCCCATGGTCCACTCTCCTTTCTGATTAGATTCCTCCTTATCCAGACCTTGACCATTTCATCTCACCGGGCTTCACCTATGACATTACAGCTAGCCTGTTTCCTTGCCCCCACCTTTTTATTCTGGCATCTTCCCCCTTCCTTTTCAGTCCTGAAGAAGGGTCTGAGCCCAAAACATCAACTGTTTATTCATTTCCATAGATGCTGCCTGACCTGCTGAGTCCCCCAGCATTTTGTTTGCATTGATTTGGATTTCCAGCATCTGCACTGCAGACTTTCTCATGTTTCAAACATGACTGGCTCCACACTAGATTATACGCATCTCAAATACTCTTTTCTTCAAAAGACCAAGACTTCCGAAGAAAAGTATGCACGCAGAAAACGATGGTGAATTTCGCCACTAATGTCATCTTTCACTGCGAGGTAGCTACTGAACTATCTACATTTTCAGCATCTCAAAATGGATCTTTTTTGTCAAAGGACAATGTCTTACAGCATGAGCAGGTTGGTAGCAGAACTTGTCACAAATATAAAGTGTTAGCTTTTTCTCTTATTTTAGTTTGTTTTTGATTGGTAAAAGTCCTTCCATCTGCACAATTCAAGCTCAAGTTTAATGTCATTCAATGATACACATGTATACTGCCAAACGGAACAACACTCCTCTGGACCAACATGAGCAACACACTACATACAGTGCAACTCATACACATAAGATAATATTGCCACTAGTAAGTTAACAAATAATAAGGTGCATTTGTGACACAAGTTAAAAAGTACTGGCGCTTCATGCGTGATGAGATCTGCATGGTGGCGGGGAGTTCAGTAGTCTTACGGCTGGAGGAAGAAGCTGTTTCTCATCTGAACAGCTCTTGTCTTAATGCCATGGAACCACCTGTCTAATGGTAGGGGTCAAAAAGATTTCTGGATGGATGGGAGGATCATTGACAATGCTAATGGTCCTGTATCTGTTGCGTTCCTGATAAACATCTCTGATAGGTGGACGAGAGACCCCGATGGTCCACTTAGTAGTCCTCGCAATCCTTTGTAGGACTTACAGTCCGGTGCCTGTACAAAATGATGATGCAGCTTTTAAGTCCTGTTCAAAGCTTTAATACTCTCAGTTAAATCACAACAGATTCTGCAACTGTACTTTCATGCTACTTACCCATTTAAAGATGTGAGGCAAAGAGTCTAGAGGAATCCCTCATCTAAGTGAAATAGAAAAGATGAGACTTTGTTCTAATCCTTGACCTTGGAAAATGGGACATCATGACAAAACACACAGTACTCTACAGAACGGATGATGACTCCTTTCTGTTCCGTTCAATGAGAATGGTCGTCAGCTTTCAAAATAGTAATTCATTGTGTCTGCATTATTGCATATAAAAGCTTGAGGAAATAAACTACAAAGAAACATTTCACCTCCTAGTTAAAGAACTGACTGTACAAAACGAACATTAAAGATTAGCTTAGCTTTGTTATCTTACATAACCCATTGTTTTAGGCTTTGTTTATTGGTCACGTGTACATCGAAACATTTAAACATACAGTGAAATGTGTCTTTTGCATCAATTACCAGCACAGTTTGAGGATGTGCTGGGGCAACCTGCAGACCTCCATGCCCCCGACAGCAAAACAGAATGCCCATTTTGTGTGAAATTGGATTTGGTGAGTTGGGACAGAAGACACTCACTGCTGGTAAGTAAGTGAACTAGTCTAGAGAGCAAATTTCATTGAAAGTGTTGCTTCCTCAGAAGTTTATTTTTTGTTTATGATAGACCGCTTGAAGCTGAACACAAAAATAACTTCAGACCACTTGTATCACACAGGAATTTGGAGAAACAGGAAATTAACTTTTATTGAATATAATGCGTTTAATTACATAAAAATGCTGACACTTTGCAATAAGCTAAAAATGTTTCATTTGCTGATTTTTGTACTCAGTGTCTGAGGCTTCTCGCTTAAGTGTCCAACAACAATCAACCAGCATTGATGGATTCCAGTTGTTCTAATACCATTTCTCCATGACTGGTGAAACCTTTCACTGACAATACCAAAATCTGCAGGAAGAAGGCTAAATGGGAATGCAGAAAATGAACTTTAGTGACATGCTGCACTTCCTGGTTTTGTATGCTTGAAGCATGTTGTCAACCAGCTGCAAAGAGACTTGCTACTTTCAACACACTAGCTTTATACTCTTTTGACAACATGACCATCAGCGAGTAACCAAATGGCAGCCGGTGGAACAACTGCAATGCTCCTTAACAAGCCAATCTTTAGCTAGCATGGGTGAGTGGCTTTCAATGAACAGGTAAGATTGGCACTTACTGCAACATCCACCCCTTAAAAGATGCAACACCATAACACTTGGCCTATTATAACCCCTGCAGATGTCCCACTATATTACACACACAATGTAACACTGTGATAACCAGAATTATTAGCCCACTAGTTGCTACCCAATGTATTACAGTAGACCACCGATTTCCCAGCACCCCAAAAGACCATCAGCTTCCCCCTGGGGTACAGTAGTTACTGATTTTATTTACTGGCTACGATCAGCCAGGTGAATAAAGTTCCTAGTCTCGTTGGTGAAGTAGGTGCAGCACTCCTGAACAATCACAGCACAGTTGGGCACTGCCTGCTGCAGGGCGTCAATATCTTAATTTGCAGTTTCGACAGCCTGTTCATACGCCCAAGCAGCTCTGCTGCCCATGGGCAATTTGAGATGTGGAACACACACAAAATGCCGGACTCCACAGAATTACCCTGGCTTTGTCTCCAGCAAAATCTGAGCCACTGTCCAATTGGGTCTTTTGGGGGATCTTTCACATGGACCACATATGCAGCAAACCTATTATTGCAATAACCAGGGCCCCGGAATATGTGTGCATTGTGAACACATGTCGGTCTTTATTCTGTGGTGGAATAATCTACTTGCCACATCCATGTGGCAGTCTCCACGCCCCTTTGGATGCAAACCAGTGAACCTTCTGGCCACTCGCAGGACTGAACCTGCTGGTAGGTAGGGCAGCTTGCAGCCACAGTCCTGGCCTCATCAAGTTTCAGTGCCACCCCTTGAGCTACTGCCCGTTTCTTGGCACATTCCCCACCTAGATGCCCATTCTTGAGTGCCCATAGCGCCAGGCAGCCGCGGTCCTCCTCCTCAGAGCACACTGTGGCTGTCATCATCTGAGCCATTTGATCAACAGCTGCATTATGTGTTGGCTAGGTGCGCTCCCAGATAAGAATGCTTCCCCTCCTTACCCCCATCTTCTCAATAAGGGTCACTACATCCGGGAGAGCCGCAGCGCAGACTGATTCAATTGTCTATAGTCGATAGTCGTGCCTTTCTCCTTCTGCACCGGCCACACCCGGTTATGGTAGGGGGAGGTTACAGAGGAGATGACACCCTCCCACACAGGGCCTCCACAGTTTCGCCGATCTCCTTTGTGCCTCCCGGGATCCTGTACTGCTTGGTGTTAGCTACCTGGGTGGGGGTTGGGCAGGATCTGCAAAGGCTCCCACTTGGCCAATCCCACCAGTAGCTTTGACCGTGTCAACTCAAAGGTGCGATGACCCTCGTGTGTCTACAGGGGTCGACCCCTCAGCACATTCATGCCTAGAATGCACTCAGGGAGGCCACAGCAAGACAGTCATGGCCATTTGGTTACGCTGCTTCAATAATCAGCTGTGAGGTGACCTCCCAGCTTGGGAGAAGTGAGCCCCCCAAACTGTTCTACAGCAGCCCTGGGACCCCGCCAGCTACCTGGGTTACACAGAATGATGGTGTGCATGGCAACGGTCCACCAGCGCCATCTTTCACTGCACATTCCCTCTCCTCCAATGTACTGCAACGGCCAGGTTGGGAAAGGGTGTTGAGCGTATCTGCCAAGAGTCCCAACCTGATCCCTACATTAGTGAGGTGGGGGGCACCACCCACCGCACGGTGCCTGCACCTTTAGCCGAGTCTCCAGCGAGGGACTTAGGGAACCCTGAGCAAAATGTGAGGAATCCAGAAGCAGCTCTTATCAGGGGAGGTTTTGGAGAATGAGCTTACTCCCTTAATGGCTTCCTTGCCTCTCTTCCCCTGGCAGTACTTCCTCCATGTGGCATGGAGGGTGGGAGTGGGAAAATCATCCACCTACTCCCTTGGGACCCTGGCTATGAGAAACACCAAAATCATTTCCTCACAAGGCCCTCCTGTCCTCAGGCTGCTTGTCCATCTTGTGCAACTGACTAGAGAGATCTTCCGCTATGTACTTTAATTCCACCAATAATCTCTTGGCGGAGCCTATGCCACCCCTGCTGCTTTAAATAAATACCCCACCATGGTCAAAGTTGATCTATGACCCTCTGAGTGTTGTCGCTGCCGTGAGAGATTCCTGTGATCAGAGCCCACTGGCGAAGGGCTCTGGGCCCTTCCTCCACTGTGCTCCACACCTCCCAGCATTTCAAATCCCCCTCGAAGAGTGAGGGAAGGATACCTGACCTTAACAATTGCTCTGTCTCATAGTGCATCATCAGTCCACAGGACGCAGTTGGCACTCGAAAGATGTTCTTAATCGTGTGGTGGAATTACACCCATCTCCCTGTTGGATAAACTCACTGCAGCTAACTCCACCCCCATCCCAGATCCTCAGCAATCGCATGACTCCCCTGGCTTCTACCTGTACCTGTTGCCCAGCTCCGCCAGTTCATTGGCAGAAAATTCCCTGATTGTAATCATCTCAGTGAGACCCACAATGTTACCCTCTGTGGCTCCCTCTCCCTCGGCCTTCTGCTCTCGCTCACCCTGTTCCATGGAGGCTGGAAGGGCCTTGCTGGGTCAGGGACTGGGACTGCATGGCCACTAGTCTGACAGTACTGGCACAGCTGCTTGGGGGAGGCATTCACTTAAAGGGTCATGCACAGGTTCTCTTCTAACCTGTCTTCCCCATCCTCTAATCTAATGTCCCCATCGTCCATCCAGAAGACACTCTCTACCAGTAAGTTAGTTAACTAAGTCACTAAGCAGACAGTAAACCCTTCAAGTTATACCCCGTTATAAATACTTACCCGACATGTGCAGTTGGGCCCTCTCCCACTGTTGCCATAGCACCAGTCGCGACTCCCAGCTGGTGAGCCCCAGAATCCAAAGAGACTGGGCACTTTCAGTGCACTAGATTTATACTCTACTGGCACAGTGATGTCATCAGCCGGCGCATGGCACCAAACAGCAGCCAGTGGAAGGGGCTACCATCTTGTTGACCAGTGAATCAGCATCACAGTGGCCATGCGTATCAGTACCTGGGACAGCCAGTGGAATGGCTGCAATGGTCCTTAAATGGGCTAATCCTCAGCTGGCACGAGGATTTTGATGTACAGTTAAGATTGATATTTACTGCAACAGCCCATAACTTACTAACCTTAACCTATGTGTGTTTAGACTGTGGGAGGAAATTGGAGGAGAGGAAACCCACACAGTCACGGGGAGAACATACAAACCCCTTACAGTGGCGGGAATTGATCGCTGATGCTGACGCTGTAATCTGTTGGGCTACCCGCTATGCTCTTGTTCCATGGAGAGAGAAATAACAAGCTGAGTGCTCAGTATAAAGTGAGCAGACATACAGCCCTACCCAACAAATGGCTTTGATTTTCTTTAATAGTGATGATTACATAGCCTTTAGAATATCTTCATTTCTAGATTTTGATTTGAGTATTGTCTGCATGTGACTTTCCAGAAAAATGATTCATTTACAGGTCACATCCAAGGCCTGTATTAGATGCTTCCCTCCAGAGGTCAGAGGACTGCTGGGGAATATGAACATTAGGCCCCAGCCCTGACTAATGAAGGTTGTTGACAGATGAGTGACAGAATTATGGTACAAAAGGGGTTCTCCTATGCTCATCTGAAGATTTCAGTCAGAATCTGAAAAATGGCAAAATGAGCATTTACATCGCTTTTCCAAGATACCTAACCATTATGAAATAAAGTTTTGATAGAAGAGTATTCTTCCTCAAATCTTGCTACAGGCACAGTTCAATGAATGTCTGGTAACATGACTAACTGTTGTGTCTGCAGCTGAATTTTCAAACTTAATATTAAGCATGACGTAGTCTGTGGCTGCTTTCCTCGTTCCTAGAGATAAAACACTGGACAAGCTAAGAACCTTATGAAGTCCTAAAGAAGATGACGCGTACAGTGTTTGTAAGAATGAAACATATGGACTTGTTCCGCTTTCATTCCATAAGTGTGTGGAAATTTGCGGTCTTCCAGGGAAAGTGAAATTCCAGACTTCCACACAGTTCATTACTGATGTCTTTGTGACAGTGATCTGACATTGAATTGCTCCTGGAGTCCAGTTAAGTAATATAAATTTCCCTCATCCCCTCGCAGTTATCTGGGAAAAATTTCCCATTGAATCTGTGTCAGTTTACACCAGACACAGGTTCAACAGCATCACTCTTTGCAAGAGACAGAACGGGCTGGGAAGGGTAGGTAAATAGCATGTTACTAATTCAACTAACCTAACCTAAATATATTTACTTGAGTTTCACCATTTTTCTTGAGTTTGATGTGTTTTTAAAATATGTTAATAGTTGTGAAAAGAAGTATATTTAATTTATAATAATTTTTGATTTTATTTGAATGTTTCACAAAGTTTTGGCAGCTGGTTCCGGTAGGGTGTGTTAGTGAGCACTCAAAGATTTTCAATGATATCTACAACTGGGAGGCCTTGTGAAGCTCAGAACTTTACTGATCTCAGAGCCAGCTTCTTCATGTATGCTCCCTTGGAGGTCTGCTTTTAAGGAAGAGCCAGTTTCACAGGCATGAAACAGCTTGGTGAAAATTCTGGATGTGTATGCATAACAAATGTTGCATTATGTCGGAACGTAATATCATTCAAACATGATGTTGAAACATTAAAAGTGCTAATTCAATACAGTTTCTAGAGAGTAAAGTTCCACAAAATTTAGAAGGGTAATAGCTTTCAGAATTTAGACACCCGTGAGTAAACAGAAAGACCCAGGATCTTTAGTCTGTGAAGATTAGCAAGCATCAAAATGTGAAACCCTGCTGTGGAAACGCCCCAGTTGTTGCTTGACTATACAGATGCCTCCATGTTCTTTCATTTTCCTACTTTGATGCTAAAGTGTTTGGTTTCTGACAGGATATTGTTTATTAAAGCTGAAAATGAAACCGTATGTATTCTAAACGATACAATTTGCCATCATCTGTATCTTAAGTAAAATGCATGGGTCAGATTTAATTAGAGGCCAAGCATAACCACCCCACCCCCTGAACAATCAGTGGAAATGAAAACTGTGATGTGGTTGCTAACAGTCCAATAACCCAAGCAGTAGCTGCTTTATTTTTTTGCGTTGCAGATGTTGGTGATTTGCTATCCCAGCCACTTGTATTAAACCTACTCAGTTACAAAATGGTATAATTATTTCCTGCCCTAAGCAGTAATAGTCATTACATTTTACACAGCTAGAGTTTAAAGTTGTTTATACTACCCTTTACTGGCAATCTATTTTTTTAATACCTGCACCTGCTGACTTTTCATTTTATAACAATTCTCTTTACTACCATGCTAATTGCATCAAGAACAGCAGCTGCAGGGCAGGCCATGGTCTCAATTGTGAACCACCTCTAAGTGTCGCATAAAGGATCTTATCATCTGGACTGCAGGAATTCCACTATGGGGGTAATTTTAATCTTGCACAATAGTGAGTTGACAGCTGATTTACAGCTCCCCTGAATTTTATTTCCACAGAAGTTATTTCCAACCCCTAGATTGAGATGAAAGACAAACTAATACTTCCCTTAACCTAATCAGCTCTTGTAACAATATTAGCTCCATGTATCTAATTGGCAAGTGCAAAATAATGGGCGGAATAGAAAGTAAAAACACAGTTTCGGCAGTGCTATAACACACAGGCTAAATGTGGTATGGTAGCAATTTCAGATCACAGCTACATGTGCCACAGAACCAGTTATTGCACTTAACATTTCAATCTCTCTTAATGAAAATCGTCACAGATAAATAGAAGTGAACTCTGACTTTTCAACCTAAGAATGATTTGAGAGAAATCTCAGCCTTTAAAACTAATTTACCAGACATTGCAACATGTCTGCTTCATTCAGCTTCCTTACACTGATGTTCTTCCTTGGTTCTAATGACACCACTACCCTACCCACCCCCCACTCCACCCTAAGATAAATCAACCGTAATTGAATTGAAAGTATTGCCCGCTTCCCTTCAGCGATCAGTAAAGATTGAATAATTACTTAGGTGTTATGGATAACCATTTCAACCTCCAGGGAAAAGGTCATATCTGATTATTGCATCAGACACTCCTGCAGTTTAGATTTACTTACTTCTGTTAACTCTGTCTGGGGGCCAAATAATTTTACTTACTGGAATATACTTCCATTTCCAGGCTAGTCTTTAATGAAAATCTTGCAGGTTACAGAACTGCTGAGAGAAAAAAAATAGAACTGTGCTGTTCATTTAGTCATATAACTAATTTAATTACATTGGATTCTAGTTAATTGGGGCAGCCGCATATTTGGGACAATTCCTAAAGTACAAAAACTAATCGAGGAAATAGTTGGAATTCCCTTCATTTATTTGGGACACTCCCTCTTAATTGGAAAAGGAGACTGCTGCAGAACAGTTTCTAACTAGCATCTTAAATAATTTATTTAAAAGGTCCACACAAAATTCTGGCCCATCACTTCCCTCCACAGTTGATAAATGATCCACTGAAAATTTTCAGTATTTTCTATTTCCTATTTTTTTCCATTCTAAATATGTTTACCTCAACACAATGCTGTAAAAATTAATTAAGCTGTACTTAAACTAGATACTTCCTGTTGGAAGCCAGCCCATCAGAATGAACCATTGTATACTTATTATGAATCATAATGAACACCCTCAAGCTTATAATCAAAATAAACTAATTCAACCTAGTCCATCGAATGACAGGTTTTAAATGCTGAGCATTTCTTTAGCTTCACTCTTTTAGGCTGAATCTTCCCCTTTAAATGCCTTCACATGTAAGCATTTTGTCCTTTTCGTTTCTTCATTGGACCATTATAGTTGGGAGTAATTAAGTGGATTTTGCTGCATTCATCTGAAATCTAATCACCTGGCAAGGTGGTTTGCTGTTCATGGAAGGGCTGAGTATGTGCGGCCACTCTCCTCGAAAACTGATATTCTGAGATTTATGTGATTATTGGACTGTACTTTCTGTGGCTCTCCTTTGGTATTCAGTGTTTTCTTTCTTGTTCGCTGATTGGTGGTGGGTGATATGCGAGAAGTTTGGGATTTGGGATCTGATGTCGGTATTTATCTGTGTGGTCAACCTGGTAGGTTTTGTGTGTGAGAGAGGGGTTGGGGATTTAATGTTATCACCGCTGTTTTTTTTGCAAGGCAGAGGGTTGGGGGTTTGTGGTTTTTGGGGGTGAGGACGACCTGTTAGTTTTTTGTGCAAGGAGGGCGGCCGGGGGTTGGGGTTTGTGAGTTTTGTTTCTTTTTCTTTATCATGTCCAGGAGGAAGTGGTGGCTTTTCTGTATTCCATGGCTATCTGGAGAAGACGGATATCAGAGTTGTATATTTTGACAATAAAATGAACTTCTGAACCTTTGATCTTTGTAGCAGATGCAGTAATATTATCTCTCTCTAGCCTTGGTCAATGACACAGATGGTATCCAGTACGATTATAATTCATTATAAGATCATAAGACGATAAGATATAGGAGCAGAATTAGGCCATTTGGCCCATTGAGTCTGCTCCACTATTTCATCTCTGCTGATCCATTTTCCCCCTCAGCCCAAACTTCTGCTTTCTCCTTTCATGTCCTGACTAATCAAGAATCTATCAACCTCTGCCTTAAATATATGTAAAGACTTGGACTCCACAGTCACCTGTGACAATGACTTCTTCAGATTCACCACTCTCTAGATAAAAAAATTCTTCTTCATCTCCATTGTAAAAGGCCATCCCTCTTTTCCGAGGCTGTGCCCTCTGGTCTTAGACATCAACTCTGTCAAGGCCTTTCAACATTCAATAGGTTTCAGTGAGATCACCCCTCAGTCTTCTGAATTCCAGTGAGTACAGGCCCAGAAACATCAAACGATCCTCATCTGACAAGCTTTTCAATTCTGGAGTAATTTTCATGAACCTCCTTTGAACACTCTCTGATGTTAGCACATCTTTTCTTGGAAAAGGGGTGCAAAACTGCTCACAATACTACAAAATGAGGCCTCACCATTGCTTTATAAAGCCTCAACATTACATCTTTGCTTTTATATTCTAGTCCTCTCAAGATGAGCGCCAACATCGTATTTGCCTTGCTCACCACCAACTTGACCGGCACATTTTCAAGTGACATTTTCAATGTTCCAGTCCTCCAAAACCATGCCAAAATCAATTGATTCTTGAAAGATCATTATTATTGCCTCCACAAACCCTTCAGTGACCTCTTTCAGAACCCTGGGATGTTCATCATCAGGTCCTGGTGACTTATCTACCTTCAGACCTTTCACTTTCCCAAGAACCTTTTCCCTAGTAATGGGAACTTCACACACTAATGGACCCTGACACTCTCAAACTTCCAGCATTCTGCCAGTGTCTTCCACAGTGCAGACTAATGCAAAAAGCTTATTCAGCTCATCCTCTGTTTCCATTTCCCCCCATTACTACCTCTCCAGCAACATTTTCCAGTTCTCCGATATCTACTTTCATCTCTCTTACACTTTATGTATCTGGAAAACCTTTTGGTATCCTCTTTAATATTATTGGCTAGCTTACTTTTGTATTCCATTTTTTCCTTCTTTATGACTTTTTAGTTGCCTTCTGTTGGTTTTAAAAGCTTCCCAATCTGCTGGCTTTCCACTAATTTTGGTTCTATTATATTCCCTCTCTTTGGCTTTTATGATGGCTTTGAGTTCTCTTGTCAGCCACGGTTGTATCACCTTGCCTTTTGAATCCTTCCTCCTATTTGGGATATATATACCCTGCACCTTCCAAATTGCTCCCAGAAATTCCAGCCATTGCTGTCATCCCTGCCAGTGTTCTTTTCCAATCAGTTTTGTCCAGATCTTCTCTCATCCCTCTCTAATTCCCTCCACTCCTCTGTAATAATGATACATCTGACTTTAGCTTGTCCTTCTCAAACTGTAAGGTGAATTCTATCATATTATGATCATTTTCCCCTAAAGCTGTCTAATCAATTCCGGTTCATTGTACAACACCCAGTCCAGAATAGGTGATCCCCTTGTGGGCTCAACTATGAGCTCTAAAAAGCCATCTCATAGGCATTCTAGAAATTCCTTCTCTTGGGATCAGCACCTATCTAATTTTCCCAATCTACCTGCATATTGAAATCCCCTGTGACTATTGTAACTTTGCCCTTTTGCCATTTTGTATCTCCCGTTGTAATTTGTAGGCCACTTCTTACTACTGTTTGCGGGTCTGTATATATCTCCCAGCAGGGTCTTTTTACGCTTGCAGTTCCTTAGACGTACCCACAATGATTCAACACTCTCCGATTCTATGTTACCTCTTTCTCAAAGGTTTCAAAGGTACATTTAATGTCAGAGAAATGTTTACAATATACATCCTGAAATGCTTTCTCTTCACAACCATCCACAAAAACAGAGGAGTGCCCCCAAAGAATGAACAACAGTTCAATGTTAGAACCAAAAGCCCCCCCAAGCTCCCCCTGCCCCCACCAGCAATAAAAAAGCATCGGCACCCGCCACCGAGCACTCAAGCGTGAGCAAAGCAACAGCAAAGACACAGCCTTGCAGTTACTCCAAAGACTATGTTGTTCACCTGGTATTCAACATACCTCGGATTCTCTCTCTCCTTAATAAGGGAGAAAGAGGTGTCTCCGTTTCACAGCGAGAGGGGAGACATAACAACTCGTTGGATTACGATATTAAAAGTCTGTTGCATCACTTTTTCCGAGCTCTGTGCCTAAAGATCTCGGGTCCCTGGGCACACAGCCTTAGATCTTCCATCTCCCCCGACACACTGGTCTTCCGCTCGGACACTGACCTTCGATCCCCCGTCTCCAGAGCCACAAAAACTCAGTGCTCTGAATTCGAGCCGGACTCTTGGGCTGAGCCCTTGGTGTGCCGAACAACGAGCAGTTGTGAAATCCTGAGAGTGGGTCCCATTCCTGCAAAGAACTGCAGTCAGTGTCTAACTCCAGGTCAGGGTCTTCAAAGGAACCCTGAAAGGGAAAAACAGGGATATTAAAGATGGAAATAGAAACATTCTAATAATAAAGATAGAAATATTCTAACAATTAGTTTTCATTAGGGCCAACAGAGCAATGTCCCCCCTCTGTCTTCCTGCTTATCTTTTCGATACAATGTGTACGCTCGGTCATTCAGATCCCAGCTGTAATCCTCTTTCAGCCATGATTCAGTGATGCCTACAACATCATACATGCCAATCTGTAACTGCACTACAAGTTCATCCACTTTATTCCGTATACTGAGCACATTCAAATGTTCAACCTTTTTGATTTTATCTGCCTTTTACATTGCAATTCATCCTGTTGACTATGATTTTGCCCGATCACCATTTTGACCGATTTTGCTATCGGTCTCACTACACATTGCCTCTGTTTTTAAACGAACTACCTCATCCTGAGTACTATCGCTCTGGTTCCCGTCCCCTTGCCAAATTAGTCTAAACCCTCGTGAGCAGCTCTAGCAAACCTGCCCACAAAGATGTTGGTCCCCTTTGGGTTTGTACAGGTTGTAACTTCTGTAGAGGAGATCCTAATGGTCCATAAATCTACACCCCTGCCCCCTGCAACTGTTCCTCAGGCACACGTTCATCTGCAAAGTCATCCTACTCTTACCGTCACTGGCACAAGGCACAGGCAGCATTCTGATCTTCCTTCCTAGCTCCCTGAAATATCTCTTTAGGATCTCCTCACCTTTCTTAATTATGTCATTTGTGCCAATATGTAACAAGACTTCTGGTTCATCACCATCCCCTTTGAGAATTATGTCTTTATATCCTTCTCAAAGTATCTACTGATGTTGAAGTATTTTGCTTTACAATCTCACTTCAATTTCTTTCCTCTACTAACTTGTTTACTCAGTTCCATGTTAATCTACCTGACCTCCTGACCTGTCTATTCTATTGAATGACTTTCCTCTTACATTGCAACTCATCCTGTTGACTGCAATTTTGCCCTATCATCAGTCTCTCCTTGTTAGCGATCTCACTACCCATTGCCTCTCTTTTTAAACCAAATACCTCATCCTGAGTACTATCACTCTGGTCTGAGATCTTGTTGCTCTGGAGACAGGCGGATCAAAGGTCGGTGTCTGGGCAGGAGGTCGGTGTGTAATGGGAGATGGAAGATCTCAGGCTGTGTGCCCAGAGATCCGAGATCTTTGGGCACAGAGCTCAAAAAAAGTGACGCAACAGACTTTTAACATTGTAAACCAGCAAGTTGTTTGTTATGTGTCCCCTTTCACTGTGAAACGGAGACACCTCTTTCTCCCTTATTAGGGAGAGAGAGAGCCTGCGGTATGTTGAATACCAGGCGAAAAAGTAGTCTTTGGGGTACTGCAAATCTGTGTTTTTGCCGTTGCTTTGCTCACGCTTGAGAGCTCGGAGGTGGGTGCCGATGCTTTTTTTTGCTGGTGGGGGATCTGCCGCTTATGCGTGGGAGGGGGGATCTGGCGGGGGCTTTGGGGTTCTAACATTTAACTGTCATTCATTCTTTCTGGGCACTCCTCTGTTTTTTGTGGATGGTTGCAAATTTCAGAATGTATATTGTATACATTTCTCTGACATTAAATGTACCTTTGAAACCTTCTAGCTGATGTAACATTGCATCTGGCCTCCTTTAATGAATTACCTGTGTCCGTTCCTCTTGCTAATCTACTTGCATCCCTCTGATAACTTCACCCCCGCTGGTTCCACATACAGTCATTGCTCCTAGCTCCACTTTCCCTGTAACGTCAGAGTGCTGGTTTACAAATTAGTCTTGTCCAAGCTAAAAACCATGAATTGAATGAAGCTTGTTGTTTCCAAAACAAAATCTAAATCCTTAACCCTTGCCTTCAATTCATTTGTCTGTGGTTGAACCTGATTTCTAACATCAGCATCCTATTCAAATCACAAAATCTGCAGATGCTGGAAATCCAAGCAATACACACAAAATGCTGGAAGAGCTCAGCAAGCCAAACAGCATCTATGGAAAAAGGTACCAGCAACATTTCAGGCCGAGACCCTTCGGCAGGACTGGAGAAAAATTGCTGAGGAGTAGATTTTAAAAGTGGGGGAGGGTTCAGAGGATTCTGGGAATGAAAGGCGTACCAATATGAGGAGTGTTTGATGGCTCTGGGCATTAACTCACTGGAATTTAGAAGAATGAGGGAGGAATCTCTCTCCCCTCCCCCAACTTTTAAATCTATTCCTTAGCTTATTTTCTCCAGTCCTGCTGAAGTGTCTTGGCTCGAAACATCTACGGTACATTTTTCCATAGATGCTGCCTGACCTGCTGAGTTCCTCCAGCATTTTGCGTGTGTTGAGAGCATCCTATTCAAATTTGATTTTGAACTTATGAACCAGTTAATTTGATTAAAAAACCCATAAAATGCTCTCAATGGCATGCATCTCAAACAGCCTCTGAGAACCAAGTCCACTGCCTGGCCTTGACATGTGGTATAGCCACTAAGCCCAACAGAGCTGGTTCTATCTGGCATCTTAAACCAGTCGCTTTGGGCAATTGGGACTTGTCAGCCATGGTTGGCTGTTCATCTAGGAGAAGGAAAACTCTGATCTCAAACCTCCGTTACATACGGCTATGCTCACTGATGGGGATGACTTTGGGAGTAAATCTTGAGGGAAAAATCCAGAGTTGAAGTCCAAAGGCAGTCCCACATTGAGTTCAATGCTGACAGGCAACTCCTGTGAAGCTGCTGATACCAAACTGCATTAGTCTCTGCCGTTACTTTGGGTTTTTCTGATGTATGGAGAGGGAGTGCTTGCTACATGGGCAACAGCTGGCTCTCCATAACATACTGCCTAAGCTTGCATATCTAGACAGCCAGGATGTAATACCCTAACCGATGGAGGCCCATTCTTTTTTTGAATAATCCCTTGAGCTGTTTGCCAATATTTTTTAACGTTAGGTGTCTCATTTGAGGATTTGCTGACATCGGAGAGGGTTCAGAAGAGATTCACGAGAATGATTCTAGGAATGAAAGGCTTACCTTATGAGGAATATTTGATGGCTCTAGGCCTTTACTCACTGGAATTTAGAAGAATGAGGAGGGAATTTCATTAAAACCTATCCAATATTGAATGGCCTAGATAGAGTGGATGTGAGGAGGATATTTCCTATGGTGGAGGAGTTGAGGACCAGAGAATATAGCCTCAGGATAGCGGGGCTGATTTAGAATGGAGATGAAGAGGAATTTCCTTAGCAAGAGGGTGGAGAATCTGTGGAATTCATTGCCACAGGTGCTGTGGAAGTCAGGTCATTGAGTGTACCTAAAGCAGAATTTGATAGGTTCTTGATTACGCAGGGTGAGACGGGTTATGGGGAGAAGGCAGGAGAATGGGGTACAGAGGGATATGAATCAGCTATAATGAAATGGTAGAATAGTCTTGATAGGCCAAATGGCCTAATTCTGTTCCTATGTCTTATGGTCTTATTGTCTTAAGACCAACATGTTGCTGTTAACATTTAAAAAAACACACTGAAATATTCTGGAAACTTTTCATCATTGTTGTTTCTCGGTCTTGTATTTTACTTCAGTATTGCTTGGCTAAATATGACACTCTTAACTTAATGATTCTTTAGATTCTAATAGGTCTATTACTATAATTATATTTATATAATGATGCAGTGTGATAGTGGATGGGGACTGTTTGGCAGATCATGCTTTCCTGAGTTTAAAAAAGGAGCACAACATAAATATCCATCTTTCATTGTAATTCAAGATTGATGAACAAAGTTGGGAGAATGGATGATTCTAAATGTGTAATTCTGAAGAATATAATTCTATTAGATGTGATCTAAACATATGACAGCCTAATAATCGAGTCTGAGGAGAGTTGGTACGTCACCAAAGACATTCGCAAATTTCTACAGATGTACTGTGAACTGGCTGCATCACCATCTGGAGGGAGGGGTGTGGTGGCACTGCACAGGATTGAAATAAGATGCAGAAGGTTGCAAACTTAGTCAGCTCCATCATAGGCATTAACCTCTCCAGCATCCAGGACATCTTCAAGGAGTGATGCCTCAAAAAGGTGGCATCCATCTTTAAGGACCCCCATCATCCAGGACATGCCCTCTTCTCATTGCTACCATCAGGGAGGAGACACAGAAGCCTAGTGTTCTACACTCAGTGATTCAGGAACAGCTTCTTCCCCTCTGCCAGAGGATTTCTGAATGCACTTTGAACCCATGAACACTACCTCACTACTTTTCTTTTCTCTTTTTGCACTACTTCTTCTTCAATTCAACTTTATATATATATACACACACACACACACACACACACACACACGCACACACACACACACACACGCACACACACGCACACACACGCACACACACGCACACACACGCACACACACGCACACACACACACACACATTGTATCATAACTTACAGATGTTATTATTAGGTATTGCATTGAGCTGCTGCCGCACAACAATTTCACAACGTACGCCAGTGACACTAAACCTGATTCCAATTCTGACAGAAACGATTTAATTTTTCTGAAATGGCTATTTATATTGAAAAATTCTTAGAACCAAAATAATCCTATCCCATGGCAACAGTATAACAATGCCACTGCAGAAATGTTGGGCTTCTGCAATTACTTTAAAATGGCAAGTTGCTAAATCTAGTGCTGTAAAAAGAACTGTACATTGTGAGCAGTGGAAAATGTGGTGTTGAACAGCTATTGGAGAACTTTGCTGGCTATATCAGATCAATTATTTGTGACCAATTGCACAGAAAGTATCAGGTGAAAATGCCGTAATAATTGTCCCAGACAGAATCTAATTCACTGAGCTTACAAGAGAAAGAACTGATGGAGATATCTGTACATGAGTTCAGACTAATCTCCTGTTTGAGTGGGTAGCATGAGGAAAGCTGCAAGACGTCAGTTCTAATTGCAGCCATCATCAAATAATGTTCACAGATGATACAAATACAATGGAAGTTCCTGCTTTGCTAATTGAGTTCTTAAACATAATGTCCTTTCGAGTCAAACAATGATCTGGTCTGAAAATATTTCATATTTTGTTCTTTAATGTGATATCAATATTCTATAACCATCAACTTAGCATGTTGTAGAAGTAAAAACAAGTGACTGGAGGACTGAACAGGTCGGGCAGCATCTGTGGAGGCAAAGGGACCATCAATGTTTCAAGTCAAGACATTGCATCAGACCTGAGAATGTAGAGGGAGCATAGGGAGTTGCATAAAGAGGTTATAGAGGGGGCTGAGACAGGAGCTGGCAAGCGATTGGTGATTCCATGTAAGGAAAACTTGATGGGCAGATGGAGGCAAGTGGAGGAGAGACAGATAGAAATAGCGACAGAGGCTGGTAGGTGATAGTGGGGACAACAAAGGGCTCCAGATTATGGAATCAGATATATAGAATCCAAGATGGCGGTGTGACGCAGCTTGCAGCAGCCACTCCGGAGTTGATTATCTGTTATTTGTGAAGTGGGGTGCTGTGCGCAATCATAATCAGATGAAAAACGGACATGGGAGCACGGAGGAACATCTGGGAATCTCCAGGAAGCCCTTCTTCATTGCTGCTGCTGCTGTGAGGTCCGGGACTCTGCTGGGAAGAACAGGCCTCCAGTCCTCGGGGTCAAGTTGCCAATGGCCATTGGCGGGGGCGTCTTAATACACTCAGCAGAGGATGGTGCTCGGAGAAGCTGTGCCGGAGGGGATGGTCAGAGGCTCGGAGGTTCGACAGACTTGGAGTCTGCTGCGATCAGGTCGCTTTCATTGTGTGCTGCGTCTGCGAGGCTGAGTCGGGCGGCGCCGTGGAAGTCCATAGCGGGGGTATTCCCTTCTGCCGCCTGCGTGGGATGACGAGTCTATCAGGGACCCTGAGGATTTTTGGAAACTGTGTGGTGGTTTCTTTTGAACTTATTGTCTTTTAACATCTTTGGACTATTTTTACTGTGCCCAATGTCTGTTTTTTTTTTATCAATTATGCTATTGTTTGCACTGTTGTAACTATATGTTGTAACTATGTGGTTTTGTGCAGGTCTTGTAGCTTTAATTTTTGGTCTTGTTTTGTCTGGTGAAATGGAGCTCCTTTTCGAGGAACGCGCTAAGACGGTAGCGTGATATTAATACACAGCAGCCTCTCCGGACTCTGGATTGGGGATTGCCAAACGTTATGTGGATTTTCTGGTGTAGTCTGTTTTGTTATATGCTTTTGTGATATCATTCTGGAGGAACGTTGTCTCATTTTTTAACTGCATTGCATTTGTGGCTTCTAAATGACAATAAACTGAATCTGAATCTGAATCTGAAAAGGAAAATGGTAAGTGGAAGTAGATAAGGAAAAATTGGGAAAAGGGAAAGGTAGGGGGAGGGAAAGGGATTGGGCATCAAGTGGGAAGAAGGAACCAGGTGGAAGAGGAGAATGAATCTGGAAGACCGGCAGCTGGAGCTTTGGGTGCAGTGGAAAGAAGGGTGTGTGGAAAAGGACATGGGTATATCAGGAGGAGAGAGAAAGGAACAGCGGGGTTTCAGGTTACCTTTGATTGATAGATGGGGAGGAATGAACGAATCAGGGACTCAGAAGGAGAAAAGACCCCATGGAAAAACAGAATGGGAGGAAAGGGGAGGATCTGATTGGTGGGATCACACTGCAGGTGATAGAAATGATGAAGAATGATGTGTTGAATGCAGAGGCAGATGGGTGAAAGTTAACGTCTAAATGCACTGTACCTCTCTTCTGGAGAGGAGGTGGGGGAATGCAGAAATAAAGAAAATAGAGGAGATGCAGGTGAGGGCTTTGGTAACCATGGCAGAGGGAAAGACACATCTCAAAAAAAAGGAGGACATTTCAGATGTCCTGGAATAGACAGTTGAGAACTTTGTTCAAGTTCATTTTTAATTGTCATTCACCATACCGGCTGGTGGTGTAGTGGCATTGACACCAGACTTCAAGGCGAGTGCTCCCGGGTTCGAATCCCGGCTCCTTGCATACTTTTCATTCATGTTGGGTTGAGCATCGAGCTAGGCTTTGTAAAATGCTACAAACTCTGCCTCGACAAATGCTAAAGAAACTCAAAGGTTACTGCCCAATGTGTCCCAAGGCTTGGAGAGGGTTGACAATGTACACATGTATACAGCCGATGTACAGCCTGTAATATTCCTGTGGAGCCAAGGAGCAAAAATGCAGTAGCACAGTACATAGCACATAGAATATTTAGTTAAGAAAGCAGAAGAGCATGCAGTCACAAAAAATAATATAACCCAAGTTCCTGATTGGCATGACCTGAAGGTTAATTGTGGCTGGGATGTTGTCCTGCTGCCATGTTTCTACAAGAGCATGCGCACAGTACCTGTATGCTGTACAGCAGCTTTGATATCAATGGGACCCTTCAGCTTGATGGTTTTTAGCAGAAGGTGTAATATCTGATTCAAGCTGTGACAGCAAAGGCCGTAAGTCCCCACACCTAACGATGCCCAAATGGTTTATGTGTTTCGTGAGGATCTGGTTCACTGCACTGAAGCTTCTTTCAACAAGGTAGGAGGATGGAAATGCAATGAAGAACAGCTTAGCTCTTCTCCAAAGACCAGGAAACTCCTTATGACAGTGTGGCCACATACAAAAGCAGACAGTTTTGAAAAGCATTTTTGCTTCTTCATCATTCTGAATTTCAATAATTTCTTCCTGCAAGCTCACATCCTATTCTTCCATCTTGCAAAGAAATGGGTTAATTACCCAGTCTAGATCTGATGGGAACAGAATAAAACCATTCTCCAGGTACATAGCATTGTATTGATGTACTTTCTGTAGATTCTCTTTCTTAGCAGGATTAAAATTCAAGGTCTCACCACCTTCAGATTCATAGAGATTGTGCCGTACATATCTATCCATCATTAATAGGCTAAATTAAAATAAAACATTTGCACAAACTGGGAATGTCTATTGGATGTTGATGACAGCAGCACGTCGACATGAATGGAACGATGGTGTTGCACGCAAAGGAATGGCGCGGTGAAGATGAAGACAATTATAACAGTAAATTTACATTGACAAGAATTCGGATTGGAATCTGAATGTTAGTTGGGATAGAGCTGGTGTTCGGCAAGCTACCTTTTTATTATTCCAGTTGGCGTGATTGACTGATCACGTAAGGTCTCCTAATCCCCAAAGGTGGTTTTTGACCACACGTATGAAGCTAAGGTTGGTTTGAACACCTCGAGAGGAATCCTCGGGGTCAGCAGGTTCACTGATTGGCTCTATTTCACCGTTTGGTTCTGTACAGCACAGTATTGCTGCGTGACCTGTTTCCCGTAGATCTGCAGAGAAAGTTGAGATGATATACTTGACTTGCCATCTGTTAAATTGTATGAACTTGGTCTGTGCCATGAGTCGGGAACTATTTTGCACCCTAGTTGCTAATTTGTGCATCCTCCATAATGGCTGTTTGGTTGGTAAGGCCAGGTGAGATTGCTGAGTTTCAGACACGTTGTGATGATTGATGACTGCTCACCACCTGCAGAGCCATGTGTTCCAGTGCCTCCTCCTTTTTTCGGAAGTGCCTGCTCTATTAATGGTTGGTTAGATCTTGTGCCTCAAGTTAGGGTGCTGCTTACCACCCCCTCACTCCCCAAGAATCTTGAATGCCACCGCCGAATTTTATTTCCCCTAAAGCCCCTGTAGGTACCAACCCCCCACCCCATGAGGAATCACTGGTTTAGACTTCCCCTGTTTAAAGCATGTCTGCTGGTGTTTATCATTTCTATACTGCAGAAATGATTCTGATTGTCTACACTATCCCTGCCTCTCATAGTTTAAAACAAACCTTTCCAGGACCTTATCCCTGCTCCTGTCTATGTCATTAATAATTATATAGATCGTGGCCTCTGCTGTTCATACTCCCCTCCAGATAATGTTCTGTACCTGTCAGGAGACATCCTTGCCTCTGTCTATACTTCTCACAGAAGCACTCTGTCTATACTTCTCACTTCTCATTAAAGCAACCAAAGTATCAAAGACCCCAGACATTCTCTCTTCTCCCCTCTCCCATCGAGCAGAAGATATTAATAATGTCTAGAAGCACATACCACCAGGTTCAAGGACGACTTCCATCCTACTGTTACAAGATTATCTAGTGACCTCACAATTTACCTCGTTTATGGCCTTACCATATTGTCTGTCTGCGCTGCACTTTGTGACACTGAAATTTTATTCTGCATTCTTTTATTGTTTACCTTTGTACTATCTCAATGCACTGATGAGATGAAATGATCTGTATGGATAACATGCAAAACAAGTTTTTCGCTGTACCTCAGTGCAAGTGTCAGTAATTAGGTGATTTACCAACTTAACAGGTCTCTTCACGAGAGCAGGAGGCACTGTGCAAGAGGACATTACTGTTGAGGTAGCCTCACCTCAAGGGCTGCTGTCCTCTGCCATCTCAAGGGTAATGAATGATGCCAATCAAGGCTCACCATTTCATTGGCACCATATCCCAGGGACAGACAAAGTAAAAAACACTCATCATTGTACTAATACACCTTCATTTTGATCTTGAGCCCACTGACATGTTGTCAATGATGGCAGCATCTGGAGCTGAGCAGTGTAGAGTTCCTGCCTCCAAAACAACATTGGTAGCCTTTGAAAGGAGTGACTCTGAGGAATTTAGAATTGACTTTTGTGGTTTTTAAATGTTTCTCAGTCAGAAACATTCAAACTCTATTGAACATGAAGTTAATAATTTAAAACTAATTAGAAACATATTAAGACATAATTAATCAAAATATTAATTATGAAGCATCACTCCCCACTTTATTTTCTCATCCTTTTCCCAATAATCCCCATTGAAATGAACAGGTCTCTAAACTTGCAATTAATATAATTAGCAAAACTTCCAGAGCACAGTGATAAAGTGGGAATATTATTATCAACCACAGAGCACATTAGGATAGTTACAGTGTGTAGAGGTGTATTCCAGGTAACTCTATACGCTGGCCCTTTTTGCTGGTGTTTCCTTGTAGGAAGTGTGCCAGAAACCCCTTTCACATGTGTTTGCTCTCTGCAATGGGAAAGTATTGCCTGCAGAGAAGAAGCAGTTGGTAAAATGCCTTGGCTTTAAAATTGTACAGCTCTTCACTGAAAAAGAAAAAAAAAATTAATAGAAAAATAAAATAACCATTACAGAATGTGCATTTCACATACTGTGATAGAAAAGAGAAGGCATAAAAAGTCTAGGCACAAAATCTCACACAATAATTCTGATGACAAGATGGTAGAAGGGATAAGATTTAAGCTGGGATCCAAACCATGTTGCATTGAGTTTCTACAGGCCCAGAAAAGGATGGAGTTATAGTTGCTGTATAAAAACAGCTGTAAAATACTGTCCATCTGGAAGGATAGCATCAACAAGGTGAAGGGGGAAAGGGATGGGAACAAAAATTGACTACCCACCTCACTGCTTAACATGAAATACAAGATTCTTTCTCAGGTCAATGCAATTTAAAGCAGGTCTGCCCTCGAGCTGGAGATTCACCTGCATTGGGCCCTGTAGAAAGATAGCTGACATCCTTGCACTATTCAAGGAGACAGTTTGCTTCATTCAGGGTTGGAGGAAATTTGTTTTTCAATGTAGACCAGGAGACTTGCTTAAACTTGCTGGTCAAACAGTGCAGTTACCAACGGTAGCCAAATATTCCAAACTAGCACATTCCAAGGTCCAGGACAATGTGCCAGGGTCACACTGAAATTTGAGACAATTGCTATGAAGTCTATAAGGGGGAATACCACAGCTTAAAATTTCCCACCATTGCACGCTGAGTGTCTGTGAGAAGACCAATCAGATTAAATGTTCATGGAAAGGATGTAAAAAAAACTGATGTAATGTTGATATGTTAAATCTTATAATAAATGTCATACTCTGAACAGTAACAAGAGACTGTGTCCTTGGTATACTTTTGCAGAATTAAAGAGTGAAGTGTATTCTGGAAATGTACAGTGAATTAGCTGTTTAATTACTTTAATTCCAGGGTGCTTTAGTAACTGCTAAATGAAACTTGCCACACACAAGGTGCGTAGAATGAACACGGCAAGCTATTATCATCATGGTCACGGATGCTCGAGGTACCAATATCTCACTAAATCGTTGTGACAGCCTGACAGCTGTCATGAGGAAAGTGCACTCCACCTTCTGCAGAACTTCCCACTAAAGTGGCAATGTACGGGAATGTGCCCTAACTTATAACTTCATCTCAAAGTTCTAAGTAAACTTTAGTATCAAAGTACATATATGTCACCATACCCTACCCTGAGATTCATTTTCTTGTGGGCATACTCAATGGATCTATCGAATAATAACTGTAACAGAGTCAAAAAAATATCGTCCATCTTGTGCATTCAACCAGAGTGCATAAGAAAACAAACTGTGCCAATAGGAAAAAAAGTAAAGAAATAATAATAACTAAACAATAAATCTCAAGAACATGATGTGAAGAGTCCTTGAAAGTGTGTCAATGATGGGCAAGTGAAGTTGGGTGAAGTTGTCCCCTTTGGTTCAAGAATCTGATGGCTGAGCGGGGAATAACTGTTCCTGAAACTGGTGGTGTGAGTCCTGAGGTTCCTGTACCTTCTTCCTGATGGCAGCAGTGAGAAGAGAGCATGTCCTGGGTGTTGAGGGTCCCTGATGATGAATTCTGCTTTCCTGCAACAGTGTTTCATGTAGATATCCTTAATGGTTAGGATGGCTTTACCTGTAACGGACTGCACCGTATCCCAATTTTTTATAGGATTTTCTATTCAAGGTCATTGGTGTTACGAGGCTGTAATGCAGCCATTCAATACGCTCTCCTCTACACATTTATAGAACTTTGTTAAAGTTTAAGATGTCATGTCGAATCTTCACAAGCTCCTGAGGAAGTAGAGGCACTCAAATTGCCTTAGGCAATTGGCAGGGCTGATAACAAAATTATGATGAACACGGGGGTTTTGGCCAATGAAATAATTGTTACGGACTTCAGTTGGGAACTAGGCCCGTATACAAGCCTTGACCATCTTGTGTTTCCACTTTCCCAAGAAATGATTGGATTTCAAAATGAAAACACAAGTGATAACCAGGAAGAATGTGAAGCAATTTGGTGAGAATGGAGAAATAGGGCCAAGTATCCTTTGCAGCGTGCTGTATGAAAATTGGGACCTGCTGTGTCTTTAGTGATACGTATTTCCCCTATATCCTTCCAAATAAAGGAAAGTTGTAAGCTCAGCCAGCTCCATCATGGGCACTAGCCTCCCCAGCATCCAGGACATCTTCAGGGGGCAATGCTTCAAAAAGGTGGTGTCCATCATTAAGGACCCCATCCTCTTTCCTCATTGCAACCATAAGGGACGAGGTTATCTGAACTCAGGAACACTACCTCACTACTTTCTTTCTCTTTTGGCACTACTTGCTTTTTAAATATATATATATTAAACAACAGATGTCACAACATATGCCAGTGTTATTAAACCTGATTCTGATTCTGAAAAAATAATGGATGCCTCCTGAATCCTATGATGATTGCTTCTGGAAATTACTAGTACCCACTTTAATAACTGTAATCAATAATGAAATAATGTAATTAATGTAAGAATTGTAAGTCATCAATGTCACAAAAACTTCCAATATTTCAACTTATAGGTGGGTTAATAACTTCAGTAATCAATATGTATTTGCATTAATTGTGCAGCAAGTTTTCAGATTAATAAAGTCTGAAGGAAAAAAAGGTAATTTTTTTTTCTGAAGTTCATTGGTTTGAAACAACAGAGATTTCCAAATCAGTATCCTTTAAACCTTCAGAACTTCCTACTTTTAACTCCTATTTACTGTCAGTAAAATTACAACATCACAATAAATATGACCCAGACCTCTTACATTACCAAATTATAAAAACTGCAAAATATGTCATTAATCATAAAGGTCAGTATTTTTGTCAGGACCTGAGAGGATGAAGAATATTTCACCAAATACAGATTAAAGCAGAGGGATTTTTTTTTCCCAACATTTGTTTTAAATAACATTGCTTACAATGAAAGAACTTCTTTGATAATACTCATTTGTAACTATGTATCATAAGAAAAATGTATTTTGGCCAATATGGCCATGCAAACAAAATTCTCCTTTTGCAACACTGTTATGATTCATCAGACCTTCTGTAGTTGGTTTTTATCCCAAGGAATAAAGCATGATTTATATCCTCATTCATTAAATGAGATTGCAGTGGTGAGATAGCCCTAAAATATAATTGCTCAGTGTCCTGTTGTATGTCAAAATACCATTCTGTGTAAGAGATTTCAACTTTATGATAAAACAAAACCATAACAGCTCTGAATCCAGTGAGACCTGTAGTGAAATAATTTGACCCTCCTGCTGATGTAGATAATAACCACATGGATATATTGCAAGAAGTCTTCAAAAAAATCAAGTCAAACACCATTGCCCTCCTGGCTCTCATTAAATGCAACAAACACATTCACTGTTACCAATAAAGCCAAGTTCTGCATAAAGGCAGCAACTTCATCAATAGTGCAAAATATCATATAATGTCTGTGGATTAGGCTCCTCTGACAGTATGAAGCTCAACTGTCTTTCTAAACTTGCTTCATTGTCATAGGGTTATTTGAAAGAAAGATAAAGAAAATATTAAATATTAAATCACTTATTCTGTGATTGTAACATGCAACCATCTAAAACATAAGTTCAACATTTCTCATGCCAATGTGCGAATCTCATTAATTAATTTATACGTGCCGTTGCACTTTTAATGAAATGTTCAATGACATCTCTAGCTTTGCAATATTTTTAATTCAGGTAAATAACTCATGGTCCCTCATAGAAGGGGCAAGAAATAAATGAATGAAAAGATCTTCAAGGAGTGAACAAGAGTTTGTTCAGCAAAAGAAGGAAGTGAACAGTTTAAAGGATTTACAGAGGGAAATCCAAAATGTGGATCTGGTTGAATGCATGGCCTTCAATATTGGGGCAAAGTTATGGGAGATTCCAAATGTGCTGGATCCGGAAGAATGGAGAGTATGGCGACAGCCTGTGGATGTTAGAGGAAGGACAAAGTGAGACTAAGGGAGAATCTAACATGATGCCAAAATTCTTAAGCCATAGAAAGCATCTATCCAGATGGATCACGGCTTGATATGGCAACTTCTCTGCCCGAGACGACAAGAATTTCAGAGAATTGTGGACACAGCTCAGCACATCAGGGAAATCAACCTCCCCTCCATGGAAGCTGTCTATACATCCTGCAGGTTTGGAAAAGCAACAAACATAAGCCAAGACCTCACCCAAACTGGACATTCCCTCTTCCCCGAACCCCGCACTACACTTTCTCTGTAAATGTAACAAATGATTAGAATCAGAATCAAAATCAGGTTTAATATCACCAGCATATGTTGTGAAATTTGTTAATTTTACAGCAACAGTACAATGAAATACATGATAAATAAATATAGGGAAAAACCTACATTAAGTATATAAATGTCTTAAGTATTTAAGTTAAAATAAGTAGTGCAAAATAACAGAAATAAAGCAGTGAGGGAGTGTTCATGGGTTCAATGTCCATTTAGAAATCGGATGGCAGATGAGAAAGAAGCTGTTCCGGAATTGCTGAGTGTGTGCCTTCAGGCTTCTGTACCTCCTTCCCAATGGTAACAGTGTGAAGAGGGCATGTCCTGGGTGAATGGGGATCCTTAATGATTGAGGCCTGCTTCCTAAGGCACCAAGATGTCTTGGATATTACGGAGGCTTATACCCATGATGGTGCTGACTAATTTTACAAGTTTCTGTAAATTAATTTGATCTTGTGATGTAGCCCCCCACCCCCATAGCAGACAGTGATGCAGCCAGTCAGAATGCTCTCCACGGTACATTTATAGAAGCTTTCTCCTCAAACTCCTATTGAAATATAGCCTCTGTCTTCTCTTCATTAAATCTGTATCACTATGTTGCATCCAGGTTTAGGTCCTCAAAGACAGTGACACCCAGGAACTTGAAATTTCTCACTCTCTCCACTTCTGATCCCTTTATGAGGATTGGTCTGTATCCCCTTGTCTTAGCCTTCCTGAAATCCACAATCAGCTCTTTGATCTTGCTGACATCGAGTGCAAGGTTGTTGCTGTGACACCACTCAACTAATTGGTATATCTCACTCCTGTCTGCCCTTTTGACACCGTCTGAAATTCTGCCAACAATGGTTGTATCATCAGCAAGTTTATAGATGGCAGTTGAGCTATGCCTAGCCACAGTCGTACATGGGTATAGAGAGTAGAGCAGTGGGCTAAGCACACATCCCTGTGAAGTGCCCGTGACAAGGTGGAGATGTTATTTCCAATCCACACCGATTGTGCTCTTCTGGATAGGAAATCAATGATTGAGTTGCAGAGGGAGAGACAGAGGCCCATGTTCTGTAGTTTTTCAATCAAGACTGTAGGAGTGATGTTGTTAAATGCTGAGCTATAGTCAATAAACAGCATCCTGACACATGTACTTGCATTGTCCAGGCGATCTAAAGCCGTGTGGAGAGCCATTGAGATCACATCTGCTGCAGACCTATTGTGGTGACAGGTAAATTACAGAGGGCCCAGGTCCTGGCTGAGACAGGAGTTGATTCGAGCCATGACCAACCTCTCAGAGCATTTCATCACTGTCGATGCGAGTGCCACTGGGTGATAGTCATTGAGGCAGCTCTCGCTGCTCTTCTTGGGCACTGGTATAATTGTTGCTCTTTTGTAGCAGGTGGGATCTTCCAAATGTAGCGGTGAGAGATTGAAAACATCTTGATTACTGCTGCCGGTTGGTTGGCACCAGTTTTTAGAGCCTTACCAGGTATTCTATTGGGCCCTGCTACCTTACGGGGGTTTACCCTTTTGAAAGACAGCCTGATGTCAGCCTCTGAAACAGAGATCACAGAGTCATCAGATGCTGCAGGGATCCGCATAGCTGTGGTTTTATTCTCCCTTTCAAAGTGAGCATAAAAGGTGTTGAGCTCATCTGGTAGTGAAGCATCGCTGTTATTCATAATGTTGGATTTTGCTTTGTAAGGATGTAATGGTCTGCAAACCCTGCCAGAGTTGACGTGCATCCGATGTCACCTCTAACTTCTCCTGGAATTGTTCCTTGGCTCTTGAAATAGCCCTCCACATGTCATACCCGGTTTTCTTCTAGACATCTGGATCACCAGACTTAAATGCCACAGATCTAGCCTCAGTGGTCTACCAACCTTATGGTTCATCATTGGCTTTTGGTTTGGGAATGCACAGTAAGTTGTCATAGGCCACACTCATCCACACGGGTTTTAATGAAGTCAGTGACAATTGTGGCATAGTCCTTTGGGCTGGAAGTCGTGAATTCTGCAAAATTATATTGATTTCACTCTGTACTACCTCAATGTACTGAAGTGATGAAATAATCTAAGGATGACATGCAGAAGAATATTTTTCACTCTACCTCACTCAGTACAAGTGACAATAATAAACCGATTTACCAATTTATTCGCCAACTTAAATTTGAGGTTTTGCTTGACTGCGAGGGTTGATAGATGAATGAGTTCATGCAGAGCACAAACCAGAACTTTGTAATGATTAGGTCTGGACATGGCATCAGAATAGTAAGAAGTTTATTGGCACATGGGCTGATATAGGGCCAAAGGCAGTCAAGTTTCACCCAGCAAAAGCAGGCAGCGTTTGTGAAAGAGATGATTATTTTAGGATCAAACTAGGGATGTAAAGTTCAAGTGCTAAGTTTATGAGTGGCATTGAATTATGGCAAAAGCACCAAGTGTATAATAGAGTCTGAAGTGATGGTTACAACCTTCCCAGCGTTTGATTATTGGATATTTCCTGACATTGAAAACAGGATGATTATTAAACAAGAATGGCAATAACAACTGTTCTCAGCA
Source organism: Hemitrygon akajei (assembly GCF_048418815.1). Classification (NCBI taxonomy): domain Eukaryota; kingdom Metazoa; phylum Chordata; class Chondrichthyes; order Myliobatiformes; family Dasyatidae; genus Hemitrygon; species Hemitrygon akajei. The sequence continues at coordinate 101,495,721 of NC_133136.1, forward strand.
GAAACAATGATAAGATTTAAGTCCTTTTTTCACAATTATCATGATCCAAGCTCTATATGTAAGTTAAATAATCTAATTGTGTTATTCCATGTTGTTACCTGTTCACCAGTACAGTGTATCTACAGTATAAAATATTAGAGATTGAAGGATTTCATGCTCCCATTGGATGACACTAACACATGGCAATAATTTTAATTTCAATTTACCAGTTATATTGTTTAAAATTAATGTTTGATAGGAAGTCAATAAATTAAATTTTAGGATTACCGATAAGATCCTATGTGGAAGTCATACGAAATTTTCACCTTGATCAATCACATACCAGGGCCATATAATCAGAGATTGATTAGCTCGAGACAATATCTAATTCCCTCTCTGACTATCTGGAGAGGGACTGAGATTTAAGCTCAAAATGCTTTGTCAAATTGCATGCTGCAATTTTTACAACAGTGGAATATGTGTTCTTGCTACCTTAGGACATGAGAAAACTTTCATTGCATCTAGCGAAGATGGGTGCTTGCTTTAAATTTAATGGTTTACTTCTTGGATCTTGTAAGTCTAGCAGCAAAATGGAGCCGGCTGCAAAAAGTAAGTTATACCCAGCATTGTCTGCGAGCTGTCAAGTCCTCCAGGACACTAAAGAAAGCAGTGATCTGATAATGCCAATCCATTCAAACCAGATATTGACTGTGATGCTGATAGTCTCCAAGAGACATTGTAGCATTCTTCTGCAACTGTTTTTTGCATCTTGTAAATAGGCAGCTTGCCAACTTCTCTGGATGCTATCCAACAAGGTTAATGAAAAGCTTTGACATTGAAGTTCTTGCCTCTGCCATATTCTCTCACTTATTCTCTGCACCCCTGTGAAGATTGGACCCCTGTTCCTGAAATGGTCCTCTCTGTGGGAGTGCTTTTGCTGATATTACTCAGACCACAAATGTGGCTGATTATGTTGATCAAAATAAGCAATTTTCTGTTACAGGCCCTTATCCACTCCAGCACTTACTGTGATCATTATTACAGAACAATTGCAAAAAAGCATTTCAGCAATGTGTGTATAAAACTATCCATCCCATTTATTGGTCTCTTTGAACAGGATTCAGGATTCAAGTTTATATGTCATGGATACATCAAAACACACAGTGAAATGCATTGCTTGCAGTAACAACCAACCCACCAATCTCTAGGAGATTCAGATTCAAAAGCTCAAAGTTCAAAGTACATTTATTATTGAAGTATGGATACATTATACAATCGTAAGATTCGGACTTGGGCTTGCAGACATTGTGCCTCGACCTTCCCAGTGGACTCACAGAGATTCACAGATTCAACTCCAGCCAGCGGGCCTCAATTTCCAGGCTTCCAATTCAACCCCTGAGCCTTGATTCAAGACACGCTGATCACTAGACCTTGTGCTTTGGAATCGCAGATGATGAGACCCCAAACATTGGGCCTTGAGCTCTGGTTACACTGAGTTGCAAACCCAGGGGGTCATCAGAACTCGTTCCTCCTGCCTGTATGGAACTCTGACACCAGAAGCTGCCAACAGCTTGCTGACATTGTCCACTCTTTGATAGTCCAACATCCAACATCCAGACATGGATGCCTCATGGATAACACAACTTATTACCCTCACATCTGCATTTTGTCTCACATAATGAGCCACACCACATTTTTCACCTCAAGGGATCAAGGTAACTGAAACCCCTTGTGAAGAACATATGCAGCAGCTGAATTATGCATTGAATTCATCCCAATTCTCTCACTATAATATTTAGAAATAGGCAAGAGTAGAAGCTGGAAAAGAATTAGAAAGGAGTTAGCAAGGTGGATGTGCAAACCGGCTCTTACTCAGCAGGGCAAGTGATATGGTGTATGGTGAGGATAGGATCTGTATCACTGGGGTGCTCCTTCCTGTAGGCACATAAGGGCACTTTGAAGAATTCCTTAACCCTGACTCCGTCCTTGATGCAAATGTCTTTGACCCCATCCCACAGCAAACTATTGACATCAGTCTCATCTCACCATTCTCATCAAAGTTGCCGAAGCCTCATGGGCAGCAAGCAGTGCAGCTACTGCCTCGCCCTCAGCAACCTAGCTTTCATTTTGAGAGTGTTTCCCCATTCTCCCTGTTATTGTATAGGTTTAGAATCATAAAGTCATCGGCACTACAGCACACAGGCAGGCTCTATGTCCTACCTAGTCCATGCCAAACTATTATTCTGCTTAGACCCGTCAACCTGCAAGTGGACCATAGCTTTCCATACCCCTCCATCCATGTACTTAGCCAAGCTTCTCTTAAATGTTGAAATCAAACCACACAATCACCATTCATGTTGGCAGCTCGATCCACACTCTTACCATTCTCTGAGTGAAGAAGTTCTCTCTCATATTCCCTTTAAATATTTCACCTTTCAACCTTAATCTATGTCCTCTAGTTTTAGTCTCTTAATCTTAGTAGAAAAAGCCTACTTGTATTTACTCTCTTGTACCCTTTATATTTTTGTATACCTCTACCAAATCTTAACTTAGTCTCCTACCCTCTAGGGAGTAAAGTCCTAACCTATTGAACTATTCCCTATAACTCAAGTTCCGGCAAAATCCTTGTAACTTTTTCTGTAGTCTTTAAATATTATTAATATTTACTCTGGATAATCTGATTTCTGTCACATCCAGAAGGTATGTTGGCTGTTGAGTTATTTGTAAGTTGTTCCTGGTGTGTTGATGAGTTGTTGAATCTGAGAGAAATTAATGGGAATGTGGGGAGAATAGGTTACAATGAAGATTAGTGGAGGAATGAGATTGCTTTCCAAATCAGCTTCTTTCAGTGGTACAGACAGCCCAGCACATCTGTAAATATGAACTACCCATTATTCAGGACATTTACAAAGACAGGTGTGTAAAAAGGGCCCGAAGGATCACTGGGGACCCGAATCACCCCAACCACAAGCTGTTTCAAATGCTACCATCTGGGAAACGGTACTACAGCATAAAGGCCAGGACCAACAGGCTCTGGGACAGCTTCTTCCACTAGGCCATCAGACTGATTAATTCACACTGATACAATTGTATTTCTATATTATGTTGACTGTCCTGTGGTACATACTATTTATTACAAAATACAATAAATTGCACATTTAGATGGAGATGTAACGTAAAGATTTTTACTCCTCATGTATTTGAAGGATGTAAGTAATAAATTCAATTCAATATCGTAAGGAAGTAAGAAAATATTTCATCTGAAGAATAACATGTCCTTGAGAACAACTGGTATCTGTACTGAAGTTATAAAGCTTTGTTGAGAAATAATTCAGGAGGAACTTCATAGTCTTATCTCTCACATTTTGGAAGGACATTTCAGGGTATCTCATAGATGCATAATTTAATCATCTTCAAGAAAGGAGTTAGGTGCAAATATAGTAAATACAGTGCTGTATCCACCATACTTGGCAGGAAAAAACTCCATTGCTGGTGTCTTCAAATAGAAGTAAAAATGAATAATCTTCATCACTTGAGAGCCTTTGATTGCATCCATCAACACATTCAAAATTGGGTGATTTTAGAAACTTATTGGATTCTGGCAGTGTATGTTCTCCCAGCCATCAAGCACATCGACATGAAATACTGTCATAGGAAAGAAGCAACCAATATCAGAGATTCCCACCACCCAGGCTATTCTCTCTTCTCGATGCAGCTATCAGGTAGAAGGTACAAGAGCCTCATGACCCGCACCACCAGGACTCGTAACTGTAGAGAACAATCAGGCCATCAAACTCTTGAATAAAAGTGGAAAACTCACTTACCTCCAGCATTGAAATGTTCCCACAACCAATGATCTCATGTTTAAGGACTCATTATCTCAGGTTTTTGTTATTTATTGCTATTTATTTATATTTGCATTTGCGCAGTTTGTTGTGTTCTGCACTCTGGGTGATCTTTCATGAATCATGGTATACTTACTATTCTATAGTTTTGCTGAGTATACCCATAAGAAAATGATTCACAGGGTTGGATATGGTGACATATATTTACTTTAAACTACAAAATTGTCCCTGTGCTACATCTGTAATGTAATTTTAACAAACAGATCCACCAAAGAGCCAATCTCACTGCAAACTAGTGTCAAGTTAGGCTATGTCATCACCCTAACATTTTTCTCAGTCTTTCTCACTACAGTACCTCAAATTCTGCACAAATCTCGTGGTTTACCAAGCAGTAGTAATCCACTCCCTTCTGTGTATTTCTGAGATATAGATTACCAGCATGTTACAATACTGGACAAATAACACCAAGCTGTGTCAGCAAAGTCTCCGCAAATCCATTGGCAGGAAATGCAAGTGTTCGCTCCCGGGTCAGAATCTAACTGAACTCAGCCTGCTCAAACGGACAGGCCACATCATTCATGTTCTCAAAGTCTACTGGAAATAGTGTAGCATACCCATTAAATTGTGAAGATCCCTGACCTGTATCTGGGATGGCCTCAAGCCCCTGGAACAGGAGCTCGGGGAAAGCCAGTGAACACAAACGACGAGTGCGGCACACTTCAAACTATCCACACACCTGTTCCATCAGGTACTCTTGACCCAATGTTGGCCGAGCCCATGGGTCTCAATTTAACCTCATCAGCAGAATGGGAGAGGAAGTGAATCATCTTTGATCCAAAGGCAATACCTAAGAAGAAGAAATTGGTGCTATGTAACACCTGTGTAGCACCAGTCTTATCACGGGTGGCTAGTTGCTGCACTCTTTGAGAAAATCAAATTACACTAGGTGCTAGTAAGCCATCAGAAGAATCCAGGTATCGGAAGGAGGCAGTGAATAGAAACTACACACATCTGGAGGTAAGGTTTTGTTGATACGAGAAAAAACAATATGTACAAAGTACTTACATGAGCAAGAACAATTCAAAATTCCAACATTCTGTTTAGGTTCCAAATCTTAGATATCAAACCACAACAAATTCCTTTTTAATTAGAATCAGTGAAATTCCTTTATTACTCTCACATAACTAATTAGATCAGAATCAGGTTTATTATCACTGGCATGTGACAGTTCCTGAATCGCTGAGTGTGTGCCTTCAGGCTTCCGTACCTCCTACCTGATGGTAACAGTGAGAAAAAGCCATGCCCTGGGTGCTGGTGGTCCTTAATAATGGACGCTGCCTTTCTGAGACACCGCTCCCTGAAGATGTCCTGAGTGCTTTGTAGGCTAATAGCCAAGATGGAGCTGACTAGTGTTATTCCCTATTTAAAAGTTTACGGACTAAACTTTCCTTTTTACTTATCACTAGTTAGTTCAAGAACCAAATATACTTCCTATACTCAAGTATAATAGTTAACTTTTTCAGTCCCAGGCAGTATATCTACAAGTTAAATTTCAAATTCAGATGTCCCCCACTTTACGAATGTTCGCTTTACGCCACTTCACTTTTACAAAAGACCTACATTAGTAACCTGTTTTCGCATTACTAAGAGGATTTTCGCTTTTACAAAAATTTTTCCCATATGGATTAATGGTTCTTCACTTTACGCCATTTCGGCTTAAGAAAGGTTTCATAGGAGCGCTCTACCTTTGTAAAGGGGGGGACACCTGTTCAAAAATTATATATACACAGTTTAACTCCTTTCGTGACAATTTTCCAATATCACAACTTTTAAACAAAGCAAATCTCATTCAGCAACTTATCAAAGTCTTTGCAAAAATAATCAGTTCTTGCAGAAAATCAAATTTGGATTCTTCGAATGAAAATAAACTTATACATCTAACCGTATTAAATCCTCTGTGTCATTACACATTTCGTTCTCACACTGGTTCTTCATCTTAGGTGGCTCGTCATCTTGTTCCTTGGTTTATTGGATGAAATAGTTTATCATTCACAGAAAGTCAGTTCACAGTGTACAAAAACTTGACCAGATCCATTGGCATGATTTTACAGAACAAATTCCCGACTACATGGTAGGGATTTTGGACACCGGTCTCTGCTGATATTGTCTCATTAAAGCTGCCACATGTTATAGCGGTAGCTTCAATAAATCTTTTATCGCTATTGTCTCTCCTCCAGGGGTTTCACCCTGAGGTTTTCAAGTTAGTGGGGTAAAGGTACTCACTACCAATTCCACTCTTAACAGTTCATGTGTTCAGTTTCTAATCGTTGCCATGTTTCTCTCTTTGTCCGTCCTGTGTCCAGCCCGCCATGCTCTCGCATAGCGTTTTTTTCAAACTCTTTTCTTTTAATTGGTAGACTTCGTTTTTATCACTCTGCAGGTAGAACTTTCTTACATTACATCTTTGGGTTCAATTAATCTGGGTTACAGCTATTTCTTCACTCCTAGGACCAAGGTTGGGCGGGGAGTTGTGGAGGATGGAGGGGCTAGTGGGGACAGAATGCTGGAGGTGGGGTTAGTGGTTGGTCATGGGCTATTGATCCTATCCTTGGAGCTGCATGTGTCAAATTTCCATACTTTCCCCAAAATAGAATGGATTTCTGCGGGGTGCTTTAGTTTCCCCCCCATATTCCCAAAAGAATGCATTGGTAAGTTGATCACTTTAAAGCAGCACTAGGTGGGAAAAACAGAAGGGAGTATGAAAGAGGGTAAGCTGAAGGGTTGCTGGGAAACAAGGAGAGGCGGAATAACGCTAATGGAATTGTCCTGGGATTGAATGGCCCTGTGGCCATTGGCATCGTAATATGTAAGAAGCAGAAGAAGATATTTCCGGGTCTCAATACTTTGCTCCTCCACACCTGGGTTAAGGACATCTTCTTACTGATGGCAGAAAAGCTTAGAATGGGAACATGAGGACTGATTGCAGGATCACACAAGGACCAGAAACACATGTAGAAATGGGAATTAAATTCTGCTTAGGGGGCTGTCCACATTAAAATCTCTGAAAAGAACCAATTACTAATAGCTAAGGAATTTGAGAATGTAATGAGGGAAGCTGAGACTTAATTCATTGTTCTTAGAGGCAGCCTTTACCTAAGTGAGATAGGGACCAGTGTCTTTACTAATCATACCAGAGTAGTGGAGAAGTCTAAATAAACAGTGAGTGAATCTCCATGAAAGATTTTGGGGAAAGGGCATTTAGAAAATTATTATGCAAAACTAGATCAGGGGAATAGGGTTGCTGTATGAGAAGCCTTTCTGACTTGGTGGCTCAAATGATCAGAGCTAAAATAATTCAATAATTCAGTGCCAGGCTTTATAATAATGTGACCAGAAGATGAGAATAAATAAACCTCTGTAATTAGTACAGAATCTTTGTGGGATTGGAATATGTTGATATGGAAAATATGAATGTGTTGGAAAAAGTTCTGGGTGTGTGGTTTGTGGATTCGACTCGAGTTCCTGGTCTCTCCTTTCTCTGTTGGTATTTTGGGCGGCTTTGAATCGGGGTCGCCTGCAGATAGTGAGCACTAAGCTAAACTGAATATGGACTCTTTTCATTTTGTGTATTATATTCTGTGTTTTTGCAGATTTTTTCTTGTTGCCAATTGTACAAGGTGTTTTTGTGTGTGTGTGGGAGGGTCTGATGTTCTCGTTGCCATTTGCACAATTTGTCTTTTTTGTACATGTGCGGGGGGGGGGTTGGTTGATGTGGTTCTTTGAACGGGTTCCATGGTTTTCATTATTTTGTGACTGTCAGTTGAGAAGATGAATCTCAGGATTGTATACTGCATATATACTTTGATATTAAATGCACTTTGAATCCTTATTACCCAATCAAAAATTGGATTTCACTAATACTCGATGCACATGTGGACAGTTTATTAGGCCATTTAGCTTCTGAAGCAGTTTCTCAAGATTGAGGATGATGTAAAATTCAAATATAATTTGCACATTATTCCCTTAAAAGACTGGAGAAATTTAACGTTAAATATATGCAGCATTTTTCCTTCATGAATGCACTGGCTGTGCATTTTGCATAAGCAATACAATACATATCTTGTAGGTGACTTCTCACCCCCAACTGACACTCTTCATGGTAGTTTCAATGCAGAAGCATAGTTGGCCACGGAGATGTGAAGGGAAGTGTGTAGGGGATGTTTGAGTGTCTGTGATGGTAGAGAAGTGCAGGGGAGTTGGTGGGGTACCCATTCTACATCCTTCTGCACAAACCTCACCTCCAATATTGAGTGTGCCCCACGTCATGAATAGTACTGCACAGGCTTTTAAGCCCACAAGGATCACAGCATTTACATATGCATGCTATGATTATAACCATTGGGCACTGTGTAATAGCCAGTGTTGACAACTGCAATGAGTACAGAAGCAAAAACTCTGCAGAGAGCTGAACGGTAGTTCATCAGACAGAACACTTGCTCAGTGACTTAGCCTCGCTTGTCTGTGAGTCAAGGAAGAGTCTTGTACTTCATGACTTTTAAATCCAGTTTATTGTGGATGGTATAAATGAACATTACACATGCTGATGGTGTCTTTTCAAGTGCATATGATGCTGAGCTAGGATATTTCTCTACGTAAAGTTCCAGGGTCCAGTTTTGCATTGGATGGAGCTTCTACACGGGATGACTGAGAAGCATTAAAATGTGCAAAATGGTTTTTATGCAAATATGCCTCCTTCAATTTTCTTATACCCCCCAATCCTTTTGGATTCACTACATTTACAACTGTGCCCCATCCAATAACCCCAACCCCTACTGACCTTCCATTGAGTCTCCTGACCTTATATTATGCCCCCATTTTTCTCACAGCAAGCCGCTAAATGTATCTCTCCCTCATCTCAGCCCTTGATTTCCATGCATGTGTACTCTCACCCTTCCAACCCCACCACCTTTGCCTCAGTAACATGCCCCCAGACTTCTCAAGGCTTTGATCTGCAGCTGTATCCATCTATATTTCTCTATACTTCCATATGTCCAGCATCCCAACCTTTCTAAGTGCCAGTCAGACTTCTGACTGGGATTCTGATCTCTCTTTCTACCACACCCACTAATCTGCTTTTCTCATTGTGAAACCTACAACCTGGGATCTCACCCACTATTGAATATGAGGTGAAAGACCATGAACAAACACTTTTTTGGCCCTTTAGCATCCTTTGTTATAGGGCCCTAGAATTTCTAGCTTGTAAAATTCTTCAGGCCATTGTCAAGGTGGAAACTTGTGGAATGTTTCCCCTTTTATTCAGTCTCAAGCTAGAGGTTATGGTGTTGGAAATAAAAAGCTCAGCTAATTATTCTTATGATCAACAGTGACTCTTTGGTAAACACAAAGTACACTGCAGTTGTTGTGGTCAAATCAACAGGTACAAAAGTTGGATGAGCTCAGCAGGTCGAAACGGATGCTGCCTGACCTGCTGAGTTCATCTAGCTTTTGTAAGTGACTCTTTGGTATTCTCTCCAACAGAGATTCATAAATAATTAGTCATTGTATATTTAGACATACTGTCGATCAATATATTTTCAGATATTAGAGAGATAACATAAGAAACAGAAGCAGGAATAGAACATTCAGCTCTTCTTGCCTGTTTTGTCATTCAGTAAGGTCATAGCTGAACTTTTATCTCAGTGCTGTTTTTCTATTCCTACACTAACCTCATGTCCCTTGATTTCCTTAATATCCAAAAACCAACAATCTCCATCTTGATGAGCCTCCAGATGCCTCCTGGGAAGAGAAGCTCAAAGGTTTATCTCTCTCTGGATGAAGAATTATTTCTCATCTCTGTCCTGATTAGCTCCCTTCTTAATTTAAGGCAGTATCACTTGGTTCTAGATAGGGGAAACCTCTGCATTTCCTCCATCAAACCACATCAGAATTTTTTCATATTTCAAATTGATCGCATCTCATTCTTCTAAATTCAACAGAGTATAGACCCAATCTGCTCAATCTCTCCACAGATGCCAAATCTGCCCATCTCAGCAATCAATCTGGCGAACTGTTGCTGAATTCCCCCTATTGTACTCAAGTGGGAAGGTAAGTTAAGGAAAGAGATCAATTGTAATCTTATGGAATGGCAGGGAACGCCCAAAGGTTGGAAATTCTACTACTATTTACTAGCATCTTGCATAATTTATATGTGATTCATGCCTTCTTAAGTATCCTCGTTTCTTGTTCTGTTCTGTTTCCCCAGCTTCCTTTCCTTTTCCCTCCTCTCATCAACTTCCTCAGTGCTCCTCATACTCAGTATTAGCTCTGCACTAATTATTTGGTACAATGTTTATTTTTAAGATGAAACAAATTCAATACACCTCCTTTAGTATCTGAGATATTCCCATCTTCAGGGAAGGCAGAAAACTGAACACGGCTGCTCCTTTAAACCAGTGTCTTCTCCGTTCCTTCCTTTAGCTTCTTCCTGCAGATTTCTGCACTGCCTCTTTTTTGTTTGCAGAACTCCAGAGAAAACGTCTGCAGGTATCATACAGAGAAATGAACAAAGAGAAAGCAAGTATTCTAAGAGAGAAAGGAAAATATGAAACAAATGGAAAAAGTAGTTTGAAAATTGTTTAGAAGTGAAAATCCCAAGGTGATTGTTACTTCGCCGCTACCCAGTACACGCTCAGTTCTCGCTGCTGCCGTCAGGACTCACACCACAGGTCCAGGAATAGTTAGTATCTCTCAACCATCAGCAAGGGGGATAACTTCACCCAACCTCACTTGCTCCATCAGTGAGGTGCAGAGTGCAGAAGCAGAAGAGTGTTTCAGCAAATAGACTGAATTATGATAAGATAAAACTGAAGTCTATTTAAAGATTAAAGATTAACTCTATTTGCCACGTACACACTGAAATCCATAGTGAAACGTGTCATTTGTATCAAATGAAATCAGTGAAGGTTGTGCTGGAGACTCTGCAAGTGTCACCATGCTTCCAACCTCCACGTAACATGCCCACAACTCACTCACCCTGACTGGAATGTGGAAGGAAGCCAGCGTACCTGGAGAAAACCTAATGATCACGGGGAGAACATACAACCTCCTTAAGAACCCGATCATACAGCTGGTGCTGTAATAGTGACATGCAAGCCACTACAGTACTGTTCCAACTTTCTAAATGTATGCAGCATTTGTAAGATAGGTAACCTAGCAACACACACAGGAATAAACAGGTATGATACTAGAGAGGCATGGTTGTTCATCAGCCAAGGTCAACAACACTCTGGACAACTGGTAGGCTGGTAAGGTGGCGGCATGCTCGAATGCAGCAGCCCTGCGGGGTCCAACCAAAGGTGTAACTGTTCTTTTTACGATCGCAAGACACTGTTGGTTTTCAAGAACAACAGGTATTGCAGAACTACCCCACCGGCAAGCTGCTCGATAGTGGCGGAGTTGGACTTGTGCACAGTGCTGCACCCTGCCTCTGCCACCCAGGGAAGAGGGACTCAGACGGTGCGTGGAGCAGATGCATGATCCAACGAACGGTCATTTTTCTTGCGATCACAAGAACCTGTTGGACAGAGGTAATTTGGAATACTCTGGTCAAGGGTCCATTGACGGGACCGACGGTAAGTGTGCTGTGCACCCTTATTTGTAGCGTAGACCGGGCCTCATGCTGAGGGAGCACCTGCAGCAGCCGCCGATGGTGGCAGACGCCGGAGATGGTGTGGTTTGGCATGCATGCTGGTCTGGGGGACTGGCCCTTTCTGTCGGTACAGCTCTCCAGTTGCTGCTCGGTGAAACACTAGGTGGATTCCGTTCGTCTGCAGTACTTCAGTGGACTGCTACTGGCTTAACTTCCCACGCACCGGCAGCCGACAGGACATGACAATCAGTGACTTGCACTATCTTACTACCATATATACTTTAAATTTGTTTTTCGCGTGACTGGATGTTTACTGCTATCTTAAATGTGCTACATGTGCCTAATGCTGTGTTTGACTGTTCATACTGAGCTTTGCTCCTTGGCTCTGGAGTAACGCTGTTTCATTTGACTGTATTCTTGGGTATTTATGCATGGCTGAATGACAATTAAACCTGAACTTGAACTCTAACTGTAACAAATCTCCCTCTTCTTAAACGTTAATCTCTTTCCTTTGAAGACCACTATGCCATTTACCTCCCAAAATGCTTATTCACCTTGTAACTAGCTTCTTGTGATTCAAGTACTAAAACACTTAGATCCCTCTAAATTCAAAGTATTCAAAGTGCATTTGTCAAAGAACATATAATTTATACAACCATGAGATTTGTTTTCTTACAGGCTGTCAGAAAGCTAGGACCTGAAAGAACCCAATAAAGACCAACCCCCAACGTGGGCAGAGAAAGAGGAGTAACACATAAGTCATGCAGACACAAAGTGAGTAACAACAAAAGCATTCTGAACCAAATTGAGTCCTTAGATCCAAATCCCCAGAGCAGCTCAGAGTAGGCCCAAAGCCTCAGTATTCAGTTCATCATATTAGTGGGGCAAATCGCTGCAAAGTTTGCAGACATGAAGCACAGCAATCTGCAACCTCACAGCCTTAGCATTGCAGAGAGAGGATCCCCCAGTCTATCTGGCTCAGCGTATAAATGATCTGACCAGCGGATCGCACCTCACAGTAGGACCCAGGTCCTGCCATGGTGAATCGCTCCAGGCCTAGATTTTGCTGCCAAAGAAGCTGTTCTTGACAATTCCAAAGCGGCTTGGCACCCAGAGCGATCCAACCTCAATGATACAAAGGTCGGGGGTGTTGTAGATACTGTGGAGGGCTGTCAGAGGTTACAGCGGGACATCAATAGGATGCGAAACTGGGCTAAGAAGTGGCAGAAGGAGTTCAACCCAGATAAGTGTGAGGTGGTTCATTTTGGTAGGTCAAATATGACGGCAGAATATAGCATTAATGGTAAGACTCTTAGCAGTGTGGAGGATCAGAGGGATCTTGGGGTCCGAGTCCATAGGACACTCAAAGCTGCTGCGCAGGTTGACTCTGTGGTTAAGAAGGCATATGTGCATTGGCCTTCATCAATTGTGGGATTAAGTTTAAGAGCCAAGAGGTAATGTTACTGCTATATAGGACGCTGGTCAGACCCCACCTGGAGTACTGTGCTCAATTCTGGTCGCCTCACTACAGGAAGGATGTGGAAACCATAGAAAGGGTACAGAAGAGATTTACAAGGATTTTGCCTGAATTGGGGAGCATGCTGTATGAGAATAGGTTGAGTGAACTTGGCTTTTTCTCATGGAGAGACAGAGGATGAGAGGTGACTGGGTAGAGGTGTACAAGATAATGAGAGGCATTGATCGTGTGGATAGTCAGAGGCCATATTCTAGTTTGCTGATGACACCACTATCACAGTCCAAATCAAAGGTGGTGACGAATCAGCATATAGGAGTGAGGTTGAAAATCTGACTGAGTGGTGACAGAACAACAACCTCTCACTCAATGTCAGGAAGACCAAGGAGTGATTATTGATTTCAAGAGGTACATGAGCTAGTCCTTATTGGAGGATCAGATGTGAAGATGATCAGCAACTTTAAATTCCTCGGTGTTATTATTTCTGAGGACCTGTCCTCGGCCCAGCATTTAAGTGCAATTACAAAGGTAGCACCTCTACTTCCTTAGCAGTTTGCAAAGATTCGGCATGCCATCTAAATCTCTGACGATCTTCTATAGGTATATGGTGGAGAGTATATTGACTGGTATGGAAACACTTGAACATTTGAACAGAAGGCCCTACAAACACTAGTGGATACAGCTTAGTCCATCACGGGTAAAGCCCTCCCACCATTAAGCACATCTACACAAAGCATTGTCGCAGGAAAGTAGCATCCATCATCAGCGATCCCAGTCATCCAGGACATGCTCTCATCTCACTTCTGCCATCAGGAAGAAAGTACAGGCACCTCAGGACTCACGCTATCAGGTTCAGACACAGTTATTACCCCTCAATCATCAGGCTCTTGAGTCAAAGGTCCATTGAAATGTTCCCTCAGCCCATGGACTCACTTTCAAGGACTCTTCAGCTCATATTCTCAATATTTATTGCTTATTCATTTATTATTATATTTTTTCTTTTTGTATTTGCACAGTTTGTTGTCTTTTGGGCACTGGTTGAACACTCAAGTCGGTGCTGTCTTTCATTGATTCTATTATGGTTATTATTCTATTATGGATTTATTAAGTATGCCCACAAGAAATATAATCTCAGGGTTGTATCTGGTGTCATATATGTACTTTGAAAGTGAATTTACTTTGAACATTGAACTTTGAAATCTGGAGACTTCCTTCTCCTCCACTTTACAATCTATCCTGAGCTGGACATTCATCACCTTTTTTGGCCACTGGGCCAGAACCTAGTTTTCCACCATTTAAAGTGCAGCATAAAGGAGAATTACCTTTAAAAGGATTTCATTGCTGTAGGAAAAGGAGAACCATCAGAAACTGTTTGTGTCATGCCTTTTGTGATGTAGAAGGATGCCATTCAGCCCATTCAATCCTTGATAGCTCCTAGAAGAATTATTTCATTAATCCCACTCCCCCCATCTTATTCCCATTCTACCAACGAAGCACAATAAATACCAACTTTCACATTTGTGCCCACATCCAAAGAGAAATCTATGATAAAAGATCCGTGAGTAATTTCTTTTTTGATGAATATTTCTAAGAAGTAAGTCAGGTTTTGTGGCAAAGAAGCTATTAATTTAATAGGGTAGGCTGTTTTGCCTTAATTGTTCCCAGATTGTCATAATTACAACCAGACACACTTCAGACATACTGCTTACTTCTTATGATCCATTTTATTACATCCAAATGTTTAGTAGTAAAGCAAATTAGTTCTGCAAGCTACTCAATTACCTGTATTTGGAATCTATAACAATAGTTTGCTATTTTGCAGGTCAGGCACTGACGAAACAAAATTGCTGGGTATTACTTCATTAGTGAATGAGCCTAACAAACAAGAGGTAGAGATGTTCAATATCCCCAATAGTGCAAGTGCTCTAATGATGTGAACTTCCCTTTTTAAGTGTTATGCACAACAAAGCCATAAATATCTTTTCACATCATCCCTACAATTCCAGGATTTATTATTCAGTTATCTTTTAAAATCAGATTTTAAATTAACAAATTAGCTTTATCAGTCACAAATGTATTACTTTGCATTTTAAGATGAAGATAAACTTAAACCTAATCATAATAATAATTTCTTCTCAATATACAGCAAGACAGATTAATAATATTGTTATAGAACTAAAAAAAGAATCAATGAGTTCAGAGTATTTTTACATGGTGAGTTGATATGAACTGGAGAGCAAGGCTTGAGAGGTTGTGGATTCAAAGTTGTTCAGGAGAGAATAGAATATTTATTAGAAAGAAAAATTGTAAAGTTATAAGGAAAAAGGAGAGCGAGATTTGTCCCCAACATCAGAAAGTAGAGCATTCTTATGAAACCTCTCATAAGCTGAAATGGCATAAAGCGAAGAAGCAATTACCATTAATTTATATGGGAAAACTTTCTGAGCGTTCCCAGACCCAAAAAATAACCTACCAAATCATACCAAATAACACATAAAACCTAAAGTAACACTAACATATAGTAAATACAGGAATGATATGATAAATACACAGCCTATATAAAGTAGAAATAATGTATATACAATGTAGTTCCATTTATCAGAATCGGGAAGATTTAACCAAAACTGATTTGTAGAAAAAAAATCGGCACGTACACACATGCGCACACACCTGCCCACGCAAGGCTTCACGGTCACAGTAGTCTTTCTCAGGGTAAACACAAGTTTAAAGCGGGTGCCTTTTTCCATAAAAGTGAAAATCCTCTTCGGATTTCTTTTGGTGAGAAAAACAGGTACTAACAGGTAGGTCTTTCGTAAAAGTGAAGTGGCGTAAAGAAAACTTTTGTAAAGCGGGGGTCACCTATATAGGTTGATTAAACATTCTTACTCTTTTAAATAATTCATTATCTATATATTGCTAAAACTCTCATGCTCTGTTTGTCTGTTAGTTTGTTTGTCTGTTTGTGACCTCCAACTAGCACAAATGGTGCATTACAACAGCACTATTTTTGGCTGAATTGACTTAAAATTCAAAGTTCAAGTTTATACATTCATATAAAATTGTTCATTCGCCAAAAACAACAGCCCCGCTTTCATCCGAGAGCCGATGTCGGTCATGATGGAAACTGTGACACGAAACCACGACGCACGCGCACGGCCAGCCTCAGCAGCGCCTCACGATGCTCACAGAGCCGATTCCACCTTTGAGTGATCGGGCAATTTTTGCAGTGAATAAAGAAGACGAAATCACACAGTATTTGACATGCAGATATATCAAGCCCTCTGAAGCTGTCGGATCGATACTTGGATTTCCAATTCACGAGAGGGAACCACAGACATCCCACCCTGCAAAAACTCATTTCAGGGAGGTAGCACCATCTATTTGAGGGAGACTCCCAGATCTTCTGGGAGAAGTGGGATGTCTGCAATAGAGTAGCTCCTTAGCAGCTAGCCAGCTAGTAGGTTATATAAGTATGTGAATTATATTCATTATCACACTACCACGTGTTACATATGCACACCTTACTTAAGGTAAACTTGAACTTACATCCACATTTCAGATCCTGCGTCCTCCTCTAAATTAGTTTGATGTTACAAAACATAACATTGGCAACGAGATATTTTTTAAATGAACCCGAAGCGGCTCTGACCTACTGAAGCACAGCGAGGCATTCACACCAAACAAAAACACCATGAATTTTGTTGGATTAAAAAAGTACATGTGAGATATGGTCAAGTTACAAAAAGCAGTGCAGTACGTATTTTTCAGAAAGGAAAACACCATTGAGTATTTTTCAGTCAGAAAACGGACAAAGTTAGGGTTCATAAAGTGAGTACGAAGTGATAATAATCATTAAAAATAGTAGAAATGTTCGGTTACGTCAGAAAAATTGGCATATCTGATTACAAAAAGTAACTGGAAGAATTATACTGAGTTAATTCAGCAATATTTTGAAGCAAATGAAATAGCCAATGAGAAACAAGTACCAATTTTGCTCAGTGCATTGGGTTTAAAGGCATACAGCTTGCTTCAAAGTTCGACTGCTCCAACTAAGCCAGCAGAAATGGGCTTTTCTAATGTTGTAAAAGTGATGCAGGATTACTTAGAACCGAAGCCATTGTTGATTGCAGAGTACTTTAGGTTTCATAAGCGGAATCCCAAATAAGGCCAGTCTATTTCAGCGTAAGAAGCTGAGTTGAAGTGAATGTCTGAGCATTGTCAGTTCAGTGATGGGTTTCACGATGCATCGAGAGTTCAGTTAGTTTGTGGAATCTTACAAGAAAGCGTTCAAAATTGACTCCTAACTGAAGCACGGCTTACATTTAAATGAGCAGTTTAAATTGCTCTTTCAATGGAAACCAGAGACAAAGATGCAATTGAATTGTAGTCAGGAACGAAAGTGAGCGTGAGCAAAATTGTAGTGTCTAAACAGAAACCGGCCTGGATGATCAAATCGTGTTACCATTATTGCAGGGGCTCATATTCACCAAGCAAATACAATTTTACATAGAACACAGAACATGGAAATCTACAGCACATTACAGGCCCTTTGGCCCACAATATTGTACTGACCATGTAACCTATTCTAGAAACTGCCTAGAATTTCCCTACTGCATAGCCCTCTATTTTTCTAAGCACCATGTACCTATCTAAGAGGCTCTTAAAAGACCCTATTGTATCCACTTCCCCTACCACCATCGGCAGTGAATTCCACGCACCCACCACTCTCTGTGTGAAAAACTTACCTCTGATATCCCCCCTATAGCTACTTCCAAGCACCTTACAACTATACCCCTTCATGTTAGCCATTACACCCATGAGAAAAAAGCCTCACAATCAATGCCCCTCATCATCTTATGCACCTCTATCCTCTGTCGCTCCAAGGAGAAAAGGCTAGGTTCACTCAATCTATTCTCATAATGTACTCCTTCCAATCCAGGCAACAAGCTTGTAAATCTCCTCTGCACTCTCTCTATTGTATCCACATCCTTCCTGTAGTGAGGTGACCAGAACTGAACACAGTACTCCAAGTGGGATCTGACCAAGGTCTAATATACTTTGTAGCTGTAACATTACCTCACGGCTCTTGAACTCAATCCCACACCCATAGTTGATGAATGCTAACACACCATATACTTCTTAACAATAAGGTAAACATGTTTAAAAGTGAAACTTGCAGAAAATGCAACAAAGTAAGACACATACAATTCAATTCAATTTTACATGTTATTCAACCATACATGAATGTCTATGAATACAGCCAAACGAGACAACATTACTCTGGGGCCAAGGTGCAAAACACAGCACCAACAGTCACACAGCACAAAGTGTATATAGCACATACAAAACAGCGAGCACATAAAGATATCAGTAAGATACAGCCACACAAAAGATCGTCCAGACCCGAGGCATGAATGCTGCAGTAATCTGCAGTCAATCACAATGTAGCTTGTTTTCTGTCAAGCGAACACTGGGTGTGGGGTGGGGGCAGTTCCAATTCCAGCCTAGATGCCACACCACACCGCCCCCTGGTGGAGCGCACTGGCTGCGATGCCTCTCTCCTGGCAGCTGTAAACTGATGACTCGGGAGCTTGAGGCCTAGTCCACACTACAACTGAGGCCTTGCAGCTCCCCGCCATACGCCAATATTCAGGCAGTTACTTGCAAAATGTGGCTTGGTTTAAGCTGGAAGAGACTTCGAGGAGTTTCAAGAAAGTTGCAAGTATTCAGCTTTTGTGAGTATAAAGAACCAGAATCTACTCAGCGTGTATTAAGATTATTGCAGGAACTCCAAGTGGGAGACAAAAAACTGCTTGTAAAAGTAGATGCAAAGATCAAAACCCAGCTGTTGAATGGAAGGCCGAAAAGGAAGGAGTTAATTGAGATATGAAAATATAGGATTTTCCAGATGATTCTGCAGATGAGGAAACTCAGAGGAGATCAGATTGTAAAGGGAGCAATAGAAGGATTAGTAAGAGAATAATCAAGAATGAAAACCTCACAGCAATTATATCTTTAGGCCCGAATGGGATGATTTAAAAAATTACTATGCTGTGGATGTTTATATATAGTAGTTGTTTTATATAATATACTGTGTATCTAGTTAAAATGTATTCTCTGTCGAGTTGGAGTTTATAGCTAAGCAAGGAGGAGCATTGTGTCTTTAATATTTAAGTAATGTTGTATATATGTTGATCAATTATTTTTGTTTGTTTAAATAATTCCTTACTGGTTATATGTATAATTACATTGTCATGCTACATGATACATGCACACCTTACTTTAAATAAACTCAAAGTTAGACCTGCATTTCGCGTTCCAATGTTTTTTTTTGAATTTGTTTCATGTTTTGAAGTTCCAAAGCATAAAAGCCAACTCTTTCATAATGGTGTCTGGGGTGACTCCAGCAAAGAGCAAATCTCAGGAAATTAGGGGATCAGCAATCTGCGGTTGATGGAGCCTGGCAGGTCAAGAAGTGTTTTCTTCAGTGCTTCTCCACTGTAAAACTTTTCAGTATACAGGGCCCAAGAATGGACCTTACATGCTTGGCATGTTGAATGGACTGATTCTGTCATGTGATGAGGGGAAGATGGGTGCTGTGGAAGTAGCTTTGGCAAGAGACTTCAGACAAGGGACAGCTGGGTCAGTAATAGGTGGGAATTCCAATTGACTGGCCAGGGTTTTGAGGGAGAATCAGGATTGTAATCAGTTTATGGAATATGTTGTGGTGAATGGTTGTGGGAATGGGGTAGACTGGGATTTCCCAGATGGAACAATTGCAGGGAATAGGATTAGCAAGAAGCAACTATCTGGACAGCTTTCCAGCATTAAGAAGCTTCCAGATATTTATTTTAACCAAACATTTTTGCTCAAAAAAATTAATTGTGTAGAATACCTAAACTTTGTGCTGAGTGATAAAATTTATAGGCTGAGGCCTTAATTAAACAGCTGAGATTTTTTGTTGGATGATTGTTTGTATATACACCAAATGCTCCATGGTATTTATTATATTCAGTACTTTAGTACTGCATTCTTTTTTCTATAAATCAACTTTGCATGAATCATAGAATAAAAATAAATTGAAATTGAAGGTAACATTTGCTCTGTATTAAATTCTTTCATCTTTCTGGCGTTTCAGTCATATTTCTGATTTGCTTATTCACTAAACTTACTGAGCACATGCTGCTCGGTCCCAGAGGATATCTTTACAAAGGTATTTTATTGTCTGATTCTACAATTTTGGCAAATTGTGTGATGTGTCTGTAGATGGAATGGTTTATTGGGTATAGAAGTTAAGACATAAAGCCTATTCAGTAGCCAATATGATGAGTGGAGGAAAGGGCCTGTAAGAAATGTCTGAGGGCATCTGCCCTTCAGGGCTAATTAAGGCCTCAATACTACTGGAAATTAGATTACCACACCAGAAAATCTTGCTTTGCTTTTGGATACTTGTCCTGTCTATCTCTTTAACTTTATATAGTATTCACTCTTGTCTTTTGAAGATATTCACAAAGCCATTTTTTTTCTCATTTGCCCCTTAGCTACATTTGGGAATATCAGCTTCCTCCTGTCACTTCCATTATCATAGAACCACTTTCTAACCAGCATCATAACCTCACTGCAGAAACTCCTCAGGGTGGTATCCTAGACCCAACCACCTTCAGTTGCTTTATCAATCCATGCTTTATCATGTCCTTCCAAGGTACAGTCAGAAGCTGATGGATGTCCTACGCCTGCATGCAACAAAACCTGGACAACGGTCTTTTCTAGAATATAAAGCAAGTAAAATTCATGCCATAATTGTGCTTGGTGTTATCCATCTGCAACTAAAGGGAGTCTAATCACCTATCCTTCAATGGCTGAGTCAACTATAATAGCCATCCTGGGTATCACGATCGACCAAACACTCAACTGGACGAAAGTCATGGTTAAATTTATTGCCATATGCACCAGTGCATACATATATGTACAGGTGTAATGAACATTAATATCATGGCTATGAGAGTGGATTAGAGGCTGGTTAAAGTGACTCTCCTTCTGACGGCCCTAGGCCTTTACACTATCTGTAAGGCATGAGTCAGGAACGCAATGGACTTACAAACATGAGTACTAAATCAACAACTTGACAACACAGGGACAAATGCTCACTTGATTAGCACCTCATCAAACTCATAAAAATTAATTTGCTCCACTACAAGTGCAGAATGGTTACTGTGTATATCATCTGAAAACTACAATGCTCAGACAGCAAGAAGGACAAGGATAGCAGGTTCAGGAATGCCTTTGAGTAGCTCCTGTTACGTTCCCAGTAACCAGGAGGGGGCTGGGGTCATAACACTCCTGAACACTGGTAGATAACATAAAAGAATCTTACTGGTCATGAAGCCTACAATCCCATTACTGTTTCTCTGGTGTTGAGCAAACACACCATGTTATGGTTATTGAAGATTCATTGTATGAAAGCAGAGTCACAACAACAATTCACTCCATTTTGACAACATGGCTCTAAAGCAGCTGCACCAATAATGCCTTAGCGCTTGTTACTTTGCAGAATTCACTTTTCTTTTCTAAAGCTGTCACTGACAGTTCACTAGTAAATCCATTCCACCGGCATCAGTGAGTTTTATTGACCACTAACTTTTCCAGAGATATTGCTCTTTATTCAGGCACCATAAACAAGGTTATAGTTGCAAACTTAGGTCATATGCAGTCACCAGAATCCTATCTTATTGGAGACGGCAAGGTAAATTTGGGGGCATACCTAAAAGGCTCACATCTAGATAAAACAAAAGATGAACTGGAGTCCCAGCCTTGATGAAAGATGGACTTCAGTGATTTGTCCTATTAAAGAGCTGTTACTTCAAAAATTCTACATCCTGTTCTTTTGGGGTTAGTGTAACCATTCGTTCTAATGCTGTTGGTGAAAGTCACATAAAGAGCAAGAACTTAAAATGGAAGTTTCACTGAGCAATGCAATTCAGTTTCCCTGTGTAAATTTGCACAAAAACTTACATATGGTTTTGGTGCAGTGCTCCCTGTTGTTATATTACAAAACTTTGTACAACTATCACCATTCACCTCAGCAGGTACAACCCTGAAATCAGCTGTCAACGGGCTAATGCAAGCAGTATCTTCCAAATACAGGGCAATGTTACTATTGAATGTATAGATGGTAAAGGAGAGAGAAAATGGGCCCATGTTGTCAGGGAGACATTGACACATTGAACAGTGAAAGGAAGTGACAGTTATCCTCCAGTGGAACTGCCAGGCTGAAATTCAGTACAGAGGTCTCTGTAAAGACACGAGTGCAGTAACCACAGTTAGTGTCTGTGACACATCACCTCTAGCCCCTCCTGTGCACTGAAGGAAAATAAAATGAAGTTTCTTCTGCTTTTTATATCATTTGTCAACAGTGAACAGTAAATTGTGAGATGTGGCAGTGATTAGCTACAATTATCTGGAATAATTCTGAGACCAGGAAGTTGAGTATGGATGGTCATGACCTTTATGTTCATGGGCACAGCAATCAAGTTATATATGTGAGATTTTACTTGAAGTCAAATGTGGCCAAAGATTTTAATGAGGCCAAAGAATTCATTTTAAGCAGCACTGTTTCAGTGGTAATAGGGTTCATAAAATCTGATTGACCTGTGAAGGATATCCTTTACCAAACAGTAGAGTTGAAAGCCTCAATACATGCAAAGTTTACATCTTGCATCACTGCAGATCATTAAGGTAGATGGCAACCCTACAAAGTACAGATCTGTTATAACCCTTGGCTAGGAGAGAAGTAATTTTACTGAAATATATTAGAGAAAAAAGAAAGATTAAAAAAGAACTGGACAATTTACCAGTTTGCAAATGTGTCCATATGGTTTGCTGAGTACAAGCATATTATTTTTGTTTGTTTGGCCAATCAGAGCACATTTCCTCATCATTTGAGAGCACAATCTATAACGCCTCCTTTAATGCTTTCACTCATGACAATGCATCATGGGTGCTATGTGAATTACTGATCTACTGAGTGGGAGAAATAATACAGAAGTGACACTTCAAAATATCTTTCAGAATGATTACTTATCAATTATCACTTATCCTAATCCCAAGAAACCAGGTAACGTCAGACATTCCTGTCATCAGCGACATACAGCTGGGCATCTCAAATCCAAGCTCTTAAAGACCATTGATCACAAACTCCTCTCTGAAACAGTTTGCTGTCCTCTCCGTTATACCGACGATGGGTTAAATGTGCCTGTACTGAGCACCCTTGAAAAATGTGCTTGAACTGAGCTGTTAGCACAGGTGACCTCTGCGTTAGAGCCACTTGAGTTATAGAATTATATCCTTACAGAGTTCAGATACAACAACCCTAAAATTTGAGATATGGAATAAAATCCACTCTCACAAAATATGTGTGGGTGGAAAAAAGTAAATAAATCAGCAATTTTTTTTCAACTCGTGTTTCTTGACACATGCACAAATGACATACATGGCTTCGTGTTATGAAGAATCCATTTTCTAGGAACATAGAATATAGGTCAGTATAGCACAGGAACAAGCAGCTTGTTCAATAGTGTTTGTCTGAATCAGTTTAACGAGTAATTGAATGCCTAACTAAGCTAATCTTTTCTGCTTACACAATGTCCACTAATATACCTCCATTCTCTGCACATACAAGTGCCTCTCTAAGAGCCTTTTAAACACCTTTGTCTTCCTTGTCACCATTGGTACTTCAGGCAGTGTATTCCAGGCTGTTTTGTATTTAGTGTTTCAATAATAGTTAATTAATCTTGTGTGTGTGTATATATATAGTATAATATAAAATGTAAAATATAAATAATATAACAAATATATGTATATATTTTATTAAATGTATACATATTTTTGATTAAGCAGTCTTGTTTGTTTAATACACACAGGGTGCTGGAGGAACTCAGCAGGCCAGGCAGCGTCTATGGAAAAAAGTACAGTCAATGTTTTGGGCCGAAATCTTCGGCAGGACTGGAGAAAAAAAGCTGAGGAGTAGATCTGAAAGGTGGGGGGAGGGGAGAAAGAAATGCCAGGCCGTTGGTGAAACTTGGAGGGGAGGGATGAAGCAAATGGTTAGGAAGTTGATTGATGAGAGACAGAAGGCCATGGAAGAAAGAAGAAAAGTAGGGGAGGGGAGAGGAGCCCCAGAAGGAGGTGATGGATGGGCAAGGAGATAACATGTGAGAGGGACAAGGGGATGGAAAATGGTGAAGTGGGATGGGTGGAGGCATTACTGGAAGTTTGAGAAATCGATGTTCATGCTATCAGGTTGGAGGCTACCCAAACAGAATATAAGGTGTTGTTCCTCCAACCTAAGTGTGGCCTTATCCCGATAGTGGAGGAGGCCATGGATGGATATATTGGAATGGGAATGGGAAGTGGAATTAAAATGGCCATCCATGTTTTCATCCACCTCATTTATATAACAGAGGTCCTACAAAACCCAACTAGTCACAGGCCTCCATCCCAAATGAGTCCCATCAACCTTTAAACTCTGTCTTCTATGCACGAGTCAATTTCGAATCAAATTCATCGTAAACGTAGTGTGAATTAACCATGTCAAATGCCTGTAGACAACACCCACTGCTCTTCCTTCCTTAATTGCTTTTGTTACAGTACTGTGCATAGACATAACTAAGGTGTCTAAGATTTTTGCTCAGTACTGTTTTTGTCAACATGGAGTGGAGAGTGAGTTTGCAAATCTGGAGGGCGCAAAAACCGTTGGGGATGGTGTATGGGACAGGTGGCAGAGAAAAGGTGCTGGGGAGGGGGTGGAGTGTTTGCAATCACTGTGACACCAGGCAAGGTCAGCTGGTTTCAAATAATTGGTTTATTGATCATTATAGAATGTCACTCTGGTGCTTTCTGCTCTGTCCCCGCTCCCAGGTTTATCATCATTCATGCATATCATGAAATCTGTTTTACTTTTTGTTTTCCACGGCAGCAGTACAGTGCAATTCATAAAATTACAACAGTTCTGTGCAAGTCTTATGCACCCTGACTATATTTATGTCCCAAGACTTTTGCACAGTACTGTAATTTCTCACAAATCTCAGTCAGGTTATCAAGACAAGACCTACCTGCACAAAATCCTCAATCTATCCCTAAGTAGGTCATAGTTTACCATGTGCTCAAACATTCTATCTCGAAGAATCTTCTCCATCAGCTTTCTTATCACTGAAATGAGACTTTCCAGTCTATAGTTTCTAGGATTATCTTTGCTTCCTTTCTTGAACAAAAGAATATTAACTACTCATCAGTCCACTGGGTCAGAAGATAGTAAGCATACAGTGATCTTGAACATGGTGCCAACAATCTCATCTCTTGCCACTCTCAATAACATTGGGTATAAAACATCAGGCCCTGGGGACTTCTCCAACTTAACGTTCTTTAAGAGACCGAACACTAACTCTTTCTTTATCTCAAAGTGTCAAGCACATTAGCACAGTCCACACTGATCCTCCCTGTCTTTCTCCTTAATAAATTTCAATGCAATGTACTCACCCATGTTCTCCACTTCCAGGTACCCATGTCCCCCCCCCCCCCCCCCCCCATCCATGAGTGATCCAACTCACTCTCATTATCCTCTTGCTCTAGTGTTTCACAGCAGGTGGGGTGGTTCAGATGACCTGACTGAAAATTAAGGGACACAGAGCTAATGCGGAAGGGTAGGTGGTAATGCACTTTGAGAGGTGCAATGATCTGTGGGTTGCTGGTGACTGATCTTAGGCAGTAGAATTATTTCACAGACTCTGATGCTGCTGAATCCTGGCATGACCGTCTCTGCCTATCGGTATCAGCGGTTCTCCCCATTGGATCTATCCGTGTCTGCACTAAAACACCACGGTTAGTAATTGATCAGAAACATCTCTAGAGAGACCCAAGCAATGGAAAGCTTGTTTCCACACCCAGCAGGTGCTTAGTGAGTGCTTAGGTTGGTCTACGATCCTCCAGCATTTTGTGGGTGTTGCTTTGGATTTCCAGTATCTGCAGACTTACGTGTGTTTTTGATCTATGATTGCTGTTGATGCTGACCCCTGCAAAATTGTTATAATTTAGTGCAGCCTCAGGTGACATACCTACAGAGAATATCTCATGTTTCTTGGTTCTCAGATTGCTGGGGAAAAGTAAGTGCTGAATGTTGCATTTGTGCAGGGTATGGAAAGTTGCATGAAAAAATGGAACTTAACTGCATGAACTAATTACTAGCCAAATATGTCCAGATGTGGCCAAACCAGAGTTCTATAAAGTAGAAATATTACCTCTTGACTTTTGAACTCAGTGCCTTGACTAAGCACTCAATAACCATTCTTAACTATCCTATTGACCTGTGCAGCCACTTTCAAGGAGCTATGAACTTGGACCCCAAGATCTCTCTGCTCAGCAACACTGTTAAGAGTCTAGACCTTATCAGTGTACTGTCTCCTTGTATTTACCCTTCCAAGGTATATATCATAAACAGCAAAGATCACTACGGAACACCACTAACTGCAGACCTCCAGCTCTAACGTCCCTTCGACCACTTCCCTCTGTCTTCTAAGTACAAGCTGGTTCTGAATCCAATCAGCAAATTTGCTGCTGATCCCATGCATCTTAATCTCCTGGATTAGCTTCCCATTAGGGATTTTGTCAAAGGCCTTACTAAAATCCATGATGTATCTATAGAAATCCTTGGGATTCACATTACCTTTCAAAGACGTTTCATGCCTCCCGCCCCGGCTTTCCTCATTCTCGTGCATTCTTTTCGGGCTTCTTTATATTCCTAATGTGCTCTGTCTGATCCTAACTTCTGAAGCTTTACGTGTTTCTCTTTTTCCTTCTTGACTAAATTCATCACCTCTCCGGACATCCAACGTTCTATTATCTTTCCAACCCTATCCTTCCTTCTAACAGGAACATACCTTTCCTGTACTCTGTGAAATTGATCATTAAACACCCTCCACATGTCTGATGTGGACTTGCCAGAAAATAGATGTTCCGAAGGCATTTCCTTAGTTTCTGCCTAATGCCCTCACGATTTGCCCTACTCCAATTTTGGACTCTCCAGCAAGTATAATACCTATCCTTACCTATAACTATCTTGAAAGTTAAGGAGTAGTTGTCACTGGTCCCTACCAGCTCTCCCACTGGAAGGTCTGTCATCTGGCCAGGCCCGTTATCCAACACCAGGTGTAGTATGGCCCTCCTCCTGATGGACCGTCCACATATTGATTTAAGAAACCCTCCTGGATATACTTAAAATTCTGCCCCATCTAAACCACTTGCACTAAAATGGTCCCAGTTTATATTAGGGAAGTTAAATTCCCTCATGACAACAACCCTATTATTTTCACATATGTGGTATTTCCCTAATCTGTTTACATATCTGTTCCTCAATGTCCCAATGGTTATGAGGTTTAAATCTTCCCAAGCAGAATTAACAAACCTCCCAGTTCAGGTACAACCCATCCCTCTTGTACAGGTTACCCCTTCCCCAGAAAAGGTTCCAATGATCTGAGAACTTGAAAGCCTGCCCCCTGTTCCATTTCATCAGCCACTCATTCATTGGTGCTATTATCACATTCCTACCTGCACTAATCTGGAGATCACTACCTTGGAGATCCTTTTCTTCAGCTTCTTTCCTAGCTCCCTATACCCACTGCATAGGACCTCTTCCCCTTTTCTGCCTGTCATTGTTGCCAGTATGTACCCCGACCTCTGGCTGCCCACCTTCCCCCTAGAGAAAATTCTACTCCGATACATCCTGTACCCTAGCACCCAGGAGGCAACGTAACCAAGGCAACTTGATGTCTCCTTTGCAGACGTGGAGTCTCCTGTCTGTTCCCCTGACTATTGAGTCCCTGATCATTACCGCACTGCTTGGATTTACCCTTCCCTACTGAGCTCCAGAGCTGGCCACAGTGCCAATCGCTTGGCTGCTGCTGCCGTGTCCTAATGGGTCATCCCTCCGGCAGTACTGGTCGCTGAGGGAAACCCTACACTGACTGCTTAGTCCCCTGGTGGAATACAGGTGCAGACTGATGTATCCCTGAAACTAAGGAAGAGTCACTTCATCAGCTGCATGCAATGTGGCATTGGATGTAGAAGCAAGCCAGCTAATCCCATGATATTTTGTGGATATCTACAATAGACTCTCATGAGATTCAAAATCTTCACCTTCATGGCTCCTTTGGTCAGGGCTAAAAAAAAAAATTCTGAACTAATAGATTTTCACAGCTGTGTAATATTTCCTCCTCACTTCTTCCTAGACTCCTTGGAGAAACAGGTGTTACCTCTTAATCCTTCACCATTCCACATGTAATTTAGATTCCTTTTCGTGTTCTTTTTCCTGCAGCAGGGCAGCATGGTAGCATAGTGACCAGCACAACTCTTTGCAGAACCAGCGACTCAGTAATTCCATTGTTGCCTGTTGTACGTTCTCCCTGTGACCTCAGGGGTTTCCTCCCACAGTCCAAAGACACAGCATTTGGTAGGTTAATTGATCATTGTAAATTGTCACATAATTAGGCTAGGGTTAAATCAGGTGGAGTTGGGCAGCATAGCTCGAAGAGCCTACTCGCGCTGTATCATAATAAATAAAAAATAAATAAATAGAAGGCAATCAAAATTAGTTCCAAATCCCATTGGAGCTAGTACCCATTTGTGACTTAAATCCTCAAAAAAAGTATAATTTCTATTGGAAATTCGCTAATACAAATCAAATACTGTAAATTGTAATGATTGGGTCGTGCTGATGAAAGCCCCCTTAACTTCCAGACTCTAAACTATCCAGTAGCATGGATGGTTCCACAATGAGATTCCACCAGAATGAACTGCATGAAATGGCATTAGAATCATCTTTCAGGCATTTCACTGGCCTTCTCTCTCTAGGACTTAGATGATAGAAGGCAGAACGCCAGCTGCATGGGGAAATATCGTCACCTTTCTGTCATCAGAGAAACATTGACCTTATGTCTCCCACCAAGTTTAAGCATGAACATAGTGCTTGCCCATTCTTTAAAGCCAGCATCAAAGCCAAAAGATACTGTTCAGATTCAAGCCGCTAAGTTAATTGATTCATCTTTCTAAGTAATTGTAAAGGTCTGCACCTATAAAATTAGTTCCAAATATTTATTGATTTATTGTGAAAATACAGTATTAGTGACTTTCTTAAGTTTATTATCAAGACATAGTTGGAGAAATCCTTACTTCTTTGTCTGAATGCATTATCTTAGCACCCACCTCCATAAAATGGAAGGCAACACACACAAGATGCTGGGGGAAGCCAGCAGGTCAGATAGCAACTATGGAAATGAATAAACAATTGACGTTCAGGACGAGACCCTTC
Organism: Hemitrygon akajei; assembly: GCF_048418815.1. Taxonomy (NCBI): domain Eukaryota; kingdom Metazoa; phylum Chordata; class Chondrichthyes; order Myliobatiformes; family Dasyatidae; genus Hemitrygon; species Hemitrygon akajei. The sequence goes on from NC_133136.1 coordinate 101,525,024, forward strand.
TTCAGTACTGGAAAGGAATCGAGGAAGAGCCAGGATAAAAAGGTGGGAGAGGAACTTTCCCCACATGTTGTTTCAGTGGTCAAATGACAACTAATAGGCAAAACATTCATTGAATGGCTCTCGGCGAACCTGAGAAATTCCTGCGTACGAGCAACTCTGCCTGATTTCCAGCTGATATCCACACTATACAGCAGTAAGATAAGCTTTGGTTTCACCACTTGTTTTGCCACCTAATTTTTCAATCACAATGCCCTACATTAATAACTTTGAGAGAAGACACAAATCAGATTATTGAACAATTCAATCCAATGTGTCTGGAGCAGAAAAGCCATCCGTCTAATCCTAGGACCATGTTATTTCCCCAAGGTCTGCTTTTCTTTATTTTTTTCTCCCATTATTCTCTAATTCAGTTTAGATTAGAAGATTACTATTGAACTTCCTTCCAACCCTTTTCTGCTAGAGCATTCTGGGTCATAACTTTCCACATGCTGCACCTGGAGCCTCTGCATTTCCTATATATATATATATATATATATATACATGCCCTCTCATTATACCTTTTGCAATTGGAAATTGTTTCATCCTATGTACTCTCTTAAAATATTTTTACGCTTTGAACATATTTATCAGATCTCTTAATGTTCTCCCAAAGGATCTCGGTTCCTCCTGCTAATCCTGGTGCCAATTATGTGCTGACTGTTCCTTCAAGGTTTAGTGAGTGTCTTGCAAAGAGGCTGGGAAATGAATGTGCACGCCCTGGTTAAACAGGGGGCAGTGTTTTGAAGCCTGGTGACATGAGCCAGAGCCCATGGAGTATTGATCAATTTCTATGTGTGTGGTGCAGCATATGAATGTTAGCTGTGCCCCTTTCATTAAAAGAAGCATCATTGCAACAGAGTGCCGGGCTCCTAACTTGAGTGAAACCATTCCTCCAGAATTGCAGTGTGGAAATTCCTGCTCCATCTTGTGTCAGTGTTGATGAAAACATGTGCAGAATAAAAACTGACAGAGCTTGTGTGCACTGAACAGCAGACGTAGGGTACACTAACACAACTAGCCCACCAGAATGTCTGATCTAATGTCTGCATCCGATATGATTTCTTTCAGAAGTGATCTCCTGAGCAATCGACTCTGCGTAAGATCATAAGTGGATCACGGGCAGCACCGATCCCGCAGCACTTTACAGGGCAGTTCCCTGTGCTGTTGTAGGGAGTTTAGATGTTCTCCCCCACACTGCGTGGGTTTGCCTCAGCTGCCCTGGTTTCCTCCAAAACCAGACACTCCAGTGTCCTCCGGTTGGTAGGTTAATTGGCCGTTGTAAATTGTCTGATGATTAAATCGGAGGAATGCTGGGCAACGCAGCAAAAAGGGTTGGAAGGCCTACTCTGTGCTGTACCCTAGTAAACAAATAAATAGATGTTGCACGTAAAACAATCGTGCAGAAGTTCCGTGGCCTGCGCTCCAGTTCACTGTAAATGTGTTACCCTTGTTCTAGGTGTATATCTTAGGACAAATAATGAAAATAAAATCAAAGTCAAATTTGTAGGCATTTACTGAAAGATAAGCTAACTATAGAGCAGCAAAAATGGGAGATTTCAGTTGTTGTAACATGAAATAAATAAGAACAGTGGGAAAGTCAGTTGAGAAGAATTCTTGAAAAATGTACATGAGAAACTTACTTAATCAATGATTTTCCAGTTCAGCAATGAAGGAAACAATGTTGGACGGCTTCTGCGGAATGAATTGGAGAAAATCAGGAATTTTTCAATGGGACAGTATCTGAGAAATTGTGATCACTATCTTCAGAGCAGATGTGGAAGATGGCGAGAAATGTTCAAGCATTAAGAATATCACTGAAGCCTGGGTAGCTTCCCAAAGTTGAACAGGAATCCGGCACAGGTAAATTGGAATGAAAAGCTGAAACCAAAGGAATAGTTAGGAATGGGAGATGTTCAAAGAGGAGATAGATTGGGTGCATGAGGCATTCCGTTGAGATGTGAAAGAAAGGCACCTAAAGTCACTTTTTCCTGGATGGCTAAAGTTGTACTGGAACAAATGGGATAGAACTAGATTATGTGCACTGGAAATGTAATGAGTGATTAACTTAATGCAAAATTTATATTCCCAATTTTGTCACAACGTCTGTATCCAGACAGTGCTAACAGTTTTGTTTATTGCCTCGGTGAACATTTAATTGGTCTAAGTTTGGCTAGCACCAGTTGAAAATAACTGGTGCTAATTATATCCATGCTTGCACCTCTTAAAAAGGGAGGTGTGCTGTGAGTGAAACAAGTTGTGTCAATATAGCAAATATGGATGCCATAGGTGTCCTGCCCATTCCTCACTGTCCATTTCACAGATACAGCTCTTGGTATCTTTGTCATTGAGAAGTATTTTTTTCTCCCCATTGGGACACTAGAAGCATTCCTGTCCCTGATCGAGAAGCAGTGAGAGAGATTAGCAATTAAAACAAGCATTTTAGGAGTAAAGACATAGGTGCAGTATCACAAGAAATTGAATGACCTCACACTCATAGTCAAGGTCAGTGAATACATCAAAAATATCTTATTTTTCAGCAAAAAACCTCCATTCTCCCTATTCATTCTTACAAGTAGGTAGGATGGTAGCGTAGTGGTTAACATAATGCTTTATAATACAGGCAACCCGGGTTCAATTTCCACCAGTTTGTATGTTCTCCCTGTGACTGTGCGAGTTTCCTCCAGGTGCTCCGGTTTCCTCCACAATCCAAAGACATACCAGTTTGCTGAGTTAATTGGTCATTGTAAATAGTCCCGAGATTAGGCTACGGCTAAATCGGTGAGTGTTTGGCTGTGTGGCAAACTAAAGGAGTCCATCTCCACTGAATATAACACATAAATGAATCTGTGTTTCCACTGCTTGAAGAGCATTTCTGTGCCAATCTTCACTATGTAATTGTAAACAACGATGTGCAGATCATCCTGTGAGATCATGAAATTTCTGTCTATATACAGATTCAGTCTCCTGGAGCAAACTATTGAAGCTCCCTTCTGCCATAGCCATCTCCTGATGGATCTGGTGGGCATGTCAGGTGCCTGGCAAGCAGAACTTTCCTCCTGGCACACTTCTTGTTGACTAGAATTTGCACGATATTTGGGAGCACTTTCTTCTCCGCTGCAGCCTTTGCCTCAAAAGTACGCAATTGTTTGTTTTGTTGCTGTAAGCCTGCCACAAGGGAAGTTCCAAGTAAAATTATTATCTAAGTACATATATGTCACCATATACAATGCTGAGATTCATTTTCATGCAGGCCTTCACAGTGGAACAAAGAAACACTACAATAGAAATACAGTTATGAAAATCAACATATAAAGACTAATCTGCAAAAGAAGACAAACTGTCAAATAGAAAATTAATAAAAATACTACTAATAATAAATAACCAAATAAATAAATAATACTGAGCTGCTGAGCCTGTGAAAATGAGTCCATAGGTTTTGGAATCAGTTTAATGCTGAGGCGAGTGAAATTATCCATGCTGGTTCAGGAGCCTGATGGTTGAAGGGTAATAACTATTCCTGAACCTGGCGTGGCATCTAAGGTTCTGTACCTCCTCCTCCAATGGCAGCAGCGAGAAGAAAGCATGGCCTGGATGGTAAAGGATCCTTGATGATGGATGCTGCTTTCTTGTGGCAGCGCTCCACGTAGGTGTGCTCAGTGGAGGGGAGTACTTGTTCTACGATGGACTGGGCCGCACACAACATTTGTTGTAGGCTCTTCCATTCTTGGACTTTGATGTTTCCATACCAGGCCATGATGCAACCAATCAGGATACTCTTCACTGTTTGAAAGGCTTCGTTAAGGGTTGATAACCTTCTCTGGTTACAGCATGCCATAATATTGGGAGAAAGGTAAAATTAGATAAAGTTCCATTGGGAATCACAGAAGTCCAGCTACTTGTCTATGCTGTAAAACATCTTTAGGACATTCTGTTCTGGATTTTGACCAAGTGGCAGGATTTGCAGAACTGCTGCCTCTTAGCTCCAGCAATGTGGGTTCAATTGTTTGCATATGTTCCCTGTGTCCACCTGAGCTTCCCATGCATTACCTGCTTTCCTCCCACAACCTAAAGAATGTATAGGATGATGGACAACAGTAACTTGTGCAGGTGGTTGACAGAACTGACAGGAATATAAGGGGCAAATCATAAACACTAGAAAGTCTGCAAATGCTGGAAATCCAAAGCAGACACACCAGATGCTGGAAGAACTCAGCAGGCCAGGCCGCATCTATGGAAATGAATAAACAGTTGACATTTTGGACCAAAACCCTTCTCCACGACTGGAAATGAAGGGAGAAGACACCTGAAAAAAAGGTGGGGCAAGGGGAAGGAGAACCAGCTAGAAGGTGGTAGGTAAGCCATGTGAAGAGGAAAAATAATGGGCTGGAGAAGAAGGAAACTGATAGGAGAGGAGAGTGGACCATAGGAAAAAGAGAAGGAGGAGGGGGCCCAGGGGTTAGTGTTGAGCAGGTGAGAGGAGGTGATTTTTTTTTAACTGGAAGGAGAAATCAATATTCATGCCCAGATGGAATATAAGGTGTTGCTCTTACACTCTGAGGGTGGCCTTATCTTGGCACAGGAGGGAGGTCATGAACTTCAGAACAGGAAAAGGAATCAGATTTAAAATGTTTGGCCACCTGTAAGTTCCACTTTTGGTGGATGGATTTGATGAAGTGGTCCCCCAATTTACAATGGGTCTCACCAACGTAGAGGAGGCTTCACTGGGAGCACTGGACACAATAGACGAGCCCAGCAGATTTGCAGGTGAAGTGTTGCCTCACCTGGAAGGACTGGGTGGGGTCCTGAATGGAGGTGAGGGAGGAAGTGTGTGAGCAGGTGTAGCACTTAGGCTCTTGCAAGGATAAGTGCCTGGAGGCAGATCAGTGGGAAGGGATGAATAGACAAGGGAATCACGGATGGAGTGATCCTTATGGAAAGCGGACAGAGGGTGGGGGAGGTAAAGATATGTTTGGTGGTAAGATCCAGTTGGAGATGGAGGAAGTTGCGGAGGCTGACATGTTGGATGCAGAGGCTGAAGGTTTGGTAGAAAAGGACAAGAGGAACTCTTGATTCCTGGGATGGCAATATTTTCATATGAAGGAAGACTGGATCGACTAGACTTATACTCACTGGAATTTAGAAGATTAAGGGGGGATCTTATTGAAACGTATAAAATTCTAAAGGGATTGAACAGGTTAGATGCAGGAAGATTGTTCCTGATGTTGGGGAAGTCCAGAACGAGGGGGTCATAGTTTAAGGGAAGCCTTTTAGGACCGAGATGAGGAAAAACTTCTTCACACAGAGAGTGCTGAATCTGTGGAATTCTCTGCCACAGGAAACAGTCGAGGCCAGTTCATTGGCTATATTTAAGAGGGAGTTAGATATGGCCCTGGTGGCTAAAGGGATCAGGGGGTATGGAGAGAAGGCAAGTACAGGGCTCTGAGTTGGATGATCAGCCATGATCATACTGAATGGCAGTGCAGGCTCGAAGGGCCAAATGCCCTACTCCTGCACCTATTTTCTATGTTTCTATGTTTCTATCACTGTAAAGGCAAAGGGAAGAAAGGGGAGAGTGTGGATGCAGGTGAAAATTCTTGATGGATAAGGGCGCTTTGTGAGCCAGCATAGTGTCAGTATGCTGAATAGTTTTCTTTTGTGAAGACCCATTTCAGTGTTTATGCTAAACACAGCCCTGCTTCCAAAGTTTAGGCAGCATCCAGCAGCGTGCTCTGCAATGGGACACGTTTCTCCTGCAATCATAATGATCTGAGGTATTGTTTTGTTTAACAGTACTTCACATGAGACGTGGTATACAACTGTACAGTGTTGTGAATTGTGCAACCTCCCCCATTAGCTGACAACAATTTTCCCACAAAGGAAGGACTGTGCTGCCTGCATGGCTTTTTACAATGTTTCTCTGTAATATTTGTAATGACCACATCAAGTATGCATGAAATTAAGTTTTAAAGTAAGTGCAGACATCTGTAATTTAAAGCAATAATTTACATTTCTGTAGTGCGGCTCATTCATTTTACAGCATTTTATCACTGATAATAATGGTCACAGTCATAGAATTTCCACTATGTTTAGGTGGGACTACAACTAGAGGCCATAGGTTAAGGGTGAAAGGTGAAAAGTTTAAGGGGAACATGAGGGGAAACTTATTCACTCAGAGGGTGGTGAGAATGTGGAGAGAGCTGCCAGCACAAGTGGTGCACGATTCAACATTTAAGAGAAGTATAGACAGGTACATGGATAATTTTGGCATGGACTAGATGGGCTGAAAGGCCTGCTTCTGTGTTGTACTTTTCTATGATTCTATCATAAACATATGTAATTTAAAGCATTAAAAAAGTACATCATGGAACAGCTCCTGCAGCCCACCACCTCCAGGCCAACCATCAACCACCCACATACACTAATCCTATGTTGATGTTTTGGGGGTTTCAGAACAGAAAAGTAAATGGGGGGGGGGAAGAAAGGAAAAATTGTGAGAGTGGCTGAAATTAGGGTCAACTGGAAAGGTTTTGAGAAGGTTTATGGAAATACCTAAGTGAGATAGCAAGGTGGAGGGATCTGGGAAGAGAGGCATAAATACCAAACCAATATTTCTTTAAAGGAGAGGTGTTTCGCTACAGTGAAAGATTTATACAAGAACACCTGACTGAAAGAGTCTGATAAAATAGGGTGGAGCAGAAACAGAATCAGAGTCAGGTTTATTATGCCTGACGTATTTCTAAAATTTGTTGTTCTGCAGCAGCAGTACAGGGCAATACATAAAAATCACTATAATTCATAAACAGTGAGGACATAAACTGATAGATATGTAAATACCTAAATAAATAAATAAATAGTGAGAAAGATGAATAGTGAAGTAGTGTTCATGGACTTCTGATGGCAGAGGAAAAAGCTCTTCCTAAAATGTTAAGTTTGGGTCTTCAGGCCTGCCAGTGGTAGTAAGATCTCGCTCAGACTTCTGGCTGAAGACAAGAGTTTTGAAGGCAACATTCTGCAACTCAATGAAGATTTGAAATAATAGTTTATTTGGATGTTTCAACATAGAAAGACACTTCAGGGTATTTGAAGGTATAGATGACGAAATAAAGACAAATATATAATTGGAGTTTCAACCTGTTATTTTGGAAAAGGTCAAAAAGACAGAGAAGCAGGTGGAAAAGCAGATGGATGGATGCCATAAGGCACTGCAGACCAAAACTGTTCTCAAGTATCCTGAGCACTTTATACAGCTGTAAGAGTGTAATGCCCCAGTTAAGAGATCTACTGCTATGTTGTGAGGTTATTTTATGTTTGCAATTTCTGCAAAAGCAATGTGTCCCACTAGTAAGAGTGTTTTGGCTTCGGCTAAAGATAAGGAGTCATGTTGTTCAACTTAGAAATATTATGTCAGCCACTTTGGATTAACTTCAGATTCAGATTCAGATTCAGTTTATTGTCATTTAGAAACCACAAATGCAATGCAGTTAAAAAATGAGACAATGTTCCTCCAGAATGATATCACAAAAGCATATGACAAAACAGACTACACCAGAAAATCCACGTAACTTTTGGCAATTCCCACTCCAGAGTCCGGAGAGGCTGCTGCGTATTAATATCGCGCTACCGTCTAGTGCGTTCACCAGAAAGGAGCTCCAAATCCACCAGACAAAAACAAGACCAAAAACTAAAGCTACAAGACCTGCACAAAACCACATAATTACAACATATAGTTACAACAGTGCAAATAATAGCATAATTGATAAAAAAAAACGGACTATGGGCACAGTAAAAATAGTCCAGGATGTTAAAGGACTGTAAGTTCAAAAGAAATCAGCACAGTTTCCACAAGTCCCCAGGGTCCCGACGGACTCGCCATCCCACACCGGCGGCAGAAGGGAGTACCCCCGCTATGGATTTCCAAGGCGCTGCCCGACTCAGCCTCGCAGACGCAGCACACAATGGAAGCTCCGTCGAAACCAGCCTCGCAGACGCAGCACACACCGAAAGCGACCTGTGTCCGTCGAAAGGACTTGTCACATGTTGTAACTTTTTGCTCAGTGGGATGCCATGGAACATTCAAGGGGGCTGGCAGGGAACAGATCCTGAAGGACAGTAGTCTGGTTTGATGTCTTTTGGCGGGAGCTGCAGAGAGAAGAGCAGCAGGGAAGGTGCCTGGAGGGTCCCATCCAAAGGGGAGAACCTAATGTGAGGAGTACTTCGTGAGATGAAGGATTCCAAGAAGGGAAGTTCTGCCTCTGGTTGGTGATGGGAATTCAGCGCAGCGAGTAAAGCGATACACCCATCTACTCCAGAACTGAGCTCCAACGTTGATGTGTGCTTTGGATTGGCTTTACAGTGATGGGCCCTTTTCTTTTTCTTTTCTTTCCCTGTTGTTTGATAAAGTTGGTAAATATACTCTGTAATGTTATGCTGTTGTAGGATGTGTCAATTCATGGTGATCGGTAATTGAGTATGGGGCAGTACTTACAGAGTATCTGTTGCAATCAGTGTTCCTTAATCAGAACATCCTAACTTCCCTATTTGGTTACACCCAAATCACACTGACCCTAGGCGTATGTTGCTTGTGAAAGGTGGTCTTCTCATTGTTTAGTCACATGGCTGTTAGTAGAGTTAGCTAATGAGCCAAGCTTGTATAAGAGGCTGGGGAGAGGGTTGCATGTGAAATAAATCAAATACGTTTGCCGCTTTTGTGAAGAGAGCTTCTTTGAAATTTTACAGATGTGAGGAATTTCCAAGAAAACCGTTTGATATTTGGAGATAAGCAGAAGGTTTAACTAGGTTTAATTAGAATTTGATGAGACCTTTTACACAACATAGAATAACACCACAAAGAACTGCCTCTAGTCCTGAATATCACATTTGTTCTTTATCAGATTAAATATTTCTGAAAGAGAGTTATCTTGATGAGAGGGAGTAAACTGGTGCTAAATGGGTGCCCTGCGAATATCTCTCCTAATGAAGGGTTACCAAGTTGAAATGTTAATTTTGATTCCATTTCCTGAGATTCTACCTGATTTGCTGAGTATCCTGGCATTTTCTACTTACCTGCTTGTTTATAAATCTGAATTTAGTTGCAGATCTAGTTCGAATCACATTTTATCCGATAATCTGTTGCGAGTTTAACCCATATGCAGGATTTTCAACTTGTTAGAGATTGCTTCGAACTTCAGTAATGGGAAAGTCTTGGCATAAAAGTATAAAAGCAAAATACAAAACTGTGACTACCTCTTTAAATGAAGTCTGCAAAGTGTATTTAATTACTTCCTGAGTTCATTATTAAAATTACAACAGTATAATATAAGGTAACATAACACTGTCAAGGTCCCTTAAGGTTGTCGTAGCCAGGGAGGGGGAGGGGTCATGGGGATTTGCTCCCATGACCTATTAAATTCTCTCAACGGCATGCGCCTTTACATGTGGCTTAACTACTAAGCCTGGCAGAACTGTTTCCACTGATAGGAGAAGGGGCAAAGGTGGGTTACTGATGCCTTAAACCAGTCGCTTCGAGCAGATGGGGCTCATCAGCCATGGATGGCAACTCATCTAGGGAAAGGAAAACTCTGAACTCAAAACTTTGGTGCCTTGCATGAGGCTTCAGGAGTAAACTCTGAGGAGAATTCCAGAGCTGGAGTCTGGGTATGTTGAGGTCAAGGCTGACTGGCACCTCCTGTGATGCCACCGATGCCAAACTGTATCAGTTTCTGTTGTTCCTTTAGATTTATCGGCTGTGTGAAGAGGGGAAGGTTTGCTCTCCATACTGTACTGCCCTGGCTTGTATATCAAGTAGACAGCCGCTACACAATATCCATGGTCGACCCCAACCAACAGAGGGCCTCAGCACTGCCAACATCGTTCTCATTATTACTTTATAATTAATGCTGTCAAATAAATGAATAAAAAGGTGATTAATTGCAAAAAATTTGAAACATTTCAAGTTAATTGTGCTTTCAGTCAGGTTACATAATACTGAAAAGCAAATATTGTAGAACAGCGCAGAAGAAAAATACTTTTGATTGGGGGAGAAGCAGACAACAAAGGGGTAAAGGATAGGAAGGAGTGTTCAGAAGTATGGAGAGAGGCAGGGAATGTAAGTGTAGAGAAAGAGTCTGGAATAGAGTGATGGAGGAACGAAAGTGGCCGTAGTGGTTGAAATGAAGAGAGTGCAGATGGTGGTGAAAAACGGAGACACTTTGCGGGCAGCTTACAACACTGTGTGAACCTGACCTACTGCCAAAGGCAGGCACTAGATACTCTGAGTGCATCCACCAGCAAACAAGAAACAGCCTACCCTGATGCCTTTTAAATCATTGCCAGGAACTTCAGTCAAGGCGCATTTGAAGAAATATTTGCCCAATTATCATCAACATTTCACCAGGGATCCCAACACACTCCACCATTGCAATATGAACATTAGGAATACATACTGCTTGATCCATTGGGCGCATAATGGGAAATCTGTTCATCTGGCTATCCTCTTTCTACCTGCATACAGGCAGAGGCAGAGTGAGGACAACAAAGCGGTGGTCGCAGCAGGAAGAGGAGCTGCTACAGGATTGTTTGAGATGGTGTACTAAGCCATGCTCATTAGAGGATCTGAATGAATACACCATGATTTGTCACAGACTTCATAAAGACAGTCGTAGATGAGTGTGTCCCAGCTGACTCATTCAGAGTCTTCCCTAACCAGAAGCCCTGGATAAATCATGAGATCTTCAGTCTGCTGAGAGCTAGATCAGTAGCATTCAGGCCTGGAAACCAAATAAAACACAACAGGTCAGGGTACGATCTCTGGAAAGCCACCTCACATGCAAAGTATCAACTCCAGACTAAACTAGTCACTGAAGGATGTTCGACAGCTGTAGCAGGGCTTGAATGCCATCAACTCCGATAACGTGAAACCAAGCAACGTAGATAACAACAGAGTTTTGCTCCCAGATGAGCTCAAAGCCTTTATGTTTTTGCTTTGACAGCCAGAACGTAGAGACACCTTCACAAACTCCCACAAGCCCTGACAACACTGTGATTTCAGTCTCTGAGGTCGATGTGAGAGCATCCATGGAAAGCATCTGACCGAGACGGGGTATCTGGCCAAGTACTAAAAATCTGTGCCGATCAGCTGGCTGGTGCATTCACTGAGACCTTTAACCTCTCATTTCAGCAGTCTACGGTACCCATCTTCTTCAAGCAGGCTTCAATTATACCAGTGCCTAAGAAGAGTGTGGTAACCTAGCTTAATGATTATCATCCAGTAGCACTCACATTCACCGTGATGAAGTGCTTTGAGAGGTTGGTGAGAAACATATCAACTCCTGCCTGGGAAGAGACTTGGATCTGCTCCAATTTGCCTACCATCACAACAGGTCCACAGCAGATTCCATTTCATTAGCACTTTACTCATCCCTGGAACATCTGGACAGTGAAGATCCATACATCACCGTCCTTTCATAACCACAGATCAGCATTTGATACTATCATTCCCTTAAACTTAATCAATAAACTTCAAGACCTTAGGTCACAATACCTCCTTGTGTAACTGGATCTTCAATTTGCTCACTTGCAGACCCCGGTCAGTTTGGATTGGCAACATTTCCTTCACAATCTCCATCAGCACAGGTGCACCATAACACTGTGCGCATAGCCCCCTGCTCTACTCACTTTACACTTATGACTGTGAGGCTAAGCTGAGCTCTGATGCCGTATTTAAGTTTGCTCACAACACCACTGTTATTGGCGGAATCAAAGGTGCTGGTGAATCAGAAAATCTGGCTACACAACCTCTGGTGACAGCAACCTCTCACTCGACGTCAGCAACACCAAGGAGTTGATAATTGACTTCAGGATGAAGAACTGGAGGTCCATGAGGCAGTTCTCATCAGGGGATCAGAGGTGGAGAGGGCCAACAACTTTAAATTTGTCGGAGTGATCATTTCAGAGGAGCTGTCTTCAGTCCAACATCTATGTGCCATCACGAAGAAAGCATAGCAGTGCCTTTACTTTCTTAGAACTTTGTGAAGGTTCGACATGTTATCTATAACTTTGACAAACTTCAATAGATGTGCAGTGGACAGTATATACACACTGGTGTGGAAACATCAAAGCCCTTGAACGGAGAAGCCAACAAGAGTTTGTGGATGCATCCAGTCCATGACAGATAAATCCCTCCCATTGATCACATCTACATGGATCAGTCTTCAAGTTCCCCAACATCCAGCCCGTGCTGTCTTCTCACTGTGGCCATGAGGAAGGAAATAAAAGACCCTTCGGACCCACACCAGAGGTTCAGGAACAGTTATTACCCCTCAACCATCAGGCTCCTGAAACAAAGGAGATAACTTCGCTCAGCTTCACTTGCCCCATCCCTGAACTGTTCCCACAAACAATGGAGTCATTTCATCTCTGGATCTTGATATTTGTTGCTCATTTATGTTTTGCTGTATTTGCAGAGTTGCTGCCTTTTGCACATCGGTTGTTTATCCATCCTGTTGAGGCGGTCTCTCATTGATTCTATTATGTCTCTTGTACTTACTGTGAATGCCCACAAGAAAATAAATCTCAATGTAACCCGGGTTAATTACACCCTAGGAAAGGTTTCACTGCTAATGTAATGGTCTTTCTGTAGAGGCAAGGTTGTGTTCTGGCTAGAGATAAGGGGTGCTTTGGAATGTGAGCCATCCAATGAAGGAAGTGTGTTTTTTTTCGTGTTGTGTGCCTGACATCGGTGGGAGCTGGGCTTTTTGTTTGGTAGGAGATGAAGGGAGAAGACATCGGAGCGGAAAGGTAATTAAAATGGGCCCTTTTCTTTTTTTGCTTTTTCTTTACTAACCCTTTAGTCAAATTAAGAATTATAAAGCTAGATTGTTTAATTGTATGCAGTGCACTGACTGTTATTTGTGGTCCTTATTTGTAACAGGGTAACGAATTACATAGCATCCACACAAACAGGGCTTGTGCTGCTATCTCCCATGTCTGGTTGGGCCGGAGATTGCAGCTGACAGAACCACAGTGTTTTATAATGTTAGAAAGTTCTGACAGTGGAGGGATGAAAACAAGGTTTACTGATTTTAAAAAAAAGAGAATATGAAAAAAACGCTATGTGAGAGAACAGGGCGGGCTGGACACAGCACGGACAAGGAGGGAAACACAGCAATGATTAGAAGCTGAAGACATGAACTGTTAAGAGTGGAATAGGTAGTGAGTATCTTTACCCCACTAACTTGAAAACCTCAGGGTGAAACCCCTGGAGGAGAGGCAATAGCGATAAAAGATTCATTGAAGCTACAGCTATAACATGTGGCAGCTTTAACAAGCAGAGACAGAGACCAATGTCCAAAATCCCTACCATGTAGTCGGGAATTTGTTCTGTAAACTCATGCCAAGGGATTTGGTCACGTTTGTGAATTGACTTTCTGTGGATGATAAACTATTTCATCCAATGAACCAGGAAACAAGATGACGAGCCACCCAAGATGAAGAACCAGTGTGAGAACGAAATGTGTAATGACACAAAGGATTTAATACGGTTGGATGTGTAAGTTATTTTCATTCTTAGAATCTGAATTTGATTTTCTGCAAGAACTGATTATTTTCGCAAAGACTTTGATAAGTTACTGAATGAGATATACTTCGTTTAAGAGTTGTGATGTTGGAGAATTGTTGTGAAAGGAGTTAAACTGTGTATATAATTTTTGAAATTGAATTTAAACTTGTAGATATACTGCCTGGAACTGAAACTGAAGTTAACTATAATACTTGAGAATAGGAATTATATTTAGTTTTCGAACTAAATAGGGATAAGTAAAAAGGACCTCAGCGAAACTGGATGCCACAGGCCTTCGGCGTTGGCGGCATTGTCTGCCTGTGATTTCGGTCTGAAGTACCGGCCGGGAAGCAGAACATTGATGCTGATGCTTTGTCCCGATGGGTGCATGAGGGACTGGTCAGGGACGAGGAGTGGGAGAGCATTTCTGCCACAAGGGGTGATGGCCTTGTGTCAGTTTGCCATCACCGTGAGGGCAGAGAGAAAGGAGGGCTAGGATTGAGTGGTGGATCAGTTGGGGGCTTCTGATGATGCCATTCTCTAAATTTACTGTAACCTGACTGCTCTAAAGACAAATCAGCTGCCCGAATTGAATTCTGGGGAAGTGGCAGCTGCCCAGCGAGACAACCCGGTCATCAGTATCATTTGGTCAGTGGTTGAAATGGGAGACATGGCTCAGGCAGAGAAGATGAAACGTGCGTCGGTGCCTCCATTCCTGAGAGAGTGGCCTCAGTTGGAGTTGCGGAGCCAGATCCTATTACGGATCACATCACCTCCGGACCGAATTCGGTGTTCCCAGCTGGTTCTGCCGGAGAAGTTTTGGATTATTGTGTTGAAGTCACTTATAACCATATAACAATTACAGCACAGAAACAGGCCATCTCGGCCCTTCTAGTCCGTGCCGAACGCTTACTCTCACCTAGTCCCACTGACCTGCACTCAGCCCATAACCCTCCATTCCTTTCTTGTCCATACACCTATCCAATTTTACTTTAAATGACAATACCGAACCTGCCTCTACCACTTCTACTGGAAGCTCGTTCCACACAGCTACCACTGTCTGAGTAAAGAAATTCCCCCTTGTGTTACCCTTAAACTTTTGCCCCCTAACTCTCAAATCATGTCCTCTTGTTTGAATCTCCCCTACTCTCAATGGAAAAAGCCTATCCACGTCAGCTCTATCTATCCCCCTCATAATTTTAAATACCTCTATCAAGTCCCCCCTCAACCTTCTACGCTCCAAAGAATAAAGACCTAACTTGTTCAATCTTTCCCCGTAACATAGGTGCTGAAACCCAGGTAACATTCTAGTAAATCTTCTCTGTACTCTCTCTATTTTGTTGACATCTTCCCTATAATTCGGTGACCAGAACTGTACACAATACTCCAAATTCAGCCTTACCAATGCCTTGTACAATTTTAGCATTACATTCCAACTCCTATACTCAATGCTCTGATTTATAAAGGCCATCATAAACTTCATGATGATTTGGACATTTGGGGGTGGAAAAAGCCTATGGGTTGCTCAGAGACCAGTTTTACTGGCCCCAAATGAAGTCGGAGGTTGAAGAATACTGCAAGTCGTGCATTCGACACATATGGCAGAGGACACTGCCTACGCGGGCAGCTCCTTTGTCCCACTTGCAGATTGCGGGGCCCCTGGACCTGGTGTGTATGGATTTCCTGTCAGTAGAACCCAATGCCAGAAACACTGCAAGTGTCTTAGTCATCACGGACCACTACACCAGATATGCACAGACTTTTCCTACCAAGGACCAGAGGGTGCCCATGGTGGCTAAAGTGTTATGGGAGAAGGATTTCATTTATTATGGCCTTCCCGGATGATACATAGTGATCAGGGATGGGATTTCAAGAGCAGACTCCTCCATGAGTTGAGAAGTCGAGGACTATGACCTATCACCCGCAGGGTGGTCCCCAGCCCAAAATGTTTAATTGGACCTTGCTAGACATGGTTGGGACCCTGGAGATCAGCAAGAAGAGCAGTTGGTGTCAACATATTGGACATCTGCTCCACAGTTACAACTGTACCCAGGTACTTGCCATACTGTCTGATGTTTGGGCATGAGGCGAGGTTGCCCTTTGATCTTTGTTTTGGGACTGACCACCACTTGCCAAGTAGACCTGAAGTATCCCCAGTAGTGTTGGAACGTGAAGAGGTAGCTGAGAGGGAACCGAGGTCTCAGAGAATTAGGAGACCACTGAATAGGCTGGCCTATGAACGACCAGGGGAACAGAGTGTGACAACTACCATTTTGGGGAGATACGTCACTGCCTTTTACACTTGGGTTGGACTTTGTTTTTTGCAGGAAGGGTTGGCAAATTATTTCAACATCATGAGGACATGACTAAGCTTGGTGGGGGAGAGTGTAACACACGGCAAGGTTTCACTGCTCAAGTTATGGTTTCTCAGTAGCAGCAATGTTTCAGTTATGACTAGAGATAACGGGGCTTTGGGATCTGTGCTGTTCAATGAGAAGCATGTTGTTCTTTCTTGTGGGTCTGAGAGAAGGGATTTCGCAGTCTTTTGTCTGGGGGAGAAGAGGGAAGACGCGAATGGAGAGAGTTGGTAGACCTCGGGATGGAATGACTTAGAGCGAAGGTCCGAGGGTCAGCTATGCTCAGAGGAGGTCGACGCGGAACGAATGGATGGAAATGTGAGCTCCAACGTTGTGCATTAGACTGTTTCTTGAGAATGGGCTCTTTTCCTTTTTTGTTTCCTTACTAACCATGTAGTCAAATAAAGAAATATAAAGCTCAATCATTTAATTGTATATTGTGTACTGTTTATTATTTTGTGGTACTGATTCGTAACAGGAGAATATATCACGCAGCATCCACCCAAACAAGATTTCTTAAGGTTGGCCAGGCCGGGTCATGTCTTCCCCTAGATTAAGCTGCTAGCCGAACCTAGGGTTACATAAACAAAACCTTATCTCCAGAAGTGCGTTGTTTCTATTCACTTCAATACCTGGATTCTTCTGATGGCCCATTAGCACCTAGTGTAATTTATTTTTTCAAAGAGTGCGGCAACTAGTCACATAAGACCGATGCTACATGGATGTTACATCAAGGTTGTCTATGGTGACATATATGTACTTTGATAATAAATTTACTTTGAACTATGGAGGTAAAAAGACAGTGCGTGAATTGTAGAGAGAGGGAAAGAGAGTGTGGATAGGGAGGGACAGAATGTGGTTAGAGAGAGGGAGAGAGAAACAAGGTGTGAGGAAAGGGGCATAGAGAGAGCAAAGGGGTGTAGAGAAGGAAGGGAGGAGTGGGGAAACATGGAGCAGAAAGAAAAGATACAAAAGAGGAGTCCCCTGTGTCAGAGGACATGAATCTAGACCCTGTGCCTGGGAAAGGATGCCACATATTCCTTCCTTCTCTACATTATTCTCACTCTCCTCCACTCTCACATCCCATCTGTGCTCTGCTTCCACCAGTCCCGATTCTCTCTCTACCACATTTCCTTTTCTCTTTTTCTCTCTGTCCTTGTTCTCTCAATCTTTTCCTCAACCCTCCCTACCCTTCCTTGTTCTCCTCTCTCACATGTAGTCCATTTTCACTTCACCTTTCACGTTTCACTCTGTCTCTGTCTCTCTGAACTCAACTTATTCGTTTTCTTCCAGTTTCTCTTTGACATCTTCTGTCCTCTCTAAAACTACAGTCGTTCTTCCTCATTCTAACACCTTTTCTTCCAACTTCCCTATCTTCTCCGGACCCTGCCTCTCTTCTTTTTCATCATCCTCTCAGTTGGAGGCAAATGCTGATATTGGGCAATCTTAGATGAGGGCAGCTTCTGCGCAGTTCAGCACTGCTTTCACATTCACGCTTCAACACGTAGATTTTCCAGGCAGTGCACGGTGAAGTGGGAGTTGCAGAGTTGGGCAGCAAAATTCTAGCTATTGGAGGGGTGATGTAGTATCGACCTTGTAAGAACAGGAAAGCAGCAGTGAGACTTAGGGATGTGCACAAACATAGTTTTATCTTAGGGCAGTAAGCAAAAGCCTATAATTAATGAGGGGAAGTTGTGTTTTACAAGTAATCCTTTACTACATCTTTAATAATGACTCCCACCATTTTTCCTACTACGGATGTTGTGGCAGCTTGGTGGTTAGCACAGTATAGTTGCCTTCTGCTACATGTTCTCCCAGTGACCGCAGGGGTTTGCTCCAAGAGCTCTGGTTTCCTCCAACAGTCTAAAGACATACCAGTTGGTAGGTTAATTTGTCATTGTAACTTGCCCCACGGTTAGGCTAGGATTAAAGTGGGGGGTTGCTGGGTGGCGTGGCTTGAAGGGCAGGAAGGATCTATTCCACTCTGTAGCTCAATAAATAAATAAATAAGATCTAAAATAATAATCGAAAATGCTGCAAACACCCTTGAGCTCAAGTAGCATCCGCAGAAAGAGAAGCTGTCATTATTCACATCCACAACCCTTCATCAGAATTGGGAGAGAATAACAAACGGTTTTCAGTGGCAGTAAAGGTAAGGGAGGTTTTGGGAAAACAATGGGAATATCTCTGATACGTTGAGTCTGAAGAGGTTATTGAGGACTCCTGTAATTACACTTCACTTCGCTAGCTGTATGAAGTGTTGTTTAGTGGATAGAGTAGGAAAAGCTGAGCTCAAATGATGACAGGCCGTTCTGATGCAGACAGAAAGAAAACATAAAATGATAAGATGTATGAGCAGAGTAAGTCCATTTAGCCCATCGAGTCTGCTCTGGCATGTCATCATGGCTGATCCAATTTTCCTGTCAGCCACGATATATCAAAGCCTTCTTCCTGTACCTCTTCATGCCCTGACCAAAGAAAAATCTATCAACCTCTCCCTTAAATATACATAAAGACTTGGCCTCCTCAACGGCCTGTGGCAAAGAACTCCACAGATTTACCATGCTTTGGCTAAAGAAATTCCTCCTCATCTCCATTCTAAAAGGACATCCCTCTATCTGAGGCTGTTTGCTCTGGTCTTAGACTCTCGCACCTCTCCACATCCACTCTTTCGAGGCCTTTCACCATTCAATAGGTTTCAATGAGTTTGCCACTCATTCTTCTGAATTCCAGTGAATACATGTCCTGAGCCATCAAAGGCTCTTCATCTGACAAGCCATTCAATCCTGCAAGCATTTTCATGAACCTTCTTTGAAGCCTCTTCAGTTTCACCACATCCTTTCTAAATAAGGGGCTCAAACCTGCTCACAATACTCCAAGTGAGACCTCACCAGTGCTTTATAAAGCCTCAACATTACATCTTTGCTTTTATATTCCAGTCCTCTTGGAATGAATGCCACCATTGCATTTACCTTCTTGACAACAAGCTCAACCTGCAAATTAACCTTTAGTGAATCCTGCACAAGGACTCCCAAGTCCCTTTGTACCTCAGTGTTTTATACCTTCTCTCCATCTTGAAAACAGTCAACTCTTTCATTCCTTCAGCCAAAGTGCATGACCATACATTTCTGGATAAGGTATTCCATCTTCCATTTCTTTGCCCATTCTTCTAATCTGTCTAAGTCCTTCTGTAGCCTCTCTACTTCCTCTAAACTACTTGCCCATCCACCTATCTTCATCTTGTCTGCAAACTTTGCAACAAAACCATCAATTCCATCATCCAAATCATTGACATACAATGTAAAAAGAATTGGTCACAACACAGACGCACTAGACCACCAGCAGCCAAACAGAAGAGATTGACTTTATTCCCACTCTTTGCCCACTGCCAATCAGCCACAGCTTTATCAATGCTAGAATCTTTCGTGTAATACCATGGGCTTGTAGCTTGTTGAACAGCCTCATTTGTGGTACCTTGTCAAAGGCCTTCTGAAAATCCAAGTACATAACTCCAACCAATTTTCCTTTGTCTATATTGATTGTAACTTCTTCAAAGAATTCCAACAGTTTTGTCAGGCAAGATTTTCCCTCCAGGAAACCATGCTGACTATGACTTATTTTATCATGTGCCTCCAAGTACCCTGAGACTTCATTGTTAATAATCAACTCCAACATCTTCCCAACCACTGAGGTCAGACTAACTGGCCTATAGTTTTCTTCTGCCTCTCTCTTTTCTTGAAGAGTGGAGTGATATTTGCAATTTTCCAGTCTTCTAGAACCATTCCAGAATCTAATGACTCTTGAAAGACCATTGTGACTGTCCTCTGTTAGGTCATCCCCCACTCCCCAACAGTTCCAAAGTGATGTGCCTGTTGTTGAGGGGGATGGCCACAGGGGCACTCTGCATTGGCTTCTTATCCCCTTTCCCCTTCTTGACTGTCACCCAGTTTTCTATGCCCTGCACCATGGGTGTAACTACCTTTTGATATGTCAAAATGGTAATTGTGATGCGTCTAGTGTGGTAGTGCAGTGGGTCATGCTTGTAGCTCTCACTTTCAGCTTCCACCAATGGCTAGCAGTCTTGTGAGAAGGAGAACTGAATGCGTAAGTCTCTCCCTGCCAGTACACAGCCTCTCCAATAACAAGCCTCATGTGCCTCCTTGCTGGCCACACACAGAAACTGAACTCCTTTTGGACTCAGGCCAAACTACAGAGGATGGGGAGGTGGACACACCCTGGTGCTCGTGAACTAGAGCCCCAGCTATGGGTAAGTAGCCCCACTGCCTTGTGGGCAGCCTCAGGAGAGACGAAGGCTACGGGAGTAAACCCAGACAGCAAATCCGGAGTGGAGCCCCTTCCGGCAGCTCCTGTAGCCAAGCTGGTGCCAAACATATTGCTTCATAAGCTTTCCTTTGGACTACTCTGGTGAGGCCGAGAGAGGGATCTTGATGACTGGGAATCTCAGGATCACCGTACCTTCTTGCCCAGGCTTGAGGTGATGATCATCACCACCCATTGTCCTTCGAGACAGACGGATGCCAACCATATGTCCTGTCTATCATCCCTTCAGCCTTCTGTCTGATCTGGAGTTCATCCAGTTCCAGCTCCAACTACTTAATGCGGTCTGTTAGAAACTGCAGCTGGTTACACTTCTCACAGTTGTAGTCGTCAGGGACTGGGTTGTATGGGGTGCCCAGGGAGGGGTAACACCTCTGATGGCGGGCTTGTCCAGCTCCATCCAGGAGCAGTTTGTCCACCACTGGTCCCCACCTGCCACCCAGCTCTCACCTGCGGTTCCATGGAACTCCTCCCGCACAGGTTTTCTGAGCTGCACAGACAAACATCATCGTCAGAAACGAAAGACAACCAACAGTCGTCAGGGACACTGCAGGTCTCCCTGTCTTCCCATATCCCGCAAGAAGAGTATTTCACTATTTTTCTTGTCATCCCACCTGTTCTAGCTGAGAAAATATAAAGAAGAGAAGGAAAAAACTTAAGCTTTTCTTTCCTTTGCTTTCTCTGAGTGAAGCTTCTTCTTCGCTGAAGCCTTGAAGAGCTAAAGCCTTAAGATCACCACTCTGACTTATGTCCACTGCTATAAAGGTTGCTGCACTTGCTCTTGCCTTCCATTAATCTGCCCTAACTAATCAATCCCAAATGCCAACTGGTCAAAGTTCTATTACACTGCCATGACCGGCTCCTGTCTTTTATCCTCGGGCACTGGACCTGATCGAATTCCTTTCCTCCCCAAACTTCTGATATTCAGATTGGCCGCTGGTCAAAACTCTATCAAAGCCTTCTCCCCGTATCCCTTCATGCTCTGACCAATCAAACATCTATCAACCTCTTTCTTAAATACACACAAAGACTTGGCCTCCACAGCTGCCTGAGGCAACGAATTCCACAGATTCACCACTCTCTGGCTAAAGAAATTCATCTTCATCTCTGTTCTAAAAGGACACCCTTCTATTTTGAGACTGTGTCCCCTGGTCTTGGACATCCTCTCCATGACTGTGCTATAAATGCCTTTCACCATTCGATAGGTTTCAATGAGGTCACCCCTCATTCTTCTGAATTCCAGTTAATACAGGCCCAGAGCCATCAAACTCTCTTCATATGACAAGCCATTCAATCCTGGACTTATTCTTGTGAACCTCCTTTGAAACTTCTCCAGTTTTATCACATCCTTTCTAAGATAAGGGGCTCAAAACTGCTCACAATACTCCAAGTGAGGCCTTGTCCATGCTTTATAAACACTCAACATTATATCTTTGCTTTTACATTCTAGTCCTCTTCAAATAGAATGTAGAATATAGAATAGTACAGCACATTACAGGCCCTTCAGCCCACAATGTTGTGCCGACCCTCAAACCCTGCCTCACATATAACCCCCCACCTTAAATTCCTCCATAAACCTGTCTAGTAGTCTCTTAAACTTCACTAGTGTGTCTGCCTCCACCACTGACTCAGGATAATTTTACGCTAACATTACATTTGCCTTCCTTACACTGACTTAACCTGCAAGTTACCCTTCAAGGATTCCTGCAAAAGAACTCCAGTCCCTTTGCACCTCAGGTTTTGTATTTCCTCTCCATTTAAAAAATTATCTGCCCTTTTATTTCTTCTACCAAACTTCATGAACCTGCAATTCCTGACACAGTATTCTATCTGCCTCTTCTTTGCCAATTCTCCTAATCTGCCTATGTCCTTCTGTAGTTGCCCTACTTCCTCAAAACTACCTGGCTCTTCACCTATCTTCATATCATCTGCAAATTTGCAGCAAAGCCATCAATTCCATCATTCAAATCATTGACACAAAGCATAAAAAGAATCAGTTCCAACACAGACTCCTGTGAAACACCACTAGTCACTGGCAGGCAACCAACAAAGGCAGCCTTTATTCACACTCTTTGCCTCCTGTCAATCAGCCATTGCTCTATCCATGCAAGAATCTCTCCTGTAATACCTTGGGCTCATACCTTGCTAAGCAGCCTCATGACTGGCAACATCAACCAATTTTCACTTGTCTATCCTGCTTGTTATTTCTTCAACGAGCCCAGCAAATTTGTCATGTAAAATTTTCCCTTGAGGAAACTATGCTGACTACAGCCTATTTCATCATGCGCCACCAGGTACTCCAAAACCACACCCCTTAACATTTTCCCAGCCACTAAGATCAGACTAACTGGTGTATAATTTCCCTTCTTCAGCCTCTCTCCCTTCTTGAAGAGTGGGCTCACATTTGCAATTTTCCAGTTTTCCAGAAGATAGTGATTCTTGAAAGATCATTACTAATGCCTTCTCAATCTCTTCAGCCACCTCTTTCAGAACGCTGGGGTGTACACAAAATTGTCCAGATAACAGATCTATCTTTAGACCTTTCAGTTTCCCAGGAACCTTGTAATGGTAACTTCACACACTTCATGACCCCTGGCACCTGGAACTTTTACCATACTGCTAGTGTATTTTACAGTGAAGACTGATGCAAAGTACTTCAGCTCATCCACCATTTGCTTGTCTCCTATTACAACCTCTCCAGCAACATTTTCCAGTGGTCCAATATCCATTCTTGCCTTTTTTACACTCTATGTACTGTATCTAAAGAAACTTTTGGTATCTTCTTTAATATTATTGGCTAGCATACATTCATATTCCATCTTTGCCTTCATAATGTCTTTTTAGTTGCCTTCTGTTTAAAATTATACATCTTTTTAAAAGTTTCACAATCCTCTAATTTTCCACTAATTTGTGCATTATTATATGGCCTTTCTTTGGCTTTTGGGTTGGCTTTGACTTCTCTTGTCAGCCACAGTTGTGTCATCTTTGCCTTGAGAATACTTCTTCCTCTTTGGGATAGATATATCCTGAATATTTCTGAATTGCTTTCAGAAACTCCAAACATTGCTGCTCTGCTGTCATCCCTGCCAGTGTTCTTTTCAATTAATTCTGGCTAACTCCTCTCTCATGCCTCTGTAATTCCCATAACTCCACTCTAATACTGACACATCTGACTTGAGCTTCTGCTTCTCAAACTTCAGGGTGGATCCAATCTATAATCATCACTTTCTCCGAAGGGTTCTTTTACCTTAATCTCTCTAATCAATTTTGGTTCATTGCACAGCACCCAAACCAGAATAGCTGATCCTCTCATGGGCTCAAAAATGAGCTGCTCTGAAAAGATATCTCATAGGCATTCGAGAATTCCCCCTCCTGTAACCCAGCACAACCTGATTTTCCCAATCTGCCTGCATATTGAAATTCCCCATGATATTGTAACATTGCCCTTTTAGCATGCATTTTCTACCTCCCATTGTAATTTGTACACCACATCCTTACTACTGTTTGGGGGTCTGTATACAATTCCTATCGGTATTTTTACCCTTGCAGTTCATAAGCTGTATCCACAATGAGGGAGCACCTACCAACCCTACGTCATCTCTTTCAAATGATTTGATTACCCCCTTTGCCTTCCTGCCTGTCCTTTCAGTACAATGTGCTCTTTGAGGGGGTGAGCAGGCATATAGATGAGGGTAGTGCAGTGGATGTGATCTACATGGATTTTAGTAAGGCATTTGACAAGGTTCCACACGGTAGGCTTATTCAGAAAGTCAGAAGGCATGGGATCCAGGGAAGTTTGGCCAGGTGGATTCAGAATTGGCTTGCCTGCAGAAGGCAGAGGGTCGTGGTGGAGGGAGTACATTCAGATTGGAGAGTTGTGACTAGTGGTGTCCCACAAGGATCGGTTCTGGGATCCTTACTTTTCGTGATTTTTATTAACGACCTGGATGTGGGGGCGTAGAAGGGTGGGTTGGCAAGTTTGCAGACAACACAAAGGTTGGTGGTGTTGTGGATAGTGTAGAGGATTGTCGAAGATTGCAGAGAAACATTGATAGGATGCAGAAGTGGGCTGAGAAGTGGCAGATGGAGTTCAACCCGGAGAAGTGTGAGGTGGTACACTTTGGAAGGACGAACTCCAAGGCAGAGTACAAAGTAAATGGCAGGAGACTTGGTAGTGTGGAGGAACAGAAGGATCTGGGGGTACATGTCCACAGATTCCTGAAAGTTACCTCACAGGTAGATAGGGCAGTTAAGAAAGCTTATGGGGTGTTAGTCGAGGGATAGAGTTTTAAAAGTCACGAGGTAATGATGCAGTTCTATAAAACTCTGGTTAGGCCACACTTGGAGTACTGTATCCATTTCTGGTCACCTCACTATAGGAAGAATGTGGAAGCATTGGAAAGGGTACAGAGGAGATTTACCAGGATGTTGCCTGGTTTAGAGCGTGTGCATTATGATCAGAGATTAAGGAAGTTAGGGATTTACTCTTTGGAGAGTAGGAGAATGAGAGGAGACATGATAGAGGTATACAAGATTTTAAGAGGAATAGACAGAGTGGACAGCCAGTGCCTCTTCCCCAGGGCACCACTGCTCAATACAAGAAGACATGGCTTTAAGGTAAGGGGTGGGAAGTTCAAGGGGGATATTAGAGGAAGGTTTTTCACTCAGAGAGTGGTTGGTGCGTGGAATGAACTGCCTGAGTCTGTGGTGGAGGCAGATACACTAGAGAAATTTAACAGACTACTAGATAGGTATATGGAGGAATTTAAGGTGGGAGATTATATGGGAGGCAGGATTTAAGGGTCAGCACAACATTGTGGGCCAAAGGGCCTGTACTGTCTTGTACTATTCTATGTTCTATGTTCCATGTATCCTTCGACATCAAACTCTTGCTATAATCTTCCCATACATAAGACATAGGAGCAGAATTAGGCCATGTAGCCCATCGAGCCTGCTTCATCATTCCATCATGGTTGATCCCGGAACCCACTCAACCCCACACACCTGCCTTCTCACCATATCCTTTGATGCCCTGACTAATTGGGAAACTACCAACTTTTGCATTTAATATATGCATGGTTTTGACCTCAACAGCTGTCTGAGGCAGAGCATTCCACAGATTCACAACTCTCTGGCTAAACAAATTCTTCGTTACCTCTGTTCTAAAGGGCCACCCCTCAATTTTGAGGTTGTGCTCTCTAGTTCTGGACACCTCCACCATAGGAAACATCATTTCTGCATCCACCTTATCTAGTCCTCTCAATACTTGGCAGGTTTCAGTGAGATTCGCTCCTAAATTCCAGTGAGTTCAGGCACAAAGCTGCCAAATGCTCCTCATATGTCAACCCTTCATCCTTGGAGTCATCCTCCATTGGACTCTCTCCAATGACAACACATCCTTTCTGAGACATGGGGCCCAAAACTGTTGACAATACTCCAAGTGCAGCCTGACTAGTGTCTTATAAAGGCTCAGCATTATCTCCTTGCTTTTATATTCTCTTCCCCTTGGAACGAAAGCCAACATTGCATTTGCCTTCTTTACCACAGACTCAACCTGTACATTAACTTTCTTGGAGTCTTGCTTGAGAACTCCTAAGTCACTCTGCACCGCTGATGTTTGAGTGTTCTCCCATTTAGATAATAGTCTGCATGTTTGCTCCTTCTACCAAAATACATTTCCCAACATTGTATTCTGTCAGCCACTTTTTTGCCCATTTTTCCAATTTGTCTAAGTGCTGCTGTAATTGCATTGTTTCCTCAGCACTTCCTACCCCTTCACTTTTCTTCATATCATCCACAAATTTTGACACGCAGCCATCAATTCCACTATTAAATCATTTTCAAATACTGTGAAAAGCAGCGGTCCCAATACTGACCCCTGAGGAACATCACTAATTACTGGCAGCCAATCAGAAAAGGCCTCCTCTATTCTCATTCTGCCTTCTGCCCATCAGCCATTCCTTTATCCATGTCAGTATCTTTCCTATATTGCCATGGGATTTTACCTTGTAAAGTCACGATTCGGTGATGCCTACAACATCAGACATATCATACTTGCCAATCTGTAACTCCGCTACAAGTTCATGTACCTAATTCTGTATACTCCACACATTCAAATATAACTCCTTCAGTCCTGTATTTCCCCTTTTTGATCTTGTCCCCCTTTTACATTGCAACTCATCTTGTCGACTGCCATTTTGCCCTACATCAGCCTATCCTTGCTAGGAGTCTCACTACACATTGGCTCTGTTTGTGAACCATCCGCAGCACTATCACTCTGGTTCCCATCGTCCTACCAAAATAGTTTAAACCCTCCTGAACAACTCTAGCCAACATGCCTGCAAGGATATTGGACCCCTTCTGGTATTACCCCTCCCTCTTGTACAGGTCGCACCTTCCCCAGAAGAGGACCCAATGATCTGAACTCCTAACCCTTGCACCAGTTCCTCAGCCACACATTCACCTGTCAAATCATCCTTTTCTAACCCTCCTTGGCATGTGGCACAGCCAGTAGTCCAGAGATTACTACCCTGGAGGTCCTGATTTTCATATTTCTGCTTATCTCCCTAAATCTCTCTTCAGAACCTGCTTACCTTGTCTACAGATGTATTTGATGCCAACATGCACAAAGGCTTCTGGCTGCTCACCCTTGCCCTTGAGAATGCCATGGACATGATCCAAGACATCCTTGACCTTGGCACCATCCAGGTGTCTCTTTCTCACCCTCGGTACCTTGTCTCTGGTCCTCTGACTATGGAATCTCCTATCAACACTGCAGTCTCTTCACCTCTCTGCTCTTCTGAGCCACAGCACCGGACTCAGTGCCAGAGGCCAGGTCACAGTGACTCCCACCCCCCGCAGTAGGTCGTCCCCCTCACAGGATCTAAATTTGTATACTTATTTTTGAGGGAACAGTCACGGGTATACTCTGTACTAGCTGTGCAATTCATCGCTTTCTCCTGATAGTCACCCAGTTACCGGTCTCTTGCAACCTAGGGGTGACCACCTTCCTGTAGCTCCTGTCTATCACCTCCTTATTCTCCCGTATGAGTCAAAGGTCATGGAGATGCGGCTCCAGTTTCTTAATGGTCTCTCAGAAGTTGCAGCTCGGTGCACCTGAAGCAGATGTGTGTATCTGGGAGGCTGGAGGTCTCACAGACTTCCCACATCCCACACACTGTACAAAATACTGTCCTTGGAGCCTTTCTCACTAAGCTACTATGCCCTAACAAATAAGAACAGAAAGGGAAAAACTTCTGAAATACTTTACCTCACACAAGCCTGATCTCATCTGAGCCTAATGAGCCAAAGCCACTCTAAACACTGGCACACTCACACTCTAAAGAAGATGCTCCAAGAATAACCACTCTTGCAGTTGGGTTATTTTTATCGGTCCTTTCTAATGAACCCATCTCTCGATTGGTCGCTCCTCAACTCTGAGAAATTGCCGCAAAGGTCTGCCTTTTAAATCTTAAAGTATGAATTACCTAATGATAAAGAATTCAATATGGAGTTCAGAAGGGTACAACATGCTCTGAGAGAAAATGAAACATCGTCCCTCAAGCTTGTGTTGGGCCTTATAGTAACACTACAGGAAAGCATGAGGAGGAAGGTCAGTGAGGAGCAGGAGGGTGAAGTAAAGGCACCTGGAAACATAGTAGTTCCTCCTGCAGATTGAATGTTCTGCAAAACAATCACCCAAACTGTACTTTGTTCCTCCACTGAGAGGAGACTTCATTGTGAACACTGAATGCAGTGCACTAAATTGGAAAAAGTTCAGATGAATATCTGTTCACCTGAAAAGATCATTTATGCCCCTGAATAATGGGAATGAAAGAGGTGAAAGGGCTGTATCATCTTCCGGAGCTACATGGGAATGAACCGTTAATACTGGAGAAGTTGGTTGGGGGTGGAACAGTGAAACAGGGAGTTATGAATGGCGTGATCGCTTTGAAATTGTGAAAAGGTATGTGGCACATTTTAATTCCACGTCCCATTCCCATTCTGATATGTCTATCCATGGCCTCCTCTATTGTCAAAATGAATCCAAACTCAGGTTGGAGGAACAACACCTTATATACTGGCTGGGTAGCCTCCAACCTGATGGCATGAACATTGTCTTCTCTAACTTCCGTTAATGTCCCTCCTCCCCTTCTTACCCCATCCCTTACATATTTAGTTGATTGCCTGTTCTCCATCTCCCTCTGGTGTTCCCCCCAACCTCCTTTCTTTCTTTCGAGGCCTCCCGTCCCATGATCCTTTCCCTTCTCCAGCTCTGTATCACTTTTGCCAATCACCTTTCCAGCTCTTAGCTTCATCCCACCCCCTCCAGTCTTCTCCTATCATTTCGCATTTCCCCCTCCCCCCACTACTTTCAAATCTCTTACTATCTTTCCTCTCGGTTAGTCCTGACGAAGGGTCTCGGCCCAAAACGTCGACAGTGCCTCTCCCTATAGATGCTGCCTGGCCTGCTGTGTTCCACCAGCATTTTGTGTGTGAGGCTACACTTGTTTCTTTACAATCTAGTTTATGACAATTTTACATGTGGGTACTTTACGCCTACTTCTATTGAAGGGGTGGAATTATATGGGAGGTAGAAAACAGTGGCAAAAGGTGATCTGTTGAATAAGGAGGCTAAATGTGGAAGATGGGGATCAGGGGAGCTCTGTTTTTGCTATGTCCAGGACGAGCAGGAAGTAGATGAGATACAATCAAGGGTTCAAACACTATGATAGGAGGGAAGCCTTGGTTCAGGAAGGTGAACGATAGGCACCTGTGAGTAATGACTAATCTTCAGAGTAAATGAGCTGGAGACACAGTGACTGAGAAATTGGAATAGAGAGTTTGTACGAAGGAGCTCGGAAGGAAGTATAATCAAGAAGGCAGCTGGGGGAATCCATGATCTTGTAAGAGATGTTTGTCTCTAATCTATTCCCTAAAATGGAGACAGAGAGTTATAAAAGAGGAAGAAATGAGCTGTGTGATGCTGAGAACAGGGGAGAGTGGCTGCAAAGGGAATAGAAATGTCAGTTCTGTCTAAGCCTGGGGAGCAGCATGAGTGCAGTAGTTAATGTAACAGTGCAAGAATTAGTGGAATGGGTCTGAGTAGGACTGAACTGAAGACTGCTTCATCTATCACACAACATGTTAGGTATGACTTGGTCCTCCTTATTTCAATCTCTTTGACAAGCTCGGTTCTTCCAGTGTTTTCTGTTTTTGTTTCCAGAATATGCACTTTATTGATTTATTTTTACTAATATTGTGTCAATAGTTTTGTTTTTTTCTCTTTTCCTCCTTTCATAAATATTAGGGTTACACTTGTTCTTTTCCAATCTAATTTATCTTTTATAAAACAACAAACTATCTACCAATATCTTTAATAAACCAACCAATTTCCATGGCCAGGTTGATTATACCTCTTCCCATTCTGTCTCCTGTAACACTGAGATTCCCTTTTCTCAGGATGAGGCTTTCTTCTCCAAGACATCAGAAATGTCCTCTTTCTTCAATGAACAATGTTTCCCTTTGTCCACCATTGATGCTGCCCTCACTAACATCTCCTACGTATCCCAGAAAACTTCATTCACACCATCTTCCCACAGCCTTTACAGGGATAGAGTTCCTCTTGTCCTCACTTACTACCCGATGAGCCTTCACATCCAATGCATCATTCTCACAACTTCAGTCCTTTCCAATAGGGTCCTACTAGCAAATACATCTAACAACCCCCACCCCCACTCTCCACTTCCACAGGGATCACTCCCACCATGACTCCCTTGTCTATTCATCCCTCACCACTAATTTCACACCTGGCACATATCCCTGCAAGTGACCGAAATGACATACCTGCCCATTCACCTTCTCCCTTACCTTCATTCAGGCCCAAAATAGTTCTTCCAGGTGAGGCAACAATTCAACTGCAAATCGGTTGGGATTGTCTATTGTATCCGCTGCTCCCAGCACAGCCTCCTCTGCATTGGTGAAACACAACATATAGTGGGGGACTGCTTTGTTGAGCACCTCCGCTCCATCTGCCAAAAGTGAAATTTCCTGATGACCAACCATCTTAATTTCCATTCCCAGTCCAACATGTTGGTCCATGGCTTCTTCTTCTGGCACGATGAGGAGCAACAGCTCATATTCCGCCTAGGTAGCCTTCAACCTGATAGCATGAACACCAATTTTTCCTTCCAGTAATTCTTTTTCCCCTTCTTCTTCCTGCTTCTTCTTCTGTTGCCCACTCTGGCATCTTACCACTTCTCCTCACCAGTCTGTTACTTCCTCATGGTGCCCCTCCTTCTTCCCCTTCTCCCATCATCCACTCTCTTCTCCTATCAGATTCCTTCTTCTCTAGCCTTCTACCTTTCCCACTCACCTAGCTTCACATATTGCCTTCTAGATAATCTTCCTTACCCTTCCCCTTCCCCCACCTTGTTAATCTGGCATTTCCCCTTTCCTTTCTAGTCCTGAAGAAGGGTCTCAGTCCAAAACACCAACTCTTTATTCATTTCCATTGATGCTACATGACCTGCTGGGTCCCTTTAGCATTTTGTATGTGTTGCTCTGGATATCCTGCATCTGCAGAATTTCCTGTGTGTATAAATTATGATAATGTTGCATGTGGGCACTTCACATCAACTTCCACTTTCGGTACAGAGTGGAGACATAAGAGACTGCAAATGAGGGAATATGGACAAATAAACAGTCTGCTGCAGGAATTCAGCAGGTTAAACAGTATCCGTGGGATAAAAGGAATTGTCATACAAATTACTTCTGTGATGTGGAGTTATTCAGGGTCATTTCAATTTTGCATTTTATTGATTTCAAGTACCAGATTTTTTGTAAGTTTCATAATAGTAAAGAATTCTGTCTACAAATAACCTTTTTTTCTCTTAACAAACACATTATGAAGATATTTAGTAAAGTATTCAAAATATGGCAAGATTTTTAATATTCGCACATATGGACTGGTACATGGCACTGACAAAAAATGTCCTGAGGTTAAAAACCATTCTCTGTAAAACTTGGGAAAATATTTGTAGTTTTTCAAAGGAAATTATGTTATTAGAAGTGACATTAATTTTAATAATTAATTAAGAAAACAAACAAATTCAACAGTTCAACAAATTATTGGGTTAAACTGCTTCTTCCTGTGCTGTAACAAATCTATGATGCTAATCAAGAGAGGGAGAGAGAAGTGTAGCTGAGAAATACAGAATTTGACAAAAGGACATCCTATAATATATTTTATCTCTTGTTTTTGCACTGGCAGCTGATAGATTGAAAAACTGGTTGGTTCCTGTTCAGGACAGTCCAGGTAGAAGACCATAGTAGGGATCCAGAGTGTAGCACAAGAGAGTGGTATTTTGGCAGGAGGTCAAAGGGTAGGGAGTCTGTGGCCAGCACTGGGTAATAGAGTTGCAACAAGAGTCCAAGAAAGTTCTTGGAGACACTAGGATTGAGATCATAACGTGGGTTGAGGAAAGCATAATGATAGAGCTGAGCACTGAGGGAATGTCAGTGAGTGGAGCTGATTCTCCATCCTGAGTAAACTGCTGATTATACAGTAGAGGGGTTGCAGATCATGTCATGGGAGCTGAAGATTGAATAGGAGGGCTGGCTGAAGACCAGTAACTGTAATGAATTATGGGCATTTAGAGACCAAGTCTCTAACAGAACCAGGTGTAGGCATATTTACACCTCAGGGAATGCAGCAGTTCAAGAACGCAGCTCATTACTGCCTTCTCAAAGGTAACTAGTGATGGGCAATCAATGCTGGCTTAGCTGGCGATGCCCTCATCCCATAAATGAATACATAAAAAAAGGTCATGAGAACGAAAGGTCAGCTCAAGTGGGTGTGATGTTAAAAATCAGATGAATATGGTTTGTATGAGGCTTGATCACTGAAACTGGAGTGTAGATTGTGGAGGACTGGAGATTAATTAATGGAGAAAGTACATCTTGACTCACAAGAATGTGGAGATCAAATGGTGGGCTCAGAGATTACCAAGGTTCATATTGTGGGGGGCTGAAGATCAGTTTGTAGATTATCACTGGAAATGCAGTTTGAGGGCTAGAGACCAGGTCTCAGTGGCAGAGTTCAGATTGAGGTTAGAGATTGGGTTTGAGGTAGAGCGGGTTGCAGAAGCTTTAGAAATTAGACTAGAGACACAGGAAGGTGGTAGAACATTTTGTGAGGCTGATGGAAAGTAGATTTCAGATCATGGGCTCGGGATATGATGTTAGTTTAGAGAGGACAATCAAAAGGATCGAGAGATTTGCTAATACTAAAAGGATCAAGGGATGACTATATTATAAAAGGGGGTAGGCTATTCAGACCCTCATATGTGATCCACCATTTAACTAGATTAACGTTGATCTTTTACTTCAGTGCCTCCTACCATCCCATAATCTTTGATTCCTGCTTCTTGAAAACTCTATCAAACAGCGTCTTGAATTTTCAGTGAAGCAGCCTTCACATCACTTTTGGGTAGAGAATTTCAAAGTTGCACTAGGAAACTTCTAATATCAGATAGGAATACAAGTGCCTTATTTTGAGAATGTTTCTAGACAGAACAGCCAGGGGAATAACTACCCCTGAAAAATCCCCAAAGAATTAAGTATGTTTCCACAAAATCATATTTCATTTGTTTAACTCCAAAGAGGCCTCTTTAATATTTCTTCACATGCTAATCTCCTCATCGCAGGAATTAATCTGCTGAGCTTTTTTGCACTCACACTATTTAAATCTACCTTCTCCTAGGCAGAGAAAACTGACCTGTGCACAATATGCCAAGTGCGGTCTCACCAATGCCTTATACACTCCCATTTAGACACCATTACATTAGAATTCAAGTAATCTTGCAGTAAAGGCCAATACATCATTTGCTTTCTTATCTGCATGTCCTATCATTTGTGTATGGATCTCAGCAAATCGTTTCAATCACTCACCATTTTCTACCAAAATGTTTGGAATATTCTGCATTTATATTCCATCTGCCATATCCTCTCCCGTGTCAATATATCCCCTTACAGCCTCTCTGCATCCTCTTCATAACTCACACTGTCACCCTTATTCGCCTCAGTATTTCACAGTTGGTCTGCTCATTCAAAGCATATAAAATTGTTATGAAGGTCAGGCCATTCAGTTACAGCTCCAACCCAAAAACAATCTCATTGTTCTTCAGAATGTTATTATATTATTCTATTTTGTTTTTGTCCCTTAACCACCTATCTATCTATATTATCTGTATTACTCTCATTCTATATGTTTCAGTTGAACTTGGCACCAAACTATGGTCTCTGTTGAGGTCATGGCTCAGAATCAGTTGACTTTTTAAGTTTATAGGGAAGGTTTTGAAGACAGAAAGGGAAGCTTTGTTCGGGTTAAGGATTAGGCACATGAATGTGGTGGAGTTAGAGGTTAGGTTGGATTTGAGGTCTCTACTCTGTGCTCCACGTTCAAAGGCCAGCAACATGGGTGGAAGGCAAAGGACATCTTGATGTTGAGCTGTCGCAAATGCCAGTGGTGTGGGCATGGGATGAAGGACATCCAGAGTCCTGGACTCTGTACCATGCTAGAAGCCCAGTGACATGAACAGATGACAAAGGCCACCTGGAGCCTGGGCCTCTGCTCTGTGCCAGATGGCAAGGAATATGGAGGTATGACAAAGGACATCCTTGGATGCTGGGTTGTCCCAGGGCAGAAGGTTCTGGGTTCAGATGACCATCCATGC
Source organism: Hemitrygon akajei (assembly GCF_048418815.1). Lineage (NCBI taxonomy): Eukaryota > Metazoa > Chordata > Chondrichthyes > Myliobatiformes > Dasyatidae > Hemitrygon > Hemitrygon akajei. The sequence goes on from NC_133136.1 coordinate 101,559,049, forward strand.
AGAAGGCATGAGAGCAGGTGAGTCATCAGGGGCTTGAATTAGGAATCCTGTCATCAGCTAGTCTGGAAGTCAATACCGAAGGTCAAAGCCCTAAGGTTGACTGCAAGTCCAGAAAATGAAGCCTAATGGCCAAAACCTGGAAACTGGAGGCCTGGAGGTCTGGGTCTAGAGGACTGTCATGTGTGTGGGTGGGAGGGAGTAAACAGGCTTGTTTCGCAGTTGTTTTATTGCATGTTGTGTTCTCTGTTGCTCTGTCAAGAATTGTGGATACCAAATTGTGTGACAACACATACAGGCAGGTCCCAGCACATCTTCGGTTGTGTTGGTTGTTATCACAAATGATAATAATAATTATAATAATAAGTACTTTATTGATCCCAAGCGAGGAATTCTTTCGTTACAGCAGCAACATTTAAAAACTCATTAGTTAGGTGTACAGACTTAACTAATAATAAAGTACAGAATAATAAAATACACAATAATAATTTTCCAATGTGCAGTAATGTACAAAATAATAAAACAGAGACTATAGTACTATGATGAGTGTTCTCCCATCGCACAGAGATGACCTGCTGTATATGCTTATTGCATTTGGTAGGAAAGATTTCCTGTAACGATCCTTGTGACAGTAGAGCTGAATGAGTCTGTTTGAAAAGGTGCTCCACTGCTTACTTAGTAGGATGTGCCAGATGATGCATTTCACTATATGTTTCGATGTACACATGATAAATAATTGGATCTGAATCTTTAATGAAATTATGTGCACCATTTTCTTGTAGGCATTTGGAAAATCTAAATATACCACATCCACTGGTCTCCCTTTATCTACTCTGTTGTTACAGCCTTTAACATTTGTCAGACATGATTGTTCTTATATAAATTTTTGTTCATACTGCCAAATCTAATATTTTCTAAGTGTTCAAACATCAGTTCTTTAATAATGAGTTTCAGCATTTTCCCTGCACTAATGTGAGGCTGATCAGTTCAAATGGAGCTGAATATTCAGTAGATAGATATTGAAATTTAGATCATAGGCACTAGAGAAGGGCTTTTGGCATCCAGGGTTTGGAATTCTGATCCTAATCCTAACTTTAGCCAACTAAATCATAGAGGTTACATTTGTAAATCATAGAAGTTTGGATTCAGGTTTGCTATTTTTTGAGAGCTTAACCTTACTCCCTCTACAGACTCTCTCACCCACCCTGAAAGGTTTTTAATACCCTCATATGTCTCCGAACTGTTTTCACATGACATGCATTATGTATGTACCCTTCTAGTAGATAGAAGAAAATAATCGACAAGCCTGGTCCTTTTATTGTAAAAACATGTGAATTCAATATCGAGCACCTGGAAATCCAGTATCAGTTGGACAAATGCCAAATATCTAGCAGACCCTTTTTTGAAAGGCACTGACTCCTACTCAGTCTATTATTCTCAGTGATTACTAAGGTTGATCAAAGAAACTAGCTTATCAAAGACACAATTAATTGTGTTAATAGAATGATTTCATGCCTTGGGTGCTTGTGTGCAATCCTCATCTCCTTCAAACCGTGGTGTCCATCGGCAGTAAAAGCAATATCATCGAAATGGAAAAAATAGGCACGGCAAAGTGAACTATGTTGTTTTTAGAATGAAGATTATCTTAAGAAGGCAATCTCAGGGTGTAGCCTTATTAGCAAATTCTATATAGCCACAATGACTTTTACTCGATATTTATTGTTGATTTCTGCACTCTGGTTGATCACCCAAGTTGGGTGGTCTTTCGTTGCTTCTGTTATAGTTATCATTCTATAGATTTGTTGAGTATGCCCACAGAAAAATGAATCTCAGGGTTGTATATGATGACAAATATGTCATTTGATAATAAAATTTGCATTGAAGTTTGAAATTTTTGGGTTTGAATAATTTGGCCAATACTGTAGTTCTAAACGGATCTCAGAATTCTGCAATGAGCAGTCAAAGTGTAAGTTTGAAACATTCTGATTGCAATAGCAAACAAATGTTGAGCCACAGCATGGTGTCAGGTACACTCACATCAAAACCTTAGCATTTTTCCCTAGGGAGAGTGGCAATCACATACATTTGGATGGCAACTGCTGGAAATCTATCATTGACCTCGGACATTAACTCTCCCTCTCTTTCCACATGTCCTGCTTGAACGGTACAGCATTATCAGCATGAATTGATTTTATTTCAGAATTTCAGCATTTGTGCTTTTTTTCAGTTTCCTTTTGAATGGTATCATCCAGCCCATGCACAAAGATTAGTCTTTAACTTGTTTTTTCTTACATTCTTTTGGTAATTTGTCAATGTATTAACATAAATACTTCTAACTAAATTTATTTTTAAATGTTTTAAAATCCACTTAACTCATTTTGTTTACCTACATGCATTTGAATAGTTTTAAATACCTCTGGCCACAAAATTTATAAAGTAGTCAAAGCTCCTGTGATAGCAGAGATTTATCAAAGGCCTATTGGCGTTTTGGGGTAGGGAAGACAGTGTACAGACCTGAAGCCTTGTCTCCACTTGGCAACTGCTCTGCCTTGGGCACACATGACCATCTAGTTCTGCCCTCAGAGTAGAAACTCTGAGCCAGCAAGGGCCATTGTGGGGGGAGGGGATGATTAACTAAAGGATGTATAGGGGTAAAAGATCTTGGTAAGTCCAGCTTACCCTCATGATATATTATAATATTAGGGTGAAAACAAAATGGAACAGGGCTCTGCTGCATTTTGTAGTACAGTGATCAGAGATAAGGTCCCACATAGAAGATTGGTGGGTAAAATCAAAGCTCAGGGCATCGGGGGGAAGGCATTGACATGGATAGAAAACTGGTTGGCAGATAGAAAGCAAAGGGTAGCGGTGAATGGGTGTTTCTCGGAATGGCAGGTGGTGACTAGTGGGGTGCCACAGGGCTTGGTATTGGGACCACAGCTGTTTACCATTTACGTTAACGATTTGGATGAAGGCATAGAAAATAACATCAGCAAATTTGCTGATGATACTAAGCTGGGTGGCAGTGTGACATGTGATGAGGATGTTAGGAGAATTCAGGGTGACTTGGATAGGCTGGGTGAGTGGGCAGATACTTGGCAGATGGCGTTTAATGTGAGTAAGTGTGAGGTTATCCACTTTGGGAGTAAGAACAGGAAGGCAGATTATTATCTGAACGGTATAGAGTTGGGTAAGGGAGTAATACAAAGAGATCTCGGAGTCCTTGTTCATCAGTCACTAAAGGTGAATGAGCAAGTGCAGCAGGCAGTGAAGAAGGCTAATGGAATGTTGGCCTTTATTATAAAGGGAATTGAGTACAAGAGCAAGGAAATCCTCTTGCATTTGTACAGAGCCCTGGTGAGACCACACCTGGAGTATTGTGTATAGTTTTGGTCTCCAGGGTTAAGGAAGGACATCCTGGCTGTAGAGGAAGTGCAGCGTAGATTCACAAGGTTAATTCCTGGGATGTCTGGACTGTCTTACGCAGAGAGGTTACAGAGACTGGGCTTGTACACGCTGGAATTAAGGAGATTGAGAGGGGATCTGATTGAAACATATAAGATTATTAAGGGATTGGACAAGATAGAGGCAGGAAATATGTTCCAGATGCTGGGAGAGTCCAGTACCAGAGGGCATGGTTTGAGAATAAGGGGTAGGTCATTTAGGACAGAGTTAAGGAAAAACTTCTTCTCCCAGAGTTGTGGGGGTCTGGAATGCACTGCCTCTGAAGGTAGTGGAGGCCAATTTTCTGGATGTTTTCAAGAAGGAGCTAGATAGGTATTTTATGGATAGGGGAATCAAGGGATATGGGGACAAGGCAGGAACCGGGGTATTGATAAGGAATTGATCAGCCATGATCTCAAAATGGCGGTGCAGGCTCGAAGGGCCGAATGGTCTACTTCTGCACCTATTGTCTATTGTCTATCCTACTATTCCAGGAAAAATCACCTATAAGACAGACTAAACAGATTTTAGCTTAATTTTCATTTTAAGAATGCTGTATACAGCTATACTGTGGCTACCGTTTATGATTTTGTAGAACACTTGAACATGTTAATATTTTTTCCCTCATTGGATCATCATCTGTGGCTTAGTTGGTCAGTAGATTTCAGATTCGAGTGCCATTGCAGAAATCTGAATGACTAACGTTCCAGACATGGATGCCATAATGTCAGGGATACATTACTTAAAATCATAGAGTCACAGGGTTGGACAGTACAGGAAGAGGACTTTCCAATGCCAACTACTCTTGCCCATGTGTGCTAATCCCATTTGGAAAGATTAGGACTATATTATCCTTCTAACTTCAGGAGATATCAAGCTATCAAATTTAGGATTGATCTTCCCCCCCCCCCCCCCCCCACAGATGAACATTACTGATCTGAAGAACATAGAATAATTTTTCCTAGTGTCTTGACCATTGTTTATCTTTTACTCAGAAGTACAGAATAATTGTTGTTTGGGTCTGTTGGTGGGAGCTTGCTGTGCAAATCGGCTGCTCTCCTTCCAACATCGCAGAAACGACTGAACTCAAACAGGATATTGCTGACTGTCGGCCCTTTAATGTGGCTTCAAATGAACATGAGCTGCTGTGTATACTTACAGCTTTTTCTTCTCTCTGAAGCAAGGGAAGATAGTTTATTCTCCGGTATTTGTTTAGTTCATTCTATTTGCTTATTACTTTACTTGTTTTGTTAACTTGTCCATATTTCTGTTACAAGACTAATCAAATTCTCCAATGTTTTTCCATATTCTAAAATGTTTAAAACATTATTAAATTGCCTGCATCAAGTCCTGGCATATATTAAGCATTGACATAAATTTAAAATCCATTTTTATATCTCTAAATATCTTAGTAAAAGCTTAACTTTGCATCATTTTGCAGTCATGAAAATGTTACCCATGCTCCAGTATTGCTCAAATCAGAATCAGAATCGGGTTTATTATCACTGGCATGTGACGTGAAATTTGTTAACTTAGCAGCAGCAGCAGCAGGAGGGTTTAAACTAATTTGCTAGGGGGATGGGACCCGGAGCGACAGAGCAGTGAAAGAAGTGCATGGAATAAAGCCAGATCTAACATATAAAGAGGCTTTGAGGAAAGAGAAGCAGAATAAAAGGTGTAAAGGTAGTAAGGTAGAAGGGCTAAAGTGCGTGTACTTCAACGCAAGAAGCATCAGGAACAAAGGTGATGAACTGAGAGCTTGGATACATACATGGAATTATGATGTAGTGGCCATTACAGAGACTTGGCTGGCACCAGGGCAGGAATAGATTCTCAATATTCCTGGATTTCAGTGCTTTAAGAGGGATAGAGAAGGGGGAAAAGGGGAGGATGGGTGGCATTACTGGTCAGGGATACAATTACAGCTACAGAAAGGGTGGGTAATGTAGCAGGATCCTCTTTTGAGTCAGTATGGGTTGAAGTCAGGAACAGGAAGGGAGCAGTTACTCTACTGGGGGTATTCTATAGGTCCCCTGGTAGCATCAGAGATACTGAGGAGTAGATTGGGAGGCAGATTTTGGAAAGGTGCAAAAATAACAGGGTTGTTATCATGGGTGACTTTAACTTCCCTAATATTGATTGGCACCTGATTAGTTCCAAGGGTTTAGATGGGACTGAGTTTGTTAAGTGTGTCCAGGATGGATTCCTGTCACAGTATGTTGACAGGCCAACTAGGGAGAATGCCATATTTGATCTAGTATTAGATAATGAATCGGGTCAGGTTACAGATCTGTCAGTGGGTGAGTATCTGGGGGACAGTGACCACCGCTCCCTGGCCTTTAGCATTATCATGGAAAAGGATAGAATCAGAGAGGACAGGAACATTTTTAATTGGGGAAGGACAAGTTATGAGGCTATAAGGCTAGAACTTGCGGGTGTGAATTGGGATGATGTTTTTGCAGGGAAATGTACTATGGACATGCGGTCGATGTTTAAGGATCTCTTGCAGGATGTTAGGGATAAAATTGTCCTGGTGAGGAAGATAAAGAATGGTAGGGTGAAGGAACCATGGGTGACAAGTGAGGTGGAAAATCTAGTTAGGTGGAAGAAGGCAGCATACATGAGGTTTAGGAAGCAAGGATCAGATGGGTCTACTGAGGAATATAGGGTAGCAAGAAAGGAGCTTAAGAAGGGGCTGAGAAGAGCAAGAAAGGGTCATGAGAAGGCTTTCACGAGTAGGGTAAAGGAAAACCCCAAGCATTCTTCAATTATGTGAAGAACAAAAGGATGACAGGAGTGAAGGTAGGACCGATTAGAGATAAAAGTGGGAAGATGTGCCTGGAGGCTGTGGAAGTGAGCGAGGTCCTCAATGAATACTTCTCTTTGGTATTCACCAATGAGAGGGAACTTGATGACAGTGAGGACAATATGAGTGAGGTTGATGTTCTGAAGCATGTTGATATTAAGGGAGAGGAGGTGTTGGAGTTGTTAAAATATATTAAGACGGATAAGTCCCCGGGGCCTGACGGATTATTTCCCAGGCTACTCCACGAGGCGAGGGAAGAGATTGCTGAACCTCTGACTAGGATCTTTATGTCCTCGTTGTCCACGGGAATGGTACCGGAGGATTGGAGAGAGGCGAATGTTGTCCCCTTGTTCAAAAAAGGTAATAGGGATAGTCCGGGTAATTATAGACCAGTGAGCCTTACGTCTGTGGTGGGAAAGCTGTTGGAAAAGATTCTTAGAGATAGGATCTATAGGCATTTAGAGAATCATGGTCTGATCAGGGACAGTCAGTGTAGCTTTGTGAAGGGCAGATCGTGTCTAACAAGCCTGATAGAGTTCTTTGAGGAGGTCACCAGGCATATAGATGAGGGTAGTGCAGTGGATGTGATCTACATGGATTTTAGTAAGGCATTTGACAAGGTTCCACACGGAAGGCTTATTCAGAAAGTCAGAAGGCATGGGATCCAGGGAAGTTTGGCCAAGTGGATTCAGAATTGGCTTGCCTGCAGAAGGCATAGGGTCGTGGTGGAGGGAGTACATTCAGATTGGAGGGAGCACATTCATATTGGAGGGTTGTGACTAGTGGTGTCCACAAGGATCTGTTCTGGGACCTCTACTTTTCGTGATTTTTATTAACGACCTGGATGTGGGGGTAGAAGGGTGGGTTGACAAGTTTGCAGATGACACAAAGGTTGGTGGTATTGTAGATAGTGTAGAGGGTTGCTGAAGATTGCAGAGAGACATTGATAGGATGTAGAAGTGGGCTGAGAAGTGGCAGATGGAGTTCAACCCGTAGAAGTGTGAGGTGGTACACTTTGGAACAACAAACTCCAAGGCAGAGTACAAAGTAAATGGCAGGATACTTGGTAGTGTGGAGGAGCAGAGGGATCTGGGGGTACGTCTTCAGATCCCTGAAAGTTGCCTCACAGGTAGATAGGGTAGTTAAGAAAGCTTATGGGGTGTTAGCTTTCATAAGTCAAGGGATAGAGTTTAAGAGACGTGATGTAATGATGCAGCTCTATTAAAATCTAGTTAGGCCACACTTCGAGTACTGTGTCCATTTCTTGTCACCTCAGTATAGGAAGGATGTGGAAGCATTGAAAAGGGTACAGAGGAGATTTACCAGGATGCTGCCTGGTTTAGAGAGTATGGATTATGATCAGAGATTAAGGGAGCTAGGGCTTTACTCTTTGGAGAGAAGGAGGATGAGAGGAGACATGATAGAGGTGTACAATATATTAAGAGAAATAGACAGAATGGACAGCCAGCCCCTCTTCCCCAAGGCACCACAGCTCAGTACAGGAGAACATGGCTTTAAGGTAAGGGGAGGGAAGTTCACGGGGGATATTAGAGGAAGGTTTTTCACTCAGAGAGTGGTTGTTGCGTGGAATGCACTGCCTGAGTCAGTGGTGGAGGCAAATACACTAATAAAGTTTAAAAGACTACTAGACAGGTATATGGAGGAATTTAAGGTTGGGGGGTTATATGGGAGGCTGGGTTTGAGGGTCAGCACAACATTGCGGGCCAAAGGGCCTGTAATGTGCTGTACTATTCTATGTTCTATGTTCTATGTTCAATGTAATCTCAAACCTGTTTTCTTAAGAATCCTCCTGACCAATAACCCCTTCCCACGTATGCCTGGTGCAACCAGCAGAACTTACAGATCTCCGGGCCAATTTCCAAGGTTTCCAACCAGAAGGGCTTCTCATCTACTTCAAAAATCACCTCTTCTACTGAACTTCCATCAGCCCACTTTCATTACACACAGCATCATCCTTTGAATCATCTTAGAACATTCTTTATGTTAAATGTTTCTTAGAAATCTCTACGATCATTGATTGCCATCTCTGAGATTCATCACTAATAGAGCTATTATATTTTGTGTACTTCCCCAAGTAACATGTCTAAATTATTTAAATACAAACAGGTCTTTAGAAACATTTTGTCTGAATACATGATTGAAGCAGATTGAAAAGAACTTTTGAAAATGAAATTAGAGATATGTGTAATGAAAAGAAAAACAAACCACAGGGGAAAGAAATAGGGACAAGGACTAACCAGATACCCCTTATTAATTGTTCAAAGATTTGAGCACCATTCATACAGTATATGCTTGTATTGTCCTAATAAGCTTTTACTGATGATGCATAAACTAATAAAAAGTTAACAACTGCAGAACAGAAGTGTAGCTGTTTTATTTTCTTCTCCTTTTCCCTATAATTTTCTATCAACTGTCTCCTCTTCAGAGACAAACATTTTATTTTAAGTCAAATATCTCTGTAATGAAAGGGACATTAACATGGAAGAGCATGCCACTAATCCGAAAGGAAGCTAATAAAAAAGCTTCATCACATTCCAGAGTGACAGGCACAACTGAAAATGCTTAAAGCTGTATTTTAACTGATCAATTAGAATTTCAATGTCAGTTTATGAATATGTATTTATGATATGGAATTATATGAAACATTTAGCAAGGGATTTTAGCAGCAGAGGTAAATTCTTCACCAGACCAAAGTATGAGGAAACTGTGTTCTATTTAGACAGAGTGTAAAGCAGCAAAGCACCTTGATGCAATATTGTGGAGACCCAGCCTTTTAAATACATACCTAATTGTTAGTGACATCACCATCCCTTTACTATATTCTTCTCTGTTTCCAAGTTATATGTGAGCAAACTCACATGAAAAAAGACTGACCTCCCTTAAAGGTGCAACTAAATTCAAGTCACAGAGATCATGAGAACTATCATCTGTCTCTGATAGCATTTGACACTGAAAATCTGACAGGTTACTTATCCTCACTAATGTGCTTAACTCAGTACAGTTTATTTGGAAACCTGAAAACTGCCATCTCATTTCTCTCATTTACTGCTGAACCATTCCAAGAGGTCAGATTTCCACTCTTAATGTCAGACATGCTCTGCTGGTTTTACTGAGAAAAATCTTTGAAAGTCAAAAGCATAACCAAACTTAGGGGGCCCTCAGCAATGACACAGTGGTGTGTTGAAAAGTAATTGTGTTGATGACAAATTTTATAAATAACTTGCAGGCTGTTCAAACAGCCATACAACATTCTTACTGGGAAGAAGATTATAGCAATAGATCTTCGTCTCTCCAGAGACCAATGTGTTAATTCTGTGAAGATGTGATTGAACATGGAGCCTGGCTTAGTAATGAAACTTTCTTAGGCTTTTGAAAATGTGCCTCATCTAATTAATTTATCATTAAACACAAAACATCACAGAAAACCTCAAATATATAAAACCTGCAATCCCTAAAGCAGTATGCTAGATTTCAATAATAATAATTCTTAAAAGCTGTTCAGCAATATGGGTTGCAAGAATATTTTCAATTTAAACTCGCATCAGGATTCATTTTGTGAATCGGTTTTCTCCCTAAGGATTTTTCATTCTTCTTTTCCAATCCCTCTTTCAATGATCATCTCACCCTAGCATCAATTTCAATCAAAAGAGCAGCTAATCTACTGCTATGGTCTTACCAATGCTATATTTGTGAACAGCTGCTGATGCCTTTAACTTTAATTTTACCATTTTTCCTCTACCATAAACAAAAAGTTGAATCATTGACTCTCAAGAGTGAACTGGATGAAGATGATTTATTCTAAATAGACCAGAGATGAGTTCATGTACAGCTGCAGAGATCATTGAAACCCGATGTGCTGTGTTGCCCTTTAAAACATCATCCAGCTTTGTATTCCATTGATTTGAATTGCAGGGGTTGCTTTTATAAGATCACTCAACAAATTGGACATTGTAAGAAGTTGCTTGTTCTCCCCTGAAAATTAAGAATTATTGAACTATGGGCATTTCATGCCTGAATTTCAAAAAATAAAAAAAAGAAGTTGTCATCCATGTGCCTATCTTTTCCTCAATGTCAACAAGACAAAGGAGAAGGCTATCGACTTTCAGACAACTCGTACTGTTCACACCCCTCTTTACGTTGGTGGTGCAGCAGTGGAAACTGAGATGAGTTTCAAGCGCCTGGGAGTGTACATCTCACACAACCTCTCAATATCCCAAAACACATCCTACACAATCAGAAAAGCTCAACAACACATCTACGTTCTGAGGAAGCCGAAGAGAGCTGGACTTTGCACATCTAGACTTTCATCCTTCTACAGGTACGTAGTAGAGAGCATCCTAACCTACTGCATCACTGACCGGTATGGAGACTGCACAGCAGCAGACAGAAAAGCTCTTGAACGGCTAGTCAAAACTGCCCAGTGAGTCATTAGCACATATGGAGAAAGGTGCCAGAAAGGGGACAGTAACATCATGAATAATCCCACCCACCCTGCTCACAGATGATTTGTCGCACTGCCATCAGGGAGGAGGCTATGTAGCATCCATGCCAGGACCACCAGGCACAAAATCAGTTACTTCCCCCAAGCAGTATGGCTGATCAACACCTCTACTCATTAACCCAGCACCACCAGTTTATCATTTCACGTTATTGATGGACACTCCGGTACCTAACGTCAAATTATGGGCATACAATCAATATACGTATATAAGCTATCTTATGTATTTATACTTATTGTTTCTTTTATTATTGTGTTCTTTATCTTATTACATGTTGGTGCTGCATCGGATCAAGAGTAACAATTATTTGTCCTTCTTTACACCTGCAGACTGGAAATGACATTAAACAAACTTGAATCTTAAACCATCAATCTAGAAGCGTCAGTTGTTCGTGGCAATGTTCTCTGCACCTTCAATCTGTCAGAAAGGTCCGCCTCTCGGATCACTGTTGTCCAGTGAAGCTGATAATTGTCCATTCTAGATGGGCACATGGATGATAAAGAAATGGAGAGCTCTGTTGATGGGTCAGCACAGCATTGTGGGCTGAAGGTGCTGTACTGTGCTCTGTTGTATTGGCTATGTACTGCAAGTAGAATATTTCAATGCAAGTGGAAGGAAGGTCTGAAATCTGAACAGGCCAATGTCAGCACATTGGTCCATCCTGCAGAAAAATTTAGACAGAACAATTTCACCACTTCTCCATCACGAACAATGTATCACAAAGGGGAAAGTGATGGGATGACACTATTTTTCATTATTTTCACTTTAGCAATAGTGTGTTCACAAAATCATGGGGACACCAAGAATCCTGCGTTGTCTGTGCTTGCTACTATTCCTGTGTAAATCTGTGTTAATAAAAAAAAAGCCATCAATCAAAAAGTCACGGAAAAATTTAATCTAAGCCTTCAACATAATTACATCCTGCTCCTGGTGTGCCACGATCCAGAAATATTGCTTTCCTTGGTGATAAACACGGCAGCAGTGACAGTTGCATCATTTAAACTTAATCTCGGTTTTCAGTTTGTGAAGCATTCCCATAACAACCTGCCACCTGTATCTGCCAACTTCTGTTGGTTAGGAAATATTCCCATGCTTGGATTGGTTACTCAGGTAAGCTTCATAAATTCTTTTGGATCTTGTCCATATCACAGTAGATTCAAGTTGCCTTGACCAAGATGATTTCAGTTGTAAAGTGTAAAATGTAGCGGAGATGCCAACAATAGATAATAGTCACTTCTTTACTTTCCACAAGTGACGGAGGCTCTATGTGTGGTAGCAGGAGCATATCTGGATATTTCAGCATTCTTACAATGTTAATACAATTCTCAAATTAAAGTTATTTGTTGAGAAATACACCAGTAGAAATCAGAATCATGTTTATTATCACTGACCTCCACTCAGTGGCCACTTCATTTGGTACCTTCTATACCTACGCAATAAAGTGGCACTGAGTGCATGGCCGTGCTCTTCCGCACGCCACTGCTGTCATGTATGCTCATTTGAGTTACACTGGCCTTCCTGTCAGCTTGAACCAGTCTGGCCGATCTCCCCTGACCTTGCTCATTAACAGGACAATTTTTCCCACAGAACAGCTGCTTTCTCGATATTTTTATTTCTTGCACCATCCTGTAAACTCTACAGACCATTGTGCATGAAAATCCCAGATCAGACGTTTCTGAGATACTTTGTAAACGTGTTACAGAAGCTTTTCCAAACTGCCCTACAGTACGAGATTGTTCTTAAGTGGGGAGAGCCAAACCACCCCACCTCCACCCTGCACTGCATCTGTAAGAGAACAAATTAGGAAACATAGTGTGTTTGATTTTCCTTCGGATAATAGGATGGAATAATCTGCTCGGATGCAAGCACATAAAGTCTCGCACTGCATCTCCGTACATATGGCAAGAATAAATCAGTTACTAATTACCAAGACAGCTTTAAGTTGAACCTGCATGTGGTGGTGTTCCCATGTGTCTGCACACCTGTCCTTCTTGGTGATAGGAGTTACTGCAGCGCATTTCATGATAGCTTTTGATTGTTACCTTCAATCATCATTAAATTCCTTGGGCAGATAGTGACTGACATTGAGAATTTGCTGTTGTGTTCGATAATAGCCAAGAATGCTATTCAATATCAGTGCTATTTATTCTGGAAGGTTGAATATGAAGGGCAGAATAGAGGGATCTTGGGGTCCCTAAATCAGTCAAAGTTGCCACACGTGTTGATAGAGTTGTTAATAAGGGACATGGTGTGCTGACCTTCAATAGTCAGGGAATTGCATTCAAGAGCAGTGAGGTAATGTTGCTGCTTTATGAAACCTTAGTTAGACCACACAGAATAATCTGTTCATTTCTGGTCACCTCATTATAGGAAGGATATGGAAGATTTAAAGAGTGAGCAGAGGAGGTTTACCTGCATGCTGCCTGGACTAGAGGTTTAGTGAACTAGGGCTTTTCTCTCTTCAACACAACATTGTGGGATGATAGACCTTTACTGTACTGTAATGTTCTATGCTCTGTGACGGTGGGAGGACGGAGTGACGGCATCATCGATGGTGGCTCAATGGAAACCCCATTAATTGAAAAAGATGTTCTAGTATGGAAAGCCTCATCGTGAGAACAGAGGTGTCAGACAAGGAGGAACTGAGCTGAGGGAATAGCTTTTTTTCTAGTGACAGGATGGGAAAATGTATAGTCAAGATAAATGTGAGAGTAAGCAGATTTGGAAACAGGGTGAGAGAGGGAAGAGAAGTGTCAGAGATGGACCAAGTAAATTTGAGGGCAGGGTGGAAGTTGGAGTCAAAATTGATGACATTGATGAGTTAGTATGGGTGCAGAAAGCAGCAGCAATGCAGTCAACAATGTAGCATCAAAACAGCCGGGGAGCGTTACCAGTGTAACCAGTTTACAGTGTTAGCAGTAATATGTAACAGTGTAACCAGTTACTATTGGAACATGGACTCTTCTATGTAGCCGACAAAAACACAGGTGTATCTGGGGCCTGTGATGGTGCCCATGTCTACACCTTGGGTTTGGAGCTGAAAGAGAAATTGTTGATAAGAACCAGTTCTGCCAGATGAAGGTGGGTGGTGGTGGAGAGGAGCTGATTAGGTCTGTTCTCCAGAAAGAAGTGAAGAGCTCTAATGGGAGGTTGAAGTGTATAAAGAGTGGATGCTCATATTGGAAATGAGGTGACTGAAGTGATCAAGAGCTTGTGAAATATCACGGATGTGTAGGTAGGAGGGACAAAATGGAATAGAGATATACAGACATGAGTTCAGTGGGGCAGAAGCAGGCAGAAACAATGAGCCTACTGGAAAAGTCAGGTCTGTACATCTTGGGTAGGATGTAGAAACAAGTAGCGTGCGATATGGGAACTGTAAGGTTGATTATACAAAACAACATCATTTCTGAATATCACTGTTACTGTAGCTAAAAATCATAAATTCAACTCAAATAAGTTCAACATAGTTTTACAGATAAGATATAAAATATGTTTATGGCAAAAAAGGATATTTATGCAGATGCGTGCACTATTTATTTATTATTTTCTCTGAATATCAGGTGTTCACTCATAAATGAGAAAAGAGAAAACACAAGTAGAATGAAGCCAGTTCCAACTGTTTACTATCCAAATGCTGAAGTGTACATCAAGTCTCCAAGGATTTCAAAACATGTCCAATGGTTCATATTCTCACAACTGTCTAGCTGGTGCCAAGCTGGCGTGAGAGATTTCCTGTGAAAACATCTCACTGCTCTTGGATGGTAAAAAATTCATTCGCTGCTTGATTTGGCAGTCAGTGTAATCATTAGGCATCTTTTTAAATGCCTCTGGATGGGATTTAAAGAATCAGCGGGGGTCACTGCCAACAAAATTTTTGCACATGCCATACATTTGCCACCTTTGATTTAAAACTTATTTATTTAGTTATTTAGAGAGACAGTGCAGAACAGGTACTTCCAGCCCAACGAGCCACACCACCCACCTATTTAACCCTAGCCTTGATGCAGGACAATTTACAATGATCTATAAACCTACATCTTTGGAATGTGGGAGGAAACTAGAGCACTGGGAGGAAACGCTCGTGTTCACAGGGAGAAAATACAAACTCCTTACAGACAGTGCCAGATTTGAACTCTGAACACTGATGCCCTGAGCTATAATAGCATCATGCTTCCATGGTATGCTTGCTTTTGTTTGGTTAGCATGTTTTCAAATGTGAACAACTCATGTTTTGCATCTCATTCATTCTAAAAAAAAGGTACCCAGTTAGGTAGGTGAGGAATGCAAATAAATGTTTTATTGAAAACATTTGATTTGATTTTAATTTAGGTGTATGGCAGAGACGGTGTGTGCCAATCATTCCTTTTCCGTTAAGTTCGCGAAGCCCAGTCATCGTGATCATCCTGATAGCACAATGCAGGTTAAAGACGAAACTCAGTTCATAAATGAATCAATCGAATAAAGAGAGCATGGGTAGAAAGGAGGGTGTGGGGACCGAAGGGGAAGGACTGGAGTATGTTTTATAGAAATAGAAGAAGTACCCCAAGCCGTTTAAATACAAATGCAGCAAACATACCTGGCCATTTTGTACATGGCTTCCATTTCCGTTTCCTCTAAGATTGCTCTTGCATCTGTTCAGTGTCAGGAATATGGACATTGATTGCATGCTTTCTACTGCAGAACTGAAAACCTGATACAATGAATGTTGTAGAACCCTGATTTGCATTTTTCATGTGGCTCCATGTGCAAAACAGGTGGAGGCTGGATTTGGCAGAATCTATCCATAGTTACAGCCAGAATGCCAACATAAATCATCAGGAACTGACCCAAAGACAGTTCCAGACCCATGCCATCCCATTTCTTCCAGATCAGTCCTATTGAGTTCCATCAATAAATGATTCATTCATTGCAATAACTGATGATCCAAAGTTGAATCATACATGCACAGTACACCAACACAAATCAATCTGATTCCTTTCAGGTCAGATACGTTGATCTGGAAGATCTCTGACATTAACAATCCACTGGTTCTTACAGTTGCAGCAAGGCATCATGCAAGTGACCTCCAGGAAGAACAAATTTCAATGCTTCTTGGGGATTTATGACTGATACATTCTCTGATTCAGTGTGGTGAAAACAATATGGTTTGTTCAGCTTGTGGAGGGTGGAAGGTGAATTAGGAAAGGATAGCGGTGCAGAGAAACTGACTGAGGGCTCACCTCCGGCACTTGGTGCATTCACAGCTCTCCAGCTGCGGCCCAGTGCATCTGCCACAGGTGGGGGATGTGTACGCGGGTTCAGCTCCCTCCAGTGGCAGCTTCCTGGCACATCCTTCTCCAAGAAAGAAAAGCTCTGTTGGTGGCACACTAGTGCACTCTGGTAGTGGAATACATTTTGGGAAAATGGCTCCCTAAATATATCACTTGCTGTGCAATATACAGCTAGTGATGGAATAACAGATGTGAGACTGATATATGCAGAGTGCAGGGCTTGTTGGAGAGGATTGGTATAGAGACACATAATAGCTAGATAGGATCAGAGGATGAAAGAACAGTATTCTTATTTTGTTTTCTCTGACGAGGTGGGTGAACATGTTCCCACTGTGCATTAAAGCTCTGTGAGAGCTGCTCTTCCAGCAATCAATTCCTGCTGGTCAAGTGGGTGATCTCTAAGTGGTCTTCTGCTTGCTGCTGTGAGTGGGTGGGTAACAAGATATCCATCCCGTTCCATCAGAGACCACCAACACAGACTGAGAGTGATAGAGAGATACAGCAGAGAAACAGGTCCTTCAGCCCTCAGAATCTGCACTGACCATCAGTGCATCCTACCCTGGATTCACTATCCTCACGTTTCCCTCAACTCCCCTCAGATTCTACCACAGAGGCACCCAGCCTATCAACCTGCACAGTTTTGGGATGAATCTGAAACATTAATTGAGCATGAGATAATTTTTCAGACCTCATCTCCTCACCTACCTATTTATATTGTCATGACATTGCTCTGGCCTTAGTTCACCTCCTCTGCTATCTAACCTCTGATCTATAACTTTATTATTCATGTATCTGACCAAAGCTCATTATGCTTTCTGCAAATCTAAAGCCATCCAAAATTCTGCTGCCTATGCCCTAACAGGTAGCATCCCAGTCATAGAAAAGTACAGCACAGAAACAGGCCCTTTAGCCCATCTAGTCCATGCCAAACTATTTTCTCCCATCGACCTGTCCCAGGATCATAGCCCTCCATACCCTAGGATCCAGGGCCTGTCCAAACTTCTCTTAAATGTTGAAATTGAGCTCACATGTACAACTTACACTGGCAGCTCGTTCCACACTCTCATGGCCCTCTAAGTGAAGAAGTTTCCCCTCACGTTCCCCTTCAACTTTTCAACTGTCACCCTTAACCCATGACCTCTGGTTGCAGTCCCACCCAACCTCAGTGGAAAAGATCCGTGACTGATTACATACTGAAGTGCACTGAGGATGCCATTGTTATTAAAAACATCTTTTCAAGGGCAAATCATAGGCCATGCTTGACACAGCAAAGGTCTGAGCATGGCTGAGAGTTTGGGATGCCGCCTCCAGATCGGGGGATAAGACAGCTCCCAGGTCGCCAGAAACTGCACCTTCCTGTGCCATCTGGAAACAAAATGGGATTATTCACAGAGAGTACAAAACCATTCCTGGGACACCAGAGACACAAGGTGCTTGTGGCAGGGCATCCAGACCATAAAGGACTACAAGTCCACCCTATGCATTAACAACATAGACAATTCTCTTCCTGATCTTCAATGCTCAGGTGAGAAAGCCCCCCCCCCCCCCCCCCCCCCGCCACCACCAAGGAGTAGGCACTATGTCTGGCTGCAACTGATATGAGGAAGACCCAAGCCAGGGTCAAACAATGTCAAACTCTGGGTCCTGATAACATGCCTGGTCAGCTGCCAAAGAAATGTGCAGCCTAGCTAACTGAGGTTCTAATAGTCAGCTACAAAATGTCAACAGTCCACTGTTCCCTTGGGCTTCAAGGTGACCACCATCATCCCAGTGCCCAAGAGGGCAACAGTAACTGGCCTCAACACCTACCATCCCGTGGCAACAATAGTAAAGTGCTTTCAGCAGCTGGTTATGGATTGCATCCTGCTGTCTTGATGAGAAATTCTGCAGATGCTGGAAATCCAAGCAGCTCACACAGAATGCTGGAGGAACTCAGCAGGCCAGGCAGCACTGATGGAAAAGAGTAAACAATCAATGTTTTGGGTCGAGACCCTTCATCAGGACTGGGGGGTAATGGGCAAGTAAGGAAATGAGGTGAGAGAGAGAAATAGGAATGGGATTGGTGATGGAGAGGACAATTACTGGAAGTTCGAGAAATCGGTGTTCAGGCCATCAGATTGGAGGCTACCCAGATGGAATATAAGGTGTTGCTCCTCCAACCTGAGTGCGGCCTCATCACGGGAGTACAGCAGGTAAGTTGAAATGGGAATGGGGCATAGAATTGAAGTGTGTGGCCACCGGGAGATCCCGCTTTTTCTGGTGCTCGGCAAAGCGGTCTCCCAATCCATGGTATATTCAGAGGACCACACCAAGAGCAGCGGATACAGTGGTTAATCTCAACAAACTCGCAGGTGAAGTGCTGCCTCACCTGCAAGGACTGTTTGCAGCCCTGAATGGTAGTGAGGGAGGAGGTGTAGGGACAGGTGATGCACTTGTTCTGTTTGCAAGGATAAATACAAGGAGGGAGATCAGAGCGGAGGGATGAATGGACAAGAGAGTCCCATAGGGAGCAATCACTACAGAATGTGGAAAATTTAGGGGGGAAGCATGCTTTGTAGTGGGATCCCACTGGAGACGGCAGAAGTTACGGAGGGTTATGTGCTGGACATGGAGGCTACTCTGGTGGTAGGCAAGGACAAGAGGAACCCCATACCTGATGGAGTGGAGGGAGGATAGGGTGAGGGCAGACATGCGCAAAATGGGAGAGATGTGGGTGAGGGCAGAGTTGATGGTGGAGGAAGGAAAGCACCTTTCTTTGAAGAAGGAGGATATCTCATTAGTTCTAGAATGAAAAGCTTCATCCTGAGCACAGATGTGGCAAAGACAGAGGAACTGACAGAAGGCGATGGCACTTTTACAACTGAGAATCAGTAGGTTTGTATATCAGTAAATAAACTGTGTCCAGAGACAAACAGAGAGATCGAGAGGGGGGGGGGGGGGGGGACATCGGAAATGGGCCAGGTAAAATTGAGGGCAGGCTGGAACTTGGAGGCAAAATTGATTAAGTCAATTCAACATGGGGGCAGGGTAGCCTCCAACCTGATGGCATGAATATCTATTTCTCAAACCTCCAGTAAATGCTCCCCTCGTCACGATTCCCATTCCCGTTTCTCCCTCTGCCCATCACCTTCCTCTGGTTTTCCTCCCTTTTCCCTTTCTTCTCCGGTCTTGTCCTCTCTTATCAGATTTCTCCATCTCCAGCCCTTTATCTCTTTCACCTATCAGCTTCCCAGCTCTTTACTTCCTCCCTCCCAGTTTCACTTATCACCTATCATCTTGTACTTCTCCCTCCCCTCCCCTCACCTACTTCTCATCTTTTATTCCAGTCCTGAAGAAGGGTCTTGGCCCAAAATGTTAACTGTTTACTCTTTTCCATAGATGCTGTCTGGCCTGCAGAGTTTTTCCACCATATTCAGTATCCTGCTGCATTGGATCCTTTCCAGTTCACAAGCCATAAGAATAAGACATAGGAGCAGAATTATGCCACTCAGCCCATACAGTCTGCTCCACCATTCACTCACAGCTGATCCCGGATCCCACAACACCATCTCTCAAATTCCACTACCTCCAGGGGAGTTTGCAAAGATTCAGCATGTCATCTAAAACTTTGACTAACGTTCTATAGATGTGTAGTGGAGAGTATATTCACTGGCTGCATCACAGCCTTCTATGGAAACACCAGTGCCCTTGAACAGAAATTCCTACAAAAAGTAGTGGATACATTCCAGTCCTTCATGGGTAAAGCCCTCTACGCCATTAAGCACATCTACATGTAATGTTTGCAGGAAACCAGCATCCATCATCAGAGACCCCCACCACCAAGGACATGCTCCCTTCTCACTGCTGCCATCAGGAAGAAGGTACAGGAGCTTCAGGACTCATACCATTAGGCTCAGGAACAGTTATTGCCCCTCAACCAACAGGCTCTTGAACCACAGGAGATAACTTCACTCATACCGAATGTTTCCACAACCTATAGACTCACTGCCAAGGACTCTTCATCTCATATTCTCAATATTTATTGCTTATTTATTTATTATTATTTCTTTCTTTTTACATTTGCACAGTTTGTTGTCCTTTGCACGCTGATTGAACACCCAAGTTGGTGCAGTCATTCACTGATTTTATTATGGTCATTATTTGATCAGGAATTTATTGGGTATGCCCACAAGAAAATGAAATTCATGATGACATATACAGTATGTAATTTGATAATAAATTTATTTTGAACTTTGAAATCGGTCTACTGATGATGCCATCCTGTCCCACCTAGAAAATGGTGCCTCATGTGCTAGGATGCTTTTGATTGACTCTTCCGCCCATCAGAGATATTTATCAGGAGCATTGCATATGCAGAACCATTTTTGCTGTCAATGATCCTTTTCATCCATCCCACGATCTCTTTGATCCCCTACTATTAGTCAGTAGGTACTGTAGCATTAGGAAGAACTGCTATAATGTGAGGCAGCTTCTCCCTCTAAGCCATGAGACTACTGAATTCTCTGCCACTACCCAGGTCTCATCACATAAGAAGTGCCAGTAGTTTTATACTGTTTACTTTTTAACTTGTATCATAAATGCACCTTACTACCTGTTAACTTATTTGTGGAATATTACTCTGTGTTATGTGTGTAAGTTATATGTAATGCGTTGTGCACCTTGGTCTGTAGGAATGTTGTCTCATTTGGCGGTATACAAATGTATGGCTGAATGACAATAAACTTGAATTTGAACTTGGCCTTATTCCTCCCCATGTTTGTAAATACTTCCAATAGAAGAAGAAATTGCCTTTCAACTCACGAGAGAGCATAGGCCATCAACTTTTTGCTATTGATGTTTCTGTAGCAGGCAATTTCTTCTTTATGAGGTTGAGTTGCTAGCTCAATGCTCAACCCAACACGGGTGGAAAGCGTGCATGGGAACCAGCTGGATTCGAACTCAGGAACCTTCTGCCCCAAAGTCCAGCGCTGATGCCACTACGCCACCTCCAATCCTATAACCCTTTTGGCAGTTTTATAACTCTGAACTCCAGTACGTCTTCCACATTACAAATATATCATTAGAGTTCCCTTTCAATATCCTGTAGCTCCTCTCTCACTCTCATTACAGCTTTAGTCTTTCACCTAGCCTTTGGACATCCCTTGTGATATCTCCTCACTTGGATCTCATTTCTCTGGTATTGCACTCCAATGAATACATTGGGATGTTTTTGCAATATTAAAGGTGCTAAACAACGGGATGTCCCTACTGTTAATGCATTACCTTGCATATTGAGCAAGCACCTAGGCCAAGGCATGGCACTTATCCTGCTGACAACCTTTGCTTACTGCCCTTCCAACGAGTTCAGTAAAGGGCTTGCTTTTGATTAGAAATTGCAAAATTACCAGGATATGATTGAAAAAGAATCTATGTCAAACAATCTATGTTATCTCTTGATAACAAGAACAGGGGACTAAAAGGGCACTCTGTTCTGATAAGTTATACACTTTTAGCAGGTTAAGTACTAGCAGAACCACTTCACAGATGAAACTGACTCCTAGTTGAATCTCTCCGGAATTTATTCCTAAAGCCTTGGTACTTAATTGATGTCTGTGTCCTGAAAACCTGCTTGTTTGAGTAAAAAGAAAACCCAGCAGTATGGGACTGTTCAAAAGTTTGGTTTGCCCCAGTGATTTGGTTTAACAACTGTTAGTATGTGAATAGACCACATTTTTGTCCATCATCTTCTTTTGCTCTACTTTGATCTTGTTTTGTAAGTGGAATTTTTTGAGCTGTTAATGCAATTATTTCAAAACTTAAACTGCTGACTGATCTACTTCATGCTCCTAGCTTTTATTATTCCATATGTCAGCTCTTCATCCTTCATAGGCTTTAATGCCAGTTTGAAAATATTTCATCATGTTTCATATTTGTTTTTCCAAAAAAAAGTGATCAATTTTGTCCATCTCTCCCAACGCCTTTTATGAGGGGTGAATCTGTGAAGGAATATAACAAGCTGTTAATTACTAGCTGGATGCCTAGAGCTTCCCAAAATGTATTCACTGTGAGTATAGTTCCCCATTGCAAAGGCTATGTTATCGAATTGCCCCTGTGATTCTGCAATATCACTGCATTAATCATACCTTTGACAAAGGCTCTGTATAAACAATCTACTCTCAGACTTTCAACAATGTGAAACATTATTGAATTTATCTATTTTTTTTAAACCAGTCAGAAAGACATGATTAATGACAGTTCTATGTGCCATTAGTATTTTGTTATTTTTGGAAAGAAAACTGATATTTTTTCAATTATTATGATTATGAACAACCTGTTTTGCATCAAACATTTACTGCAGAGCATTTGATTTAATGTGTATAAGTAGACTTCAAACTTTTCTAGCTGAAATAATACTTGGGTAGAAATATATCCTGTGGTGTTCCTATTAAAATTGTGGTGCCATAACATTCTGCATATCGAACTTGCCTTCTGAAATTCAAGTTCAGATTAACATGAGAATGTAAATACATTGCACATTCAGCCAGACAACATGGGACAAATTTCTAACCCACTGTGTATTAGCCAAAGAATGTGGATCAGAGTAGAGCTAGAACGTTAATTAGTTACCACCCATGGCGAAGTTTAATAAAGCCAATAGAATGGATTTCCTCAGTTGGTAAGTCAATTGTAATGTCTAACAGAGTAGGTTCAATTTAGTAACTAAATAATTGTATTTGGTTTATCATGTGTAAGGCTCAACAAAAACAAATTAAGATCAAGTTTGTGCCCTCGAAATTCAATCACATTGGGTCCTTGTTAAAATTATTCCAATGCAAAGCCATCAGACTGGATAGATAAAGCTAGCATAAAGGATTAGCTCAGGATAGATTCATAAAGGCTGCTGCCAGTAAGCAAGGCACAAACTCACCTCATTTCACACTGAAATTCTAGTTCTTTGGTATTGTTCACTGCCAAACATCGAGGTAGTAAATAAAAAACTTACATGATGGTCATGAGAACCATGCAAGACAACTTAGAGAATATTACAATTGAAAGAAGCCGATGTATGTGTGACAATGCCCCCTTATTTTCTGTGCAAGTGGTTTATGTTTCTCCTGGTACAGAGCAACTTTAACAGCAATGCATTACAAACTTGTGGTTGTCCCTTCAAACAGCTATAGAATTTATTGGCTGCAATGGTTGGCATTCACTGGGAGTGTTTAACTTGAGGCTTACGTGACAATTGCACAGGTGATGTAGCTCAGCAAAAGTCTCCTAAGTGAAGTGAAGTTGACTGAGGCATTGCCTCTCAGTGAAATTCAGATACAAGAACTGCTTGGTGTGGCTGAGAATTCCTGCTCAGATCTCTCCTCTGGTCTCCTCCCATTTTGTTAAGCTTGTCCTACTCTCTTTGCTAATCAACCTTCCCCTCTTTCCCATCCCATTTTCCATCCATGTAAGCATTTCAATCAAAGCAACTTGCCAAAATCTGGACTACTTCGAAGAACAACAGGCAGAAAATAAATAGCTGTAGAAAATAAATCAGCAATCTAATGGAAAAATAGCAACCACAAATAAAAGCAATTTGCTTACTCAGCACACTTTCCTTAGCAAAATGTCCCAATGAAAAGGACATTAATGCAGAAGAAAGAAATGACATCTTGGTATCTAAAGATTGCTCAAAGAGATGGATTTTGTGGAGAAATTCATAAAAGGGATGAGTGGCACAGAAAGCCAAAGAGGTTTAGGGATAGAATTTCAGAGCCTCCCACACGTATCTGATGACAGTCATCAAAAGAAGAGCTGAGCAGGATATCACGAATTGAAGAAGTGCATGGGTATTGCAGGAAAAGAAGAGGTTACTGAGATAGTGGAGGGAGATATCAATTATGACTGATATTGGTTGCTTCATTATTGCAGTAAGGCTGGTCAGATCTACTGCAAAGGATTGAAACAACCAAGGTTATTCCCCTATTAATACAACTGTAGTCAACAAAAAATCTTTAAAGTCAGAAACTAGCTGTTGAAATATTTCCTCCCACAGGGATATTACATCATTAAATGTAAAATAATCATTAAATATATTCAGTATCATTCACTAACGTTCAGGAGAAAGCTGGTTCCCCAGGGAGTGGCTATTCTTCCTTATAACATAGGGTACATACTGAAGCATATTTCATATTGGCATTTAAGAGAAAGCTGTCATAAGCCTAATATATAGAGAGGACAGGGAGGAATAGTAATGCCATGTATTTGAGGTTGGATTGTGAAAAGATCTGGAAATATTGGTAAACTCTAATGACTATAATATTGCAAAATACTAGGAATTTGAAAACAATGGTGTAATTCTGATTGAAAAGCTCTCACAAAAGGCTATGGATGCAGGAACCTGGTGCAATAAAGCTGCTAGAGGAACTCAGTGGCTTGCGCACCATCAGCGGAGTGAGGGGGATTGTTGATGTTTCTGCTTAAAACTGTGCATCAGGACCTGTCAGAGAGAGGAGAACAAATGATGTTAACACCATATATAACATGGTGACATTATTACATCCTATGACCATAAAACACACTTCACCAAACAGAAATGCATGACACTGAATTTGTCATGGGGGGGCATTGGGAATGGACCCAAATGCAGGACACAGACACTGAAGTACTAGGAACAGGACGGGACAGGTCGCAGACTAGGCTAGGGAAGCAGGACCAGGACGAGGGATTAGGAACAAGGAGACTGGGGTGGACTCCAAGCCTGAGACTGGACACGAACCCAAAACCTGGGTCTTGACTCGGGCTCGGACCCCAAACCAGGCGAAGACGTGATGAGGTCTGGGTTGTTGGAGCTCGAGGCTTGAGGCTGGGGTCTTGCAGCTCGAGGCTTGAGGCTGGGGTCTGAGGCTTGCATAACTCAGAGGCTGGAGCTTGGAGGCAGACGAGGAACCGTACATCAACGTAGAGCCGGGACTTCTCCTTTGACAAGCCGGGACTCATCTTTAACAGGACACTAACATGAGACTGGCCAGTACATAGACATAGAACCGGGATTTATCCTTCGACAAGCCGGGACTCAACTTTCACTCCACACCAAGGTGGGGCAGGTCCATCCGTCGGGTAACGGCAGAACAGCCTGACTTAACTGACAGAGGCAAAGACAAAACAGATTCCCCCCGCAGGGCAACGGCAGAGTGGCCTGACTTACCCCACGAAGGAGAGGACAAGACAAGCCAGATCATTCCGCAAGGCAACGGCAGAACAGCCTGACTTACCCCACGGGGCGAGGACAGGAAGAGACAAACACCGAAGAACGACAGACAGTTCTATCTCTGCCTTGAGGTTGCTCCGAGACGCAGTTACGGGCAGCACCTTTGGCTGGCCACAGAAACAACCAGATCCCTACCTAGCTCGGAGTGGCTGACAGCCACCCAGCTGGCCCGGGAAACAGCTGAATCCATACCGCAATGACAGCCCTGACTACTGACAGCAAGGCTCCCAGAAGCCATGGTTCTCCAACACAGCCTAAAGATGGCAAGTGGCCGTTCTAGGTTGCCACCAGATTTTTGCTCCCAGGGAATCTTGACAAGATTACACCCCCCCCCCCCCAACCACATTCAATCCCAGGGCCACTTGTATTCCCAGCCCCAAGATGAGCCTCAGGTGTTTATGGTTTAGTCCAACCGAAACAAGGGACAGCCAGAGGACCCAGAGTCCAGAGTCCGCAGACCAACCGCGAACCAGAATGTGGACTTCGGACCAGACCATGACAGTACCACCACCCCCCCCCCCCCCCCCCACCTTCTATGGGAGCCTCCGGGTGACCGAAGAGGCTCTCCAGGACTAAAGGCGACTCGGGCAGGTGGAGGAGGGTGTTCCATCAGGAGGGAACCCAGGGTGACGGGAGTTAGACAACAGTGTCTGCTTTGCTGGGTCCATGAATGGCGGGGTCGTTTTGTCATAGGGAGAATTGGGAATGGACCCAAATGCAGGACACAGACACTGAAGCACTAGGAACAGGACGGGACAAAACTAAAGGACAAGACAGGTCGCAGACCAGGCTAGGGAAGCAGGACCAGGATGAGGGATTGGGAACAAGGAGCCTGGGGTGGACTCCGAGCTCGAGACTGGACAAGGACCCAGAACCTGGGTCCTGACTTGGGCTCGGATCCCAAACCAGGCGAAGACATGACGAGGCCTGGGTTCTTGGAGCTCAAGGCTGGGATCTGGCGGCTCGAGGCTTGAGACCATAAGTCAAAGGAGCAGAAGTCGGCCATTTGGCCCATCGAGTCTGCTCCGCCATTTCATCATGAGCTGATCCAATCTCCCCTTTAGTCCCATTCGCCCATCTTCTCACCATAACCTTTGATGCCCTGACTACTCAGATCCTATCAATCTCTGCCTTAAATACACCCAATGACTTGGCCTCCACTGCCGCCCGTGGCAACAAATTCCATAGATTCACCACCCTCTGGCTAAAATTTTTTTTTTTGCATCTCTGTTCTGAATGGGCGCCCTGCAATCCTCAAGTCATGTCCTCTCGTACTAGACTCCCCCACCATGGGAAACAACTTTGCCACATCCACTCTGTCCATGCCTTTCAACATTCGAAATGTTTCTATGAGGTCCCACCTCATTCTTCTAAACTCCAAGGAGTACAGTCCAAGAGTGGTCAAACATTCCTCATATGTTAACCCTCTCATTCCTGGAATCATTCTAGTGAATCTTCTCTGAACCCTCTCCAATGCCAGCACATCCTTTCTTAAATGAGGAGTCCAAAACTGCACACAGTATTCCAAGTGAGGTCTTACCAGTACCTTATAGAGCCTGAACATCACATCCCTGCTCCTATACTCTATTCCTCTAGAAATGAATGCCAACATTGCATTCGCCTTCTTTACCACTGACTCAACCTGGAGGTTAACCTTAAGGGTATCCTGCACGAGGACTCCCAAGTCCCGTTGCATCTCAGAACTTTGAATTCTCTCCCCATTTAAATAATAGACTACCTGTTTATTTCTTCTACCAAAGTGCATGACGTACACTTTCTGACATTGTAATTCATTTGCCACTTCTTTGCCTATTCCCCCAATCTATCCAAGTCTCTCTGCAGACTCTGTTTCCTCAGCTCCACCAGCCCATCCACCTATCTTTGTATCATCAACAAACTTAGCCACAAAGTCATCTATTCCATGATCCAAATCGTTGATATACAACGTAAAAAGAAGCGGCCCCAACACGGACCCCTGTGGAATACCGCTGGTAACCGGCAGCCAACCAGAATGGGATCCCTTTATTCCCACTCTCTGTTTCCTGCCAATCAACCAACGCTCTATCCACGTATGTAACTTTCCCGTAATTCCATGGGCTCTTATCTTGTTTAGCAGCCTCATGTGCGGCGCCTTGTCAAAGGCCTTCTGAAAATCCAAATACACAACATCCACTGTATCTCCCTTGTATAGCCTACTTGTAATTTCCTCAAAAAATTGCACTAGGTTTGTCAGGCAGGATTTTCCTTCAAGGAAACCTTGCTGAGTTCTGCCTATCTTGTCATATGCCTCCAGGTACTCATCCTTGACAATCGACTCCAACAACTTCCCAACCAATGTCAATCTAACAGGTCTATAATTTCCTTTTTGCTTCCTTGCCCCCTTCTTAAATAGCGGAGTAACATTTGCAATCTTCCAGTCCTCCGGAACCAGGCCAGAATGTATTGACTTTTGAAAGATCATTGCTAATGCCTCCGCAATCTCCACTGCTACTTCCTTCAGAACATGAGGGTGCATTCCATCTGGTCCTGGAGATTTATCTACCCTTAGACAATTCAGATTCCTGAGTACTTTTTCTGTCATAATTGTGACTGTGCATATTTCTCTTCCCTGACACCCTTGAATGTCTGGTATATTGCCGATGACTTCCTCAGTGAAGACTGATGCAAAATACTCATTCAGTTCCTCCGCCATCTCCTTATCTCCCATTACAATTTCTCCAGCATCATTTTCTATCGGTCCTATATCTACTCTCACCTGTCTTTTACTCTTTATATACTTGAAAAAGCTTTTAGTATCCCCTTTGTTATTATTTGCCAGCTTCCTTTCATAGTTCATCTTTTCCCTCTTAATGACCTTCTTAGTTTCCTTTTGTAAGCTTTTAAAAGTTTCCCAATGATCTGTCTTCCCACTAATTTTTGCTTCCTTGTATGCTCTCTGCTTTGCTTTTACTTTGGCTTTGACTTCTCTTGTCAGCCACGATTGCATCCTTTTTCTATTCGAAAATTTCTGCTTGTTTGGAATATATCTGTCTTGCACCTTCCTCACTTCTCGCATAAACTCCAGCCACTGCTGCTCTGCCGTCCTTCCTGCTAGTGTCCCTAGTGGGGTCTGGGGTCTGAGGCCGGGCTCTGGAGGCTCGAGGCTTGCATAACTGGGAGGCTGGAGCTTGGAGGCAGATTAGGAACTGTACATCAACATAGAGCCGGGACTTCTCCTTCGACAAGCCGGGACTCATCGTTCACAAGACACTAACATGAGACTGGCCAGTACATAGACATAAAGCCGGGACTTCTCCTTCGACAAGCTGGGACTCAACTTTCCCTCCACACCAAGGTGGGGCAGGATCATCCATCAGGTAACGGCAGAACAGCCTGACTTACCTGACAGAGGCAAAGACAAGACAAGACAGATTCCCCCCCCCCCCCCAGGGCAACAGCAGAACGGCCTGACTTACCCCACAAAGGAGAGGACAAGACAAGACAGATCATTCTGCAGGGCAACGGCAGAACAGCCTGACTTACCCCACGGAGGGGAGGACAGGAAGAGATAAAAACCAAAGAACGACAGACAGTTCCATCTCTGCATCGGGGTTGCTTGAGTTGCAGTTACGGCCAGCAGCCTTGGCTGGCCACGGAAACAACCGGATCCCTACCTAGCTCGGAGTGGCTAACAGCCACCCAGCTGGCCCGGGAAATGGCCAAATCCATACCGCAATGACCGCTCCGACTCGGACAGTAAGGCTCCAAGAAGCAATGGTTCTCCAAAGCAGCCTAAAGATGGCAAGTGGCCATTCTAACCTTCCACTAGCCATTTGATCCCAGGGAATCTTGACAAGATGACCCCCCCAAACCACATTCAATCCCAGGACCACTTATATTCCCAGCCCCAAGATGAGCATCAGGTGTTTATGGTTTAGTCCAACCGAAACAAAGGACAGCCGGAGGACCCGGAGTCCGGACTCTGCGGACCGGACCGTGACAGAATTCCTCTTTGTAAGAGCATGAATACTTTACACACATGCACAGAACCTGATTATCAACTAGTTTTCTCCATCATTTTGACCTCCACAATTCTGTGCTGATATATGACATTACTTGAGAATGTATAACGTTCTGTTTCAATTCAGGCATCGCTCCATGGCCAGATAAGAAATGGATTCACTACCAGAAATTCCTTCAATACCTTTGGATGCGTGCTTTGCTACGAATGCAGATCAATGTACATTTTTCTAATCATAGTTTCAATGCACATCAAACATTATTTCAGACCACAAACACAGATAACCATCAATTATGAGTTCTGATGAAGGTTAGAGTTCTGCAAACTATGGACTCACTGTAAAGGCCACAACAACTCAATTCTCAGTATGACTAATCAATTGATTGATTTTTATTATCATTATTAATTTACTTATTATTTACATAGTTTGTCTTTTTTGCACATTGGTTGATTGTCAGTCTTTGTTTGAAATTCAAAGTTCAAGTAAATTTATTATCAAAGTATGCATATATCACCAAATTTCATTTTCTAGTGTGTATAATCAACAAATCCAATAACCATAATAGAATCAATGAAAGACAACAGGATGGGCGAACAACCAATGTGCAAATGCAACAAACTGTGGAAACACAAAAAAGAAGAATAATAGTTATAATTACATAAGCAATAAATATTGAGAACATGAGATGAAGAGTCTTTGAAAGTGAGTCTGTAGGTTGTGGAAACATTTCAATAATGACACAAGTGAAGTTGAGTGAAGTTATCCCCTCTGCATCAAGAGCCTGACAATTGGGGGGGGGGTAATAACTGTTCCTGAACCTCGTTGTGTGATCCTGAGGCTTCTGTACCCTCTTCTTGATGGCACCAGCAAGAAGAAAGCATGACCTGGGTGGTGAGGGAGGGGGGTCCCCAATGATAGACATTGCTTTCTTGTGACAGTAGTCCATGTAGCTATGCTCAACGGTGGGGAGGGATTACCTGTGGTGACTTTGAAACATTGACTGCTTATTCCCTTCCATATATGCTGCCTGACTTGCTGAGATCCTCCAGCATTTTATATGCATTGCTCTAGATTTCCACCACCTGTAGAATCTCTTGTGTTTATAGCTTCATCATGTCCTGCTTCTGTGTCACATTGTACTTACTTCTCCTGTGACTCTATTTCAATTAGCTGGAATTGCCTTCCTTTGTTATTTTCTGTAATTGTCAACTCTTAAATTAGACTTCATTAAACTCAATTGCATGTGAAAGAGCCAAGACATTAGCAGCTCGTGATGATCATGCTATGCTATTTATTTAGTGTTTGTTTTATGAGTGCACCTGGCAAATAATCTTGATGCCCTGATGTTAACCAACTTTAACCAGTTAAAAGTTCAAATCTTCATTTGTCAAATGTATGTAAAATCTTCAGTAGGCTCTTGTCCATGTTGATCCACTCTTTCACAGTGTGTCAGTAGAATGGAAAATACTTGTTAAAGTATTTCCATGAGGGTTCAATTAACACCTTTCTAAGAGGATTTGACTTCATTCTGCAAATTAGTACAGGAATACATCCTTTAAGGTATGTTTACAGTGAAGTACTTCTGACTGGGTTCATCCATGTCCAAAATATTGAGCTTGCTGAAAATTCTGGATTCTTCCAATTTTTTAACAGATCTTCTGATGTTCTGATGCAAAGGATATTGTTCATTGTAACCTTGTAATCACAATGCTATCAAGCTCCCTAGCCTGCCTTGTATTTGACTGCTATTAGAGTTAGCCAATCACCATCAGCTAATGTAAATAGGACTCCACTTCTTTCCAGTTTTGCAACTTCTACTTCCCCTTCAAATAGCACTGCTGAGAGGCCAAATCTGCCTGTTAATGCTTTCAATTGCCAACCAGTGAATCAGAGACTAGAGCAGCTTTGTTTTGCAAAAGAAATAGAAGCCTAAATATATTAATCAACATTTAGCACATTTCTCACGTGCAGGTTGTTAGCCTTGAGGAAGTACTTGGCCTTAAATAGCTGATGTGCGCAGATGCTTATTTTACACCTGTAAAAGACCCTCTGTCTCCAGCCCATCTGTTTTGGCAAATTTTGTCAGATATTAAAGCCGACATATCCATTAAGAGAATGTAGCTTGAACCAAGTTACTATCTATGATTAGATGGCACCATCTAATTCCTGTTACTCTTTATAAAAACATTGATTTTTGAAGGAGGGGTGAGAGGAAGTCAAATGGGTGAAACCAGATTGAAACCAAACCTCCTGTCATTATGGTCAATTTCTCATTTTCCCAGATGCACAACACTGACAGCTGCCAAACCACATTTCAGTGGAAATACTCCCCATCTGTTGTTAACATCAATAGTCATACCTTCACTGACTAAAAGTCATGACTGAGTGTCCTCCAACACAGCACACCTGCAGTCGATTAGAGATGGCAGAAGAAAACCTTCGACAGTTTAGTCCTATTTCAGATTTTTCATGTACTGCACAAGAAAGAGGCACATTCCCAAAACAAAAATGTTGTACTAACTGTTTAATTTGCCATGCGAACTGAAGCCCAGGAGGGAAATTTCTAACTCACTGCTTGAGCGTAAAAACATGGAAGATTGGTTGCACATTATAACAATTGCCTGGGCCAGAATTTGCTGCAATAGGGAACATTGTGCCCTGCTCTTTCGATTGGACTACAACTATATAATCAAATAAGGTTTACCCGTAAAATGTTAAAAGTGAAAGCTGTTAAGAGTACACTATAAACAGCAAGAACTTGAGAAAGGTAGGGAACAATATTTACACAAAAAATGTTTCAGTGAAGCATTTATAGTTTCACAAATCCACAATAGGAGGCTAATGAAAAAGCAAATAATAAACACAGGAGATTCTGCAGTCGCTGAAAGTTTTGAGCAATGCACACAAGATGCTGGAGGAAGGGAATAAACAGTTGAGTTTCAGGTTGAGATGCTTCATCATGACTGGAATGAAAGGGGCAGAAGTCAGATTATTAAGGGGGGTAGGAGGAGAAGGAGTACAAGCTGGCAGGTGATAGGGTGAGACCCAAGTGAGATGAAGATGGGTGGATGGGGAGGGGAAATGAAGCAAAAAGCCAGGAGGAGATTGATGGATAGGGGTGAGAGGGTAACCGGAATGGGCAGTAGAAAAAGAGAGAAGGAGGGAAGGGGGAGAAATTTCCAGAAGTTGGAAAATCGACGTTCATGCCATCAGCTTGGTGGCTACACAGTAGCTTGTCCAACCTGAATTTGCCCTCTTCACGGCAGTAGAAGTTTTAAGAATAAATTGGATAGATACATGGATGGGAGAAGTCTGGAGGGTTATGGACTGGGTGCAGGTCAATGGGACTAGTGGAATAAAGTTTCGGCACAGACTAGAAGGGTCAAAAGGCCTGTTTTATGTGCTGTAGTGTTTTATGGTTCTAGAAACGGTTATGTACAGACATGTCAGAATGGAAATGTGAACTTGAATTGAAATGGATGGCCACTAGGAGATCCTGCCTTTTGTGACGGAAAGGGCAACGGTGCTTGACACAACCTGCATTGAGTCTCACTGATGTAGAGGAAGCTGCATCCGGAGCATTGGATACAATTGATAACCCTGACAGACCTGCAGGGGATCATTCACTTCACCTGGAAGGACTGTTTGAGGCCTTCTATGGCGGTGAGGAAGGAGGTGTCAGTGTAGGAGGTTTAGAACTTACCACATTTGCAAGCA
Organism: Hemitrygon akajei; assembly: GCF_048418815.1. Classification (NCBI taxonomy): domain Eukaryota; kingdom Metazoa; phylum Chordata; class Chondrichthyes; order Myliobatiformes; family Dasyatidae; genus Hemitrygon; species Hemitrygon akajei. Next base: position 101,592,045 of record NC_133136.1, read on the forward strand.
TAAATCCCAGGAGGGAGATCTGTAAAGAGGGACGAGCAGACAAGGGAATCAGAGTGGAGGGAGGGAGAGATGTGTTTAATGGTAGGATCATGTTGAAGATTGCAGAAGTTACAGAGAATGATGCGCTGGATATAGGGGCTCATGATTTAGTCTAAATTCCAAGAACCTGAGTTTACAGTTTATAGCTTTTTTTATGTACTTAAACATTGTTAGGGTCTTTTCAGGAATATTACTAGATAAAATAAGGCATTGAGCCCCATAAAGAGACACGTTGTTGAATTGTGCTTGGTTAGGCTAATGTCTCTGACAGATCTTATGTGTACACATGCCAAAATATTCAAGTTTTAAACATCCCATCGATGCATTTTCGGTGCATCTGCCCTGTTCCTCTTCACTGGACATTCGCTTGAACACAGTGATAGTGTACCGGCATGTTGAAGAGAGGGTCCAATTGCACTTTGTGTCCAGCCTCAGCTTTACAGTAGGAGAGGTTAGCATTCTTCTCTTTCATTTGATAAAGAATAAGGGGCAGTTCACCCTACCACATCCTTGTCATGACTTGAACTAGACATTGTCGCTGCATTAGGACTTGCCACCAGTAGAGCAGACATAATTGTCCAAACTGGCCAGCTAAGCTCTGAGAAAGGCTTGCAGATACTTCTTGAGTCTTTTGGAGATGAGAGGGTCATTCGGGAACTCCAGAAATCTATGCCGACTGTCTATGCTGGTTTTGTTTTGAGGCTCTTTCCAGCAGATCGCACTGCAATATTCCAGGTGTTGCTGCAGCATAGAGATCCCAAATGATGCAATAGCAATAATGTATTATTGAGAAACTCCTGTCAATGACTCCTCATCAATTGTACATTGTCAAAAACTGCACATTATCTTTACAATCTGCAGGCATTGTTCCTAATAAAACATGCCTAAGATCCTCTTTTTTACAATCATTCTGTTTTCCATTCTGCCCATCACTTTCTCTGTGTACCTTTGCTTCACTCGATACTGCCAGGTTGATGACCTAGGCTGTTGCCAGGGACATGAGGCTGATTGATAGTGCTGTGATTTAATAGCTGGTCTGTAAGAAATGTGATTAGCATGTTCTTCTGTCTCCTGGGCGCTAGCATTTCCAAAGGGGAACATGAAGTTGAGTGATTACAATAGCTTACTGAGGAACAAAGTTCATTTGAAATTACAGGAAGACTATGGGATCTAGCCAAGTGAGAAATACTTTAAGGAAAAAATGGATCTAAATGAAGACAGGGGTCTTTCTGTCACCTAGCCTCTTACTTTTCCATCATTTAACTCTTCCACCGACTAGCATTCATGGATTTCCAGATCTACCTCTCTGTGTGGAGTGAGGAAAGAATTAGAGAGAGGTTTTTTGGAAGTTGTCAGTTTCTGCAATGTTTTACTTGGGATAGGAGGTATTTAGGCATTTGGTAGGGATATGGTAGAGTGCACTACTCATTATTCATTATCAAATGAATGGGAAGACATTTCATTCACCAACATCTATCTTCTAGTGTAAAGCCGAGACTAGACACGAAGTACAACTGGACATACTCCCCAGCATGCCAGTGCTCTAGCCCTGGGCTCAAGAGGAGGACCACAGAGGAGAAGACAGATGCACCAACAATGAATCTTCAGTCTTCAACCTTATCAAGAACAAAATATACAGTTATCAGCAAATGAAACCTAATGGAGGCTTACAATTGTTGTGATATGGCCATGTTTGTAAGTCAGTCAGCAAAGAAACACTACAAGTTACTTATTTCGTTTCATTTACTCACTTAGAGAGAAAACACACAATAGGTTGTTACAGCCCAATGAGCTGCATAGCCCAGAAACCCCCTCTTCAATCCCAGACTAATCACAGGACAATTTACAATGACCAATTAACCTACTAACTAACCGGTACGTCTTTGGACTGTGGGAGGAAACCAGAGCACCCAGAGAAAACCCAGGGAGGGCTTACAAGCTCCATATGGATGACACCGGAACTGATCCCTGGTCTCTGACACTCCAGCTGTAATGGTATCACACTAACCGCTACCATGGTGCCTCCAAAAGTTAAAAGCTGTAGCTCAACAGTATCACTCTCTGTCCCGTCCTGAACATTTCTAAAAAACGCAATCTAATGCAGCAAAAGGCAGATATATTTACTTAAATGTTAAATGTTTTTTTAACAATTCTTGTCATGTCATGGGCATGGGACATTGCAATATTTGGTTGAAGTATGTGGGACTATGGAGTTGGTATTCATTATTCTGCTTCAACTAGGGTAGTTCAAAGTGTAGCCCTTTGAAGTGTCTGATTTCCCTGAAGAAATAAGTACTTCACTTCTCAAAAACGATCAGACTCATGTTGAGAGACATTTCCAGCAGCAGTGTCCATGTTAGTGCGGTCAGGAATCTACCACTCTCTTCATCTTATTGCCAATGGGCATCATTATCCATCAGAAAATAGATGCATAGGTCTCTGCTAATTCAAGCAGAGTACTGGAAATACTGTCTGCCGTCAGTAATGATGGATTGTAATGTGCTGATAATGTTCCTTGAGCTGGATATGTGTAATTGAATGGAAAAAAGTCTTACATGGTTCAAATTGTATTTAAATACTATGACAGTAATTTACATGTTCTATTTGCAGAGAAGATTGTAAAATTTTAGGTTAGATATGGTACAGCAAGTACAGATTATGATCTATTTTTGATACAGCAGCCAAATGTCTCCAAATATATTTCTAAATATGAACTTAAAATACTTTAAAACATTTAAACTTTGAATGTTCTAGAAGTTTAAGATAGTGTGAATTAATTTCTGGTGAATTATTTCTGCATAACCGGTTAGCAGTGGAGATCAGGCTTCCAGGAAAGGTTCACCAACATCACATGAATTGTCAAGATCAGTGAATGCATCCATCTGACCACCTATACCATTTACATCAGCCATAGTCAAGTTCTTATATCCCCTCATTCAATTCTCAATCAGGAATCAAAACAATATCTACATCCAACTTCTCACCCAAATCACATGGACATTAACAACCACATTAAACAAACAGTTTGCACTTGTAGATAACACAATGCTCACAGAAACTTTTGTCTCTACTGCTATTTTTTTCAGGTTTAATATCACAGGCACACGTCATGAAATTTATTGTTTTACGGCAACAGTGTATCGCAGTACATAATGATAAAACACTATACATTTTAATAAGTAAACAGTATATTTAAAAAATTAAATCAAATAGGTGGCGCAAAAAGAGAGGAAAAATAGTGAGGTACTGTACACGGGTTCATTTTCCGTTCAGAAATCTGATGGTGGAGGGGAAGAAGCTGTTCCTGAAATGTTGAATGAGTGTCTTCAGACCTGTACCTCCATCTTGATGGTAACAATATAAAGAGGACATGCCCTGGCTGTTTCAGGTTCTTAATAATGGATGCTGTCCTTTGAGGCATTTAATTCTGAAGGTATCCTTGATGCTGGGATGGCTGGCATCCTTGATGTAGCAGGCTGAGTTTACAACCTTATGTATATTTTTCTGATCATGTGCACTGACCCCTCCATACCAGACAGTGATGCAACCAGTTAGAATGCTCTCCATGGTGCTTCTGTGGAAATTTATGATTGAATTTGGTGACATACCAAACCTCCTCAAACTCCAAATGAAATATAGCCACCATTGTATCTTGTTTCTAATTGCACCAATAAGCTGGGCCCAGACTAGATCTTCAGAGATATTGGCACCCATGAACTTGAAAGTGCTCAGCTTTCCAATGCTGATCCCTCAGTGAGAATTGATGTGTGCTCCCTGACTTTCCCTTCCTGCAGTTCACAATCAGTTCTTTCCTTTTATTGATATTGAGTGCAAGGTTGTTGCTGTGACACCATTCAGCTAGCTGATCTATCTTGCTCCTGTATACCATCTGAAATTCTGCCAGCAATACTCATATCTTCAGTAAGTTTATAGATGGTGTTTGAGTTGTGCCTAGCCTCACAATTGTGAGCGCACAGAGAAGAGCAGCTGGCTAAGCATGCAACCTAGAGGTGCGCCAGTGTTGATTGTCAGCAAGGAGGAAACGTTATTCCCGACCTGCACAGTGGTCTCCCGGTGAGGAAGTCATGGCTCCAGTTGCAGAAGGAAATACAGAGGCCTAGGTTTTGAAGCTTGTCGTTGGTATTGAGGAGATGATGGTATTGAATGCTGAACTGCAGTCAATAACCAGCAGTCTGACATAGATATTACTATTGTCTAGCTGATCAAAGCTGAGTGTAGAGCCAGTGAGATCGCTTTTGTTGTAGACCTATTGTAGCAATAGGCAATTTGCAGCCAGTCCAGGCAGAAGTTGATTCTGGCCATGACCACCCTCTCAACACTTCATCAGAGTGGATGTGAGTGCCACTGGCTGATAGTCAGTGAGGCATCTCACCCTGCTCTTCTTCGGCACTGATATGAATGTTGCCCTTTTGAAGCAGGTGAGAACCTGAGACTGCAGCAGTGAGAGATTGAGAAGGTCTCCTGGCACAGGTTTCAAAGGCCTACCAGGTACACTACCAGGCCCTGATGCTTTGCGAGTGTTTGCACTCTTAAAAGATGTCTGACGTCAGCCTCCGAGACAGAGATCACAAGGTCACCGGATTCACACAGGTGTAGTACAGGTCCACAATCCCTTATCCAGAATTCTGAAATCTCCAAAAACCAAAGTTCTTTTTTGCCAACAGCTGATGTCACTCAGGTGTGACGTGGCAGCACGAGCAGAGGCCGCCAGACGGCAGTTGTGGCTCAGCGCTCGTACTGGTTACACGTGCATTTGCTGTTCGCTGATATTTTGTGTTCACTGTTGACTTTGTGTTTAATTTCACTGTGAAAATGTCAAAAAGAGCTGCAGATACTCCTATGGGTAACAATGAGATAATGAGAAGGGAGTATCTATCATTATCAATGACACAGAAAGTGGGGTTATTGCCGAAGCTTGATCGTGGTGTGTCTGTGCGGCGTCTTACTGAAGAATATGGTGTTGGAGCTACCACTGTATATGATTTAAAGAAACAGAAAGACAAGTTACTGAAGTTTTATAGTGACAGTGACATTCTACATTTATTCCAATAAGTTATTTACCATGTATTTGATTCAGTTTGTTTGAAGCTGTATATTTTTATGTTTTATTGAATGTTTTTTTTGGAAATAAAAAAAATTCTTGTCACTGTTCCCTAAACAATACAGTATAACAACTATTTACATAGTATTTACATTGTATTAATTATTATAAGTAATCTGGAGATGTTTTAAAGTATACGGGAGGATGTGTATAGGTCCGGAGCTCCGCCAGGTCCTAAATTCAGGTTAAATAAGGGACATGAGCATATGTGTCTTTTTGTATCTGCGGAGGGTCCTGGAACCAATAAAGAGGGATTCTGAAATCCGAAAAATTCTGAATTCTGAAATGCAACTGGCCCCAAGGATTTTGGATAAGGGATTGTGGACCTTTCAAAGTATGCATGAAAGGCATTGAGCTCATCTGGGAGTGAGGCATCACAGCCATTCATGATGTTAGGAAGTAGTGATATGCAAACCCTTCCAGATCTGATGTACTTCTGATTCTGTCTCTCACCTCAATCAGAATTATTTACTCTCTCTTAAATTAGCGTTCCATTAGTCATACCTGGTTTTCTTGTACAGTTCTGGATCAGCAGTCTTGAAAGCCACAGAAGTACCTTTCCTTTCAGAAGTATGAATCTCCTGGTTCATCCATGGCTTTTGGTGTGTGTGTGTCCAGTATGTGCTCAAAGGCACACATTCATCCACACAGGCCTTGATGAAGTCAGTAACAACTGTAGCATATTCATTCAGGTTCAAAGATTAATATTATCCAGTCCATTGACTCTAGGCATGGCTTTGTAAAGGGCAGATTGTGCCTTATGAGCCCAACTAAATTTTTAAAGGATGTGACTAAACACATTGATGAAGGTAGAACCTTAGATGTAGTGTGTATGGATTTCAGCAAGGCATTTAATAAGGTACCCCATGCAAGGCTTATTGAGAAAGTAAGGAGGCATGGGATCCAAGGGAATCTTGCTTTGTGGATCCAGAACTGGCTTGCCCACAGAAGGCAAAGAGTGGTTGTAGATGGGTCATATTCTGCATGGAGGTTGGTGACCAGTGGTGTGTCTCAGGGATCTGTTCTGGGACCCTTACTCTTCGTGACTTTTTTAAATAACCTGGATGAGGAAGTGGAGGGATGGGCTCGTAAATTTGCTGATGACACAAAGGAAGAGCAGAGGGGTCTTGGGGTCTGAGTGCTTGGACACTCAAAGTTTCTGGGCAGGTTGACTCTGTGGTTAAGAAGGCATATGGTGCATTAGCCTTCATCAATCATGGGATTGAATTTAAGAGCCAAGAGGTAATGTTGCAGCTATATAGGACCCTGGTCAGACCCCACTTGGAGTACTGTGCTCCATTCTAGCTGTCTCACTACAGGAAAGATGTGGAAACCATAGAAAGGATGCAGAAGAGATTTACAGGGATGTTGCCTGGATTGTGGAGCATGCCTTATAAGAATAGGTTGAGTGAACTTGGCCTTTTCTCCTTGGAGCGACGAAGGTTGAGAGGTGACCTGATAGAGGTGTATAAGATGATGAGAGTCATTGATCGTGTGGATAGTCAGAGGCTTTTTCCCAGGGTTGAAATGGCTAACATGAGAGGACACTGATTTAAGGTGCTTGGAAATAGGCACAGAGGAGATGTCAGGGGTAAGTTTTTTTACGCAAAGTGGTGAGTGCATGGAATGGGCTGCCAGCGACGGTGGTGGAGGTGGAAACAATAGGGTCGTGGATGGGAGCTTAGAAAAATAGAGGGCTATGGGTGACCCCAGATAATTTCTAAGTTAAGGACATGTTCGGCACAGCTTTGTGGGCTGAAGGGCCTGTATTGTGCTGTAGGTTTTTTCTGTTTCTAAAGCAGTTCTGGGAGTGATGCTCCACCTCTTCTTGGTGCAGACCACTGATGCTGCAGTCTTTAGTCACTGGGAGTAGAAGTACAACCAGGTGATTAACTTTGCAAGGTGTGGACTTGGGATAGCATGGCAAGCATTTTTGACGGTGGTATAACAGTGGTTAATTCTGTAGGCTGCTCTGTTTACAGGTGATACGTTGTTGGTGGTTGTTCAGAGATTTTTTCAAGCTGAATCCACCAGAATGATGGAGAATGCGTCAGGGTGTGCTGTTTCGTGCCTGCTGATCACCGTGCTCGGCTCCTCCACTGCCTACCTGACACTGGCTGAGGTGAAATGTACACCACTACCAGAATGATGGCAGAAAATGCCCTCAGCAAATAAAATGGATGACATTTGACTGCCAGATGTTCCAGGCTGGACTTGTGGGACTGAGACAGAACCATCATGTCTGTACACAATGATGAGTTAATCATAAGGCATATTCCACCTCCTCTGCCTTTAAAAGAATGAACTGTCCCACCTTTGCAGAGAATAGTGAAGCCATCAGTCTGCAGTGCTGCATCCAGAGTGGTGGGGATAGCCATGTTTCCACAAAGCAAAGTACAGAGTTCTCAGGTTGTATCCTTGAACCAAAATGTTTGTGCTTCCTAACTGTAGTTGGTGATTGATCCTTTGACTGCATTTTGTAACCAACTCAGTGGTTCCACCAGAACCTATGCTTTCACTCTGTTCTTTTTGACAGTCTATGCACTCTGTTATTCTTTAGATACTAGTTTTGAATTTGTGTTAATATAGAATGACATATTGAAATATCAGTTTTGATTATGGGTTTCTGTTGTGTATTAAATATTTGACTTGTAAATATATTATTTGATTAAGCATTCTTTGTTTAAATAATTCATTATGCAAAGTCAAAGAATGGCTTACATCATAAGTGCATGTCTTGGTAAAGTAAAAAGGAAACTAATGTAAATACATTCCAGACTCCCTTGTTTTTCTTTCAATTAGTTTTATGTTTTGGAGTTACAAAAATTAACAGTGGCAACAAGGAAGTTTTAAATGAACCTGAGATGACTAGGAACACCCACTACCCAGTTCATACTCTCTTTTCACTTTTGCTAACAGGAAGAAGGTACAGGAGCCCCAGGACTCACACCACCAGGTTCGGGAACAGTTATTACCCCTCAGCCATCAGGCTTATGAACCAAAGGGGACAACTTCACTCAACTTCACTTGCATCATCACTGAAATGTTCCCACAGCATATGAACTCACTTTCAAGGACTCTTCATCTCATGTTCTTGATATTTATTTATTATTACTTATTTCATTTTGTACTTACAGACTGGTTGAATGCCCAGTTGGAGTGGTCCTTCAATGAATCTGTTATGGTTATTATTCCATTATGGATTTTTCAAGTATGCTCACAAGACAATGCATCTCAGGGCTGCATACAGTGGCATGCGTCTACTTTGAACTTTGAACTACCTATCGAAGCACAGCAAGATGTTAGAGTTTTTAAAAGCACGGCAAGAAACCATTGAGGAGAAGAATGGTTCAACACGTGCTTCTTTGGAAAGGGACAGAGAGTCGAATTAAAAATAAGGCAGAAAACAGACTAATTAATGGGTTCATAAACTGTGAGGACTTGGTGATAATAATCATAAAAATATATAGAAATAGGTGGCTACTTCAGAAGGATAGACACGTTTGAGTGCACAAGAGATAGATCTACTGAGAGAATTGAGCAATATTTTAAAGCAAGTAGAATACCCGTGAGAAATGAGTGCATTGGGTGGAAGAGCGTACAGTTTGTATAGAAGCTTACTGCTCCAACCAAACATGCCGATCTAAGCTTTGCTGATTTTATGAATGTACTGTAGAAACAATTATAACCAAAACCTTTGTTAATTGCAGAATGATTTACGTTTCTTCAGGGGAATCAAAGGGAAGAGGGATTAATTTTGGCATATGATACTGAATTGTTGTCTGAGTATTATCAGTCTAGTGTTGGGCTTAATGATGCACTGAGAGATTGTTAGTGTGTGGAATCTTACAAGAAAACATTCAAAAATGGTTCCTAACTGAAACACGACTCATATTTAAAAGAACAGTTGAAATTACTGTATCAATGGAAACCAGTAGGCAGAGAAAAAAATTGAGCTGCAGTCAGGAATGAAAGTGAGCATGACAAACTTGTAATGTCTAAACGGAAACCAACCAGGCCAAACAAATTGTTACCATTGTGGCAGAGACTCATGTACATCAAACCAATGCAGATTTAAAGGTGGAACTTGCAGAAAATGCAACAAAATGCCAAATGAGAAAAGGTTGAGTGAACTCGCCTTTTCCCCTTACAGCGATGGAGGATGAGAGATGACCTGATAGGGTGTATAAGATGATGAAAGGCGTTGATCATGTGAGTAGTCAGAGGCTTTTTCCCCAGGGCTGAAATGGCTAACACGAGAGGGCACAGTTTTAAGGTGCTTGGAAGTAGGTACAGAGGAGATGTCAGGGGTAAGTTTTTACACAGAAAATGGTGAGTGTGTGGAATGGGCTGCCAGTGACAGTGGTGGAGGCGGATACAACAGAGTCTTTTAAGAGACTCCTGGGCAGGTACATGGAGCTCAGAAAATTAGAGGGCTATGGGTAACCCTAGGTAATTTCTAAGGTAAGGACATGTTCAGCACAGCTTTATGGGCTGAAGGACCTGTATTATGCTGTAGGTTTTCTAGGTTTCTATGCTACTATGTTCTAAAATAGGACACAAGCAAAAAGCATGTCGGGCACACCAAAATAAATGGACTGCACAAGGACGAGAGAAAGATGAAAAATCAGGTTGCAGTTTCAAAAAGAGCATGAATCTGCATGCTGTTGATGAAAACTCTGATAATAATGAGTGACACAGGAGCAGGTAGCCACTTGCAATTTGAAAACTAAAAGACAAGCAATATGGCTTTCACCAGAAGAGAACGGAAAATTAATTAAAATGGAATTGGAGTCTGGCTCGACTATTTCAGTCATTGCAGAAAATGAGTTAGAATGGCATTTTAAAGAAGTTGAACTGAAAATGTCCAATTAGGAACTTATAATGGAGGAAAGGTGACTCCTGTGGGAATGACATTTGGAACAGTGAAATACAACCAACAAGCCTCATTGGGCTTGTATGTGATAAAAAATAGGAAGTCCTGCATTATGGGACCATGATTAGCTGAGACAACTGCAACTTGATTGGAGATCCATCCATCATTTGCATGCCACGTTCCCTGCAATAGCCAACTGAATGTGAATTAAGACAAGTAGTGGAAGTTGCTACAGAAGTGTTCAAGGATGGCATTGGAAAAGTCAAACATATCAAGGGTAATATAGTGCTAAATGAAAATGCTGCATTCAACTTTTGCAAAGCCCATCCGGTTCCTTATACCATCCATGTGGAAATCACCAGTGAACTATATCACATGAAGGTTGAAGATATTCTTTCCAAGGTTGAATAGAGCTCATGGGTAATGCCAGTGGTCCCAGTAGCCAAGAAGAATGGGTCAGTCAGGATCTGTGGTGACTTTAATATCACCATCAACCCAGTACTGAAAGTAGATCACTACCATCTGCCCAGGATAGAGGACATCTTTGCAAACCTTTCCGGAGGGGAAACACTTCAGCAAAGTGGACTTAGCTGAGGCCTACCAACAGATGGAGATAGAAGAAGAGTCTAAAGTGTTTCTCATGGCAAACACACACAAAAGCCTTTATCACTATAATAGGCTTATTTTTGAATCTGTGCTTGTACTCTTGCAGAAAGCCATGAACCAGGCAGACAATGTTACCTGGATGACTTCATTTTTACCAAGAAGAATGACAAGGAACAATCTCAAGAGAATGTTAAAAAATATTCGAAGATTGTGGGCTCAGTGCATGAGGCAACAAGTGTGAATTCTTTAAAGCAAGCATCAATTACTGTTGACACACAATGATTACAGAAGTGCTCTGAGAAAATTTAAGCTGTGGTGGATGCTCCAGTGCCCAAGGACATGTCACAGATGTCGATTTAGGATTTATAAATTACTCTGATCATATCCCTGCAATCCAGTCCTTGTTGCTGCCCTGACAATACATTTATCCTGTAACTCATTAATGGTGGCAAACTACGTACAATGAGTACCAGGATATCTGTGCTGCACTCTGCTCTTCCAACATGATGGCTGAAGCGATGTCAGCATCAAATGTCTTCCCGCAAGTTTCCCATTCCAAAGTATATCTGCTCTCTACCTTCTTCCTGAAGGAAAGCAAGCATACGGTAGGGAAGAGTCAGCTGATCTTGAATCGTTAACACATTAGTACACAAGGTTTCTATGCCTGAAGGTCAAAAACATTTTTGGCTTCTTTTTTCTGTCGTGTTGAATTGTGTTGTGTTGAATCTCCCCTCAAGTTTCTACCACTTGCTTACACACCAGATGCAATTTATGGTGAACATTTATACTGGTGCCTAAGAAGAATGTATTAATCTGCCTTAAAGACTATTGCCCAGTTGTACTTCCAGTAAATCCGCTATGATGAAGTGCTTTGAGAAGTTGGTAATGAAACTAATCAACTTCTGGTGAGGAGCGATTTGGATCCACTCCAACTTGCCTACTGTCACAACAGGTCAACAGCAGATACTATTTCACTGGCCCTTTACACAGCCCTGGATCATCTGGACAGTGGATACGTCAAGATGTTCGTCATTGACTACAGCTCAGCATTCAATACTAACTTCCCCCCAAAACTAATGAATAAGCTCCAAGACCTATGCCCCAACATCTCCTTGTGCAACTGGAATCTCAATTTCCTCGTGCAGACCCCAATCAGTCTGATTGGCAGCAACACCTCTACAATCACCATCAGCAATGGTGCACCACAACGTTGTGTGCTTAGCCCCCGCTCTACTCACTTTAGACTTATAACTGTGAGGCTAAGCATAACTCCAGTGCCTTTCCTTTTGATACAGTGTGTATTCTTGGATTTTAAGCTCCCAAATATAATCTTCTTTCAACGACAACTCTGTGACACCCTTTGCTTGTTAACCAACAGCCCAATCCCCAGCACTATCATTCTGGTTCCCATTCAGTTACCAAATTAATTTAAACCCTTCCCAACAGCTCTAGCAAACCTGCCTGCAAGGATATTTGTCCCCCTTGGGTTCATATGTAACTTGTCCCTTTTTTACAAGTCATACCTTCCCCAGAAGAGATCCCAATAATCCAGAAGTCTGGAAAACTGCTCCCTGCACCAGTTTCTCAGCCACGCATTCATCTGCCAAACCAGCCTATTCTTGTCTTCTCTGGCCCATGGCACTGGCAGCAATCCAGAGACTGATACCCTGGGGGTTCTGCTTTTCAGCTTTCTACCCAAATTCTCTCTTGAGGTCCTCTTCACTTTTCCTACCAATGTTGGGTGCCAATATGTCCCAAGACTTCTGGCTCTCACCCTCCCCATTAGAATGTCACATTTAGAATGCCCCTTCAGAGACATTTTGAACTGAAGCAATTTCTACCGCATTACATAATCATAATTTAATATGTTTTAGTATAAACCATACCTGTCTTATGTTTATTGAGCATCTTACAAACCACAGTGTTAAATCTGAAAATCAAACTTAATAAAAACATTTAATACAATTTTTATAAAATGATTATAATATAATTTGGTAAACAATTGTAAATGAAATTTTCATTCCTTAATATAATGAAACACTTCCAAACCAAAATCTTTAAGTCAGAAAATATTGTAAAAGACAGTATATTGAAATTAGTCTGTTATTGCACAATACTGCAAATTTAATTAACAAACCGATCTCAACAACAGTAAAACAATTTTGTTTTCTGTTTTTGGTCCAGTGGATGTCCCTTTAGTTCAGTGATAAAATTGTCACTCTAGGCCACTCTGCTTTTGCCTTCATCAATAATGAATATTATGGGACTTGTCAGCTTTGCAAGTCTACATGCCTGAAACAGAAATCATCTCAATTCTTTCATGTATGTAAAAGGTACATTGGGTTTCCACAATATTATTCCAAATATTACTGGCTGGCATTATTCTTACAACAACATTTACAATAGGTGTATTAGAAGTTACAGCAGGGAAGGGTTCAAACCCTTCACTGTAGCTCCCTTGAAACATGGATGGCTGGCAGTTGCCAGGGTCAGGTGTGGTAGTATGGGGTAGGACAGGAGAGAAGGCAAATTACAACCCCACCAATGCCCTCTACAGAAGCTATTTGTGGATGTGCTTGAAAAAGGATGAGCGGCAGTTTCCAAATGTAAACGAGGGCTTACAAGTTTCAGACTGCACATTTGAATTATTTGTACCAGGCACTGAGTAGCCAAACAATGGTACGGAATAAACTTAATAAAAATGTATTTTTGTGAGGTTAGAAGAAACAGAAGAGGTTTCTGTCCTGAACTTTTCAATCCATATTCTGTCATTTTTGGGCAATATCTGGGTTGTCCTTTTACATATGTAAATTAGAAAACAGCCAATTTGTATTTGTGATTCTCTGGTCTAATTTTCCATGGGGTTGAAGGCCAGACAAAAGAGGCAGCAAAGCATACATTATGGAATTCATGCAGCTTGTCACTGTACAACAGCAATGGATGCATCTGCTCCTTAGGTGTACTCACTGCCACCTCTGCCAGGAGCATAATTTTATTACTAAACATTAGGAAATACTTCAAATTAAAAAAAAACTTACATTTTCTATCCCGTGTGAATATTTTCCCATGAAGAAACAGGTAGAACTAAATTTAAGCGGAAATTTTGGAATTTAACATTTACTGCTTACTGTGAGGTTACCAGTAGGGCTTTTATTAATGTCATATGATCATGTGATAGGGAACTAGCAGCCTTCATTACATCTCTCCTGATTCTTTTTGTCCTCAATGGAAATAAAAATAGGTTGATATTTAAAATGAAAAGTAATTCACTGTCACCAACTTGTGCACTAAAGCACAATGACCAACTTCCTTCATAATGTTAACATCACCTTTTGTGTCAATTTATAAATATTCTAGGAGGCAAAAGCATGATTAACATTTCAGTTTTAGATTGTTATGTCCTGCACATTTTCTGGGCCTGTGCTTCCTCTTTAACTTGTGTTGTGGTTCCCTGGGACACCTGCAATTGCCCTTCTGTTGCCAACACCTGCTGGGGACTGCTTAAAAACAAAGCCACTCCCACTCCCACTCTCCCTCTCCCAGTCTGCAGTCAGCACTGCCACACCACACATCACCCTTTTCCCCTTTATCTTAACTTTAATAAATACCTTTTGTTTGTAATTTCTGTTGTGGCCTGACTCCTTTGTGTTACTTCCTGAGAGCCGAGGCTGTAACAGAGAATCTCCATTGATCTTCACCTGCAACGTTGACCATCCCAATGCCTTCAAAGATGACATTTGAGCTGTTGAGTTCCTCTAACACTGCGTTTTTTCCCTCTGGATTCCAGCATCTGCAATCTGTTGGGTTTCCTTATATATATCCTACCTCTATAATGGAAAATAGACTTCAGCCACTTACAATAATAGGGTAAGTACTGTATAATAGTGACAGAAGACAGTACTCTATTCACTGACCTCAAGGCTACCTAAGTTTCAGCAATAGGGAACAAGTGCAGCTGCTAATATATGTGCATTTAGTGTAACCAACAAACATGGGGGCTCTGGAAGGATGACTAGATTTGTGGAGATATTGAAATTCAGATGTACCAGGAATCATACCAGCTTCAGCATCAACTCTCCAAACTGATTATGTTTATCCCCGTTACGTTTTGTAACTCCAAACATAAAAGCTAACTGAAAAGAAACGTGGAGCCAGGATAACTCATGTATGTTATTTGTTTTCCGTTTAGTGAGTTAAGCATGTATGATGTGGTAGCATCATAACGTATGCAATTCACCTATTTTTATATATAATGAATTATTTAAACAAACATGAATGCTTAATCAAATAATATATTTACAATATTACTCAAATATTAGTGAAATATCAAATACACAACACTCCTCCCTACTTAGTTATAAACTCCAACTCAACATAGAATGCATCTCAACTTATATATACAAATATCCAGTATACCATATAATACTATTATAATATTACTACTAATATAGTATACTATACTATAATATATACGATACTATATATATACTACATAGTATAGTATATATAAATATATACTATACTATAATATATATTACTAATATAATATTATTGATTACCTGACTGGCAGACGTGCGCTTGCAACACTGTGTGTCAGACAGAGTGGTCAGCAGCACTGGGGCTCCACAGGGGACTGTCCTGTCTCCCTTTCTCTTCACCATCTACACCTCGGACTTCAACTACAACACAGAGTCTTGCTATCTTCAGAAGTTTTCTGATGACTCTGCCATAGTTGGATGCATCAGCAAGGGAGATGAGGCTGAGTACAGGGCTACGGTGGGAAACTTTGTCACATGGTGTGAGCAGAATCATCTGCAGCTTAATGTGAAAAAGACTAAGGAGCTGGTGGTGGACCTGAGGAGGGCTAAGGCACCGGTGACCCCTGTTTCCATCCAAGGGGTCAGTGTGGACATGGTGGAGGATTACAAATACCTGGGGATACGAATTGACGATAAACTAGACTGGTCAAAGAACACTGAGGCTGTCTACAAGAAGGGTCAGAGCCGTCTCTATTTCCTGAGGAGACTGAGGTCCTTTAACATCTGCCGGACGATTCTGAGAATGTTCTATGAGGCTGTGGTGGCCAGTGCTATCATGTTTGCTGTTGTGTGCTGGGGCAGCAGGCTGAGGGTAGCAGACACCAACAGAATCAACAAACTCATTCGTAAGGCCAGTGATGTTGTGGGGGTGGAAATGGACTCTCTGATGGTGGTGTCTGAAAAGAGGATGCTGTCCAAGTTGCATGCCATCATGGACAATGACTCCCATCCACTCTATAATGTACTGGTTAGGCACAGGAGTACGTTCAGCCAGAGACTCATTCCACCGAGATGCAACACTGAGCGTCATAGGAAGTCATTCCTGCCTGTGGCCATCAAACTTTACAACTCCTCCCTCAGAGTGTCAGACACCCTGAGCCAATAGGCTAGTCCTGGACTTATTTTCACTTGGCATGATTAACTTATTATTATTTAATTATTTATGGTTTTATGCTGCTATATTTCTTCACTATTCTTGGTGCGGCTGTAATGAAACCCAATTTCCCTCGGGATCAATAAAGTATGTCTGTCTGTCATACAACTACGACATAGATATCCAGAGCAGAGTAAATTTTAAATTCTCCCATTCAGTCCTAAAGATTTAATTGCTGGGGAGGCTTTCTTATTCTTGTGGGATAATGTCTTTGCTGACAAGGGATATCACTGCATTTGGCAAGTGAGATTTGCTCTGGGAAACAATCTCAGGTTTTGGGGCCTCCTCCATTCTGGTTGTAGGAGTTGACTCTGGGTCTGCAGCAACTGGTTCTGACAGCTCTGGACTCATTTCTTGTCTAACAATTGATCCTGCTCTCCTCAACTGATCAGGATCAGAGTCTGGTTTAATATCACTGGCATATGTCATGAAATTTGTTAACTTTGCAGCAACAGTACAATGTAATACATGATATAGAAAAAACTGTGAAATGCAGTAAGTATATATATAAAGTAGTTAAATTAAATAAGTAGTGCAAAGAGTAGGAAATAATACAAAAACGTAGTGAGGTAATTTTCATGGGTTCATTGCCCATTCAGAAATTGGATGGCAGAGGGAAGTAGCTGTCCTGAATCACTAAGTGTGTCCCTTTTGCATCTGTACCTCATTCCTGATGGTAGCAACGAGAAGAGGGAATGTCCTGGATGTTGGAGGTCCTTAATGATGGATGCTGCCTTTCTGAGGTACCGTTCCTTGAAGATGACCTGGATACTACAGCAGCTAGTGCCCATGATACAGCTGACTACGGTAATTTTACCACTCTCAGCAGCTTACTTTGATCCTGTGTTGTTAACACCACCCCTCCCCCCCATAGCAGGTGGTGATTCAGCCAGTCAGAATGCTCTCCATAATATATCTGTAGAAATTTGTGAATGTTTTAGGTGATACACCAAATCTCCTCAAACTCTTAATGAAATATAGCCGCTGTCTTGCCTTCTTTATAGCTGCATCAATAAGTTGGGACCAAGTTATGTCCTCAGAGATATTAATCTGAAATTGCTCATTCACTCCGCTTCTGATCTCTCGATGAGGACTGGAGTGTGTTCCTTTGCCTTACCCTTTCCAAAGTCCCCAATCAGCTCTTTGGCTGAACTGATGTTGAGTGCAAGGTTGTTGCTGCAACACCACTCAACCAGCTGATATATCTCACTTCTGTACGCTCTCTTGTTGCTCTCTGAGATTCTGCCAACAATGGTTGTATCATCAGCAAATTTATAGATGGCTTTTGAGCTGTACTTAGACATACAGTCATGGGTGTAGAGAGAGTAGAGCAGTGGGCTAAGCATTCATCCCTGACTTGCACCAGTTTTGATTGTCAGCAAGATGGAGATGTTATTTCCAATCTGCACAGATTGTGGCTATCTTGTTAGGAAGCTGAGGATCCAGTTGCAGAGGGAAGTACAGAGGCCCAGGTTCTAGAGCTTTCTATCAGGACTGTAGAAATGATGTTGTTAAATGCTGAGCTGTAGTTAAAAAACAGCATCCTGACATTGGTATTTGTATTGTCCAGGTGATCCAAGGCTGTGTGGAGAGCCAATGAGATTGCATCTGCGGTAGACCTATTGTGGTGATGGGCAAATTGCAGTGGGTCCAGGTCTTTGCTGAAGAAGGAGTTAACTCTGGTCATGACCGTAGATGTAATCTCAAGATGACATCAAACACAATCTCCACTGTGTAAGAGAGTGGTCGTGTTCTGTTCTTAATCTTTCCGAGGACTCACTTTTGATCTCATCAGTAGTGTCTCGCCAGGACTGCTTGCCCAGGAGTGAAATTTCAGACTTCTTTGTTTGAGGAGCCTTCAGTTTGTCTCAGCTGTTTGTCCTGCATCCTGCTTCTGAAATTGTGTTTGAGTAGATCCAAGTGTGAAACCAAGGGACGACAAGGAACAGCATAGCTAGTGAGTTGTTGGCCGTGGAGTGTGCTGCATTGCAATCTCCAGGGAGGAATTTGATGAGCTCCTGATTCAGTGTCAAGGTTTTGTGATCTGCTGACACTCTGGTCACTCTGGTCTTTAAACTCTGGTCAATCCTTTCAATCAGGCTATTTGTAGTGGGGTGCAATGGTGCAGATGTAATATGTCTTATTCCATTCATTTTCAGGAAAGATTGAAACCGTTCCTGAACAAACTGTGGTCCATTGGCACTGACTAAGTGTTCTGGGACAATTGCAAAGACGCTTCTTTAACATATGAAGTGTGCAAGGCTGTAGTGAAGTCTATTGAGAACATTTCTGGCCATTTTGTAGCTGCATCCACTACTACCGAGAAATTTGTGCCCATAAATGGTCCAGCAAAATCTACATGAATCCTCTGCCAGGGTAATGCAGGTGATACTCAAGGATAGAGAGGCACTGCTCTTGGCATCTTCTGGATGTGTTGGCATCCTAAACGGTACATGGCAAGCTGTTCAATCTGCTGATCAATCCCAGGCCACCAGACAAAGCTTCCAGCCAGCACTTTCATTTAAACCATGCACAGATGACCGGCATGCAGTTCGTCCAACACTTTAGCTCTCAGCTTGGATGGTACAACAAATCTCAATCCCCACATAAGGCAACCTCTGCAAAGGGCAAGGTCATCCTGGCACTGGTAAAAAATGGATTAAGTGGAGATCATGTTGCACATTCCAGCAAAGTTTGGGTGGCCATGGAGACCTGAAAAAAATCTGGGGTCTTTTCTTATTTCCTTTTTGATCATCTCTACCAATAAAGGGAAACTTCTGATTTGTTTAAGGAAAAATATGGCAAAAAGATTGTCCTCTTTTGTAACTTTTTCTGATATTTTCTTTTTCAATGGTGAACAGGATAATCCATCAGGATCATTATTCATCCTCTTGGATCTAATTTTGTTAGGTTATCGCCTTCAAGAAACGGAGCCCATCTCTTCAAACGTGTTGCTGCTGTTAGTGAAACACCCTTCTGTGGATTGAAAATGGACACTAGTGCTTGACGATCAGTAATCAGAAGAAACTCTCTCCCATACAAGTACTAGTTGAAATGTTTTACACCCCAAACTAGGCTCAAGTTCACTCCGTCAATCTGTGCATGATTTGTTTCTGCAGCAATAAGCAACGTGATGCAAAGGCTATGGTGTGTTTATTTCCATCACAGATAACATGTGACATGACTGCACCTACTCCATAAGGCGAGACGTCAGATACAAGCTTTACTAGATGATGTGGATCAGAACGTGTGAGCACAGTGTCTGACGTCACTATTTGGTTAGAGCAGTTAAAATTCTAAGCAAAAGTATGTCTTTAAACCCAATGCACTCAGCAAAACTGTCACTTGCAGTTTATAGAGTATTTCATTTGCTTCAAAATACTGCTCAATTCACTCTGCATACCTGTACATTATCCGTTATTCAGTTGAACCAATTTATCTTTCCAATGTAGCCACTCATTCCTGCTTTTTTTAAATTTATGATTATTTTCACCTGGTACTCACCGTTTATGAACCAGTGAATTTGTTCATTTTCTGCCTTTTTTTAAACTCAACCATTTATCTCTCTCCCTTCCGAAGAGACATGGGTTGCACTTTTTTTTTGCTCAACCATCTTGCTGTGCTTCAACATGTAGGCAATTATCTCAGTTTTGTTTTTAAAATACTGCATTGCCACTTAAGCTTTGTAACACCAAACATAAAAACTAATTGAAAGGAAACATGGAGCTGGGATAACGTTCTTAGCTTTACTTTCAGTGAGACACGCACATATGATGTGTGGAGTCTTGCGCAATTCACCTACATTTACATATAACCCATAAAGAATTACTTAAATGAACAAGAATGCTTAATCTGTATATTTATTATATTGCTCAAATATTAAATATACAACACTCCCCTTTGTTAAATGTATACACTGGAAGGAGAACAACTTGAGTTTTAAACAGTTGGATGTAGCGAAAATTCAGCCTCATGGATAAATTAATCAAGGGTTCTAAAATTCCAAGGGAACACTCTGAAGTCAGTGAAGCCCAAAACACTTTCATCGGATGAGCTAATTAAGTTAGAAAATTGGTAAAGCAAATTGAGCAATTCTCAGAGCCAATCCATTATGGAAGAAAATGAAAGATATTCTAACAGACTCGAGGAAAATAAAATAGAGTTTGCAAAACCTTAACTGTGTAAATTTACTTCACTGTAAGTTATTATCTGCAAAATATTTGTAAGTAATCCATGCTTCTTCTGAGGCTGTTAGAGAGAATACAAGGTGTGTCAACTCAAATTGGTCCACTTAACAAGCAAATTAGCCAGCAGAGCTAAGAAGGGATACAGAGAATATTGGAATTTATTTTTATTTCATCCTAGGGCAAAAACTGAGAAATTAAACTGAAACGAATCTTCATTGAAGATTCAACATTTATTTCATGTTGTTTGCTTTGATGCTCTTTATTGGACCAAGTGGCTTTGAGTTTTACCAGGCAGGTCTGTCTCAGCCCCATAACTGTGCACCAGCATGGAAACATAGTCTTTTCCAGCGGTGAGATGGATGTCCATCTCCAACTCCAACAGGAGACCGTTGTCACAGCAAGCATAGCCTGTTTCATTTGGATAGTGAATCACTGACTTTCATTATCAATGTAAAAGGAACATGATTCTTTTCACCCTTTACAATTATTATTGGTGTTTTCAATTAATTCAGATGAGGAAAAAGTGTTTTAAGATACCTTGATTTAACTTTAGATTTGTCAAAGGAATCTGTTAATGAATTGTTTCAGCACTACACTTCCAGTGGTTACCTACAGTACAACTGATCTTAGCTTTTATGGAGTAAGGTCATTCTGTGTAAGTGAGAACATCATTAATATTAGCCAACCTGTACAAATACATTAAGCAAGCCATTCATGAATTGCCAGCACTCGATCTAGCAATCCAAAAAACTTTAACTTGATTGGTAATGGCATGAAGAGACAGCATAAATTTTGTCAAGTGCCAGGATTCACCACTGTTCAAAGAGACATAAATGGCACTCTGTTAGATTCTGGATGTTGCACCTGATTTCCTCTCATTGCATCCTTCTCCTTGTTTCTTCCAAGCCCTTGGCTGAAGAATAACAATGGAATACCACGTGGCACAATAGAAGGGCTTCTCAGTCTATCTGAACTATATTTGACTTTCTCACTTGACCATGGATGGTGGTTTCAGCCTTTGAATTTTTTCCTTTCACACTGGAATGTATTCGTTTACATATGTGAAAGATTCACTGAAAAAAACAGCTGAAACATCTTGATCAATCAATCTCTTCATTTAATTTGCCAGTTCTCAATAGCTAGCTCTGTTTTCATGCCCTCATAATTCCTCTTATTTAACTTCAAATATTATTCTTGGACCCATTATTCTTTCTCTCAAACTGAATGTAAAATACCTAAAGGTATTTTCACAACGAGGTTATTAATTAATCATAACTTGTTGCACAAGACTTGGTGTAATATAGCCTACTCTGGATAGGTCCCGAATGTACTTTCCTCAGAAACTACCCTGAAAACTCTCTATGGACACACCATTTGACTGTGGACTTCAGGAAAGGCGAGTTGGGAGAACACACAGCAGTCCTCATCAGGGAATCAGCAGTTTCAAGTTCCTGGTGTCAATATTTATGAAGATCTATCCTGGGCCAACATATTGATGCAATTTTTAAAAAGGCATGCCAACAGCTACAGTATATTTAATTCAGAGTTTGAGGAGACTTGGTATGTCACCAAAGACTCTAGCACACTTCTACGGATGCAGCCCATTCTGACTGGTTGCATCACTGTCTGGTATGAAGCTGCTAATGCACAGGCTCCGAAAAAGCTGCAGAGGGTTGTAAACTCAGCCAGCTTATTCAAGGGTATTAAACTCTCAACCATAGAACATTACAGCACAGTACAGGCCCTCCAGCCCTCCATGTTGAGGCGACCCATATAATCCTTAAAAAAAGTACTAAACCTACATTACCCCATAACTCTCCATTTTTCTTTCATCCATGTGCCTGTCCAAGAGGCTCTTAAATAGCCCTAATGTTTTAGCCTCCACCACCATCCCTGGCAAGTCATTCCAGGCATTCACAACCCTCTGTGTAAAAAACTTACCCCTGATGTCTCCCCTAAACTTCCCTCCCTAATTTTGTACATATGCCCTCTGATGTTTGCTATTGGTGCCCTGGGAAACAGGTACTGACTATCCACCCTATCTATGACTCTCATAATCTCGTAGACCTCTATCAAGTCCCCTCTCATTCTTCTACGCTCCAAAGAGAAAAGTCCCAGCTCTGCTAACCTTGCTTCATATGACTTGTTCTCCAAACCAAGCAACATCCTGGTAAATCTCCTCTGCACCCTCTCCATAGTTTCCACATCTTTCCTATAATGAGGTGACCAGAACTGAACACAATACTCCAAGTGCGGTCTCACCAGAGATTTGTAGAGTTGCAACATGACCTCTCTACTCTTGAACTCAATCCCCCTGTTAATGAAGCCTAGCATCCCATAGGCCTTCTTAACTACCCTGTCAACCTGCACAGCAACCTTGAGGGATGTATGGATTTGTTCATCCACGCTTGGGTGTGGATTGAGGACATTGAGGACATCTTCTAAGGATGATGTCTCAAAAAGGTGGCATCCATCATTCAGGAACTCCACCAACCAAAACAGGCCTTCTTCTTATTACTACCATCAGAGAGGAGGTATAGGAGCCTCAACATTATAGGAAGAACAGCTTCCCCTCCGCTATCAGAGTTCTGAAAGATCCACAAACCCATGAACATGACCTCGGTATTTTGCTCTATCTTTGCACTACTTGTGGATTTATTTTATATTTGTTGTTGTAACTTATAGCATTTTTGATTTACTACGCTCTACTTCTGCTGCAAAACAACAAATTTCATAACATATGTCAAGATAATAAACCTGATTCTGATTCTGCATGAGGCTGTCTCTATCTATCTGATTTGTGTGTTCTCTATGTAAACTAAAATTCTTGACAAGCTTCCATTATTTCACCAGTTAAATCTCTTCCACTATATGAGAGCCCAGGGAGCTGAATGTCACTTGCACAAATAACTTCTTGCCTTTATTTTCTCTTATCTCCATCCAAACCACTTCTATATCCTGGTGTCCTGAACAAAGAACTTCCTTTGCTATTGTGCTTAGACCTTTAGCAGAACCATTCCACACCTTTTCCTACAAACTGTCTCATGAGAACTTCCACTAAACTCAAGTAAAAATACAAACCTTTGAGATTCTGCTTCTTCATTGTTCACCTAGCTCCTTAAGTAGACCCTAAAGAACCTTTTGCCTTTGTCCTGCCTATATTATTGGTATGAATATGTACCATGATAACTGGTTCCTCCCCCTTCCTCTCCACACCTGATATCTGGAACACTGCCAATGAGGTTGACAACAAACGTTTCCAGACTCTTGTTTGCAGCAGAAAGCAGTGTCAATTCCCATCTCCATACTGTCACGTCATACTACTACTTTCTTCATTTCTGCCTCAAGGGCTTCAGTGTCCAATTACCAATGTCATGATCAGTTAACTCATCCACCCTCATCGAAACAGGTTGGAAGATTATTAAACCCACTGAACAGTTTCAAGGCTGAAGATCCTGCAGTCTTTGAAAAAGGCTATTAGGGTGATCCAGAATCATGGCCTTTGGATATACTGCCTGAGATCTACAGTACGCTCTACTCATAGATTGCTACACATGGTGGGATAGACATAGCAACAATTCCTGCTGTCTTATTTCAAGCATGATCTGACTTGCTGACAAATGTTTCAAGGGTGATGTAATGTAAAGATGATATGATCACACAACTGAATCTACAAAGTAGCTTGAGATCTGAAGAAGGATTAGTTCAGCTTCTAATTGTTTTTTGGTGTGGTAGTTCACTGGGTCTGTACACACTTCACTCAGTCTAGCATATATACCCAACTGAAATTTAATGCTGCTATTAGATGTAAAAACCATTTTAGTAGCAGGTAGAGCAAAAGGTTTTGATAGTTTTGTTTTCAGATGTTTGGTTAAGAGGAACTAGACAAATTGATAAGAATTGGTTGAAGATCTGGTCTTGTGGGTGGTCATAATTATACCATCAGCTTCTCCACATCTCATTATAACAAAGCAAAAAATGTCTCCCATTTCCTAGAGATAACTACATGTCACATATAACTGAACTACAAAGCTTTTATACCATTTACTGGTAATGGGCGTTAATAGGGACAAATGTTAGGGTTGCCAGTTTGGACCTAACAACAATAGAATAGAAAAATCAAAGTTCTGTTGGTTAGAGAGCCCAGAACCAGGTCAAAGATTTAAAATTAAAAATAGGTTTCTCTAGATACAGAAGACCTGAAGGAAACTTAGAATAATATTTGCAAATACCTATTACAAGTAGGACATTTGTTCATTTAAAATCGGAGTTTGATAAGTTTTAGTTGGACAAAAGTGCAAATGTAAATCTAGGTCATGGGCCATCCATGATTCTAGTAAATGGCAGACAAGCTTTCAGAGCTAAATTAACTACGCTTGATCCTTTGGTACTTTTCCTATTGGTTTCCTCTGTATGAACAAGCAACAATATATGGCAGCATATTAGATTACCTCAAGATGATACAGGAATGTATATACATCTCTGAGGCCTAGACCACACTTCATCCAACCTGCATTCTGACTAGTCCTGTAGCCTTTATACTGGTGGCAGGAACTAAAGTTCTGCTTTTAGAATGGCTGATGGTCTTCTGATTTTTAATACTTTAAAATCTTAACGGTATTAACAAAAGTGGTTAAAAATTTTAAATTGCTTAAAAACATTTTAAGGTCCTGTTAATTAATTAAAGTATAGGCATCTAGCCATATAAAGAAAAAAAAACAAATGTTTAGCTAAGCTTATGTCTTTATTTAAGATCTGTAAGTTCATGCAAAGTATTGGGGCCATGTTAAACAGGCCAGCTGTATGAGGCATTAAGCTAACATGACCAATATGAAATGCATTTAGTCCCTCTGCTCAACAAATACAGAATGCTTCAGAATTCACAAGTGAGTCCAGAGCAACAGAAAGATTGAACACAATCATGTAGAACTAAGATTGATACCACTTTGAAGTCAATATTGTAGAAATGCAATCATCTGTCCCATTTACCTAATCACCTTCAATACCAGTATGTTAACAGCAAATACCATTTCATTGGCTTGTCGTTCAGCTTTGGAACATCTGGACAGTGAAGATGCATATTGTACATCAGAATGCTCTTCATTGACTACAGCTTGGCAATCAATATTATCATCCGCTCAAAACTAATCAATAAGCTCCAAAATCTTGGCCTCAATACCTCGTTATGCAACTGGAACCTCAATTTCCTCACCTGCAGACCGCAGTTAGTTCATATTGGCAACTTCTCCTCTACAATCACCATCACCACAGGTATACCACAAGCCTGTGGGCTTTGACCCTGCTCCACTTGCTCTATACTTATGACAGTGAAGCTAAGCACAGCTCCAATGCGCTATTTAAGTTTGCTGGTGACACCACTGTCATGGGCTGAATCAGAGGAGGTGATGAAACAGCATATAGGAGAGAGATTGAAAATCTGATTGAACGGTGCCTCAAAAATAACCTCTCATTCAACGTCAGCTAAATTAAAGAGCTGATTATTGACTACAGGAGGAACTGGTGGTCCATGATCCAGTCCTCATTAAAGGATCAGAGGTGGAGAGGGTCGGTAACATTATATTTTTGACATTATCATTTCATAAGATCTGTTCTGGGACCAGCATGCAAGTTCCATTAGAAAGAAGGCACAGCAGCACCTCTACTTTCTCAGAAGTTTGTGCAGATTTAACATGTTGTCTGAAACTTTAATAAATTCTATAGGTGCACAGTGGAGAGTATCCAGATTTGTTGCATCACAGACTGGTATGGAGATATCAATACCCAAGAATGGAAAAGCCCACAAAAAATGTTGGATACAGCCCTGGCCATCACAGGAAAAGCCATCCCCACTGTTGAGCACATCTACAAGGAGGACTACCACAAAAAAGCAGCATCATTTATCAAGGACCCCCACCATCTGGGCCATGCTCTCTCCTCACTGCTGACATTGGGAAGAAGGTAGAGGAGATTTAGGTTCCACACCACTAGGTCCAGAAACTATCAGGCTCCTGAACCAGCGTGGATAATTCCTCTCACCTCAACAGTGAGCTGACTCTACAACCAATATATACTATAACCAGTCACGGGCACCACAGTAGGGGGGCAGTAAGAGTGATGCTATTACAGCTCGGGGCATTATGGAATGCAGAGTGCAATTCCTGCACCGTCCTTTCTACATCCTCGCTGTGGAATCTGTGGGTTTCCCCGGATGTTCGGCCTTCCTCCTGATGTCCAAAGATGCACAGGGAAGGTTAACTGGTCATTATAAATTGTCCCGTGATTAGATTAGGGCTAATTGAATGTGTCAGGGGCTGCAGGGGAAGTGCAGCTCAATGGGCTGCAAGGGCCAGCTCTGCACCATGTTGATGAATAAATAAGTAAGTCAGTAATGAATATCATAAACGCCCCGCATTCCAAAGACAAGCTTGTTGGCAGAATAAGTGGCCATAATAAATGTCCCCTAGCAGAAGAACTGAAGGAGGGAGGCAAGATGGCACTGAGCTGCTGTCTCCGTCAAAGGCACGGATCAGGTAGTTGTTTTGGGTTTGTATCGATGATGTTGGGGACAGAGAGGGGAATTGGGGGTCAGATTAGGGTATAGGGACAAGGATATAGGGGAGCTGAGGTCTCATTGTTTGGAAATGTAGAGGAGGCTTTACCCAAAAGCAGAGCAATGGAGATGACTTAGCATTGAGCAATAACTTTAATAATAATCTGTAAAATAATAAGTCATGAGGGGCCGTTAAACAAGAGAGAACATACTAAACACCACAGGAGACAAGGTTAAGCTGCAGGTAATGAGTTGGAAATGAATGCTGGAGATTCCTGTTAGCTAGGTGGAGACTGGAGGGTGCCTGCCTGTGCAGGCCTGATGGGACACCCCCTACTACAACCAGGTCATGACAGCCCTGGGCAATCCAGATGGGTCAGGTGGAACTTCTCAGTGATCAATGGATACAAGATGAAACTGGACAGCACCCAAGACTGATCCTCTGAGCAGTACCCTTCCCAGTTGACCAGGTATTGCATCCATCAACCAATTAAACTGTGTACAGCGGACCATCTTCCACCCTCAGAGATTCCAGAGATGTGGGCTCGGGTAGATTCAGTGGCCCATGAACAACAGGCTTGCAGCAGGACACATGGAAGGTAGGTGAGATCCTGAGGGATGGTGGCAGCTGGAGATGGCAGGCAACCGGATTGTGTGATGGGTGATCTTGAATGGACTAGTGAAACAGGTGAGAGTTTGTGGGAGTCAGTGCGCAGGAGCAGATCTTGGGTAGATAGCCAGATGTAGTCCCCAGGCTGGAATAGTCTGGATGAGCACCACCAGAGGTTGGCATGATGGCAGTAGGTGTGGTTGGCAGCTACGATGGCCCTCCATGACCTCTTTCAAGCATTCTGGCAGCAGCAAACCAGGGTTCTGGTGGATGGGTCCTCCACTATTGGCTCCTCTGCAGGAAACAACGTGAGTTGGTAGCCATGAAATACTTCAAAGGTAGGCGTACCCATGCTTGAGGAGATTTACAATTGTGGGACAGCCTGAAGCTGAGCATTTAGATTTTCTATATGGAAAGGTTAGAGGAAGCGAGGCACTACAGAAACTTCTCCACTTGCAGATTGGCTCTGTCAGCTGCTGTTGGATCTGCGGATGAAAGTCAGAGGACAAACTCACTGAGATGCAGAGAAGAAAACAGAGGGTTCAGCAGTAGCAGGAGACAAATTGTGGGCCTTCAACACAATGTCCTGAGGGAAGCCGTGGAGGTGAAATACATGTTGGAGAACCAGGTCTGCCATCTCAGTAGCTGTCGTACGTTTGGGGAGAGCAATGAAGCGCACCACCTTAGAGAACTGGTCCACCACTGTCGTGTCCATGGTCCCATCAGAAGGTGGCAGACCTGTGATGAAATAGATTCAAGGGACCAGTAGGACCCATAGGAGCTCAGAGAACTGCTGGTTAGAGGAATAGTTGAACTTGCAGAAGGAGGCAGCACAAGGGTGTGTTCTCCTATCCAGTCCTCACTGGGAGAGGATGGCTGCAGCACCCACGTTAGTTGTGTCCATCTCTACCATAAAAGGTCTGGAGGGATTTGAATGGTAAAGAATGGGAGTGATGGTGAAGAGTGTTTTCAAAGTGTAGTCTGTGGCAGCAGACCAGGTTATCCATGAGGTAGGCAACTTGGTAAGGGAGGTGAGAGCAGTTTGCTGTAGTCTGTGAGGAAACAGCTGTAGAAGTTGGAGAAGCCCAATAAACGCTGTAACTGTTTGAGGGAATGCAGTCAACAACAGCGCACACTTTCTCTGGGTCCAAGCTTATCTCTTGGGGAAAAGGGCGTAAGCAACTTGGATGTGGTAATGGCATTTTGTTTAACTTGCAATCCAGTTTTGATGAGACGCTGAAGAACTGAATGGATGTGACAAACATGTTCTCGGGGGGGGGGGGGTCCTTCGAGAAAATGAGGATGTTGTTGAAATCCAGTACAGAATAGGCTCTTCCAGCCATGAGCCATACCACCCAGCAAACCCCGATTTAAGCCTTAATCTAGGGGAAGACAGCCCTCAGCCCAAACAACCTTAAGAAATCTTGTTCGGGTAGAGGCTGCGCGATGTGTCCCCGTTACAAATCAGTACCATGGAATAACAAACAGTACACAACATGCAATACAATGATTGAGCTTTATAGTTGTTAATTTGACTATATGGTTAGTAAGGAAACAAAAAAAAGGGCCCATATTCATGAAACAGTCTAAAGTGCAACATTGGAGCTCACTGATAAGGCCTTTTGTCCACTATCGACCTCCTCCGTGTGTCGCTGACTTTTGGACCTTCGTTCCAAGGCCACTCCATCTGGTGGTCTACCGACTGTCTCCATTCGCGTCTTCTCTCCTCATTTCTCCCCGGCAAAAGACCGCAAAACCCTTACTCCCAGACACACAAGAAAGAACAACATCCCTCTCATTGGATAGCCCCACATTCCAAAGCCTCATTATCTTTAGTTATAACCCAAATATTGCTGCTACAGAGAAGCCATTACATTAGTAGTGAAACCTTACAGCACATCACACCCTCCCCCCACCAAATTTAGTCATGTCCTCATGAAGTTGAAATATTTTGCCAACCCTTCCTGCAAAACACAAAGCCCAATCCAGGTGTAAAAGGCAGTGACATAGCTCCCCAACACAGTAGGGGTCACACTCTGTTCCCTTGGTGCTACATAAGCCAGCCTATCTGATGGTCTCCTAAATCTCTGAGACCTCCGTACTCCCTCACCTAACTCTTCAGGATCAGACACTATTCGGGAGACTTCCAGTCTACCTGGTGAGTCCTCCCCCAACCTATCACTCGTGCCCAACTGCAACTCGGACCCCTCTGTCCCGTATCCAAACCCCGCTTCATCCCTTACAGGGTCCCGCTGCAACCCAGGCTGTCCACAGATAGCACCCCACCCCTATCCACTTCACCTGTCTCAGCGAGAGAAGGGCTGGAAGTCTCTTCCCCAATCAATGGGGAGTTTGCAAAAAGCAACATACACCACACATCCAACTCCTTACCCTCTGAATCAGTATCCCTCTCTGTGGCAGGGGCCGGCCTAACCCCTCCTGCTATGGGCCCTACAGTTGCCCCGTGTTTCTGCAGAGTCCTCTTACTAGGTATAGGCTCCAAGTCGAGCTCTGGGTCAGCCTGCACCTCTTGTCCCAGAGGCAGCAGGTGGTTCCTCTGGAGAATCTTGACAGGCCCATTCCCATCCTCTGGTTTCACCAGGAAAACTGGTAGGTTTGGCATCTGACTCTCCACCACATAGGGCTTAGACGCCCAATGGTTTACCAACTTAGGATTCTCAGGTAGCCCCAAATTCCTTATGAGGACCAGGTCTCCCAGCAGGAGTTGGGAGAACCTCACCTTTTGATCATACCTCCTCTTATTTCCTTGATTCTGCTTGGCAGACACGACCCCAAATAATTCATAAGCCCTTTTCAGCTCTCTTCTCATGTCAGACACAAACTTCAGATAAGTCTTCAGTGGTAAGTCCCCCTCGTCAGTTCCAAAGCAAAGATCAATGGGCAACCTCACCTCGCGCCCAAACATCAGGTAGTATGGCGAGTATCCGGTAGCTTCATTTCAAGTACAGTTGTAACTATGGACTAGATGTCCAATATGTTGATTCCACCTGCTCTTCTTGCTGATCTCCAAGGCCCCAAGCATATCTAGCAAGATCCTATTAAACCTCTCGGGCTGGGGATCACCCTGTGGGTGATAGGGCGTGGTCCTCGACTTCTCAACTCCAAACCTGCCCAGTAACTCACGGATGAGCCTGCTCTCAAAATCCTGTCCCTGATCACAATGTATCTGCACGGGAAGGCCATAGTAAATGGAATACTGCTCCCTTAACACTTTAGCCACCGTGGATGCCCTCTGGTCCTTGGTAGGAAAAGCCTGAGCATATCTGGTGTAGTGGTCCGTGATGACTAAGGCACTTGCAGTGTTTCTGGCATCGGGTTCTATTGACAGGAAATCCATACACAGCAGGTCCAGGGGCCCCGCACTCTGCCAGTGGGACAAGGGAGCTGCCCGCATAGGCAGCATCTTCCGCCGTATGCAGCGAATGCATGACCTGCAGTATTCTTCAACCTCCGACTTCATTTGGGGCCAGTAAAACCGGTCTCTGAGCAATCCATAGGCCTTTTCCACCCCCAAATGTCCAGAAGCATCATGAAATGACTTCAATGCAATCCTCCGATACTTCTCTGGGGCGACATGACCTGGTATAGGATCTGGTTCTGCAACTCCAGCTGAGGCCATTCTCTCAGTAATGGAGACACCACCGCGTGTTTAATCTTCTCTGCCTGAGCCATGCCTCCCTTTTCGACTGATGACCGGGTTGTCTCGCTGAGCCGCTGCCACTTCCCCAGAACTCTCTTCGAGCAGCTGATTTGTCTTCAGAGCAGTCAGGTTCCAGTAAACTTGAGGAATGGCGTCATCAGAAGCCCCCAACTGATCCACCACTCAATCCTGCCCCTCCTTTCCCTCTGCCCTCACGGTGATGGCAAACTGACACATGGCCTTCACCCCCGGGGCAGAAACGCTCTCCCACTCCTCGTCCCTGACCAGTCCCTCATGCGCCCGTCGGGACAAAGCATCGGCATCAATGTTCCTGCTTCCCGGCTGGTACTTCAGACTGAAATCACAGGCATACAACGCCTCTAACACCGAAGGCCTGTGGCATCCAGTTTCACCGAGGTCAGGATAGGAGTTAGGGGGTTGTTGTCTGTTCTCACCTCAAACTTGGCCCCATAGAGGTAGTCTTTCAGCTTATCCACCACCGCCCATTTCAACACCAGAAATTCCAACTTGTCTGTGGTGTAGTTTTTCTTGGAGGGCGACAGACTCTGGCTGACAAATGCAATGGGGCTCAACCCAGTGTCCTGATCCTGATACAGAACCTGATCAGATCCTGATCCTGATGCTAAGTCCTCTCGGTTAGCATCTGCATGCAAGTACATACGGCAATCGGGGGTCCGCAAAAGCCAGCACCGACACCTGAGTCGACAGCTCCTTCAGTGACTGAAAGGCCTCTTCACATTTTGCATCCCAACTCGGTCAAAAGGGCTCTGATGGGCTAAGATACTCTACACCCTCCTGTCCTTCTTTCATCTCCCTTTCTTCCCCAAGGGAGGGTAACCACACAGAAGATGATTCAACGGGTGACTCACTTTCACGCAGCCTTTCACGAACCTTTGATAGTAACCATAGAACCTGAGGAACGAGTGCAGAGCGCTTACAGTCTGGGGTCTTGGCCAAGTGGTCACCGCCTCTGTCTTAGCCGGATTGTAGCTACTCCTCTTCATGAGACTATGTGCCCAACATAGCTATCAGACATTTGGCAGAACTGGGAAAGTTTTAACCCTTCAGCTTTCAGGCGGCCCAGCACCTTCAGTGGCCTCGCCTCATGTTCTTCCAAGGTGGATCCAAATACTATGAGGTCATCCAGATACATCAATACCTCAAGCAAGTTCATATCACCCACTGTCTTCTCCATGACTCACTGGAAGGTTGCAGGGTTTCCCGATAAGCCCTGGGGCATCCTTTTGAACTGGAAAAATCCCAGGGGACATATAAATGCTGTCTTCTCTTTGTCGGCCTCACTCATGGGATCTGATAATATCCACACCTCAAGTCCAGCACACTGAACCACTTCACACCACACAGGCAGGCCACTGCATCTTCGACCCTTGGGACTGTACCACCATTGGCTTTGACTGGGTGAACCACACAGTCCCTCATCTAAATTCGGTATCCGGCTCAATGCAGCCACTCACTTCCTCAAATGCAGCTCGAAACCCTGGGTGTATGGACAATCTTCCCAGAAAGCTCTCCGCAGCCTTCTCCTTGCAGGCCCCCATGAGCCTCCTCAACAGAGGGTTGGTCCCCACCAGGATGAAACACCACCCTTCTCAGAGGGGTCTGGAAAAACCAGCACCAATGTATCAAGGACCTCAGACACTCCCACATCGGCCTCCAAGAAGTCCAAGTTCACTGACAAATAACCGTTGTATGGATAATCACTAGCACTAAGACCCCAAATCTCCAGTGCCCTGAATGGTGTCAATGGTAAAAGCTTCAGATACCGGGTGTAAAACGAACGGTACAACAACATAACCTGCGACCCAGTGTTGAGTATGGCTTTAGCGTAAATACCCTCTATTCATAGCGACACACTGAAGCATGGTCCCACTAAGACTTCAGGAATTGGGCCTATCGCTTTTGGGGGTTCCTTGGTACATTGCTGGGAATGTGTTCCCCCAGAGGCACCGGGCTGTTCCCTCACTGGATCTACTCTAGGTTTTCCCAACGACTCCCTGCTGAGATAGCCTCTCCTTCTGGTGTGACACCTGCTGCCAGCAGCCCTCCACATTGTTCGTCCCCTTGCGGAATCTGCCCCCCGTTAGCTCCATCACATGGGGGGTCACACCCGCTGATAACAGCTGAGACATCTTCGTTCTCAACTCTGCCACAATCTCCTGTACCACTTCCCAGGGCAGGCTATCCGTGGTCACTTCACTGCAGGGGACTACTACCGAGGACTGTACCCTGCTGACAGAGCCCTCCCACACTTCTGCCACGTTCTCCTCTTCCCGTACCTCTCTGACCAGCTCAACAAAAGATGGAGGGGGGCACATCCTACGAGACTGTCGGAGACCACACACAATCCGGTCATGGGACTGGGCGCCCCGGCTATCTGATCCCCCTCAGCCGCCGCCTGAATGACCCCTCTGTGCCACAAGCAATTTAGCTGCTTCTCTAGCTGAAAAATATAAGCAGAAAGCTTCTCCCCCTTCTCCTGATGCGTGTTCTGAAACCCCACCATGAGCTCCAGTGGGCTTTCTGTCAGGCCAAAAGCATTGTCCAGTGCTTGCGTGTAATTGACAGCTGTCGCTACGGGATACCACAATGTCAGCGACCCGCCCACTCAAACTCTTAACCAACCTCCATGGCTTTACATCATCAGAGCACTGCCACTCATCTAACAACTGAGAGGTCTGCTCCGCCCAAGTCTCATACTCCTCTTCCCCTTTAGGGGTGGGCGTTATTCCAGAGAATAGGTGGAGCCTACCATAGCAGGGACTTTGAACCTGATTTTTCCAAATTCTCACACTTTACTGGGGGACATAGTCTAGTTAGACATTTCAAATCCGACCACTCCTTCCCCACGCTCCTCAGAAACGATCGAATCCTGTCTTTGAAATCTCCATCCCCAGCTACCACTACATCAGCACTGGTCTGCTTTAAAACAAGAGCTTTGTCTGCCATTTTATAAAACCTCCACCCACAGCTGTAACTTTACAGTACTTAACAGGCAAATTAACAATTCATCTGGAGTACGAATATCTACCCCACTGGTTCAAAGCTCAGGGTAATCACACAGCATCCAACGGAATCAATCCTGAACAATACCCCCACAATTGTAACTCTCAGTTTGGCTAGTGGCTTAATCTAGGGGAAGACAGCCCTCGGCCCAGCCAAACTTAAGAAATCTTGTTTGGGTGGATGCTGCGCGATGTGTTCCCCATTACAAATCAGTACAACAAAACAACAAACAGTACACAATATGCAATTAAACGATTTAGCTTTATAATTGTTAATTTGACTACAGGCTAGTAAAGAAACAAAAAAGAAAAAGGGCCCATTCTCATGAAACAGTCTAATGCGCAATGTTGGAGCTCATTGATAAGGCCGTTCGTCCACCATCAACCTCCTCTGACCGCCTCTGCCCTTCGGACCCTCGCTCCAAGTCCACTCTGTCTGGCAGTCTACCAACTCTTTCCATTTGCGTTTTCTCCCCTCATCTCTCCCTGGCAAAATACCACAAAATCCCTGCTCCCAGACCCACAAGAAAGGACAACATCCCTCTCATTTGATGGCACACATTCCAAAGCCCCATTATCTCTAGTCATAGCCCAAACATTGCTGCCACAGAGGAACCATTACCTTAGCAGTGAAACCTTACAGTGCATTGCAAAAGCAACCTCACATTCTCTTTTAGCCCCCCCTGATTTTTTCTTAAGTGTTCTCTTGCATTTCTTATACTGTTCAAGTGTGCTGTTTGATCCTAACTGCCTATGCCTGACATGCACTTCTTTTTTCTTCTTAACTTGGGCCTCATTATCTCTAAAAAAACAAGATTCCCTAAAGCTGGTAATCTTCTCTTTTATTTGAACAGGAAAGGTTTGTTATGCTGCATCTGATCTCCAGGGAGCACCGGAGTCCTCCAGGCTCTGATACTCTTCCTCCCCTGAAGGTGAGTTGATTATCTTCACCCGTGTCTTGAGTTAGTTATCCGTGCACCAGGGCCTTGTTTTGTTTCTCTATATAAGCTTCCTATGTTTGCCTTTGCTCAGTATTGAGTTTACCTACCCTGTGTGTAGTGATCCTTGAGTCCAAGCCTGTGTTCTCTACAAACCAACCCTCAAGTAAAGATGCTTTGTTCAACTCCATCTTTGTCTCTGGTCTCCTCTGCACTTGGGTCCACCTGGTCTAAGCCTCTCCTGGTAGTCCTCTGGTTGAAGATATGAAACTTCACCATAACAATGCTGGATCAAAGCCAGCCTATCAACCACCCATTGTTACAGTAAGACTGAGCTGCACCATGGACCCAGCAGAGTATTGACATCTCCAATCAGTGCTAGCCAGTCAAGAAGGCACAGTGAGTGGACATGAGGGTGTGCTCCCGTAATCTTGACCACCCTGCAGACTCTCACCAGGATCATGCCACTGAGCCAGCAAACCCCTGCTGCCATTTCAACTCACAAGTTTCCAAACCGGCTGGTGCTCGAGTGTTCTGACGACAATGCAGGGACATGTAGAGGGTTTCTTACTGAATGTTCTTTGGCTTCTGAGCTGTAACCCCCAAAGTTCTCCTCTGATCACTGCAAGGTGGCATATATCCTCTTTCTCCTCTCTTACCTGGCTACCGCACTCTGGAAAAATAAATTTCAGGTGTGCAGATGTATCCGTTTGTGCAGAAGGTGCTTGATTACTCAGTCAGCGGATGACAGTCAGCTAACCGACTCCTGCAACCTCATCAGGACACCAGTAGCATGGCTGACTACACAACTGAGTTTCACACCCCAGCTGTAGAACATTGCAGCCCTTAAATACATGATCCACTGTGGGCTATTAGGTGAAATCAAAGATGAGTTGGCAACTAGGAACATAGTTAAAGATCTCAAGACCCTTATCAATTCCTCCACCTGGGTTCAACTCCTGGAAAGGAGAAGAGAGCACTCCAGTGAGTCTAGCCATCTCCATTCTGCCTGTCCTGAGTTGTGAGGAAAACATCCAAACCTGTCCATGGAAGGGAAGCCATTCCCCCCAGCTCTGCTGTATCCGGTGTCGTGCTGCCTACCTCCATCTCCTGCATTGAACAACAACATGTCCTTGGAGCATTTGTGGAATCTGGTGCAACAGGCAGTTTCATGGAGCTCAGGTTAGCAAGCCATCTCCGTGTTTCCCTGGCCTGCCATGGCCACTGCTCTAGAAGGAAGACTTCTGGGCCCTGCGAGGATCTGCCACCTCATTGCTCCCATTAATCTATGTACTCTATAGAGCAGCATACCGAGGCTATCTAGTTTCATGTTATTTATTCTCCTGAGTTCCTGTTGATCTTAGGACATCCCTGGTTAGTCCTCCACAGCCTACAAAATGTCTGGTCCACCAGTGCGTTCCACGGATGGTCTTCTCACTGCTGTTCTGCCCGAGCATCTACCTCTCCCAAGCTGTCCAGCGTTCTTCCCAAATATGCAGACCTGCTAGAGGTTTTCATAAGAAAAGGACCTACCTCATCAAACTCATGACTGCACAATTACATTGCTGCCTGGAATCTGTCTACCCTGAGCAATACTCTACTTCCTGTCAGCTCCAGAAAAGGTGGCCATGGAGGCATGCCTCTGTGTTGTCCGAGCATCAAGTTTCATTCACCCCTCCACATCCCCTGCTGTTGCGGGCTTCTTCATGCTGAAAAAGGATGGTGGATTCCGACCATGTATAGATTAGTGAAGCTTCAATAACATCACAGTGAAAAACACCCCTTGCCACTGATGACCACGTCTTTTGAGTTGCTATAAGGGGCAACCATCTTTACTAAACTGCATACAATCTGGACAACATTTGGTCCCCACTGGCCACTACAAATACCTTGTGGTGCTGTTTGGTTTAGTCAATACCCCAGTGATCTTCCAAGCCCTTATCAACAACATTCTCTGAGAGATGCTATATTACTTTGGCTTCGCACACCTGGATGATATACTTACAGTATTTTCTCCATGAACATGTTCAACATGTTCGATGGGTCCTTCAATGTTTCTTCCAGAACCAACTATTCATTAAACTGGAGAAAAGTGAGTTTCTCCACTGTCTCCTTCCTTGTGTTTGCTGTCTCTCAGGGGAATCTGCAGATGGACCCTAGAAAGACCCAGGCCATGAAGGATTCACCGCAGCTCCAGCAGTTTCTGGTGTTCATGAACTTTTACCAGAGGTTCATCCACAACTTCAGATCCAACACAGCAACCGTTACATCTCTGACTAAGGGAATTGCTGACCCATTTCGCTGGACATCAGAAGTCCGGGTATCTTTACAGGAATTGAAGCGTCACTTCACAATGGCTCCCATCCTTCTTCTACCTGACCCAGATGTGCCATTCATTGTTGAAGTAAACGCCTCAGACATTGGAGTTGGAACTGTTCTTTCACAATGACCTCTGTCTGACCAGAATCTCCATCCCTTCGCTCTCTTCTCCTGCCGGTTCTTTCCTGCGGAGAGGAATTATGACAAAAGGGAATATGTCCTAGAGAGCTGTTGGTGGTCAGCTTAGCATCGGAGGAACGGATACATCGGCTGGAGGGGATGGGGTGGCAAACATACATTTGTGTTCTGAACTGACCACAAGAGCTTGGCCGACACTAAAGAGACAAAATGGTTAGATTCGTGCCAGGTTCAGTGGTTTCTCTTCTTTTAACTATTTTGATTTTATCATTACATATGGTGCAGGTTCAAAGAATCAGAAGCTGGATGCCTTCTCCAGGCAGTTTGAACAACCAGAGTTGGTTGCTGTTCCAGAACCCGTCCTCCTGAGGTCCAGGCTGGCGACGCCTATCAAACGGGAAGTTGAAATCATTGTCAGGGGAGCACAACATGGGAGGCAGATGCAGGGAATGGCAAACCAGGTCAATTATTCATCCCTAACTCTGTCTGTTCAGATATTACAGTAGGGGGCACACATCACTTATTGCAAGACACCAGGGGCTGCTTGATCAGCAATATTCATGAGAAAAGACTCTGACAGGCTGGGATGCTGGTGGGGTTTACTCCATGCAATCTTGTACCAGGGCAGGACATTTGTCATTAACTAGCTGGTAGCCACCATTCTTTGGCACTGGCTGGTCACTTTAGTCCCACTCATTATATTTGTCGCTCAAGATGTAGGTGGACTTCTTCTGAGGCAAAAAGAGGCAGCTCATGCTGAGTGGGAAGAGTTCCTGAAGGAGATCTTAGGGCTTGGGTCCCACAGGCACCTCTGCTGCAGTCCTGAGTCTTCTGACTGTCGATCACCGATGTGCATTTATACCCAGCAGCCAGCTTCCCTCCTTAGGACCCTGCAGGGACACGCGTACACTGAGCACCGTCTGAGGTGGCATGCACTGGGAACACTCCTTCTTCAGACTTCAGGAGGGTACGGGGCTCCCAGTGGGGAGCATCAGCTGTGCCGGTTTAAACCGTGAGCCACAGTGGGTCTGGGGCAGGGTCTCCTCTGCTCAGATTGTTCCTACGTCAATAGGGAGTAGTGCTGCGGCCGCGGGGAGGGCATTTCCATCCTGCCACGATGGGAGCAGAGGTGGCTCTGGGACGTAGGATGGCTCTGCCTGCTGTGCCAGAGGTGCTTGTGGAACCTAAACCCTGAGATCTCCTTCGGGAACCCTTCCCACTCAGCGCCGAAGCAGCTCCTGTTTCAAGTCATTGTCCTCACCTGCCATTCAGACATGCTGTGGCAGTCTGTCTTAATATCGGGCAGTGAGGGAGGTCCCGGGTCGTACAGGGTACCTGGGGTGGAGGGTGCTGCACAGGTAATAGGTTCCTGAGCAAGTTCACTGATACCCCGTTTGCCTGTGCTTTCTGTGGGTGGGAGGAGTCAGCGTCTATATGGAGTGCAAGAGGCTTCAGCCCCTATTTGAATATTGGGGGTGCTGCTCCTCCAGCTCTGGCAGCATCTTACCCATGTGATCCTGGTTTATGGGCACCCCGCAACGAGGTCACTCAGAGGATGTCCTGGACGTCCAACCTGCCATTGCGGGTCCAGGCTCTGCCCAAGCTGAATGCCTGCCCCTGTTCTGGGGCTACATTCGTGCAGAGTATCCTTAGAGAGGGAGCATGAGATCACCGCGGGTTCAGTGGGGGTTTCTGGGAATGGGAGTCTGCTCCCCCAGGGAAATGAGTGCATTATAGATGCTTCTAACTGTATTTTAATTTGAATTCAGAAACTGTGTTTGACCCCTAAAGTTTGTATGTCTTTTGTAGTTGAATAAAGTTTTTATGGTTCTAAAAAAAACAGCAGAGTTCATCAAGAGATGGTCTGGTGTCTGGGCAAGGATGAGGATGTTAATTTATATGTGGCAGCCAGACACATCTATGTCCAGAACAAGGAGGTCAGCTCATGTCCTCTGCCCATTCCTTCCTGTCCCTGATCCCATATCTCTGTGGAATTTATTGACCGTCTGCCAGCATCACTAGGTATCATTCTGATTATGGTAGTAGTGCTGGACTGCTTCTCCAAGGGCAGCCTGTGTGCAAGTCGGCAGACAGCCAGCCTAATGCTGCAACGTGTGTTTCGGATACACCGCTTTCCCCATGACGTTGCATCAGTTTACCAACTGGTTCTGCAAAGTCTTCTAAAGGGTTAAAGATTAGTTTTCTTGTAAATGTAGGCATATACAATACAACTGATATTTCTCTTCTCCAGATAGTCATTAAAGACAGAAAAACCATGGGAGCTGTTGAAAAGAAAGGCCACCACTCCCCCAACACAAAAAAAAGAAACCAAACCCCCAACCCTACATCATACCGAAAAACTAACTGATCACCCACACCCCCCAAAGCCCCACTCCTCCCTTGAAAAAAAAGCAACAATAACATCAAATCCCCAGCCTCCTCCCTCGCAGAAAAACATAGCGACAATAACATCAAATCCTCACACCTCTCCTCACAGAAAAGAACAGCGAGAATAACATCAAATCCCCAGCCTCCTCCCTCGCAGAAGATAGATAGATAGATACTTTATTCATCCCCATGGGGAAATTCAACTTTTTTTCCAATGTCCCATACACTTGTTGTAGCAAAACTAATTACATACAATACTTAACTCAGTAAAAAAAATATGATATGCATCTAAATCACCGTCTCAAAAAGCATTAATAATAGCTTTTAAAAAGTTCTTAAGTCCTGGCGGTAGAATTGTAAAGCCTAATGGCATTGGGGAGTATTGACCTCTTCATCCTGTCTGAGGAGCATTGCATCGATAGTAACCTGTCACTGAAACTGCTTCTCTGTCTCTGGATGGTGCTATGTAGAGGATGTTCAGAGTTATCCATAATTGACCGTAGCCTACTCAGCGCCCTTCGCTCAGCTACCGATGTTAAACTCTCCAGTACTTTGCCCACGACAGAGCCCGCCTTCCTTACCAGCTTATTAAGACGTGAGGCGTCCCTCTTCTTAATGCTTCCTCCCCAACACGCCACCACAAAGAAGAGGGCGCTCTCCACAACTGACCTATAGAACATCTTCAGCATCTCACTACAGACATTGAATGACGCCAACCTTCTTAGGAAGTACATTCGACTCTGTGCCTTCCTGCACAACATAGCGACAATAACATCAAATCCTCACACCTCTCCTCACAGAAAAGAACAGCGAGAATAACATCAAAACCCCACATCCCCTCTCTCACAAACAAAAACTAACAGATAAACATCAACAAACACTAAAACCGGACCCCAAGTCCCCAACTTCACCCTCACATATAAAGTAAAATATCGTCCACCCGCCAATTTGCTACAAGACAGAAAACACTGAAAACTGAAGGAGACCAATAGAAAGTACAGTCCAATAATCACATAAATTTCATAATATTGAAAATGACCTTCCATCAGCTTTCGAGGAGAGCGGTTGCATGAACTCAGTCAAGAGCGACCACCACGCCGGGTACAAACTCAAGTGCCACTGTTCCTGTCTACTGAGCCCGTGGCCTCCATTGAGAGCAAACACTGATCTCCTCCAAATTCTCCTTGATGCTTCAGTTTTCCTTGCAGTTTCAAGATAGAGTCATTCATGACCCCACGTCTTGTCTCTGGTCTTCTCCCCGAGCCTGATCATATTCTCAGTCCTTTTCAGGACCCCATCCCCCGGTCTTCTCCACAAGGCAGCTTGTGTTCTTAGTCCATTTTGGACACAGCAGAGCACTAAATCATTTGATGGAATTCCAAACTGCACATCACATCCTCCAATAGCTGCTGTAACACAAACAAAACAAAAAGAACAGAAGACGTAGAGAAAGTGAAATAATTGAAGAGATCGGCTATCTGAAAGATGTCACCTGAGGAATAGTTATTCGCTGGTGCCATCTTGACTGGAAGTCATGATCTTCCAGTTCGTTGGAGCTACAGTCAGCCTCTCATCAGGATTTCACCCTCAGGACAATGGGCAGACAGAATGGACCACCCATGACCTGGTGAAGATCCTGCGGTGCCTTGTGTCGGGCAACCCATCAACTCAGAGTGATCATTTGCTCTGACAGAGATGGCCCATAACATTCTGTGCCACTCTTCCATGGGTATCTCTCCCTTTGAGCGTCAGTTTAGTTATCCACCCACTCTGATACCCGAGCAGGAGTCCGAGGTGGGTGTCCCATCTGCTGAACAGCCAAAGAAAGACTGGGCAGCCCTGCTGAAGGCTTCTCTGCAATGATAGTGGCATGTCCACCATCGAATGTGGTTGAGCCTTTGTCCTGTCCTAGTCAAAGGGTCTGCCTCTCCACTAAAGACCTTCCTCACACTGTTGTGTCTTGGAAACTGGTGCCATGCTACATTGGACCATTCAAGATTCTATGTTGGATCAGCCCAGTCCCTTACCATCTCTAGTTGCCACACACTATGCATATCAACACCACCTTCCATGTCTCTTGGCTGAAGCCCCTTCTATGCAGTCCACTGGGGCTAGTCCCAAGAATGCCCCTGGATCCTTGCACATCGGCTTCTAGACACCCATCCGGTTCATGGCTGCCTCCAGTACTTAGTGGATTAGGAGGGTTATGGCCCAGAAGAAAAGAAGGTCATGGATTCCCTCTCTTGACATCCTATACCTGAATCTGATCAGAGACTTCCACTGGTGCCAGTCAGATCGCCCTGGGACATCAGGTGCTGGGGTGGGGATTCTGTCATGCTTCAATCTGATCACCAGGGGCGCCAGAGTCCTCCAGGCTCCGATGGTCCTTCTCTTCTGATTATTAGTTGAATATTTTCATCTATGTCGTGTTTTAATTATCAGTGTACTTGTGCCTTGTTTTCTTCTCGATTTAGGTTCCCTCTTTTTGCTTCGTCTTTGAGTTTACCTAGCCTGTGTGTAGTCATTCTCAAGTACTAGCCTATGGTCCCTACAAACCAATCCAGAAGTGAAGATTCTTTCTTCAACTCCACCCTTGCCTCTGTTCTCTTCTGTACTTGGGTCCATCTAGTCTAACTCTCTGCTGGTAGTCCACTGGTTGGTAATATGGAACTTTACCATAGCAACCCCTGTTTGACCCAGCCTGTCAACCACTCCTCGCTACATATCTGAGACAGAATAAGTTCCATTTGGGGAATGAGACTGATAGGACTGTGCTACAGAATCAATGGGCCAATTATTTTCCTACTTGAAAAGAGAATATGAACATGATAAAAATTTTACAGAAGTATGTGGTCATTTGGTCTGGAGCAATTTCTTATATTCCATTCTACCTCATGTGGCATTGAACTCTGTAACATATGAACACATGAGCCCATTGGCTGGCTGTCAGTGCATTCCAATGTTATCCAATCACGTAACCATTGCTGTTTTCCCCATGCGGTTCTTCGGTCAGCAGATTATGGGAGGTTGCATATAGCCCTAGGGCTTTACCTTGTCAATCTCCAGGAAAAGCTTCAAGTGGGAAAATTAAAGAATATTCAAGAAATGCATAAAAATCGTTTGGAATTCAGTTTTTGATGTGTTAGAATGAGCAGCAAGTTCACATCAAGTAGCAGAATTTTTCTGGAAATCCTCCTTTTGGATTTAATGGCAACAAATTTCTTTACGCAAGAAAATAAAGAGCAAAATATTATTGAAGGGGAGCTCATGTATTGCTCTATGTTGCCATTTGATAACTTTCTATATATCATTTGTATCTCGTGCAAATCGTGGTTATTGTGGTTGCATCATGGCCTGGTACAGAAACACCAATGCTCTCGAATGGAAAATCCTACAGAAGGTAGAGGATATGGCCCAGTACTTCATGGATAAAGGCCTCCACACCACTGAGCACATCTACATGGAGCGCTGTCACAAGAAAGCAGCACCCATCATCAATGGCCCCTGCCACCCAGGTCATGCTCTCTTCTTGCTGATGCCATCAGGAAGAAGGTATTGGAGCCTCAGATCCAGACCTTCAGGTTCAGGATCAGTTATTACCCTTGAACCATCAAGCTCCTGAACCAGAAGGGATAACTTCACCCACTCCATCACTGAACTATTCCCACAACCTAAGGACTCACTTTCAAGGACTCTTCCTCTGAGGTTCTAAATATTTATTGTTTATTTATTATTATTTTTTCTCTTTTATATTTGTATATTTGTCCTTTGCATATTGGTTGTTTGTCCATCTTGTTGGGTGCGGTCTTTCACTGACTCTATTGTGCTTCTTATATTTACTAAGTATGCCCACAAGAAAACAAATCTCAGAGTTGTATATGTACTTTGATAAGAATCCGTCATATCTCTCTGTCACCAATACTAACAGATAGTAATGTTATATTTTACATCACTTATTTCCTTATTAAGAGGCTACTGTGAATCAGATTACTTTCTCACTTTCTAGATCACCATTAATCTTAATTCCCATCAGCCATCAGGAAATGGAGTCATTACTATTGAGAGATGGATGAAACGGATGCTGACTGAGCTTCTTTAATTTTGCCTGTTATTATTATGGATATTGATGATAGAATTTTATTTAGCACCACCATCATGACATAACATTTAAAATGTCTACAAGTTCCGGGGTGTCAACATCTCCGGAGGTCTCTCCTGGGTAAAGTGTATTAATGCAATTATGAAGATAGCACACCAGTGGATATATTTCCTTAGGAGTTTGAAGAGATTTGGTATATCACCAAAAACTTCAGCAATTTTCTACAGATGTACCACAGAGAGTATTCTGGCTGATTGTATTACCATCGGGTATGAGGGCACCAATGCATAGGCTCCGAGAAACTGTAGACTCAGCTAACTCCATCATGAGCACTAATCTCCCCTATAGAGGACATCTTCAAAAGGCAACCCCTCAGGAAGGCACTTCTGTCGTGAAGGACCCTCAACAATCAGGACGTATCCTTTTCTCATTACTACCATCATGAAGGAAGGGAACATAGGAGAAAATGAGATGATGGATTAAAAAAAGGGGGGAAGAAAATTTTGCTTTATAAAAACGATACCATGACTTGTAGAATTATAAAAACTATAATACAAAAGAAGGCCATTCAGGCCATCATAGATACTAGCCACCAAATCTTTATCCATTGCCTTGAAATTGTTCCCCTT
Organism: Hemitrygon akajei; assembly: GCF_048418815.1. Classification (NCBI taxonomy): domain Eukaryota; kingdom Metazoa; phylum Chordata; class Chondrichthyes; order Myliobatiformes; family Dasyatidae; genus Hemitrygon; species Hemitrygon akajei. Next base: position 101,636,723 of record NC_133136.1, read on the forward strand.
TAAGTATGTGTTTACTTTCCACCACACTTCAGACAATACTTTCCAGATGATAATAATCTGTAGAGTAACAGAAATTGCTTCTGTCTCTCCCCTGCAGCCTTTTTGCCAACAGTTTTAAATCTACATCATTTTCATTATTAACCCAGTGGACATTATAGCTGTTTAATGTTTCGGAAGTTAATTTCCAAAACATTAAAATGAAAATTAATATTAACTGTGAAAGTAATTGTAAAATGCTTCAAGTAATCTCAAAGATTTGATAAACCTTTGTATAAATGTAATACTTTATTATAATAGTTTCATTAAACTTACAAAGCCATGGGTAGTATTTTACCCTGAATGGGAATGGAACTTCTAAAAAAACAGTTAAAAGTGTTACCAAAATATACAACTTGCACTAGTTCCAACACTTAGCTCTTCTTCAATAGAGACCCAGATGTCCTCATTATGTAAATTGTTAACAGACACATTACTGATATTAGCAGACTTACTCTTCATAATTAATGTTATAATCATCTGCTTTTTTTATCTCTTGAGAATCAGTGACTAATAGGGCCATTCCTGGATTATGGTGAATTTCAATCTAACAAATTAATTACAATGTTAAATGGGCACGCTGTCAAATTGCAGCAATTAAGGTATTTCTGAGCTGAGTTAAATTATTCAGACTGCGGCGGTATTGCATACAGCATTAACAATAGACCTGCACAACTTCATCTATTCCTCGTCAGGATAACATCAGGGCTTCATGCAGTTAAACAAATCACTAAATCTCCACTCACAATGAATATCTGTTGCCTCAGCGATGTTCCAGATTACAGGTGCTGTGTATGGAAATATACCCAAAGAATAATCAGCGTCATTCGGACAAAATGTAATGGAAAAGAAGGTGAGGCAGGAGTGGTGAATGGTCTCAGCCCAAAATGTCGACTGAACTTTTTTCCATGGATGCTGCCTGGCCTGAGGTGTTCCTCCAGCATTTTGTGTGTGTTACACAGGTTGATAAGGTGGTTAAGGAGGCTTATGGAATGCTTGCTTTTATTAGCTGAGGCATTGAGTTAAAAAATCACGAGGTTATGTTGCACCTTTTTAAAACTCTGCTACATCTGGAGTATTACAGACAGTCTGGTTGCCCCACTGTAGGAAGGATTTTGATGCTTTGGAGAGGTTGCAGAAGAGGATGCTGCTAGGTTTAGAGAGCATATGCAATCATGATAGGCTGGATAAGCTTGGGTTAGTTTCTCTGGTGTGCCGGAGGCTAAGGAGAGATTTCATAGAGGGTTTATAAGATTAGGAGAGATATAGAAAGTGTATATAGGAAGTATTTGTTTCTCAGGCTTGAAATGTCTAATATCAGAGGGCGTGCATTGCCCTCTGAGAGGGGGTAGTTTCAAGGGGGATATAGGAGTAAGTTTTTTACTCAGAGAGTGGTGGGTACTTGGAATATACTGCCTGGTGTGCTAGTAGAGGCAAATACATTAGAGGCTTTTAAAAGACATTTGGATAGACACACGGATGTAAGGACAATGGAGGGATAGGAACATTGTGTAAGTAGGAGAGATCAGTGTTTTTGATTTGCTTTTCAACTGATTTGGCACAACACTTTGGCCGAATAGCCTGTTTCTGTGCTGTACTCTTCTATGTCCTATTCTTTATGTTCTAATGGTAAGTTAGTGCTAAAGAAGAAATAAAAGCTATGTTCCGTGGTATCTATAAAATGTAAGAAGGTTTTGTATTATAACTTTTACTTGAATCTCCAAGAGGACCACAAACTTGTTGTAGGATTTGGACAATTGTTTGCCTCAATAACCCGATATGTTGATTGAATTCAGGATCTTGTGCTTTGGCTCATGGTAGGGTCACCCATGCCAAACAATAGAAGCTAGTCTAAGAGTGGTCAAAATGCTGGTGGAACACAGCAGGCCAGGCAGCATCTATAAGGAGATGCACTGTCGACGTTTCAGGCTGAGACCCTTCGTCAGGACTAACTGAAAGGACAGATAGTAAGAGATTTGAAAGTAGTGAGGGGAGGGGGAAATGCGAAATGATGGGAGAAGACTGGAGGGGGTGGGATGAAGCTAAGAGCTGGAAAGGTGATTGGCGAAAGTGATACAGAGCTGGAGAAGGGAAAGGATCATGGGACAGGAGGCCTCGGGATAAAGAAAGGGGAGGGGAGAAAGCACCAGAGGGAGATGGAGAACAGGTAGAGTGATGGGCAGAGAGAGAGAAAAAAACAACTAAATATGTCAGGGATGGAGTAAGAAGGGGAGGAGGGGCATTAACGAAAATTAGAGAAGTCAATGTTCATGCCATCAGGTTGAAGGCTACCCAGCCAGTATGTAAGGTGTTGTTCCTCCAACCTGAGTTTGGATTTATTTTGACAGTAGAGGAGGCCATGGATAGACATATCAGAATGGGAATGGGACATGGAATTAAAATGTGTGGCCACTGGGAGATCCTGCTTTCTCTGGTGGACCAAGCGTAGGTGTTTGTTACGTATTCAGGCAACAATAAATATATGTGAGTTAGGCAAGGGTTTTTATAACAAATAACACGTTTATTAAACACTGAAAATAAACCCCCCAAAAGTAAACAAACACTAACGTAACCGGAAAACAGCTGCTGTGCGGCAGCTTAAACAGTTCTTAAAGCGATGCAGCTCAAACAGTTCTTAAAGCGATGCAGCTCTAACAGTTCTTAAAGCGGTATGCCGAAAGTTCAAAGTGCTCAGAGTCCATTTAAAAGGAGAGACTTTTTTAAGGCGATTTAAATTCTCTTCCACATTGTTGTCCTTCGATCCCCGGCGTCGAACTCTTCCCACGAATAATTTTATGAAACGTAATGGTTTAAAGGCACTGACCGCTTCTTCCACACTCTGTCCTCAATCTCCTGCTATCCCAGCAGAGATTAACACGAGAACAGTCAACGAAATCCTTCCAAATGAGGATCACACAAGGTCGAACCCAATCCACCGTCGAAAATCAATTCTCCTCGATCTTTAACTTCCGAACTCCAAACTTCACTCTCCACTAGCAGTATTGTAAGAAACTGCTGGCAATGACCTTTTAAACGTTAGGCATTAGATAAAACTTCATTTTCCAACTAAACTGCGTCATCACATTAAATCACGCAGTGGCATGAAGTCAACATGGCAAAACCAGCCACGAACTGCCCCACCTGACAGGGTGGGGTCTTCCTTTTATACCCTGTAAAAAAAAACTATCACATGACCTCTACTGGCGGGAAAATGACGTCACTCCACCATCACAAGACCATTACAAGTCCAGTATAACTTCAACCCCAATCACGTGACAAGGGTACCACCGTCACGTGTCACGGGTACGTAACAGTGTTCAGCAAAACAGTCTCCCAGTCTGCGTCAGGTCTCACCAATATATAAAAGACCACACCGGGAGCACCGGACGCAGTATACCACACCAACTGACTCACAGGTGAAGTGTCGCCTCACCTGGAAGGACTGTCTGGGGCCCTGAATGGTGGTGAGGGAGGAAGTGTAAGAGCAGGTGTAGCACTTGTTCCGCTTACAAGGATAAGTGCCAGGAGGGAGATCAGTGGGAAGGGATGGGGGGGACGAGTGGACAAGGGAGTCGCGTAGGGAGCGATCCCTGCGGAAAGCAGAAAGAGGGAGGGAGGGAGGGAAAGATGTGCTTGGTAGTGGGATCCCGTTGGAGGTGGCGGAAGTTACGGAGAATTATACGTTGGACCTGGAGGCTGGTGGGGTGGTAGGTGAGGACAAGGGGAACCCTATCCCGAGTGGGGTGGCGGGCGGATGGGGTGAGGGCAGATGTGCGGGAAATGGGAGAGATGTGTTTGAGAGCAGAGTTGATGGTGGACGAAGGGAAGCCCCTTTGTTTAAAAAAGGAAGACATCTCCTTCGTCCTGGAATGAAAAGCCTCGTCCTGAGAGCAGATGTGGCGGAGATGGAGGAATTGTGAGAAGGGGATAGCATTTTTGCAAGAGACAGGGTGGGAAGAGGAATAGTCCAGGTAGCTGTGAGAGTCTGTAGGCTTATAGTAGATATCAGTATATAAGCCGTCTCCAGAGATGGAGACAGAAAGGTCAAGAAAGGGGAGGGAGGTGTGGGAAATGGACCAGGTAAATTTGAGGGCAGGGTGAAAGTTGGAGGCAAAGTTAATGAAGTCAATGAGCTCAGCATGCGTGCAGGAGGTAACGCCAATGCAGTCGTCGATGTAGCGAAGGAAAAGAGGGGGACGGATACCCATATAGACTTGGAACATGGACTGTTCCACAAAGCCAACAAAAATGCAGGCATAACTGGGACCCATGCGGGTGCCCATGGCTACACCCTTGGTTTGGAGGAAGTGGGAGGAGCCAAAGGAGAAATTATTGAGAGTAAGAACTAATTCCGCTAGATGGAGGAGAGTGGTGGTAGAGGGGAATTGGTTAGGTCTGGAATCCAAAAAGAAGCGAAGAGCTTTGAGACCGTCTGGGTGGGGGATGGAGGTATATAGGGACTGGACGTCCATGGTGAAAATAAGGCGGTGGGGGCCAGGGAACTTAAAATCATTGAAAACATTCAAAGCGTGAAAAGTGTCACGAACATAAGTGGGAAGAGATTGAACAAGGGGGGTAAAACAGTGACAAGATATGCAGAAATGACTTCAGTGGGGCAGGAGCAAGCTGAGACAATAGGTCTACCTGGACAGGCAGGTTTGTGGATCTTGGGTAGGAGGTAGAAACGGGAAGTGCGGGGTGTGGGAACTGTGAGGTTGGTGACAGTGGATGGGAGATCCCCAAAGCTGATAAGGTTGGTGATGGTATAGGAGACAATGGCCTGGTGCACCTTAGTGGGGTCATGATCAAAGGGTAAATAAGAGGAGGTATCAGAGAGTTGTCACTGTGCCTCGGCCAGGTAGAGGTCAGTACGCCAGACAACAACAGCTCCCCCCTTATCAGTGGGTTTTATACTGAGGTTGGGATTGGTGCAGAGGGAGCGGAGAGCAGAGCGTTCAGAAGGAGTGTGTTATAGTCCGGTCCGCAGACCGCTTTCCGGGTCTTGATCCGGTCTGCAGACTCCGTGCCTTGTAGCCGTCCCTCCTTTCACCCTTAAGCCCAAATAGGATCATCTTGGCTTAAGGAGGTGCACCTGAGACCTATTGGCTTGCAGGTGGATATAAGGGGCTCTGGGACGGAGTCTAGCTGGGGGGGTGGGGGGTTGTCTTGGTCCTCTGTGTGTCTTGTACCTGCTGTTCTGTCTGGTTTGCGCTGGTCACCTGGCTATCCTGTTTTGACAATGGCTTGAAGTACCCATTGTTAATCATCTAGTTCTGTAAGTCTGTTCTTGTAGCCACCCTGGACTGAGCTCCCTTCTGATCCCTTGCCTCTGTTGGGTAAGCAGGCTGGACTGCTGTTGCCTGGTGGGGGACTCTGACCCTTTCCTACCTCTCTTCTGATGGGTTGTGCCCCACAAACTGCCCAGGTGCTCTGTGTCTTGCCCAGGCCCCTGTGTTCCTGCCTGGGAGGCAGCCCTGCCCAGGAGCTATGTGACCTGCCCAGGGGGCTCTCCTCCCAGCATTCCTTGTCCCATAGACCCATCCTTTAGCCTAGCCAAGGTCCTGCTTTTGCCATGAACTCCAGGGTCCTGCCTTTGCCATGAACTCTCTGAATCACTGTTGCATGCCATGGTCTCCCCATCTTGTTCTATCCTTTAGTTATTCCTGTCCTGTCCCTTGTACTTCAGTGCCTGCGTCCTGCATTTGGGTCCAGTCTCCATGTCCCCTTTGTGACAGAGTGAGGTTGGAATTGGAACAGGGTGTGAAGTTGAGATGGTTGATGTCCTGTTGGCAATTAGCAATAAAGAGATCCAGAGTAGGCTGAAGACCAGAGTGGGGTGTCCATGAAGAGGAGGAGTGTTGAAGATGGGAGAAGGGCTCATCGGTGGGGTTAGGACAGTCCTTGCCAAAGAAATAAGCTTGGAGATGGAGCCGGCGGAAGAAGAGTTCAGTGTCATGGTGTACGCGGAACTCGCTGAGGTGTGGGCGAAGGGGGACAAAGCGGAGGCCCTTACTGAGGACAGAGCGCTTTGCCTCAGAGAGCTGAAGGTCAGAGGGAATGGTAAAGACCTGGCACAGATGAGAGATGGGATCAGAGGGTCCACTGGTCCTCCAGGTTCAGGGGTTCAGCTCAGGGCTAACAACCCTGACTGGTCAAAAAACATTGTTTCAGAAATAGTAATGAAGAATTCTTCTATACATACAGAGTTGGAGAACCTTTGTTGCTGCTGTAAATGCCAGCGGTGTAATGGGCAGTAAATAAGTAAATTTTATTTGGATCTTAAATATTGACTAAGTTGGAATGAAAGGAGATGAGAATACCAATGTTAAATAAAATAAATACAATAGAACATTAAAGATCTGAGAAAAATTGATCGGTACAGATAGAAACATTGAAAGTCATAGCTTGATTACGAGATTAAACCCAGTTCTAATTCTGTGCCTTTTAACCGAGAGCTTTGCACACAAACAAATACTACTGTCAGAAGTGAATAACATTTCTGGAATTAATCTGGAGCAGCCATTTGGTTCAAATATAATCATTGTTTACCTTCCCTTTAATTTAGTTTCAAGTATGGGCTTCAGCAAAACAGAAAAGAGTAACCGAAGGGAACGTGTGTGAGTTCATCATGACTTCATCACTTCAAATTTGCTAAACACAAGTTTTATTTGCACAATACTTCTTCCTTTACAATCATAGAAAATAAACATCAACTATGATTCTGTTGTAATGAAATATAAATTTTAAAAAAAGCTTTTGTTATTAATATTGACGCAGGACTGATAAAAGCTTGTTTGCAGGGTTAGTAAGTATCTGGGGTTACAAATAAATTCATTTAGAGTGCAGATTCCAAGACAGAAGGAATGTAATGAAAGGGATTCATGAACATTTATAAAATCAGCAAAAACATTGCCTTTGGAGAAGTGCAACTTAAATGACCGCACGCAATTAGAAAACGATGGAACCTCAGCTTGAATGCTTTTTTTCTCCTTGATCTTCAAAATGACTACTTTTGTGTATAATGAAGGAACTTCAAAGCAGCTGTAAAAAGTTTATGAATATGGAATTAGAGACCACCTAGTATAAGTACAAGCTTATGTTAACAGGATCGTTGTTAATGAGAAATAAAGGATCGTGAATCACTGAAAATGTAATACATGGCATGTTAAGCAAAATCAGGTACAAGAAAATTTAAGTGTTACCTGCATTAGACATTTTGTGAGTTAGGAGAGCTTTCACTTCATTTGTAAGTTAAAATTAGATGAAAGGGTGGAAATAAGAACTGTAAATCTAAAATTCATCTTTTTTTTTCCTGATTTGGGAACTGCAAGAACAATTGAATGATTTCATTACCTTATAATTGGCAATAGAACTGCAAATCTTTCTTTGGTCCTTTAGCGGTATTCTGCCTGAAGGGCACTACAAGAGGATTGAACTTCCTCTAGGCTTTTCAAAGAATAAAATTAAAATATTTTATTATTCTTTCAGAAATATATTTCAATTATTCCTTAATAAGCTCACTAGAAATGCACTAGCTACCACTACAGGCTTGGAATTCAGGTTGGAGGAGTAATACCTGATATTCCATCTGGGTAGCCTCCAACCTGATGGCATGAACATTGATGTCTCCAATATCAGTTAATTTTTCCCCATCCCCCCTTCTCTCTTCTTCATTGAACATTGAACATTGAACATAGAACAGTACAGCACTGGAAAAGGCTCTTCAGCCCATAATGTGCCAAACCAGCTAAAGAGTACATTAAGGCAACCCTAAGCACTCCAACTGACACAATGTCCATGTCACTATCTTTTTTATGCCTATCTAAACATCGCTTGAAAACTTTGAATGTATTTGCCTTTACTACCACAACTGGCAGTGCATTCCAGGCATCCACCACTCTCTGAGTAAAAAAGTAACCCCTCACACCCCCTTTGAACCTACCTCCACTCACCTTCAATGCATACCCTCTAGTACTAGGGATTTCTACCCTGGGAGAAAGATATTCCATGTCTACTCTATCTACGTCTTTCATAATCTTATAAAACTCCATCAGATCTCTCCTCAGCCTCTGCCATTCCATAGAAAACTACCCAAATTTCTCCAGCATCACATGATAGTTCATGTCCTTTAACCCGGCAGCATCCTGGTAAACCACTTCTGCAGCCTCTCCAAAGTCTCAACATCCTTCCTATGGTAGGGCGACCAGATTGTATGCAATACTCTGGAGATGGTCTATAAAGTTGAAACATAACCTCTTGACTTTTGAACTCAATGCCTCGACTAATAAAAACAGGCATTCCATAAGCACCTTAACCACCTGTGTAGCCACATTCATGGAGCTATAAACTTAGACCCCAAGATTCCTCTGCTCAGCAACACTGTTGAGGGTCTTGCTCTACCAATGTGCAACACCTCATATTTATCTGGGTTAAACTCCATCTGCCATTTCCCTTCCCATATTTGCAATTCTCAATATTGTGCTGCATTCTTTGCCAGGATTCTTCAATATCCACAACTCTACCAGTCTAGCTATCATCCACAAACCCTTTTCATCCAGGTTATTTATATACATCACAAGCAGCAGAGGTCCCAGCACAGATCCCTACGGAACTCCACTAATTACAGACCTCCAGTTCAAAAAAGTCCCTTCAACAACTACCTTCTGATTTTATGTACAAGTCAGTTCTGAATTCAAACAGCCTCAGACCCCATGTATCCTAATCTTCTGGATTAGCCTCCTGTTACAAATCAGCAACAATGAATATATAATCGAGACAGGTTTTTTATAACAAATAAAACATTTATTAAACACTGCTAAAAAAAACCCCCAAAAGTAAACAAACGACTAACTTAACCGGAAGTCAGCTGCTGTGCGGCAGCTTGAACAGTTCTTAAAGCAAGAATGCGAAAACAGTTCTTGGAAGTAGTAATGTGAAAGTCCAAATGCTTACACAGTTCGTTAAAGGAGAGACTTCTTGAAAGGATTTAAATTCTTTTTCGTGGAGTTACTGCTGATCCCAGCCGAAGTATGTTATTTTCCGGAGGATTTATGATTGATGGAAATAAAATGACTTAAAGGCACTGACCTTTCTTTGACAAAACTTTGTATCCAACCCTCTGCTCTTCTTTTGGCAAAGCAGGAGTTATCATGGATACTCGTTACTAATTCCTCGTGCGAAGATTAAACAAAGGTCGAATCTGTTTCACCGTCGACATTAACTTTTCCAATCCTTTGGGATATCCGAACTCCTTTAAAATCTTCACTCTCCACTGACCAAGCTGGCAGTCTTATAGTGAAACTGCCGGCAATAACCTTTGAAACTTAAAACAGAAAGTAAAACTCCACTTTTAAATGAAACTGCGTCATAATATCGGAATACGCAGCAGCATGGAGTGCGTGGTGAATTCAGCCACGAACTGCCCACGTCACAGGGTGGGGTTCTCCTTTTATACCTAGTTGAGAAAACTATCACATGACCTCTCACTGGCGGGAAAATGATGTCACTCCACCATCACAAGACCATTACCTCAGGTCCAGCATTGCTTCAATTACATCACGGTCACGTGACAGGTACAAGATACCCACGGGTACGTAACACTCCTATAAGGGACTTTGTCAAATGCCTTACTAAAATCCATGTAGACAACATCCACTGCTCAAGCTTCATCAATCTCTCTCATCACCTTGTCAAAAAAAACTCAATCACATTAGTAAGACACCACTTGCTCACACAAAACTATGAGGGATCTCCCTAATTAGGAAATTGGTTTCCAAATGCTCACATATCTTATCCCAAAGAATTTTCTCCAGCAATTCCTGCTGTGCCTTGGTGTGTTATTCCTCCCCCCCCCCCCCCCCCCGACAGCAGTATCCAAAGGGATATACTTGTTGCAGAGGGGAATGGCCACAGGGGAACCCTCCATTGACTGCCTTATCCCCTTCCCTCTCCTGGTGGTCACCCAGCTACTGCCTGAAGCTTGCACTCTGGCTGTGACCACGTCTTCAAAAGTCTCATCAATAATGTCTTCAGCTTCCCGGACAATCCTCAGTACACCAAACTCCAGCTCCAGTTTCTTGACCTGGCCAGTCAGAAGCTGAAGTTGGGTGCACCTTCCACAGATGTAGTCATCAGGGAAGCCATCAGGTATCCTGAATTCCCACATTTGACAGGAGGAGCTTTCCATCCTGACTACAGTGTACTAAAAATAAACAAAACTTTACAGTCAACAAGGGAGAAAAACAGCTGTCTTCTTATCTCTGCCTCCACCTACTGTATTCCCGCTGAAGCCTGTTAAGCAAAGCCTTCCCAAGCTAACAGTGGTCCACCCTGACAATGGCCGCTCTGCTTGGCACCACCTGCCTTTTATTTGCTGCCGAGTTTCGTCTTCTGACGCCTACACTTATTGAGCCTGAGCCGCTGAAAAATGGAGCCATTCTAGTTCCCCTCATCTCTCTCCTCACCTGCCTGTCATCTCCCTCTGCTGCCCCTTTTGTTCCCCTTCCTCCCATGGTCCATTATCTTCTCCTATCAGATTGCTTCTCCGTTAGCCCTTTATCTTTTCCACCTGCCTCCTCATTTCATCACATCTCCATCACCCATCTATCCTCCCCCACCTGACAAACACAGAAGTTGCACACTATTAGATGTTACCTTTCAGATTAGTGTAACCGTTCAGATGGTTTATGAAGCTGAAAGTGAGTTAGCTCTCTGTAAAAGATCCCATGCTATTAGCTGAACTGCCATTTTAGACCTTTATTGCATTGACCTTTATTGTGAGGCATAATTAGGTTACAAAAATAAGGATGTCATTGTGAGGCTGTGCAAGGCAATAGTGAGTTGGTGTGCAGTATATGCCATAGCGTCATTGTAATGTAAATTCATTGTGCTCATTGGATTTGGGCATCGAGTTGCAAACCAGCAGCCCTTCCGAGGTCTACTACTCAGGGCTTCAAATGCCTTGCTACAAAGCTTTTCAAATGAATTTTCTTGATACTAAAGGGACATAAATGTTATATAAAACTGGACTGGACTGCAAGATTGATGGGATTAATATTATGGTTTCACTGTAACATTGAGAGGTATGTGATATACTAAACCACTGCCAAAGGTGCTGTTTGAATAAGTGAGATAAAATATATGAAACCAATCCAAGTGTAAGTGACCTTCATTTCTCCTTCCTGTGAAAAATCCCTTGTCTCAAAAAAAAAGTTGCTAGTAGCAAAGGAGCAATAATGATTTCACACTTTCTGTTTGAGCACCAGTCTGTGGTGTGCACAATCTGCTTACTTAATGTCTCATTCTTGAATGTTTTTTCTTCCATTGGTCCTCTGTTCTCACAGCATGCAACCATTTCATGTCATGTAGTAGGACAGATTCCTCATTATTCAGGTAATTAATTCTTGAGAGTTCTTTCTTGATCTTAATGATTTACTACTGGTTAGGTTTTGATAGGTTGATTGATCACTGCAAACTAGCCCTAGCATAAGTGGGTAGCAGGAGGACTGGGAAGATCTGAGAAGGCACGTGAAAGAGAATAGTTAAAGGGAAATAAGAGGAGAGATGAATCATAGAGCCATGTTCTTATAGTCAGCAATGAGCTGCAGAGCGTTGATCTATGTCACAAGGGAAAGAGAGACATTAGAGAAACCATTAAACAGAATGAAAACCACCATTTTCTGGGGTGGTGAATCATTAATGCCTACAGGCAATAGGACAGGAATGTGTTGGACGACTCATTGTTTTGGTGGCAATAATGCTGCCTACTCACAGTAATGTTTGGAATACAGAAATTAATCAGAACAATAACTTTATTATTATTTTCATACGGATGATGTAGTTCAAAGTGTTTTACGGTGGGATAAAGTGCAAACATGAAAATAAAGTTAAAATAAAAATTAAAAAGATATTAAAAGACCAGAAGATGTTAGTTAATAGCAAGGTTAAATAAGCAGGGTTTGAGCTGTTGTTTAATAGTGTCAACTGAGTCTGCATTCCTTATAGTTTTAGGTATTGAATTCCAGTTTAGGAACGCACTTCAAAAAAGCTAACCTGCCAATTATCCTTTGAGGGATATTGTTTAAATTTAAGAGACTGGCAGAAGAAGATCTGAGAGCTTGAGCAGGATCATAAAATGAAAACAACTCTGTGATGTACTTTGGTCCCAGACCATTAAGAACTTTATAAACAAGTAAGAGAACTTTGAAATCAATTCTAAAAGATACAGGAAGCCAAAGCAGAGTAGGTAGTATGGGAGGGATATGTTCCCTCATCCTGGTTTGGCTCAAAGTCTAGCAGTGCCGTGAGAAAAGAAGTTAAAATTTCAAGATCAAATAAAGATTTTCTTTGTATTTCTCTTGATAATGGCTGCACATTGAGGTGACAAAACAAATAGATGAGTGCAGTAGATGCGGTGTATATAGATTTTAGTAAGGCATTTGACAAAGGTTCATGTAGACTCATCCAGAATGTCATGAAGCATGGGATCCAGAGAAACTTTGAAATTGGCTTTCCCACAAAGGGCAAAGAGTGATAATAGATAGAAACATAGAAAACCTACAGCACAATACAGGCTCTTTGGCCCACAAAGCTGTGTCAAACATGTCTTTACCTTAGAAATTACCTAGGGTTACCCATAGCCCTCTATTTTTCTGAGCTCCATGTACCTGTCCAGAACTCTCTTAAAAGACTATCGTATCCACCTCCACCATCGTCACTGGCAGCCTATTCCATGCACTCACTACTCTGTGTAAAAAAACTTACTCCTGACATCTCTTCTGTACTTACTTTCAAGCGCCTTAAAACTGTGTCCTCTCATGCTAGTCATTTCAGCCCTCAGACAAAGCCTCTGACTATCCACATGATCAATGCCTGTCATCGTCTTTTACACCTCTATCAGGTCACCTCTCATCCTCCGATGCTCTAGATGTAGTGTATTTTGCCTGGTGACCACAGGGACCTCTTCTGGGACTCCTACTCTTTGTGACTTTTATAAATGACTTGGATGAAGAAGTGGAGGGGTGAGTTAGTAAGTATACAGATGACACAAAGATTGGAGGTGATGTGGACAACCTTCTTTATCCAGAAGGTTTTTATAGGTTACAATGGGATATACACAGAATGCAGAACTGGGCAAAAAAGTTACAGCTGGAATTCAATCCAGAAAACTGTGAAATGATACACTTTGGAATAGTAAACCTGAAGTTGGAGTATAAGGTAGTGCCAAGATTATTAGCAGTGTGGAGGAACAGAGGAAACTTGGAGTCCAGATCCAGAGAACCCTCAAAGCTGGTTCGTAAGGCAAATGGTCTCCTGGCCTTCATTAGTAGTGGCATTGAGTTTGGGAGCCACAAGGTAATGTTGCAGCTCTATAAAATGCTAGTTTGACCAAACTTGGATTATGTGTTCATTTTTGGTTGCCACATTATAGGAAGGATGTGGAAGTTTTAGAGAAAGTGCAGAGGAGATTTACCAGGATGTTGCCTGGATTAGAGAGCATGTCTTATGAAGAAAGGTAGTGTGGGCTAGGGCTTTTGACTTTGAAGCAATGGTGGTTGAGAGGTTACTTGATAGAGATATATAAGATTATGAGAACTGCCTGTCTGAGCATGTGGAATCAGCTCTGGGGGATTGGGAGGATGAGATCAACAGTGAGATCCAACAGCCAGCAAGGAGGTTCTGCAATTATTCATGGAGTGCAAAGGTCATAACAAGGCACAGAAGAGTTCATGGTCATCCACTACAACCAAGAAGGACCCGAGTTCGTGATGAGTACTCGTACCACTGCATCTAGGCGTCCGAGGTCAAGAGAGTGGACCTGCCCCAGTGCAATGGCTTTCCCATTAAAAATCCTCACCAACACAGGCCTCCCGTCATTTTTGGACACAATGGATAACCAGCATAAGATTATGAGAAACACAGACAGAGTGGACAGTTGGCACCTTTCTCCTAAGGTGGCAGAAACCAATACTGGGGACCATCCATTTAAGATGGGTGGAGGAAAGCTTAGGGGAGATGTCAGAGACTGTTTTTTTCACACAGAGAGTAATGAATGCCTGGAACCCATTGCCAATAGTATGGGTAGAAGGTGAATCAATAGGGACATTTACAAGTCTTTTGTTCTCCATGAATTAAATCGTGCTCCTAAAAGGAAAGATCCAGGCATTCTAACTGTAAAGTTCCCAATACACTCAAGATAAAATACTGAAATTCCCACCAAACTTATCATTTCCTGGTAACATTTCATTTTAATCTAAGTCACTCCTTTAACCTTTCATCATTTAAAGAAACAACTATGTTTAACGTTTTTGTTCAGAGATAATGACAATAAAGAAAATAAGAGATTCAATTAATATGAAGTCTTTCAAGGACTTCAAAGGTCTCAGGAGATCCATCACTACTAATTATCTGTTGAAGTATTGTTTGTATTAAAATATCAGAGCAAATTTGCCCCGCAAAGTCAAATGAACTGCAGTAAGACAAGGAACAGATAATTTCATTTCTTATTGCCATATTCTGAATTGTAATATTCACAAATAGAAAGAGCAATTGCAAAATAAAGCTGCAATATATAATGAACCACGTGCTGTACAATATCAATGTTCTTTGCCAACATTTTGCGTTGGTTCACTTCAAAGCACCAGTTGATGCACTCACCCATTGCTTTCCTTAATGTTATTAATGTTGTTAATATCAGGGGATGAAGGCAAAATAATAGAAGAGGAAAGTGTAAGTTTGTAATGGAGCCAGGAGAAACACTCATACTCCATGTTTCAAGATAAAGCTCAAGATAAATATCTTTTACAGAGACTGCCCAGCTTTAGAGCTGTGTTGGAGATAAATAATTCAGGGAGAAGTAGGTTTCAATATGCATTTGCGGTTTTTAATATTTGATTGCGACGTATTTTTCAGCCTGCAGCCATTGACTAAAGGCAGACAGCATAAGTCTTTAAGAGGAACCTGGGGGAAGATGACTACCTGGATGAATTGCAATTAATCATCAGTCTAGATTCCACCAGCAGCACTCAGCTCCAGATTTCACTTCTGCCTGGATCCAAGCCTGAAGTCAAGTCTAACACAAATAAAAATAGTTTTAGTAACTGGAGGCCAGTCAACTCAGCTCCCAATCATCATTGCAAGTGTTCACATATTTCATATTTCTTGTATCCTTTTCACATAGAAGGCCATTCAACTCATCAAGTCTGTGCCAGCTTTCGGAGAGCAAACTCACTCATCTCGTTATCCCCACTTATTTCTCTAATACTTGCTCTTTCACACATGCCCACTAACACCCCTTGATCCTTTGGCCACCCCCTACCCTAAAAGCAATTTCGATTTGCCAAATAACCAAAAAAATTGGCACATCTTTTGGATCCGGGAGGCAATCAGGGCCGACAGGGGAAACTCGCATGCCGACTGAGTGGGCAGAACCACCCTTGGGTCTCCCAAGTTGTGGGTCAGCTGCACTGCGAGATTGCTCCAGTCCCCACCATCATTGTTAGCCATGCTTGTACCATGAAGTCTGACAGGAGAATGTTTGGTGATGACTGAACTGAGAACACAGAACAGTGCAGGGCACTTGGTCCACGATGTTGTGGCAGCCTTTTAATCTACTCTAAGATCAATCGAACCCTTCCCTCCTACATTACCCTCCACTTTTCTATCATCCATGTACCTATCTAAGTTTCTTAAATGTCTCTATGTATCTTCCTGTACCACCAGCCCTGGCAGGGCATTCCATGCACTCACCACTCGCTGTGAAAAGAACTTAGCTCTCACATTACCCCACACTTCCTCCAATCACCTCAAAATTATGCCCCCTTGTATTAGCCATTTTCACCCTTGGAAAATGTCTCTGACTAGCCACTCAGTCTATGCCACTTATCATCTGGTACATCTCTATCAAGTCCCCGCTCATTCTCCTTTGCTCCAGAGGGAACAGCCTCAGCAATTGAGAATTGCATCATTCTCAACCTCCAGATAGCAAAGAAGTTCATGCCCATATGCAGCAAAACACAGATAACATTCAGGATTTGACTTATAAATATTTGCTGTTCACGAGTCTTGGCCAATACCATTCCTCAATGACATCCAATGACAGTGCCAACATCAGAAGCCCTAACATGAACATCCTGTAAATAACTATTGGTCAGAAACCTGAAAAGGCCAGCTAGCCAATATTGTAGGTGCAGGCACAAGCCAGATGCTGGCTAGTTTTGCAGGGATGACTCACTGCCTTATATCCACAAAACCATGACATCACTTACAAGGCTCAAATAGGAGTAACCCTATTTATCCAGATTACTCCATTAATCAGCCGATTGTCCATCTTACTAGTCATGCAGAAGCTTGTCTGTGGACTCAGATGAGTCAACACTAGACAGACAAAACATAACAACTGTCTCCTTCAGTATAGGTAAGCATCCCAGTATGCTTCACAGGAGATTTATCAAATAAACTTCTGTACACATGAAGAGGTCAGTTTCACAGAATGCCACTCAGTGTAGACATGAGAAGGAAGCTCTTCTCTTAGGATCTTTGGAATACTACTCACTGGGCAGACTCTACGTGGAAACAGATCTTGGATTACAGTTTCTAGGGATCAAATGGGTAAGTAGAGTAGGGTCCATTGATTAGATAAGCCAAGGTTGAATCAGCTGGGGGCTATGACTTAGCAGGCTCTTTATGAAAAGCATCTCTATATCATAAGTCCTTTGTTTCCCATGGCTCCCTCTTCCTCTCTGCTGTTGACAAAGATGCTGGTGCTTTGCTGGGATTTCACTGGTGGTTTTCCTTGTACTCTGGTTCTTTTCCCCAGATTTTCAGATTCTGTAACTTGTCCATCAGACTCTGTGTTTGCAAGCT
Organism: Hemitrygon akajei; assembly: GCF_048418815.1. Taxonomy (NCBI): domain Eukaryota; kingdom Metazoa; phylum Chordata; class Chondrichthyes; order Myliobatiformes; family Dasyatidae; genus Hemitrygon; species Hemitrygon akajei. The sequence goes on from NC_133136.1 coordinate 101,653,622, forward strand.
GCTCATTCTTCCATGACTATTGCCGTCATATTGCTGACTTTTGCAGTATACAGCAAATAATGATGAAACCTCTGCACCTTCTAGGCTAATTCTGCAGAGTGTTTCCAGATTGATGTAGACATCAGAATTTCACCTTGAGGAGGCATTTTCCACTGATATCTACAGCTCTTGTTGTGATATATTTAGCTCCTGTGGTATCGCTAATCAGGGAGAAGAGGCACAGAAGTGGAAGGTAAACCCTGTCTCAGAATTTTGATAGTGCTGGCATTGAAGATTATCAGTTTGCTCTCCCTGAGGATGACTATACCTTCAGCTTACAGAACTTTAACATCAGGAAAGTATTCTCACTGTCAACTGCCATCTGTTCCGGGTCGCTAAGAGTTTACATTGAGCACAAACAATTCTACCTGCTGCTTACACTCATGAGGAGGCAGCCATGGTGGCTAAACATAATTCCCCAGATGCCATGTGTTCCATACTTTGATTAGAGTAGCTGAACCCATTTTTCTGCCAACAATGACCTCTTTGTGCATTGGATTGGAGGACATCACAGAGGTCAGCTGAGGCTGCTTGGGAAGGTCCGGCAACTTTGAAATTGAGAGTAAAAGCAGCATCGTCAACCTCAGAGGAAGCAGTCCACCACAAGACCATGGTCAAAAGTTGTTCTCCAGAATTTCTCATTATCGATAATGATGTCCTTGGAAAAACATTCTTCCTCATGGACACCGACATAGGATATGTTGTGTCTGAAGGATCCCCTGGGGGTAGGTTCTTTGCTGATGGACAGTTGTTTTCCTCTTCTCCTGAGATTAGTCATTGCCCCTTGTTGATCCCTTCAGAAATGGATTGCTGCCAGCAGGGTCACTAATGAGGCACGCGTGTCAGCTGATGAATGATGGAGGAGGCTCTCCCTATCAATCATAGCACTCTCTGCATACTTCAGAAGGTGTCAGTGTGGCTTTTATCTGCTTCTGATGCTGTTCAGTCAAACTCCTGAGCTTAAAATACTATAATAATACAGGCTGTATAAAAACATGAAATGATAGTGAGAGATTTCTTGGATAAACCTGAGTCCAAAGAAACAGTTGACCATTATAAATTATCTGATGACTGTGTGTGGGTTCAACATCATCTGAAAACTTTAATTAAATTTCAGCTTTGTAATTACTCCAGGTATCATTATTTACTTCATAACGACATTCTATAATTCTACCAATTTACTATCATCAATCATGTTCTTTTCATTTTGCTGCAGGAAATTAAAATTGTCTAGAAACATCTTTAATTTTAGGTAGAAATGCATTGCAAATTAATTATGTAAAATAATGCACTGGATATATTCTGGTTGAAGAGTTCAATTATTAATTGAACAGATAAATATATTTAACCATGTGTCTGTTGACTACTGCATTGCCCTTTCATTATTCTCATTAATTTTAAGTTACTTTCTAAGTATTTAACACTATGAAAAGTATCAAAGCTTCCCAGACTCTGTCTCTGCCTTGTACCCAGTCCAATTTGTGATCTATTATAACTGTTTCATGTTTAGTAGTGACTGTGAGTGCGTTGACTCCACACATGTACTTAATGTGACTTGAAGACACTGGACTTACCTGAAAGTTCAATAATGTCTTGATCACAGAATCTTGGCACGTCAGTTGTTCTGTCTTGGCGCATCTTTTGCTGCAGTTGTATAAGACTATTAGAGAGAGCAGCAGAATTACACCATTCGGCTCATCAAGTCTGTTCTGCCATTCGATCCTGTTGTTTTCTCTCTCAGCCCCTTTCTCCTGCCTTCTCCCTGTAACCTTTGATGCCCTGACTAATCAAGAACCTGTCGACCTTTGCTTTAAATATGCCAAATGACATGATCTCCACAGCTGTCCATGGGAATGAATTCCACACATTCACCACTCTCTAAAGCTAACGAAACTTCTCATCTGTTCTAAAGGGAAGTCCTTCTATTCTGAGGCTGTTGGCTCTGGCACTAGGCTCACCCACTATAGAAAACATCATCTTCATGTCCACTTTACCTTAGTCTTTCAATATTTGATAGGTTTCAATGGGTCCCCCCCACCCCCCTTATTCTCCATTGAGTATAGATTCAGTGTTATCAAATGCTCCTTATACATTAATCCCTTCATTCCTGGGATCATTGTCATGAACCTCCTTTGTACTCTCTCTGATGCCAGCTCATTCTTTCTTAGATAAGGAGCTCAAGACTGCTCACAGTACTCTAAATGCATGTGACCAACGTCTTATAAATGCTCAAAACCAATGTCATTGCAACATTAAATAGGAAATAAAACTTGAATATCATATTAGCTGAGCCAAATAGAATCAAGAGTTTCAAATTCTAAGTTCACAAAGTTTGGCTACACCGCTCAAAATAAAAGCAAGATCTAAGTTAGGACAGTTAGTTCTGATTGGTCCCAGTACTTTAAGAGAAGAATATAAATGACAGCCAGAGAGGGCTGCAGGTCACAATGGAAACTTGGTACATTAACCCATTTGGTCCCATCCTAGCAGATACAACCCATTTGTTCTACCCTAATTTCTCAGCTACTAAAAATTAACATTTCTCTTTTTCAGAGCTAATGAGGGGTCCCAGGCCTGAAACATTTACTGGTCCGCTATCCCCAAAGCTGGATGGCCTGCTGAGTGTTTCCAATATTGTGTTTTTCAGATTTTCAGCATTGCAATCTTTTTTGATTCTTAAGACTGCAAATAATGAAAGTAACAATGATCATCTGGGATCAACTAATTTCAATGTGAAACGATTGACAATTATATAGTGTGAAACACTAAAGACAGTTTAGATATAAACAAGGTAAATTTACTTACAGAGTATTGGAAAGAATTTAAACGTTTTAAATGCAAGGTCACAATAGAGATTAAAGTGATAATGAGACTTTGTTTCCAGTTGTTCAAGAAATAAAGTGATATAGGACATTGAACTGAAAAGGAGGCAAACAAAAAGAAATTTACACAAATACTCAATGATAAGGAAATTACTGTACCTAGCACAGGTGGAATTTCAGGGCCAGCCACAACATCTCTTTCTTGAAGTCAGCAAGGGCAACTTGGTTAAACAGATCAGGACATGTCACTCAGGGGCTTGGGCTATATTTATATATCTTTTATGTGACAATATGTTTACTTGCCATCTTATATGTGTTATATGTGCTTTGTGCTGTGTATGACTGTTGATCCTGTGTTTTGTACCTTAGCCCAGGAGGAACACCGTTTTGTTTGTCTGTATCCATGACGATTCATGTATGGTTGAATGACAATTGAACTTGAACTTGATAAGTGGACAAAGACTGACAAACACCAACCTGCAAAAGCAGACAAACTGTCCAAATAAAAATAATACTGAGAACATGAGTTGTAAAGAGTTCTCGAAAGTAATTCTGTGAATCACAGAATCAGTTCAGGGTAATGATTCAGGATTCTGATCGTTGTTGAGTAATAACTATTGATGAGTAACTGAGGTGTGGGACCTCAGGCTTCTGTACCTCCAGCCAGTAATAGTGAGAAGAAGGAATGGCCTGCATGGTGGGGTCTTTAATGATGGATGTCACTTTCCTGAGGCAGCGGTCCATGTAAATTCAGTAATTGGTGGGTGGAGTTTCGCTTCTGATGGACTCGGCTGTATCCGCTACGCTCTGCATCCTTTTCTATTGCTGGACGTCGGTCTTTCCTTGTCAGGTCATGATGCCAAGGGTTTTTGGTAACGTGCCGAATCTGTGCAAACTTCTAAGAAAGTAAAGACACTGTAATGCCTTCTTTGAGATGGCACTAATTTAATGATCTCAGGACAGATCCTCTGAAATGTTCATGCTAAATAACTTCAAGCTGCTGGACCTCTCGACCTCCGTTCCTCTAATGAAAACAGGACCATGGATGTCCAGCTACTTCCTCCTGTAGTCAATAATTATCTCTTTGGGTTTGCTGACGTAGAGTGAGAAGCTGTTGTTGTGGCACTACTCAGCCAGATTTACAATCTTCCTCCTATAATCTGACTTGTCACCATCTTTGATTGGCCAAAAACAGCAGCGTCATCTTCAAAATTGGATATGACATTGGAGCTGTAATCAGCCGGACAGTGATAAATCTGAAGTGTGTAGAGCAGGGGTCTAAGCAAGGGCTAAGCAAAGGGCTGAGGCAGACTTGCATTGCCAAGTCACAAATTCAAGAATTGATGCTAGATCACTATACTGTATATCATTATACAATGTGTTATGGTAATGTGTTCCCTAACTGTTACCTTCAAAGGATTCTCTTCCACTCTATTACATGACCATAAGATATAGGAGCAGAATTAGACCATTCAGCCCATCAGTTCTGCTCTACCATTCAATCATGGCTGATTTATTATCCCCATTCTCCTGCCTTTGACACCACCTACTATTTAAAAGAAGTCCTACCTCTAGCCCAAGTTTTTTTAGACTTGCCGGGCGCTCTTCCCAGCATGGTTGAGGTGGAGCTTGTCCCATTGCAACAGCTGGTCACAATGTCTCTTGAATTAAAACCTATATTTCCCACACCAAGCTTTGAGCCACACACTTAGCTCTCTGATCTTATTAACCTTGTGCCAATTTGCAAGTGGCTCAGGGAAATATCCAGAGGTTATACTCTTTCTGGTTCTGCATTTTAATTGATCTAACTTTGATCTTATTTTGATCAGCACAGGACAGAAAGGTCTAACTTTCAAATATTGAAAACACAAACATATTTTAATTTCAAATTAAATTAATACAAAGTGATCTGCCAAATTAACTTTCCCGATATGTGATCCACCAATATTAGATATAGATTATTAGTAATTTTGATAAATTAGTTACTTTATCTGAACATCTGCTATGGGACCTGCACTGACTTTTAAAGGAAAAATTAAACTGTAACATTAATTCTGGACTGACTGTCTCCTGACATTAAAGAGTAAGCTCAACCAGCTTTGTAAAACACTAACATGAAAATATAGACATTTTAAATCAAAACAATAGATTACAGCTAAATTATTATCTTTTAGTTAGTCTTATTTATTAATCGCATAATGTTAATACAACTTGTCTGTTCCTAACTTTACCTCCCACTTTCCTCAGTCATTGAGATCTCTTGAAGGAAATCCTGGTCAGGAAATTGTGAATGCATGGGGATCAATCTTCCATCTTTTTCAGTGCATTAATCCTGTTCATCCTTTTCTGCTCACCCAATCAAGCTGCTTGTGTTTTGGAAAAACAAGAGTTTCTGCAGATGCTGGAAATCCACAAAATGCTGGAATTCAGCAGGTCAGGCAGTATTTATGGAACAGTTGGCGTTTCAGACCAAGATCCTTCATCAGGACTGAAAAGAAAGTGGGTGAGAAGCCAGAATGAAAAAGCTGCAGGAGGAGAAGGAAGAGAAGAAAGTTGAGGGAGGTCCTACTGAGGGTTTTTTTTCTGAAATGTTGACTGTACATGTTTTCATAGATGCTGCCCGGACTGTTAAGTTCCTTCACCATTTTGTGTGCACTGCATGGATTCCCAGCATCTGCAGATTTTCTTTGGTTTGGGAGGAGAAGGAGTGCAAGATAGAAGGAGATAGGTGAAGTCAGGTGGGTGGAGGAGGACGGATGAAGTGAGAAGCTGGCACATGATAGGTGAAAAAGGTAAAGCACTGGAGAAGAAGGAATCTGATGGGAGAGGAGATTGGGAAGAAAGGGAAGGAGGAGGGGCACCAAGATGAGATGATAGGCAGGTGAGAAGAGAAGAGGTAAGGGGGAGCTAGAGTGGGGAACAGAAGAAGAAGGAAGGGGGAGGGGGAGAAATTACCAGAAGTTGGAAAAAACTGATGTTCATGCCACCAGGTTGGAGGCTACCCAAATGGAATATGAGGTGTTGTTCCTCCAACCTGCCAGATGGGAATAGGGATTATAATTAAAACGGTTGGCCACCAAAAAATCCTGCTCATTATGGATGGAGTGAAGCTCAACAAAGCAAATTCCCAATCTACATCAGGTCTCACCAATATAGAGGACGCCGCATCGGGAGCACCAAGAACAGTAGACATCCCCAACAGATTTGCAAGTGGCGTTTCCTCACTTAGGGGAGAAACAGGGCTTACTTTTGCTATTGTTGTTTTGCTGCTTGTTGTGCTCTGTGTTTTTCTGTTGAGTATTGTGGGCATACTACGTTGGCACTGGAATGTGTGGCAAATTTACCGGTTACCCGCCCCCCCCCCCCCCCCGCACACCCTCGGGTATGTTGGTTGTTAACGTAAATGACACATTTCACTCTATGTTTCGATGTGCATTAAACCCTGCAGGTTTCCTTGGCTGTGCAAATCGAGGGAATATACTCTCCGGTCCCGCCAAACCTGTGAGACCGGGACCGCTCTCCCATCCCAAACCCCGGTTTGAGTGGATGCTGTGTAATTTGCAACCCTGTTACAACTCAGTGCCGAGAAACAACAGACAGCACACCGAATACAATTAAAGGAATTGTATTTATGAATCTTAACTAAAGAGTTAGTAAAGAAAAGAAAGAAAAAACAAAAAGGGCCTATTATAATTAAACAGTCAAATGTGCACCAGTTGGTGCTCAATTCACCAATCCTCAATCAATCTCAGCGCCTGCCTCCATTAAATCATGATCTCCTCACTGGATTGTATCCTATGACTGGGTGTCACATACGTATGACAAATAGACTTGAATCTTAAAAAAAGTTCAAGATCTTGAATATTGCTTTTATCGATCAAAGTAGCTTTTTTAAATGTTTGAACATATAATGTAATTAGTTAGAACTTATAAATGTGAATTGTCCTTGTCTGAAATCACCAGGGAAATAAATTTCAAATTCTGTCTGGGCCAATGATTATCAGAGCTTTGCAGAGGTCTTCAGGGACAACTGATGACAATATCAAGCTATGTGGCAAGGGGCAATAAGGGAGGATAAGCTGTATTCAAAAATATCTGGATCAATCAAAAAATGGGTCATAGAATGACAGATCAATTTTAATGCCAACAAATATGTGCAGAATAGATAGAAAGGAGGAAAATGTGTCTGAGTATTAACCAATTAATGATTTTTTTAAATTATAGGATATTATTATTAAAGTAAAATCAAACACTCTTGAATGTCAGGGTAAAAGTTGTAACATCATGGGCCCTCCGGTGATCAGAGTTGACCATGGATTTTGTATTCCAGCTATCTAAGCAAGCCAGGGCAGTACAATATAGAGAGCAAGCTGTTGCCCATGCAATAGGTTCCCCTTCTCCATGCAGATGCAGAAACAGGAGAGACCGATACAGTTTGTCACCAGTTGGACTCAACATAGGAATAGCCTAGGGATTCCAGCTCCAGAATTTTCCCTTGGGGCTTATTCCCAAATCCTTCCCCATGAGTGGGTACAGCCACAAGGCAGCAGTGGTTTGAGATCAGAGTTTTCCTTCTCCTAGGTGAGCTGCCAACCACAACTGATGAGCCTCATCTGCCCAAAGTGACTGGTTTAAAGGCACCAGAAACCTGCCTTTGCCTCTACTGCTGTCAGTAGGAACAGTTCTGCTGGGCTTAGTAGCAAAGGTATACTTGAAGGCCAGCAGCTGGACTTGGTTGTCAGAGCCTATTTGAGACGCACGCCATTGGGAGCATTTGATAGGTAGTGGGAGCTTGTCTCTACTACTAACCACAGCTGTGACAACCTAAAGGAACCACAGTAAAAGTGGAAAGGTGTTATTCTAGTATATAGATCACATTTAGAATATTATGCACAAAGGAAATTTGGCAGAACTATTGTATTTCCTTCTTTCTTCTTTCTCTGCAAACTAAAACATGCTCTTCTATGTTCTCATGAAATGTCAACAATTAAATAACCTCTGTGTTTCTTTTTTCAGGTGCTACATGGGATACTGCGGACTTTCTGTCTTTGGATCAGATTTGCAGAATCTAGTTTACTGCTTTGTAATTGACATACTGATGATTTTGAGGGTTAGGTGTGTCATATTAAAGATCCAAGCTTTAACTAATCAAAGTTCAAAGTAAATTTTATAATCAAAATACATATTTGTCACCATATACAACCCTGAAATCAGAGTCAAATTCAAAGTAATTCTATTATCACATTTATGATTACTTATTATAAATAATGAAAGGAGTTGTAGAGTTCAATTCATTTTACCAGTGAGGAGAATATATAATGTTTGTCATTAAATATCTGAGTAGATGGGATCTTTAGATGGTGAACTACTGATATGATTTGGATTATATACCTGTTCATGACATAAATTTCAAAATTTACCAGGAGACACAGGAAGTTAAAAGAACATTTTTCTTCATGAAAAATAAACAGTCCTTCAGCTAAAAACAATTGCCTTTTTAACAGCACCTTTAAAATGGATTTGTATAAATAATTAATGATAATATTTCATCTGTTAAAGGTGGAAGCTTATGTTAAATTTACAAATAAGCTTGCAGTTTGTGATACAGAGAAAAATTTCTCATGGTTGAAAATCAAAATCATGCTTAATATCACTGGCATATGTCATGAAAATTGTTGTTTTGTGGCAGCAGTACATTGCAATATATATAATAGTAATAATAAACTATAAATTACTCTAAGAAGTATACATAATAATTAAATTAAATATGTAGAGCAAAAATGGTGAGGTAGTGTACATTGTCCATTCAGAACTCTGATGGGGGAGAGGAAAAATCTGTTCCTTAAACGTCGAGTATGCCCCTGTTCCTTCTCTTTGGTGGTAGCAATGAGAGGAGAGCATGAAACTGAGTGATGCAGCTCCTCAATAACTGATGCTGCTATCTTGAGGCATCACCTTTTGAAGGTGTCCATGTGGGAGCAAGCTGAGTTTACAAATTTCTGTAGGATTTTCTGTGCAGTGGCCCCTCCATGCCAGGCGGAGAAGCAACCAGTTAGAATGCTCACTATGGGACCTCAGTAGAAATTTGCAAGGGTCTTTGGTGATGTACTATGTCTCCTCAAACTCCTGATGAAATATTGTACTGCTACTATTGTGCCTTCTTTGCAATCAATAGAATGGGCCCAGGATAGGTTGTCATCCAGGAATTTGAAACTGCTCACTCTTTCCACTGCTGATCCCTCAATGAGGACCGGTGTCTATTCCCTCAACATCCCATTCCTGAAGTCCCCAATCATTTCCTAAGTCTTATTGATTGAGTGCAAGGTTATTGGTGCAATACCACCAATCAGCTGATGTACCTCATTCCTGCAAACCTCCTCGTCACCATCTCTGATACTCTGCCAATAAAAGCTGTGTCATCAGTAAATTTATAGTGGTGTTTTAGCTGTGCCTAGTTACAATCATGAGAGTAGAGAGGGTAGAGCAGTGGACTAAGCACTCATCCTTAAGGTACACCAGTTTTGATTGTCAGCGAGGAGAAGTTGTAAGTTCTGATTTGCACATTGCGGTCTCCTGGTGAGGAAGTCAAGGATCCAGTTGCAGAGAGAGGTACAGAGACCCAGGTTTTGGAGCTTGTTGATTGGAACTCAGGGTATGATTGTGTTGACAGGAGCCTAACATAAATATTGCTATTGCCCCGGTGATCCATGAACAAGTGGAGTGCCAGTGAGATTGCATCCTTTTTAGATCTTTTGTAGTAATAAGAAAATTGCAGCAGGTCCAGCCCCTTGCTGAGACAGGAGCTGGTTCTGGCTATGACCAACCTCATCACAGTAGATGTGAGTGCATTTGGGTGATAGTCACTGAGGCAGTTTACCCTGCTCTTCTTGAGCACTGGTATGATTGTCACCCTTCTACAGCAGTGAGAGATTTTAGATGTCCTTGAACACTTCCTCCAGTTGGTTAGCACAACTTTCCAGGGCCCTTCCAGGTACATCATCAGGGCCTGATGTCTCGCAAGAGTTCATCCTCATGAAATATATTCCGATGTCAGCCTCCAAGACAGAGATCACAGGATCACCAGAGATTTGCACAGGTATAGCTTATTCTCTCTTTCAAAACAGGCATAAAAGGCACTGAAACAACAAAACACATAAAATGCTGGTGGAACACAGCAGGCCAGGCAGCATCTATAGGGAGAAGCGCTGTTGACGTTTCGGGCCGAGACCCTTCGTCAGGACTAACCGAAAGGAAAGATAGTGAGAGATTTGAAAGTAGTGGGGGGAGGGGGAAATGCGAAATGATAGGAGAAGACCGGAGGGGGTGGGATGAAGCTAAGATCTGGATAGGTGATTGGCAAAAGTGATACAGAGCTGGAGAAGGGAAAGGATCATGGGACGGGAGGCCTGGGGAGAAAGAAAGAGGGGGGGAAGCACCAGAGGGAGATGGAGAACAGGCAAACAACTAAATATTTCAGGGATGGGTTAAGAAGGGGAGGAGGGGCATTAACGGAAGTTAGAGAAGTCAATGTTCATGCCATCAGGTTGGAGGCTACCCAGCCGGTATATAAGGTGTTGTTCCTCCAACCTGAGTTTGGATTCATTTTGACGATAGAGGAGGCCATGGATAGACATATCAGAATGGGAATGGGACATGGAATTAAAATGTGTGGCCACTGGGAGATCCTGCTTTCTCTGGTGAATCGAGCGTAGGTGTTCAGTGAAACGGTCTCCCAGTCTGCGTCGGGTCTCACCAATATATAAAAGGCCACACCGGGAGCACCAGACACAGTATACCATACCAGCCGACTCACAGCTGAAGTGTCGTCTCACCTGGAAGAACTGTTTGGAGCCCTGAATGGTGGTGAGGGAGGAAGTGTAAGGGCAGGTGTAGAACTTGTTCCGTTTACAAGGATAAGTGCCAGGAGGGAGATCAGTGGGAAGGGATGGGGGGGACGAGTGGACAAGGGCGTCACGTAGGGAGCGATCCCTGCGGAAAGCAGAAAGAGGGGGGGTGAGGGAAAATTGTGTTTGGTAGTGGGATCCCGTTGGAGGTGGTGGAAGTTACAGAGAATTATACGTTGGACCTGGAGCCTGGTGGGGTGGTAGGTAAGGACAAGGGGAACCCTATCCCGAGTGGGGTGACGGGTGGATGTGAGGGCAGATGTGCAGGAAATGGGAGAGATGTGTTTGAGAGCAGAGTTGATGGTGGACGAAGGGAGGCCCCTTTGTTTAAAAAAGGAAGACATCTCCTTCATCCTGGAATGAAAAGCCTCATCCTGAGAGCAGATGCGGTGGAGACGGAGGAATTGTGAGAAGGGGATAGCAGTTTTGCAAGAGACAGGGTGGGAAGAGGAATAGTCTAGGTAGCTGTGAGAGTCTGTAGGCTTATAGTAGATATCAGTGGATAGGCCGTCTCCAGAGATGGAGACAGAAAGATCAAGAAAGGGGAGGGAGGTGTCGGAAATGGACCAGGTAAATTTGAGGGCAGGGTGAAAGTTGGAGGCAAAGTTAATAAAGTCAACGAGCTCAGCATGTGTGCAAGAGGCAGCGCCAATGCAGTCATCGACATAGCAAAGGAAAAGAGGGTGATGGATACCGGTATAGACTTGGAACATGGACTGTTCCACAAAACCAACAAAAAGGCAGGCATAACTGGGACCCATACGGGTGCCCATGGCTACACCCTTGGTTTGGAGGAAGTGGGAGGAGCAAAAGGAGAAATTATTGAGAGTAAGAACTAATTCCGCTAGATGGAGGAGAGTGGTGGTAGAGGGGAATTGGTTAGGTCTGGAATCCAAAAAGAAGCGAAGAGCTTCGAGACTATCTTGGTGGGGCATGGAGGTATATAGGGACTGGACGTCCATGGTGAAAATAAGACGGTGGGGGCCAGGAAACTTAAAATCATTGAAAAAATTCAAAGCATGAGAAGTGTCATGAACATTGGTGGGAAGAGATTGAATAAGGGGGGATAAGACGGTGTCAAGGTATGCAGAAATGAGTTCGGTGGGGCAGGAGCAAGCTGAGACAATAGGTCTACCTGGACAGGCAGGTTTGTGGATCTTGGGTAGGAGGTAGAAACGGGAAGTGCGGGGTGTGGGAACTATGAGGTTGGTGGCAGTGGATTGGAGATCCCCAGAGCTGATAAGGTTGGTGATGGTATAGGAGATAATGGCTTGGTGCTCCTTAGTGGGGTCATGATCAAGGGGTAAATAAGAGGAGGTATCAGAGAGTTGTCGCTGTGCCTCGGCCAGGTAGAGGTCAGTACGCCAGACAACAACAGCTCCCCCCTTATCAGAAGGTTTTATAGTGAGGATGGGATTGGTGCAGAGGGAACAGAGAGCAGATCGTTTGGAAGGGGTGAGGTTAGAATTGGAACAGGATGTGGTGAAGTAAAGACGGTTGATGTCCCATCGGCAATTAGCATTAAAGAGATCCAGAGCAGGCAGAAGACCAGAGCAGGGTGTCCATGAAGAGGAGGAGGGTTGAAGATGAGAGAAGGGGTCATCGGTGGGGGTAGGAGAGTCCTTGTCAAAGAAGTAAGCTCGGAGATGGAGCTGGCGGAAGAAGAGTTCAGCGTCATGGCGTACATGGAACTCACTGAGGTGTGGGCGAAGGGGGACAAAGCTGAGGCCCTTAATGAGGACAGAGCGCTCTGCCTCAGAGAGTTGAAGGTCGGAAGGAATGGTAAAGACCTGGCATGGATGAGAGATGGGATCAGAGGGGGGTGGGAGGCTGGTAGTGTCAGTGGAGAGGGAAGGGTTGGGGTGAGAGGAAGATGGAGCCTCTGAGGGCCCAGGAGCTGACGATAGGATCTGAGGGAGAGGGGATTGCAGAGTGGTGGTGGGGAAAGGGGAGACGGGAGTCACAATCGCAGCATGTGAAGACCCGGCCTGGAGTTCAAGGCTGGAGTCGCAGTCGGTGGTTGCGCAATCGCTTTGAAGCTGCCCATGGTCGCTGGAACACGCGTTGATGAGTTCATCTGGGAGTGAAGCATCACAGCCATTCATAATGTTAAGTTTCATTTTGGAGGAGAGTGTAATTGGTGAATATTTAGATAAGCTATATTAAAATGACTACATTGTGGATATCAAATGAATTGTATATAGCTATGCACAATTCAAAGTTTCTTTGAAGTGTTAAATGCTATTTTGTTTCATATTCCTGAATGTTTAGAACCAAACTCTTATGTCCCCTGAAAACATATCAGCATTGCAAATAGGTCATTGGGGTTCAATTTGTGGAAAGTTAAGTTTAATGAATTCCTAATAAATTGAAGCAAGGCTGGTTTGTTAATTGTCAATTTGTTAGCATGCTGGGCTAAGATGTTTGGCTCTTTCCACTGATGGAAATAATGCAAAGAGCAGCAAGCAAGAAATGTTAACCTGCAGTGCCATGTTTCATTCCAACAAAATTCTTTTACCTTGAGAATCAACCACATAATGGGAAATTTTCAAAGTCAATGATATATAAATATATTTCTTTAAATTAACCAGGGCAAACTTTCATGTTAAAACTCCAAAAACACTGCAGGATCTTATGTGAAAGGATATCCTTAAAAATATAAAAATATTCATAGGGGCAAGACTTGGCTATTGACCCCTGTCCAACCATCAGTAAAATCTTAGATAATCTAACCCTCACTTTCATTTCACTTTCAAACCCCATACCCATAAATCTTATATCCTTCTAAATCTAAAAATGTGCTTCAGCCTTGCATATGCTTAATGACTTATATTATAAAAGAATTTGTTAATAATCATCCATGCAAATGAGGCTCCTTGTACATGAGCAGCAAGTACAAAGGAGTGTTTTGGAATACACAGTGTTAAAGTAAGAAAATAATTAAAGAAAATTCTTCTTGGTTCAATGCACCACATTCCTAACCATCTATTATATCTGGTTGCTACTTTTACTTCCAACCTACCACACTCTTGTATAATGAAATAGCAGATGCCACCTCATTTGGTAGAATTCATAGTTCTATCATTCAATAGGAAGAAAAATATCCAGTGATTCTGCAACTAGATTGCATAGCACAACATTTCTGTGAACTGTGTGATTCAATTTCAATTTAAAAAATGTAAATGCTTAAGTTGCATTAAGCTAATTTTCATATTGTGGAAATGTACGAAAAATGCCAGACATTCAAGCGACATCCAGCAATGTTCAATTCACATCTGGATAGTACTGTTATAATTTTCATGAGTATAGTACTTGGCTGAGGGCTACTCCTTTGGAAAACCCTTTAGAGTAGATGTGAGCCCTGTTTCAGCCCGACTTCCAGGTGCTTAGTCTGATCAATTTCAATCCAATGCTAGAAAGTAAATCCCATTAAGTAATGTCCTTAACTGACACTTCCATTGGTTTTCCAAAACTCTCACTGTCACCAGCACAAAACAATGATCTGATTCCTTGTTGACTTCCCCACTGGCAATTCCTCACTGGCAATTCCCCACTGGCAATTCCTCATTGGCAATTCCCCACTGGCAATTCCCCACTGGCAACTCCTCACTGGCAATTCCCCACTGGCAACTCTTCACTGGCAACTCCTCACTGGCAATTCCCCACTGGCAATTCCCCACTGGCAACTCCTCACTGGCAATTCCCCACTGGCAATTCCCCACTGGCAATTCTTCACTGGCAATTCCCCACTGGCAATTCCCCACTGGCAATTCCTCACTGGCAATTCCTCACTGGCAATTCCCCACTGGCAACTAATCCTCCATTTGCAATGATTGATCTGCTTCTCAAAATTGAAAATCAAACAAAAAACATGATGGCAGATGCTCAAAACGAAATAAAAATATAAATAATGCTGCATACATAAAAAGGGTCTTAGACCATGACGGCATTTGATGTCTGATCAGTTGATGTTTCCAGCATTTTCTATGTTCCCTTCTCCCATCCACTTCCATCAATTGTCCGCTTCCCATGTTCCTTCAAAATTATTGATCTTACTGTATTTCCAGTTTCCAATCACTAACACCTTCCCCAGCTGGCTGGCTTTCACCAGTTTCTTCTATCAACTGCCTCAAATACTGACCTGTCCCATTACCCTCAGTCTGACTAGTCTGCTTATAAGTCAGCACCGGCCTCTGCTCTGGACACCCTGACCCCACCGGACATCTTTCTCCCCAAACAGTCTGGATCATGAATGAATTCCTGTGCACACTTTACCACAGCCAATGGTCTGTGCACAAATGAACTTCAAAGGAACAGCTGTTTGTGGCTCACTGAAAACTATTTTATATATCTATACAAGTGTCTTCAATTTCAGAACATTTACAAGCTACCTATTTGAAACCTTTTGTGAATAATATGCATATAAATCAAAGAATTTATCACAATGTAATAAAATCCAATACACTGCTATTTTACAAACCTCATTTAAAAAAATAATCTAAATGTCTTTCAAAAATAGTAATATATATAATATGGGGTATATGGGGTTTCCAGAGAGGGGTAGCACCTCTGATTTTGGGGTTTGTTATCTCCATTCTGGGGCAGCACACTCACCTTTGTTCCCTACCAGACACTGACCTCTCACCTGCGACTCCAAGTAGCTGTTTGTAAGCGACAGGTGCCACACCCCGGTACATCACTTCAACAGGTGAGGGCAGCCAGTGGCCTCATAGCCCGGTGAGGTAGGGTCATGCCTTACCTGGCACGCAAAGTCTGCTCCAGCGGACTGGGCAGACGAGCTCTACAGTGAGGTCCCTTTGCAACGCTTCGTGGAGAGCACAACAAGGTACAGGAGACGTCATGGTCATCCGCTGCAAACAAGAAAGACTTCCATTTGGGATCGAATCACAAGCACGAGAAAATCTGCAGATGCCGGGAATCCAAGCAACACACACAAAATGCCGGAGGAACTCAGCAGGCCAGGCAGCATCCATGGAAAAAAGTACAGTTAACGTTTCGGGCCGAGACCATTCAGCAAGGCTGCTGTTTGTGATGCTTGTTTGTATCTCTGGAGCTGGACTTCTGAGGTTATGAGAGTGAAACTGCCTCACTTTTCCACTTTAGAAATCTCCTGCACAGGTTTCATGTCATTGTTGGATCGGACATGACAGACAACTGCCATAATATAAATATATAATATTTTATAATATATATTAAAATATTTATTGGGTACCAGGTACTCATAATGGTTAGTGCAACATTATTACAGCTCAAAACATTGGAGTTTGGAGTTCAAATCCAACGTCATCTGTAAGGGGTCTCTATGTCCTCTGCATGGAAGTCATGGGTTTCCTCCAGATGCTCCAGTTTCCTCTCACAGTTAGTTGGTTAATTGGTCATTGTAAATTGTCCTGTGATAAGGCTAGGGTAAGTTGGGGGTTGCTGGGCAGTGCAGCCTGAAGGGCCGATTCCGCACTGTATCTCCAAATCCGGGGTTTCCAAACTGCGGTCCATGGATGTTTTGCTTAATGGCATTGGTGCATGGAAACCCCTTCTTTAAATAAATAAATAGTATTGGTCTGGATTAAGCCTGTCTTTAGCCTTCAGTTGTGCAGGGAGCTGCTGGGTTTCTGCATTCCACTACACCGCATTTTTCTGAGCCAAATACCGAAGGTATGCCAGGGGTCATTCTATCCCAGACCCAGCATTGAGTCTAGCAACAGCGAATCGGGGAACAAAGTCCTCAACTTTATGCCAAGACTGCTGGTATAAAAAACCTGGTGCAATTCATTTGAGCTAAATTTGGTGAGACTTTGCATCAAGGGAAATTGTTTATACTTACTTCACTTCAAAGTATTTACAAGCAGTTTAGGTGTTGTCATCATATTTAATTTTAAAATCAAGTGTCACTTATGTTTGGTATTTAAAACTATTTGGACAGTGTCCAAATATGTCTGACAATCAAAGCTTGAAAAACAGTTCCAAAGGCAAAGTTAAAATAAAATTTATTATCAGAGTACATATATGTCTTTACATACAACCCTGAGATCTTTTTTCCCTTGCGGGCATACTTAGCAAATCTGTAGAACTGTAACTGCAAACAGGATCTGAAAGCTGTACGCATCAGGAACTGTAAACTGTAAACAAACTGTGCAAATGCAGATAATAAATAAATAGCAATAAATAATAAGATAAAAAGTCCTTAAATAAGGGTAGCTATCCCCTTTTGTTCAGAGCCTGATGATTGAGGGGTAGTAACTGTTCTTGAGCCTGCTGGTGTGCGTCCTGAGGTTCTTGTACCTTCTACCCAATGGTAGCAGTGAGAAAAGAGCATGACCTGCGTGGTGAGGATCTTTGATGATGGATGCTTCATGTAGATGTGCTCACTGGTTGGGAGGGTTTTACCTGTGATGTACTGGGCTGAATCCACTCCCTTCTGTAGGACTTCCTGCTGAAAAGCATTGGTGTTCCCACACCAGGCCGTAATGCAGCCAGTCAACAGACTTGTCACCACACAGCTATCGAGGTTTGCCAAGGTTATTGATGACGTGCCGAATCTCCACAGATTCCTGAGGAAGTAGAGGCACTGTCATGCTTTCTTCACGGTAATATTTATATGATGGGTCCAGGCCAGGTCCTCTGAGATAGTGACACCAGGAATTTAAAGTTACTGACCCTCTCCACCTCTGATCCTCCGATGATTACTGGCTCATGGACCTCTGGTTTCCCTCTCCTGAAGTCTTCTATTAAGAGACTTCAGGAGACTCCTTGTAAAACCCTTTTACAGGGAGAAAATGTCAAAGATCACCATGGTATTCTGGAGGTGGGCCCTAAGGGTCTCACCCTCTCTGCCAGACCTTGTTCCTCCTTCATTTGACAATTCCCAGGTACAGAGGCTCAGCTCAGTCAGCCCTCTATATCCTGAATAGGTTAGTGTAGATAACCAGGCAGGCATTGCCAAACAATTTCCAGCATCTGCAGATTTCCTCGTGTTTGCTCTTTAAAGGCATTGCCAAAGGTGATTCTAGTCAGTAGTCCATACTCAGGGTAATCAAGGCCATATTTACTAGATCAACTGCACTTCATCCAAATTGAGGGACCAGGTCTAAGCAAATATTAACTTATTCAACTTGTGGACTGACATTGTTGAATTCAATATTATTTTTTGAAATAAACAGCATAATTTGACGCCACCTTAGACTTGACTATGTTTATTCAAATTTACAAGATATAGATAACAAAAAGGTCAATGATTTTTCCACATTTCTGATTTCTCTTGAGAAGAATTGTCTCCTTACATTTCTACACCGGGCACATTCCCACTGTGCCTTTCGATAGGGTGTTCCAGAGTAGAAAGAACAAGGATATACTCTCAGGTCAGGGAGGAAATCTAGAGGTGGCAGAAAATCTCCTGTGTCTTTAGAGCTGCATTTGCTCCTTCTGTGGTGACCCTTTGTACTCGTATAGACTGAGGGTAATTTGTTTGAGGTCACCATATGTTTGACCTGGGGCCTGCAAATTGTCGAAATACCTTAGTGAGTCAGTAGGTAAACTACCCTTTACAGGATGCCTGCTGCTCTAGCCAGAGTAGTTCCTGTTTGGTCCAGCACGTCAGTCAGAGAGGAATTGGCAATGGCGACGCCGCTGAATGACAAGCTCTTTTGTTGCAGACACAGGAAATAGCAGATGCTGAAACCTGGAGCATGAAATAAACTGCTAAAGTGAACTCAGAGTGCCTCCACCTGCTGCTCCCATCTGCCTACCTTATCTGCTCCTTAGTTGGTTCCTCTTCACCTCCTTTCCCATCAATCCCACAATCTGGAGCCCTCTGTTGCCTCCACCTGTCACCTCTCAGCCTCTGTCGATACCTCTAGCTCTTCCCACTGCACCTGAACCCACCTGCCATTCCTCACCTGGATCGTTCACTCACTTGACAGCTCTTGCCGTAACCCACCCCTCCTCCCTTATACTATCCCCTATCCCCCTTCTATTCTTTCAGTCTAGATGATTTGTTCTCAACCTAAGATGTCGACTGTCCATTTCACCTACAGCCGGACCAGCTGAGTTCCTCCATCAACTTGGATTTTGCTCTCCGTTGTTGGATATAGCTGTGACCCGCAGTCAGCAATTCTATGCACACTTCCACAGTAAATGAAGTAGTAACTTCTGAGGAAATTGTAATGGGATTATACAAACATCAGCAAGTAACTGTTGCTGGATGGCAGGTTAACCCCAACCCTCTCGACCCCCACCACCCAAATACAATTGGCTTCAGTTGCAGCAGGAGCTCTTGAAGAGACTCGGTCAAATGCTGCCTTGCCATCACAAACCATCAGTACACTATGGAATTCAGCTCTGCTGTGGATTTGTCCTGCTTTTATGTTTTCATCTGGAAGCAAAATAACATAAGGATAAGCCTTGAGAGACTTGTAAACTGATGACTGCTCTGATCTTAGGGTGCAATTTTACCTCCTAGCCCAATTCCCATAACCCTAAAAGCAAAACAAATCTGGGTAATTTTCCACTGTGTTGAGTAACTACCAAAATTAGAGCTGTAAGTAAACAGCTTAGCCAGCGGCACAGTTAGTTCTGAAGCAAGTCTTCACCACAATGGAAAACATGTTTAGTTCAAATGCATAGCTGCTTCTCTCTGCATTTAGCCGCTACCTGGTACCTCATTGGCTGAATCAGATTGACTGAAGACTGACTATGCAATAATGGATATGAAGATGGTTTTCAAAACAGCAGGGTGTAAAGTGGAAGACTTGAAAGCTGATGGAATGTAGTTTTATTAGGGAATGTAAATTGAGGTAATGATGCATTATTCATTGATCTTGATGAACTTTCCTGATGAAGTCAATGTGAAAAAGTATCTATTGAGGTTTAAAATAGACTTTCTGTTTATTAATTGTGTGTCAAGTTATTTAATTTTTTAACCAGCAAGACTGTCAGCTCCTCATATTCTTACAGTATATGTATGCTATTGAAACAATATGCACAAAACACCCCATTAATCCCATCTGTTTGACATGTTCCCTCAGGAATTAAGTCCAGTGAGTCCGATAGTTTCACTTCCATTCTCCAATGTGCAGTCCATATTACATAACACCCATCTAAAAAGACCCGTGAATTGTAGCTGTTGCCTTCAGGGTAACTACACATGCAGCAACCACCTCATCTGGTCCCTGGGTGCATATGCCAAATGTGTTGCTCTCAACAGTCTCCGACTCCACCAGATTAAACTGTTCCTTCAAGCACACTGGCCAATGTTTTGTACAGCATGTCTCCAGCATTAAATAGGTCACAAAGTTACAAGCTCCCTCTTATGTGTCACCAAATTGCTCTGTTCTATAAGTGCTTCCGTGGTACTTTGAAGATATCAGCAGTCTTCAGGAGCATTTTCATTTATGCCATTCACAGCACTGATGCCTGGGTAGAATTTCACCCACACTTTCACATGCCCCCCATTTTCCAGACTCACAGAGTCAGAAATGATCAACTAGAGACAGTTTATAATGAGTCACTCATTATCACTGGAATAAGTGCAGCATGGCCCGAAACTTGATGGAATAGATAGGATCATTTGATGGGTTGGAATGTAAAATTTGATGGAATGGATAAGATCATTTGACATTGTTATTATGTAAATTGGTCTTCTGCAATGTTGCTCTTCTGTGAGAAGACTTGCTTGGGTGATAGTAGTTGTACAGGGAACAACTTATGATGAAGATTACCATTTAGAGCCAGTGAAAAACAGTAATTCTTAATGGTGTGGAATGACATTTTAGTATGATAACTCATCAGGTTTATAAGAAAATAACAGATTTAACAGTTTAATCTTACTCCTCCTCTCTGTTATGCATTTCTATCTTAATCCAGTCCTTTTTTGTCTCTCATAATGTTTCTGATTTCACTTTAAACTTAGCCCATACCAACTCCGACCTTCTCCATCTTTCCATGTGTAGGGACTATGCCCCAATTGACTCCCGTTTGTCTGGGGTAAACTGACACGGACCCCGCCAACTCTGTAATCGCGTTGGTGTGGACACGGTGTGATGCACTCCGGTACCCACCCACAACAGGCACCACACTTATCAGAGTTTATCAGTTCGTGCACAAAATTGTTGGAGCTCAAGAAGCAGGGTAATCTCTCCTCCGAACGCCTCGACCCTCGGGCTGGGACCAACCACAGTGGTTGACCAGAGCGCTTCCTGCAAGTCCTTCCTCCTCGCCTCTCCACTCCAAAGGTCCCAAAACCTGCAGAAACTAACAGCTTTAGACAGACAAGAAAGAATAACATCTCTCCGATTGGATAAAAGTCCCATTATCACTAATCATAACCCAAACATGCTACTGAAACCCATTACCTCAGCAGTTAACATTACAAAGAAGTCATCTTATTATTGTGTGTAGGCCTCCATTAGTCTCGATAGACCATGAATTTGCACCTTGGAAAGTTTCCAGGGCGCAAGCCTAGGGAAGGTTTTTTTTTATGGAAGACCGGCAGTTGCCCAAGCTGCAAGTCTCCCCTCTCCACGCTACCGATGTTGTCCAAGGGAGGGGCATTAGGACCCATACAGCTTGGCACCAGTGTCGTTGCAGAGCTATGTGTGGTTAAGTGCCTTGCTCAAGGACACACACGCAAGCCTCAGCCAAGGCTCAAACTAGCAACCTTCAGGTAACTAGACGAACGCCTTAACCACTTGGCCACGTGCCAACACCATCTTATAATTAACACTACAGAGAAGCCAATTTATTAGCAGTTAACAGTTAACATTACAGGTAATAGTACTAAGAATCCTACACATTTTATTCCTAATCATCAAATCTTGCCATTGAAGGAGAAAAGCACTGTCAATTGTCCTGTTCACTCATAGTTCAAGTAGCTTGTGTGCATTTCTAGCTACATATTGGACCACATTCTTTGAGACCACAGTCTTGTTACCACAAAATGTGGTCCATTTTCTCTGTATATTAGAGTAGTGAAGTGGTTAGCGCGACGCTGTTACAGCTCAGGGCATTGGAGTTTGGAGATCAATTTGTACATCCTCCCTGTGAATGCATGGGTTTCCTCCGGGTGCTCAGGTCTCTTCCCACATTCCAAAGACACACAAGTTAATAGGTTACACAAAGTACACTGCAGATGCTGGGGTCAAATCAACACGTACAAACACGCTGGAGGAACTCAGCAGGTCGGGCAGTATCTGTGGAAATGAGCAGTCAATGTTTCGAGCCGAGACCCTTCATCAGTCCTGATGAAGGGTCTTGTCCCGAAACGTTGACTGCTCATTTCCACGGATGCTGCCCGACCTGCTGAGTTCCTCTAATATGTTTGTACGAGTTAATAGGTTAGTTGGCCATTGCAAATTGTCCTGTGATTGGGCGAGGGTTAAGTAGATGGGCTGCTTGACGGTGCGGCTCATTGGGTTAGAAGCACATGTTTCATGTTGTATCTTTAAATAAATAAATAAATTATAATAACTGGCTTTACTCTTAAGTTCTTCAAGTTCTGCAACAGATTATGCTCAATTTCTGAAGAATAATATTTACCTGTGGCATAATAGATAAGAGATGGTTAATGAACTACACGGATTAATATATTAATAATGAAATGGATAGGCTGAAAGACCTAGACATTTTTTTCTACTCTGTACAATTGTGTACTTCAGGACAATTGTGTCTTTTTCATTTTAGTTACATGTGCACCTTGACTGTATTCACACCACTTTCTATTTAGGATTTTAATATTTGGAGATTTTTTGTATCCATTGTATCATATTGGTAGCAAATACCGTATGTATTTCTACCATGTCTCTTTTAATCACAGAAAGCTTTGAATCATTTCAAAAGATCAGTAAAAGCAGTTTCTCTGACTTTAATCAGTAAAATACAATAATACAATAACATTGCAAGGTTAATTAGATAGATAGATAGATAGATAGATAGATACTTTATTCATCCCCATGGGGAAATTCAACATTTTTTCCAATGTCCCATACACTTATTGTAGCAAAACTAATTACATACAATACTTAACTCAGTAAAAATATGATATGCATCTAAAATCACCCTCTCAAAAAGCATTAATAATAGCTTTTAAAAAGTTCTTAAGTAGTTTACTTAAATACATTGAGTCCTAACCCCGGCACTTTAACATATCTTACTCCTGGCGGTTGAATTGTAAAGCCGAATGGCATTGGGGAGAATTAATCTCTTCATTCTGTCTGAGGAGCATTGCATCGATAGCAACCTGTCACTGAAACTGCTTCTCTGTCTCTGGATGGTGCTATGTAGAGGATGTTCAGGGTTTTCCATAATTGACCGTAGCCTACTCAGTGCCCTTCGCTCTGCTACCGATGTTATACTCTCCAGTACTTTGCCCACGACAGAGCCCGCCTTCCTTACCAGCTTATTAAGACGTGAGGCGTCCCTCTTCTTAATGCTGCCTCCCCAACACGCCCCCACAAAGAAGAGGGCGCTCTCCACAACTGACCTATAGAACATCTTCAGCATCTCACCACAAACATTGAATGACGCCAACCTTCTAAGGAAGTACAGTCGACTCTGTGCCTTCCTGCACAAGGCATCTGTGTTGGCAGTCCAGTCTAGCTTCTCGTCTAACTGTACTCCTAGATACTTGTAGGTCTTAACCTGCTCCACACATTCTCCATTAATGATCACTGGCTCCATATGAGGCCTAGATCTCCTAAAGTCCACCACCATCTCCTTGGTCTTGATCACAAGTTTCAAGTTTAAGCATTGCTTTATATATTAAAAACAAATATTGGAATTGGTAGGCATCTAAAACAGAGACATATATTCTAATAAAAGGATTCCATTCCAAACATAATTATTCTTCTGTGTGCTTTATACACTCAATACACACTCAGTGGCCACTTTATTAGGTACACCTGTACATCTGCTCGTTAATGCAAATATCTAATCAGCCAGCCATATAGTAGCAACTCAATGCATAAAAGCACGCTGACATGGTTGAAAGGTTTAGTTGCTGTTCAGACCAAACTTCAGAATGGGGAAGAGACGTGATTGGAGTGACTGTTGGTGCCATAAGGAGTGGTTTGGTTATCTCAGTAACTGCTGATCTCCTGGGACTTTCATGCATAACAGTCTCTAGAATTTACAGAGAAGGGTGTAAAAAAAAACAAAAAAAAATTCAGTGAGTGGCAGTTCTGTGGGCAAAAATGCCTTGGTAATGAGAGAGATCAGCGAATAGCCAGACTGGTTCAAGCTGAGAGGAACGTGACAGTAACTCATTCCTGAACAAGGGCATCAGCCCAAAATATCGACA
This sequence comes from Hemitrygon akajei, assembly GCF_048418815.1. Taxonomy (NCBI): domain Eukaryota; kingdom Metazoa; phylum Chordata; class Chondrichthyes; order Myliobatiformes; family Dasyatidae; genus Hemitrygon; species Hemitrygon akajei. The sequence goes on from NC_133136.1 coordinate 101,677,696, forward strand.
ATCTATTCACTTCCATAGATGCTATCTGAACTGCTTAGTTCCTCCAGCATTTTGTCACTCAAATAACCACGAATTACAGCAATGGTGTGCAGAAAAGTATCTTTGAACACATAACACATCGAACCTTGAAGTGAATGGGCTACAGTAGCAGAATACCACAAACATACACTCATACTGTCCTGGTCTATCACAAGCCCAATTTACAAAGCCCTTTGCGGCAGTGGGACACTGAATAATGTAATATTGCCAGAAGGCTGGGGCGGAGTAAGCTCCATCATGGAATGGCTAAAATACTGGCAGTCATCTGACTTCCATGCTTTGGTTTTCTTGACTGTCAAACCTGCAAGGATTTTGAACTGCTAAATGTCCCAAACATTTAGAAACGTGTGCAACAATTTCAAAAATTATCATTGTATAAAGTGGCATTTAAAAGAAAGCATTAAAACAATAAATCAATTTAAGTGGATTCATTTAATTCAAAAATGTTAATTGCCATTCTATTTAATAACACATTAAAAATTATTCTGATACTCAAATTTTAAAGTATCCTGATCATGCAAAAGATCCATTTTTTTCTGAATGAACATATCCCGTGGGATTATTTCTCAGTCGAACTATTCTTCCCATAAATTTTTATTCCCACTCTTTAAGGAGGGAGGGAGGCAGAAGAAAGGAAATTATATGCCAGTTAACCTGACTTCAGTAGTTGAGACGATGTTGGAGTCCTTTATCGAGGATGAGATTTTGTGGTACTTGGAGACACATGATAAAATAGGTCAAAGTCAGCATGGTTTCCTTAAGGGGAAATCTTGCCTGACAAATCTGTTGGAGTTCTTTGAGGAAATAACAAGCAGGATGGACAAAGGAGAGTCAGCAGATATTGTATTCTTGGATTTTCAGAAGGCCTTTAACAAGCTGCTGCACATAAGACTGCTTAACAAGATAAGAGCCCATGGTATTACAGGAAAGATACTGGCATGGATGGAAGATTGGCTGACTGGCAGGAGACAAAGAGTGGGAATAAAGGGAGCCTTTGCTGGTTGGCTGCCGGTGACTAGTGGTGTTCCTCAGAGGACATTATTGGAACTACTGTGTTATGTGTCAGTAAGTTGGATGACAGAATTGATGGCTTTGTGGCAAAGTTCGCAGACGATATGAAGAGAGGTGGAGAGACAGTTAGTGCTGAGGAAGCTGGGAGTCTGCAGAAGGACTTTAACACATTGAGAGAATGAGCAAAGAGGTGGTGGATAGAATGTAGTATAGGGCAGTGTTTGTCATGCAGTTTGGTAGATAGAATAAGGAATTTTCTAAACAGGGAGAAAATTTAAAAATATCAGCAGTTCAAAGGGACTTGGAATTCCTAGTGCAGGATTCCCTCAAGGTTAAGTTACAGGTTGAGTTGGTGGTAAATAAGGTAAATGCAATTCAGCATTCATTTCAAGAGGACTGCAATATAAAAGCAAAGGAGTAATGCTGAGGCTTAATAATCCAAAGGGCAAACACCACTTGGAGTATTGGGCCCCTTATCTATGAAGGATGTGCTATCTTAGGAGAGGGTCCAGAAGAAGTTCACGTGAATGATTCTGGGAATGAAAGGGTTAATGTCTGAGATGCGTGTGATGGCTCTGGGCCAGTAGTTGCTGGAGTTTAAAAGAATGAGGGGGGATATCATGAAACCCATTGATTATTGAAAGGTCTGTACAGAGTGGATGTGGCAAGAATGTTTCCTATAGTGGGGATGACTAGGACCAGAGAGTTCAGCCTCGGAATAAAGGTTTATCCATTTAGAACAGAGACGAGGAGGAATTTCCTGAGCCAGAGGCTGGTGAATGTGAATTCGTTGCCACAAGTGGCTGTTGAGGCCAAGTCAGTAGAGGGTGATAAAGTCTTGATTAGTTAAGGCATTAATGGTTACATAGAGACAGTAGGAGAATGGGGTTGAGAGGTATAATAAATCAGCCATGATGGAATGGCACAGCAGACTCAATGGGCTGAATGGCCTTATGTCTTATGGTTTTAACTTCCACTACCAACTGAGCCCCATTCCTCCTAAACTTCCCACTTCAGTGGATGTCAAAAATGTTTACATTCTGGCCTGAGTACATAAATAATTGACCCAATTCTGAGTTCATTGGGTCAATAGGAATCAGGAGAGGAATCTGAGGCAAAACAGGTCTAAACATTTGTAGGTTCTGTTGTATCTTTAGCCTCTTGTGTATTGGTCTTCACTAAAACTAGTAACAGGACAGAACCACTAACTAAAATCCTAATGGAAGGTAATCAATACTCAAACAATACACTGTCTGGTGGCATAAATCATATAACAAGGTATTCACAGTTAATTAAGTTACATTCACACTCACATAATCTATAGGTTTGTTATCGACTAGACTGGAGGCACTGCTACAATCTAGAATAAGGCAAAAGACCTGATACTGTTCTGGGAGCTGGTGTTGTGGTGCTGTTGTTAGCGATAGAGCTGCCGTTAGTGGTGATTATGATATCGTAGATGGTGTCCTTCTTGTTGATAGTGATGGAATTGCTGCATTTGATATGGAATAAAAAGCTAAACATCTTGACTTCTAGACTTCTGAAAAGTGGGACATCTTTTGTACATAACTTGCTGCGCAACAAACACAAGCGAGGCACACATTGGGACTTAGTCTCTTTAGCCTCAACAATTTAACTTAACAACCCAGCTGTCTGTTCCAGAGCACATTTCTATTTGCTTTGTCCTTGAAAGCAAAGTGTGGTTCATTATTGTCCTTGAAAGCCAGCTTGATCTGTTAAAGTGGAAGGCAACCAATCACCTTGGCTGTGCATCCATGCAGTACGTTTTATTCACTTACGGACAACAGATGCCCAGTTAATTGCTTGTTCAAAAGAACATTATTATAGATGTCCAGCAGCTTTGAAGGACGTGATGTGAATGAGCTCTGTCATTCTGTGTGTATAGATTTACAGATGGTTATCTTTCACCTTAGATTTATGTTCCTTTTTTATTGTTTCCCCACATGATGCAGCTTTTCCTAAGTAAAGAGAAAACAAAAGTTTTAAATTTCAGGTACATGGTGATTATATCAAATGGGAATATTTAGCCAGTAAATGTTTAATATTGTGCATTTACTACAATAGAATGGAGTGCACATCAACATGAAGGCTAAATGGGTTTATTCATCAATAATAGTTGGATGTTTAAGCCTGGGGATCATGAGTGGATCATGTACAATATGCTCTTAACTCTTCCTGTTCCAGTTTTCTTCCATATTGAGCTTTACGAGTCCAGACTCTCGACCATTTGTACTGCATATGTGTCCACAATCACCATCTGACTTTAATATCCACAGTCTCTTGCAGACAGCTTTGCTTTTAGATTTCTGAAGGAGATCTGAGACATTTGTGGATGCTTTGACTGGTATACAGTCTGCCTCTGTGGCTTCATTACAACACATTAAAGCCATTGGCAGACCACTTACTTAGTGGTGTACATGTGAGTCTTTTAAAGAAAGATCAGTTTTTCAGAGTTGGATTTAATATAAGGGAAACAACGTTGAAGTGCTTTGTACATGCTCCTGAAAATTCTCTTTCCAGAATTCAATTAAGATGCTTCCTTATTTCAACCTTCCTTCATCGTGAATCCAGTTTATAACTTATAATACATGGGTGTCAAAGAACAAGATGAAACCTTGAAGATGGAGATTCCTGGCATTGGATTTCAGTATTAGTGCCAGGATATGCTGCCCAGAAGTTGGCAAAATCCACTGGGGTCAGTAACGGAATCTCTTCTTGCCAGGGACACCAGCACCATCAATCAACAATATTCAGTTCCCTTCCCATTCCAGTGGGTCATGACGTTCAGCTGAAGTGAAATGATTTGAGAGAGATGGGGACTTCTGCTCCCATCTTTCCGCTTTCCCATTAAAAAGAAGTTTATAATTCTTTAGCAATAAGATGAAAAGAATGAAAGAGTTAAAATGATGAGGCATCATCTGCCTTATTTAGCTTCCCAAATGGCCCAAGGGTCATCACTCAGCAGTCTGGTGCACCTGGTTTCGCTCAGTATGTTGGTTATTTATCTGCACCTGCCAGCTTGCAAGTTGGCAATGCATTAGGATTGTCCAGGTTCAGCCTGTGGAGAAGTCACAGACCCTGTCACAGACTGTTCATTTGGCATTGTCTTCTTTCCTCTCCTTAACAGGTGTCCAAGGCTGAGATCAAATTTCAGACACCTTGCTGTTTTATCCAATTCACATCATGTAATAAAGTGGACCACCTATTTCCACTACAGACATCTTGCCCCATCTGAGGTCCTCTGTCAATGAAATTCTTATTTGTGTCTATCCTGAGCACTGATGGCCTGCCTTTTGTTTCCATGAGTGTAAAGTAATTCAAATGAATGTGCTAATGTTCTAACCAGCACCATGTTTACCTCTCCTACCTGCTCCCTGGGCTAACTGACACCCATTCGATCCAGGACTGACTTGATTAATCACAATGCGTTATTAAAACCACTATACAAATTTGTTTTATGGATGTCGTTTAAGAATTACCCTTGGTTGGCAACTTTCAGGGAAGGGAGAATGGGCAAAAACACTGGAAAAGGGAACGATGGGTGCTTTTTACCGAGTAATCATGTCTTTGTTCACAATGGAAGGACTCCATCAATGCATCTATATGATAAGCATTAGCAAGTAATAACAGCCTTACTTTTCAAAGCTGTGGACTTATCTGACAGCTGGGATGAAAAGGGTAAGGCCCATCTTGTTCTCCGTTCAGCATTGCCTCTGATCTGTTCTGGATGCTGGCATACTGCTCTGCAGGTGATCTGAGAAATACAGCAGGTGGAGAAATATATTTGGTAGCTCCTTTCTACATTCAACGTTTGAAGGCTGTTTATATGCCAGCTTCACAGAGCAATTCCTGTTGTTTTCCAATCTACTTTTTCGTATTTTTTCATAGCTTAAGATCTGCAGTAATTGCATCCATATATAACATAATCTATTTCAAAACCACCTGTGAGATCTCTCCTACTGTGTATCAATCCCAACAATTAGTCCAGGGTTTCAGGCTGGAATCCACCTTGGCAGGGACCACCTGCAATTTAGTCCGTCGGACATTGATGATACAGATAATCCCATGAAAGCAAGCTTAACAGTCTTGCAGCATTCACTTTTCAGTGTAATTGTCTTTCAGGAACACTTATAATTGATGCCTGAATGTGACTGCAGATAACCTTGATTTTCTCCAACATGCAAGATCAGAAATGCCAGCTTGCTTGTAAGGGGTTATGTTATTAATGAGCATAAACTGCAGAGACCTCATCTGTTACAGCCACAGAACGTGAGCGTGCCATGCTGGTACTGCAAACTAGCGTTCGTGCATCTATGTGAGAAGAATAACAAGACATGGAGAACTTGAAAAGAAATTCCAAACATATCTTAATTAAAGGGATTTGATTACAATGTTTGACTGGTAATTAAGCATATCGCACTGAAGTTTTATGTTTGTGTACTGCATAACAGAGATACAAGTCACAGGCACTGAAAGGAAAGAAGTGTCACATCTGAGCAGAGTACAGACAGTGACAGGTAGAAGCCAGCAGTAATATGTCTTGGTTTTATAGCATACAGAAGAAAGAGTGTTGAAACACATCAACTTCCATAATGAATGTAAATGTACAGAGGAACACAAGGAGATCAATTAAATTTATCTCTTGAAAAGATTATTGTTTACTGACAAAACAAATAACCAGCTGCAAATGGAAATGTTGAGGATAAAATCTGTTTGAGAGAATAACAAATGATTAGAAGGTAGCAAACTGAAGTGAAAGAAATTAATTATCTGTTTGATACAAGAAAAAAGAATGATTTTGCATAGATGGTTGATAAATTTGTCTTTGAAATGGAGCAATTTAAATCAAATTGATCAAGGAACACAGAACACTGCTGTCCCACTATCGCAAGGTAAATGATACCTTGCAGAGCACATGTGGCCTATACAGGTACATAGATCCAGCCAGCATATGCAGACACTGTTGTAATGTGAGTATTATTAAAAGTAAGTTAATACTAATCGGGGAGCTGTTGGTAGCAAGAGGCGGGATCTGGTTTGGTGGGGTCCTTACTTCCGCTCTTTTTACTCCCAGTATGCATTGTATATAGTTCCTCCACCCAATGCCGCATGAGGTACCTGGAAGCCTCTGTATTGTAAATATCAGTTGCCATCCCAGATAAAGATGCTGTTTTGGCCATCAAGTTGTCGAGTGGTCTTTTTGTAAAGTAGAAGTTACCACAGACACCACTGTTCATCTGAACTCAATGTCATATAGGCAGCTGTAAAGCACCTGCAATGCTCCGCGAGCCAGAGGCCCTGGCTATGTTTTATTAAGAAGTAATCATTAAACTCCTAATGCTGATGTGGATCAGGCAAAAGCCAGCCACTGGATTTTTCACCTTTTCTTCTAGTAAATTTATAATCAATATACATAGATGTCACCATATACAAACCTGAGATTCATTATTCATAGCACTCATGCATCAATTTACATTATCATTGAGATGCATCTCTAACAAGAGGCGCTCCTTCCCACCATTAGCCTGCAGGTCACACTTTGGTGAGGTGTAGCACCCCACTGATCAGGATCATGTGAAGCCGGGGAAGCAGGCGGTGGATGGTTGTATGAGCAGCTGGTGCAGATCACAAACCACTGACACCAGGCAGACAATCTTTGAAGAGGGTTGATAATGGCTGGGGTTACCCATCTTGTAAAGACACTGCCCGGAAGAAGGCAATGGCAAACCACTTCTGTAGAAAAACTTGCCAAGAACAATCATGGTCAAAAAACCACATCATACAACATAGCACTTAATAATAATGATGACCAGGAGATTCAATTTCTTACAAGTATTCACAAGAAAATAAGGAAATACAATAGAATATCATGAAAAGCTATACATGAAGCTCAAGATCAAGCGGTGGGCTTGTCTGTCATAACATTCCAAAGAGGAGACACTGGAGTCGGTGTAGAGTGGCATGCATGCTGGGTTGGGAGCTGGTCCCCTCCTGTCAGTGCTGCTCTCCAGTGATCACATAATGGAGTGATTGTGTGCGTGCATACTTTTGTATGCGGACTGCTGATAACTGCTTGTTAATGCTGATAACACCCATGCACCATCAGTTTCTAGGACATGCCACTGAGGAACGGGCTATATATATTTTGTTGGTGTGACTATATGTTTAGTTTCTGTATTATACGTGCTATATGTGCTTTGTGCTGTGTATGACGTTGGTGCTGTGGTTTGCATCTTCACCCCGGAGGAAAACTCTTGTTTGTCTGTATCCATGACTATTCATGTATGGTTGAATGACAATTGAACTTGAACTTGATAAGTGGACAAAGACTGACAAACACCAACCTGCAAAAGCAGACAAACTGTCCAAATAAAAATAATACTGAGAACATGAGTTGTAAAGAGTTCTCGAAAGTAATTCTGTGAATCACAGAATCAGTTCAGAGTAATGATTCAGGATTCTGATCGGTGTTGAGTAATAACTATTGATGAGTAACTGAGGTGTGGGACCTCAGGCTTCTGTACCTCCAGCCAGTAATAGTGAGAAGAAGGAATGGCCTGCATGGTAGGGTCTTTAATGATGGATGTCGCTTTCCTGAGGCAGCGGTCCATGTAAATTCAGTAATTGGTGGGTGGAGTTTCGCTTCTGATGGACTCAGCTGTATCCGCTACGCTCTGTCTGCATCCTTTTCTATTGCTGGACATCAGTCTTTCCTTGTCAGGTCATGATGCCAAGGGTTTTTGGTAACGTGCCGAATCTGTGCAAACTTCTAAGAAAGTAAAGTCACTGTAATGCCTTCTTTGAGATGGCACTTATTTAATGATCTCAGGACAGATCCTCTGAAATGTTCATGCTAAATAACTTCAAGCTGCTGGACCTCTCAACCTCCGTTCCTCTAATGAAAACAGGACCATGGATGTCCAGCTACTTCCTCCTGTAGTCAATAATTATCTCTTTGGGTTTGCTGACGTAGAGTGAGAAGCTGTTGTTGTGGCACTACTCAGCCAGATTTACAATCTTCCTCCTATAATCTGACTTGTCACCATCTTTGATTGGCCAAAAACAGCAGTGTCATCATCAAAATTGGATATGACATTGGAGCTGTAATCAGCCGGACAGTGATAAATCTGAAGTGTGTAGAGTAGGGGTCTAAGCATTGGCTAAGTAAAGGGCTGAGGCAGACTTGCATTGCCAAGTCACAAATTCAAGAACTGATGCTAGATCACTATATACCACTATACAAGTGAACCCCCGCTGGTCTCCTAGGCTGCATAAGTCTAGGGAAGACACACTCTGGTCCCGCCAAACCCGTGAGATTGAGACGTCTCTCCCATCCCAAACCCCAGTGTGTGTGGATGCTGTGTAGCTTGCTACCCTGTTACAACTCAGTGCCGAGAAATAACAGAGAGCACGCTGCATATGATTAAAGGAATAATATTTATGGATCTTAACTAAAGAGTTCATAAAGAAAGAAAAAACAAAAAAGGGCCCAATATAATGAAACAGTCAAATGTGCACAAGTTGGAGCTCAACTCTCCTACTGATCCTCAGTCAACTGTGGACCCTTGCTTCATCGAATCATGGTTCCCCCACCGGGTCGAATCCTTCAACTGGCTCCCTCCAGCGTAGCCAAACAAAGGAGCGGGCTCACATCCCAAAGCACCCATTATCTCTAACCAGAGCCCAAGCACTCATAGGCAGCTTCTTCCTCCGTATACATTGAATGCATGACTTGCAGTACTCTTTGACCTCCAGCTTAATTCGGGGCCAGTAGAACTGATCTCTGAGCAATCCATTGGTCTTGTCAACCCCCAAATGTCTGGAATCATCATGCAGTGACTACAACACAATCTTCCGCTACTTCTCAGGCAGAACCAGCTGGGAATGCTGAGGCTGGTCTGGAGGCGACATAACCTGGTATAGAATCTGGTTTCTCAACTCCAAACTGGGCCATTCTCTCAGTAGTAGAGACACCACAGAGTGTTTCATCTTGTCCGCTTGGGCCACATTCCTTTCTGCAACCGCTGACCAAACGGTGTCAGTGCACGGTATCATCTCGCTGAGCAACTGCCCCTTCCCCAGGACTCAATTGGGGCAACTGCTTCGTCTTCAGAGCTGTCAGGTTACAGTAAGCCTGAGGAATGGCACCATCAAAGCTCCCAAATGATCCACCACTTCCTTCTGCCCTTGCCCTTCCTCTGCCTTCACCGTGATGGAAAACTGGCACATTACTCTAACTCCAGGAGCAGGAACGCTCTCACACTCTCCATCCCTGTCCAGCCCTTCATGCGCACATTGGGACAATGCATCAATATCAATGTTCCGACTTCCCGGCTCAAATCATAAGCAGACAATGCCACCAACCACTGTTGGCTTGCTGCATCCAATTTTGCTGAGGTCAGGAGATAGGTTAATGGGTTGTTGTCCATCCTCACCTCAGACTTTGCACTACATACAGTTAGCTTAACCACCACAGCCCATTTCAGTGCCAGGAACTCCAGTTTGTACATGGGGTAGTTTCGCTCAGAGGGTGACAGACCCCGGCTGACAAACGGAACATGTTTCCACCCTGTGCCCTGATCCTGATGCAGAACGCCCCCAAGCCCTTTCTGCTGGCATCTGTATGCTGTACATACGGCAACCGGGGGTCTGCAAAAGCCAGCACAGGCACTGTCAGCAGCTCCTTCAGTGTCTGAAAGGACTCCTCACATTTCGCATCCCATCTTGTTCCAAAAGGCTCTGAAGGGCTAAGATAATCTTTACCCTCCTTCCTTTCATCCTCCTCCTTTTTTTCCCCAAGTGAGGTTAGCTGCACAGAAGCTGATTTAAAGGGTGACTCACTTTAGAGTAGTCCTTCACGAACCTCTGACAGTACCCACAAAACCCAAGAAATGAGCACAAGGCACTCACAGTCTGGGGCTTTGCCCATGTGGTCACTGCCTTTATCTTAGACGGATCCATAGCTATTCTATCCCGTGAGAGTATGTGCCCGACGTAGCTGACAGATGTCTTGCAGAACTGGCACTTGTCCAGGGAAAATATTAACCCTTCAGCTTTCAGGCGGCCCAGCACCTTCAGTAGCCTCACTTCATATTCCCCCAAGGTGGACCCGAACACTATGAGATCATCCAGGTACACCAATACCTCAAGCAAGTTCATATCCCCCACCGTTTTCTCCATAACATGCTGGAAAGTCGCTGGGGCTCCCAATAAGCCCTGGAGCATCCTTTCAAACTGGAAGAATCCCAGTCGACATATGGATGCTGTTTTCTCTTTGTCAGCCTCACTCATGGGGATCTGGTAATACCCTCTCCTCAAATCCAGCACACTGAACCACTTTGCACCACTCAGGCAGCACGTCCTCAACTCTTGGGACCTTATACTGGTTGGGGACTGCATTCCACACACATCTGTACCTTCCCATTCTTCTTCCTGGCCACCAGTACTGGAGATGCATAGGGGCTTCCGGTGATGATCCCCACTTCCTTCAGCTTCCGCAGATGCTGCCGAACGTCCTCTACCCTTGCAGGCACCAGTCGCCATGACCTTTCTCTGAACGGGGTGTCTTCTGTCACCCAGATGGTGTGGTGAGTGCTCTTGGAACAACCCACATCAAACTCTTCAGTAGAAAAGACATCTCCCATCTTCAACATCTTCTTCCGACCTCCAAGTACCGGGGAGTCCCCGAAGTTGAATGACTCGGCAGTCAATTTTCCCTTTTTGGAGAGAGTTTCTCTTCTGCTTGTCTCACAGGGACACTAGACATTACCATCACCCGAAAGAAGCGCACCATTGGCATACCCCACTTGAGGGTGACCTCACTCACCAAAGTGTTCCTGACAATCACTGTCATCCTGTTCTCCCATACAACCGAGAGCTTTGGCAGTCTGGGCCTCACCAGTACCCCAGCAAGTAAGACTGAGTCCTCAGCCTGGTCTTCCGGATCATCCACCAAGAGGGCCTCGGCATCAGGCATTCTGGGAATTTGGGGTTTCCCGTCACTCTAGCTACTTTCCCCAGGCGGTAATATGACTGGTTTGGACTGGGTGAACCACACAGTCCCTGTTTATGCTCATCATCTGACCCACTGTGGCTACGCACTTCCTCTAAAACAGCTCAGAACACAGGGTGAATGGACAATGATTTCAGAAAGCTCTCTCCAACTTTCTCCTGGCAGGCTCCCACCAGCCTCCTCACCTTAGGAGTATTCGGCCCCACAAGAATTGAATCTTCACCCTTCTCGACCGGGTCCAGACAAACCAGCACCAATGTATCAAGGACCTCAGCTAGTCCCACATCAGCCTCCGAAAATCCTAGCCTCAATGACAAGAAACCATTATACTGATAGTCATTCGTACTAAGATCCCAGATCTTCAGCACACTGAACGGCATTAATGGTAAATGCGTCAAATACTAGTTGTAAAATGAACGGTACAGCAAAGTTAGCTGAGAGCTGGTGTCAAGCATGACTCCAGCATAAATATCGACAATCCGTAACAATACACTGGAGCTTGGCCCCACTACGCCTTCAGGAATAGGCTTTTTTTTGGGAGTTCCTTGATATATTGCTGGGAATGTGTTCCCCCCGACGCCTGACCAGGGGCGCACTCTCCAAGGGTTTCCCTGTCCTTAACACTCCCACAGTTATAGCAGACAATACCGGTCGCTCCCCGTCTCACGGGACCCCGTTCAGTAGCAGCCCTCTGCTTTGTCCGTCCCCTCAGAGGGCCTGACTCCCTCGGTTCATCGTGCAGGGTGGCCGCACCCACCAGTTACAGCCGGAACATCTCAGTCCTAAACTCTGCCACAAGCTCCTTTACCACTCCCCAGGGTGGGCTATCAGTGGTCACCTCAGCCAAGGGGGCTTCTACCTAGGACTGGACCCTGGTAACGGTGGCCTCCTGCACCTCAGTCACATACTCTCCTCTCTTACTTCTCTGATCAACAAACGAAGGAAGGGGGCATGTCTTATGAGACATTCAGAGACTCCAAGCGATAATGTCTTGCGATTGTGAACCTTTCGCCACTTGGTCCATCCTTAACTGATTCACCTCAGCCATTTTAATGGCCCCTCTACCCCACAGGCGGCTCAGCTGTCTCTCTAGCTGAAAAACGTAGGCAGGAAGATAAACACGTACAAACAAGCTGGAGGAACTCAGCAAGTCGAGCAGCATCTGTTGAAAGGAGCAGTCAACGTTTCGGGCCGAGACCCTTTGTCAGGACTTAGTCAGGTCTCGGCCCAAAACGTTGACTGCTCCTTTCAACGGATGCTGCCCGACCTGCTGAGTTCATCCAGCTTGTTTGTACGTGTTTATTTGACCACAGCACCTGCAGTGTACTTTTGTGTTTACTAGGCAGGAAGATTCTCCCTCTTCTCCTGAAACACATTCTGAAACCCCGTCATGAGCTTCATTGGGCTTCCCGCCGCACCAAAAACATTTTCTAGTGCTTGCATGTAGCCCACAGAAGCAGCAAAGGGGTTCTGTGCCTTTAAAGATCTCACTACATCCTCAGGAACTCTACCAATCTCTGTCTTTTTACATTATCAGAGCACTACCTGTCACCCAGCATCTGAGAGGTCTGCTCCACCCTAGTCTCGTGCTCCTCTTCCTCTTTAGGGGTAGGCTTCATTCCTGAGAACATGCTGAGCCTACGACAGCTGAGAATTTGAACTTGGGCATTTTGCCATTTATTCACCAGGGAGGTAAGGGCGGCTACCAACTCAGAATTCTCACCCCTCACTGGAGGACTCATTGGACCTTCTACATCAGACTACTCCTTCCCCTCGCTCCACAGAAACAAGAGCAAATTGTCTTCAAAGTCTCTGCCCCCAGCTACGGGAAACTCGGCTTCCGATTCGGCATCCTCGTCTACATTCCCCTCCTTCTGGAAAGTATGGACAGCCCACAGCTTCCCCACTCCCTCTCCCAGGGCCCCAGTAGTACCGGACAGATCCACTGCCGTTACATCAGTAATTTGCTTGTCATTTTTTCAAACCTCTTCTCCATGATCATAACTGTTCCGAAAGCTTTAACAGTACTTAAAGTTTGAATTAACAATTCCTTGGGGCTACGAATATCTACCCCACTCAATAAACACGCATTCACTTGCGGTAACCCCGTGGATTTGCACCACTGCTCAACTCCTGCAGCAACCATAACCACATATCTTAATCACTTTACCATATAACCATATAACAATTACAGCACGGAAACAGTCCATCTCGGCCCTTCTAGTCCATGCAGAATGCTTACTCTCACCTAGTCCCACTGGCCTGCACTCAGCCCATAACCCTCCATTCCTTTCTTGTCCATATACCTATCCAATTTTTTTTAAATGACAAAATCGAACCTGCCTCTACCACTTCTACTAGAAGCTCGTTCCACACAGCTACCACTCTCTGAGTAAAGAAGCTCCCCCTCATGTTACCCCTAAACTTCTGCCCCCTAACTCTCAACTCATGGCCTCTTGTTTGAATCTCCCCTACTCTCAATGGAAAAAGCCTATCCACGTCAACTCTATCTATCCCCCTCATAATTTTAAATACCTCTATCAAGTCCCCCCTCAACTTTACCAGACAATAGTTCAACACCAGCCTAAACATACAACCCACTGGATCAATGCTCAGGGCAATCACACAGCTTCCAACAACATTGATCCCAGAAGAGCCCCCACAAATGAAACCCTGTTGGTTTCTTTGGCTGCATAAGTCTAGGGAAGACACACTCTGGTCCCGCCAAACCCGTGAGATTGAGACGTCTCTCCCATCCCAAACCCAGTTTGTGTGGATGATGTGTAATTTGCTCCCCTGTTACAAATTCAGTGCCAAGAAATAACAGACAGTACACTGCATATGATTAAAGGAATTATATTTATGGACCTTAACTAAAGGGTTGATCAAGAAAGAAAAAACAAAATAAAAGGGCTCATTATAATTGATCAAATGTACACAAGTTGGAACTCAACTCTTCCAAGAGTCATACTCACCAATCCTCATTAGACTGCGGATCGTGGCTCCATCAAATCACGATCCCCACCAGGTCGAGTCCTACAACTGGTTCTCTCCAGCGTCTTCCCTCTTCATCTCCCACCAAACAAAGGACCCAGTTCACATTCCAAAGCACCCATTTTCTATTATCAGGGTGTTACACAAGGTACTATTATGGAAGTGCATTCCCTAACTTTTACCCTCAATGGACTCCCTTCTATTCCATTATAAAACTATAAGGTTTAGGAGCAGAATTAGTCCATTTGGCCCATCGAGTCTGCTCTACCATTCAAACATGGCTCATTTATTATCCCTGTCATCCCCATTCTCCCGCCATCTCCACTAACCTTTGACACAATTGCTAAACAAGAACTTCTCAACCTCTGCTTTAAATATACCCAATGACTTGGCCTCCACAGCCCTCTGTGGTAATGAATTCCACAGATTCACCACCTTCTGGCAAAAGAAATTCCACCTCATCTCCATTCTAAAGGGGCATCCTTCTATTCTATGGCTGTGCCCTCTTATCCTAGGCTTGTCTACTCTATCTAGGCCTTTCAATATTCAATGAATTTCAATGAGATACCCCCAAATACCAATGACCACAGGCCCAAAGCCATCAAACACTCCTCATATGTTAACACTTTCTTTCCCAAGATCATTTTCTTGTATTCCTCCGGACTCTCTCCAATGCCAGTACATTTTTGTTGATAAGGGGAGCAAAACTGCTCAACGTACTCCAAGTATCTTTGAAAGATCCCAAGTAGTAACTGAGTTGAATTGAATTAACTTTATTACTTACATCCTTCATATACATGAGGATTAAAAATCTTTACGTTATACCTCCATCTAAATGTGCAATGTGCAATTTATAGTAATGTTATGTTCAACAGGACAGTCAATATAACATAGAAATACAATTGTGTCAGCATGAGTTAATCAGTCTGATGGCCTGGTGGAAGAAGTTGTCCTAGAGCCTATTGGTCCTGGCTTTTATGCTGTGGTACCGTTTCCCGGATGGTAGCAGCTGGAACAATTTGTGGTTGGGGTGACTCGGGTCCCCAGTGATCCTTCAGCCCTTTTTAAACACCTGTCTTTGTAAATGTCCTGAAGTTCACATCTACTGATATACCGGGCTGTCTCTGCCACTCTCTGCAGAGTCCTGCGATTGAGGGAAGTACAGTTCCCATACCAGGCAGTGATGCAGCCAGTCAGGATGCTCTCAATTGTGCCCCTGTAAAGAGTCCTTGGGATATGGGGGCCACACCAGATTTCTTCAACTGTCTGAGGTGAAAGAGGTGCTGTCCTTTCTCACCACACAGCCAGTATGTACAGACCACATGTGATCCTCGGTGATGTGTGTGCTGAGGAACTTAAAGCTGTTCACCCTCTCAACCACAGATCTATTGATGTCAATAGGGGCTATCCTGTCTCCATTCCTCCTGTAATCCACAACCAGTTCTTTGTTTTAGCGACATTGAGGGAGAGCTTGTTTTCTTGCCACCACTGTGTCAGGGTGATGTCTTTCTCTGTAGGCTGCCTCATTATTATTTGAGACAAGGCCAATCAGTGTAGTGTCATCAGCAAATGTAATGAGCAGATTGGAGCTGTGGGTGGTGACACAGTCATGGGTATACAGAGAGTGGCTTAACACAGAGGGCAGAGGTGAGGGAGCCCACTCTTACCATCATAGGGATAATACTATTTTTATCTATAGTTGTTCCTCCTGTAACTGAAGAAATAAAGCTGGCTTTCACATCAGCATGGTTGATAACAGGGTCAAACTATTATTTCGTTTTAGCGCAAGGTCATTATGACAGAAGTTATCAGGGAAATTCCAAGGGCCAACTCACCAATGATATGTGCAGGAAGGGGTGGAGGAGGAGTACACTACAGGGAAGAGAAAATCAACTTCAAAAATAATTTAGGCCACTTTGGAAAATCCTGACACTTGACAAAATTGTCCTGCATCTTCATGTGATTGTCAATCAATTACAAGAAAATGGGATTACTAGATATTCATTAACAGTTTGCCTAATGCACTTGTGCCTAGCTGATTTGCTAATATTAATGATGTTCTCAGTTACAATGAATGACCTCATACCATAAAAGTTACGAGCAGTCGTACCCTTGGTAATCATTGGCAATATGATGCCTTTGGCAGAGATATTCAACCCATGCAGTCAATAAACCTTTCTCATCGCTGAACAAAATCGCTCCTGAATTTTAAAAATTCCAGGTTGAATACCCCTTGTGGAAATGCTTGGGGCCTGAAGTGTTTCAGATTTTGGATTTTTTGGGATGTTTGTATCTTTATGATAAGATAGCTAGGGGATGGGACCACAGTCTAAGCACAAAACCCATTTACATTACATATGTACATACAGTATACCCTGAAGGTAGTTTTGTGTATTACTTTGAATAGCTAACACAACCTTGGCCGTCCAAGTGGACTATCAATGGCTGCTTGGCGTTACCATTATTTGAGGCTCTAAATTTATGTGCTACTGATAAGCAGTCTTTGTTCATCACACATTTGTACTGTTGCAGTCATTCACCATATTAGATTTTCATTAGCAACGATCTTGCCAAACTCATTAATGAATTGCTCTGCTGTTTCGTGATCAGTAGACACTTTATCACCACAAATCTTTAAAAATGTAATGCCATATCTTTTTTAAAATTCCTGCTGAAAATTCACAATTGCCTTCTAATTTTGGTTCATCATGATGTTTCGCGATTAGCATATGCTGCAATATAAGCTGCGATAAGCAGCGTATGTTCACACTAACTCTGACAAATCCATCTTTTCAATACACGGTGCAGATCTTCACTTTTCGCTTCATACAGTGTTTTTCTATTTTTCATTAACTTCTGTTCATTACGTTGCTGCAGTCACTTCTCAGAACTGTCCGTGGTGTGCAGTGACCTGCACATTGCCTGGGAACCTTCTCAACACCTTGTGGAATTTTCCATTTTCTTACGTCAAAATCTGGATTTTTCTGGTTTTCAGAATTTGGAATTTTGGATAAGGGGTGCTGAACCTGTAAGATGAAAAGAGCTCTGATGCACTTGGAAACGATGTTGAAGATGCTGAGATACTGCGACAAAGGAATTGATAACTGTCCCCATGTCTAACAGTTTGGGAAGATATCACAATGACTACGAAGAGCAATGAAAACTTTCCATTTGTCACCCATTTGTTAGATCTGCGCTCACATGGAGAGACGCCTGTTTAGAGCAGCTGTTTACATAACTCCAGCTGTAATAATAAAAGATGGGAGCCATAACTAATCACATTGCTTACTGACAGCTCAACACCAGGGAGGATGGAAAATCCAGTGGGAATGCCATAATTTGACATGGAAGTGGAGTGTTCAATAACGTTCAACGACAGTTGATTCCACTAGTCTTTGGATACTGCTGTGGTTGAACATGCCAAAGACAGGAAGGAAACTGTCTACTTTGCCAAGAAGCCAGGAAGCACAGAAGGAAGTGAGCCATCTGTGCCAGAAGCTTCATTGCTAAGTTTTGCTGACAGTTTTGAAAAAGTGTAATGGCCTTATCAGGACTGTTAGAATTAAATCCTTTTAACATATCTTTTCAGACACAATGATTTATTTTTCCATTTTACTCATTTGCGCCCACACAAAGCGTTCAGTCTAAAAGCATCTCTTACTTTGCACTGTCGTTTATTTCCTTCTGCTTTATCATGGCATTATATTTTAATGCTTTACATTCTGCTATTTTCTATATAAATCTTGATAATTCATTATAAGCAGCTAGACAAACTGAGGAAGCAAACCCCTCATAGATACTAAAGGCTCTCACTCTTCATCAGAGCAAAATTAGCCTTCACATGTGCTATGTGCACTGAGATTGGCCTCTCCCAAGTGACTCATCACACATCAGCAGATGCAATGGAATGGACTGTCCAGGAAGTGCTCAGCGCAGGACAAACTCCTGGTTCCAGTCTGCTGCAGGAAACAAATGCACAACTTTTAGGTGCCCAAGATTGCTCGAGGAAAACTATTTCCAAAGCAATTTCTGGGAGTGTTTTGTTGCTAATCAGACAGCTGAACCTGACAGTAGATGCCTTTCAGTGGAACACTCTACAGGACCTCTATTGCTGTTTCTGCAGCTGATTCTTCTCCATATCCTTTAATTAGAGACCATAGATTAAAATTAAAGCTTATAGAATTGAAGGCTAATTATTGACCTGCTTTATATTATTTGGAAGGAAGATGACTGCCTTAATAGCAGCAAGGATAATAGCAACATACTTTGATTGTAAAAAAAATAACGAATGGAGTTCCAAAGGTTTCATATTGAACCTACAACTATTAATTTTATTTATTAATGATTTGGATAACACAATAGAAATCCACATATACAAGTTCTCCAATGACACAAAGGTTAGTGGTCCATAAAGGGGTGCAGACAGAACCTTAACGTTACAAGGAGACATTGATAGATTAAGTGAGAGGCTGAAAATGGGGCAAATGGATTTCAGCATTGCTATTTGTGAAGTTATGCAGTCTGGACCAAAACAGAACAGAATTTAAGTATTATTTAAATGGAAAAAGTTTAGGAATAATGGAGTCCCAAAGAGATTTATAGATTTATGAACTCTGGTCAGTAATATAGGTGTCAGATTCAAACATTAATGAAAATGTTTGTGGAATGTCGTCCTCTATTATAGAAATCTAGAGAATAAGATGGAGGATGTTTTGCTGCAGCTGTACAAAGTCCTGGCTGAACCCTGTATGGAGGAGTCTTACAGATGGATTGTCATCGGAAAGTAGCACAGTTTCAACTCTGTTCCCAGGGATCTGAAAGTTAGATTTTGACAAGGGATTACATAGATTTATGTATGCTGAAATAAAGATGGTTAAGAAGTTACTTATTGAAATAACACCTTCCACTTTGGCCTTTTACCTATTCTCAGCTGCCTATTACTTCCCCCAGGTCCTCTGCTCCTTCCCTTTCTCCTATGGTCCACTCTCCTGTCCTATCAGATTCTTTCTTCTCCAGCCCTTAACCTTTCCAACCCACCTGGCTTCACCAATCACCTTCCAGCTAGCCTCCTTCTTCTTCCTCCACCTTTTTACTTCTTCCCCCTTCCTTCTTAGTTCTGAAGAAGGATCTTGGCCCAAAATGTAAACTGTTTATTCATTTCTATAGAGGCTGCCTGACCTGCTGAGTTCCTCCATCATTTTGTGTGTGTTGCTTTGGATTTCCACCAACTGCAGACTTTCTCATGTTAATGAGTTGATGAAAGTATTTTTGATTTTGAAAGGTTAGTTGGAGAAAATTGTTTTCTATTAATAATGAGTCCAGGTCAGAGGAATTTAACAGTAAATCCAGAGCTCAGTAATTAAGGAAAGAAATTAGGAAACAACTCTTCCTGCAAAGGGTGGTGGAAATGCAGAATTTCTACAAAAATGTAATCATTTTAAATCTGAAACCAGACTACCATTTCTGGGAGATATTAGATTAATTCAAATTTCTAGCTAATTTTAGTTAAATGATTTGAAAGCAACATGATCATTATGCTCATAACTGCTGTTTCTTTCTAGTTTAGGTCTGTAGTTTCTTCAGTTTTGACATCTCCTGCAGCAAAGTCATTTTTCTCTCATCAAAAACTTTTTTCTTCCCCCAGTCAAACTTCCAAAATTCATAAAGTCTCTCTCTAAATATGCAAAAAATTAACTTATTGATAATGAACTAAGAGTCCTGATAGCTCTCTTAATTCATCAATTAATATAATTAACATTCTATTCATAAATTAACTTAATTTTGAAATCATTTCAGTTTGTAGCCAAAAGTACATTACCCATACACCCAGAAAACAAAGAGACTAAAACCTGTTCAGATAAAACTACTTTCTTACCTTGAGTGGATAAGAGCTGATTGGGATAAATTCTCCTCTTCACTGTATGGATGTGACATTGCCTCATGAAAACAAAGGAAAGAAAGTCAGGCAGATCCCATACAGGCAGACACTCTATCATTTTCACTGCAACAAAATTAGTGTGGTGAGTTTTCTCCCGTTCTGGAAGTGATGCCCTCTATCAATTTTTAAAGTTAGTAATAGAGGATATAAATCCCAATCTGTCAAGGCCCTCTTCTTCCGGACACACGGATAGATTAAAAGTCTGTACAGCATATGCATTTGAGTGTTTGTGAGGCATCATCTCTACTGACAAGTGGAAAAGCATTACACGGCCTGGATCACCTCTTTGCTGCTATAATTTAAACTGTGTTTTGTAAGTACAACATGCTGCTGGAAATGAAGAACTGGGTTAAAGCTAATGTAATCTCCAGCATCAGTCATCCAGGAAGAAGCACCACTCCAGCATCCCTGTGTCAGTACTCTTGCCTTTGCCCATTTCCTTATGAACCAATATGTCACCCACATTTATCACGAAGGAGATTTAGGTTCAAATGGGTAAGAAAAGTAGGAAATTTAATTAAATTTAAAACTCTTTATTAAATAAATCTGGAATATAAGTTTGTATCAGTAATGAAAATTATGAAATTGCCATGAAAAACTTAAAATCTCCCTGTTATGTTGATCATGCGAGAGTAATTTTAAATACTTGCACACTACCACAGTAATGTTGCCAACTAATAGCACATAGATGAAATGCAAGTGATCTAAGTAATTTAAATAAATATTCAGAAAATTACATGGAATGGATTTGTAGTAGAACAGAAAATTAAATACCAATATTTCCTCATACATTAATCCACAATATCAGTATGAAAGCTTGGTTTCAGTTTGTTTGCAACATCTTCTAATCCTTAACCATTAATTGTTAAACATCGGATTCCAGAGTTAGTGTACAATTGATCAGTAATGATTAGCTTCACAATACAAAGGGTTGAATTTTGTTGTTGATATTGATTCTTTGAGCTTCCTGTGGCTTGAAACAAGATTATGGCAGGCAAACAGGGGAATTACGCCATCAACTCACACTAGAGGTAGCTGGGACAAGAAGTCAAAAGCATGGAACTGCACAGCATTTCTGCTGAACTGTTGCCGTCAGCTGTTCCCAAATCATGTATTCTGATACGTGCTCATTATCCCGATGATTTACTGCCTGACATTGAATGCATAATTCGTAGTTTTCAGACAAGTATTAAAGTGTAAAGTATGCCCAAAAGGACAAACAAAATAGCCAGACTGGTTTCATACCAGTTAATCTGTTGCTGCTTCATTAGGATTTAACAAATTGGATCCAGAAAATTATTACCTTGAGCATCTTGTCAAATGCTATCTGGGTTGGCTTTGAAAGAAAGGAATAATTCAAATCTTTTGAATTACTGTCAATGATAAGCACTGAAATGTCTGCTGTCCTGACATTTTCCTCCACAGTTTATGTTAAAGAATCATTCTAATAGAGGGTAAAGTCTGAGCACATATGTCTAGTCCAACCATTAAACAGGAATCAGGTGTTTGAGATGTTTTACCAAGCAGATTTTCTTTCCTACATGATTTATTGCAACTGCCGAATCATCTGATAACGTAATTTCTCAGGGATAGTCATCAAGTCTAGTATGTATTGTATTGTAGCCCATTTATCCACACAGCAAGCAAGCAAAATAGAATAACCTGTCTCTTCTCATTATGAATATGTTTTTAATTGTGCTGACAACAGAAAGCTTGTTTGAAAATGGTCTTTTACTCACGTTCCTATCCAGCCAGATGGGTCAGAAATGTTTTGCTGTTGAACATAATGCAGCTGCAAAAATCACTAAAGTGCAAATCCAAAGCTTACTTCAGGCAAAAATTTGCTAAACCTTGAGTTTTAACTCTCTAACTTAGGAAACATTTTAGTGTAATTTGCATAGGTACTTGTAGCAGAATTTATGTTACCCATGATCAATGATCAAACTTGTCTTTCTTGAGGCAGGTTCTAAAGCCAGACTGAGTTAGTAATCAGGTCTACATCAGCATTAGTGGACAACTGGGTATATGGGTAAGGACAGACTCTGCTAAGTTACAATCTTTGGGAAACTTTGACCCACTTGTGGCTCACCTTCATCTCAGACATTCCAGTGGCTTGCTATCTGTTTACCTATTCGTAGATGGAGATTCACCCATTTCTGCAATGGACTCATGCATCAAATTAATCGCAATTCAGGCTTCAGCTTTTGACTGC
This sequence comes from Hemitrygon akajei, assembly GCF_048418815.1. Lineage (NCBI taxonomy): Eukaryota > Metazoa > Chordata > Chondrichthyes > Myliobatiformes > Dasyatidae > Hemitrygon > Hemitrygon akajei. The sequence continues at coordinate 101,699,923 of NC_133136.1, forward strand.
AGTTCATCAGTTGATGCCCTTATAAAGAAGTCAATTGTTCCAACAATAAGTTACTCTGCAAACATTAATGGTGTCATTTCAATGTTTTTTAAGGAAGATTTAATGATGATTGGTTTAAGATGTTCTCAGATCTTGGCAATATGCTTGCAAATGTTTTGTCACAATGCGAGGAGACATTATTTGTACATTGTTGATTGTAGTGTGTTCTCCCAAGGCTTGGCTTTTAAATACTTTTCAATCAGCTGATTGGACGTCATTTGGAAACTCAATTGTGATGTGGGGTGAAAATTTCGTCACTGATTGGCTGTGTACGGCAAACTTTGTGTGGTGTGGTTAGGAATTTTGCCCACTTCAGCTCATAAGTAGGTTAAAGTCTACGTGTTTTGTTTACAGTTTCTGAAATGATGTCCAATCACCTGATTAAAAAGTATGTAAAGGCCAAGCACTTGGAGGACACACCACAGTCCACAGTGCACTGAGGATGTCTCCTTGCATGGTGACAAAACGTTTGCAAGTAAATTTCTAAGATTGGAGAACATCTCAAACCAACCATGAACCACCACGTTATGCATCTTTCAAATTATTTCCAAGGTTTAACTATATATGTGATTTAATAGGTTTCTCCAAAAATAACAGCAAATCACCACTCAAATCATCAAGTTAGCTTTTCAGCAAATTTGATTCTTATCCACAGCTCCGCTTTTTTTTAATGTCATTCCTCATTTTAGATTGGGCCAGATAGGACAATTTCACAGAGTTGTATGTCCTTGGATCTAACCATCTAAGGCAGAATACTTGAAAAGAATTTAAAACACGATATGAAAAGTATTTTTTAAAATCTGAAACTGCTGGATATCTGAATCAGAACCAGAATATGTTAGAAACTCTCAGCCGATCAGGCAGCAAAAAGAAACAAAGTTAACACTTCAAGTCAAAGACTCTTCATTAAAATCAGAAAATACTGTAAAGTCAGTTTATCCTAGTTGCAGTTTGATCTCAACTCTATGGCCAACCAATAGCAGATGCTGATAGAAGATATATTGTAGGAAGATCTCACCAATTATTTCCATTGAATTACAGCATTAAAATTGTGTTAGTGTAATATCTCAAGAATGTTCATTTGAACATTCATTGTACACGACAGAGTCATTCGTGGTACAAGCAGTGATCTGAAGAAGAAAATTGTTAAAGGAAAGAAACTAAATAGAGTTGAAATGGGATTAGCATTGAAAGCTCTGATGTGAAACGAACACCATCACATGCACCTTGGTCTTAATTGTCTCTTCCTCCACTGAAGTTTCAATAGTTTCACAGAGGAAAATATCAGTTAACATTAATAACTGTACTCATCTTTTTGCAGTGTGGTTACTTAATTTGTTAGTACTATAATTGATCTCAACTGCTTTCAAAAAAGATTAAAGAATGTAAACAAGCTTTATTTTGAATGATTTGAGTTCTGTTGTCAGTAATTTGACCACAAAACTCAAGTAATTAGTGTTTTCTTTCTCAGGACTAGCTCAACGCTATTTTATTTAGCTCTGTGTGGGTTCACCGAAACAACTCGGGACCAAGAAAATAAAACCATATTTCTTCTGCTGTCAAGTTAAGTTTATGATCCTTCGTTAGACACAGGTCTCTGATAATTTACAAGCAGACACATTAATCCCACCAGAAACACATGCTTTTGAAAGTGTTCCAATAGATAATAAATCACCTTGAATGTCCTGCTTTGCTTACACCTCAGTTTCTGAAAACCTATCGGACTCTAATAACTCTACATCATGATGGCCACTGCCTTGCTTTAGATCTAAGATTTCTTTTTGTTAAATGTGACCCGTTGTAATATATTTTTATCACTCAGGAAGCTGTAATTTGCAGGAAAAATCCTCTATTGTCATGATAATTATTTGATTTCAGCAGGCAAATACTGGCAGCAGGTGCTTCTTGTCAATGGAGGGTGAACATTTCAACAGTCCTACGCTGCATACTTTATCTTTTGAATGATGAGATCTGTACTCTAGGTGACCCCTGTTCTCTGCACCACCACCACCCTCTACTACTGTCAGTATTTAACATGATTTATGCAACATTTAGTGGGATTACTCAATGCAATTGAGTACAACAGTGCACTGTATGTTGTATCATTATTGACATTTTAGGTTGCTGTATTACCTGGAGCACCTAAAATCTTCAAGCAACTCCAGCCAAGATCTATTTATATAACATTTGGGAATCTCAGACAGGAGGAGTTAATTTCCATTTTATGAAGAGATGGATCCTGAAGCTGTGCTCAGAGACTGAAGTTCACTGTTACTACTGTACGAAATATATTTTAAAAGGTTTGAATGAGCCTATGAGGTCATGCCGTTTTTCCGACTCTGTATCAGATGTTGAAAGGTTAAAGTCCTTCGGCAGACCATTGGGTGAGTGGAAGCTGATCTTGACATTTAGCAGTCTCCCTCATCCGGTTAGAGAGACCACTGTTTTGGTGGTGACATTCCTATCTTTGGTCTAGAAGAGCAGCATTCAGGAGCAATTAAGATAAGTGTAATAAGCAGAGAACAGAGCGTGGGCTTTGAGGACTAGACTGAGGTTCAGAGGGACACCTTCCTTGAGTAAGTTCTAGTTGTACCTTCCCAACACATGATATGCCATTCCATCCTGGAATAATTTTCCAGGCACATGATTAAATAGTCTTAGTCCTCAAGGGAAAATCTTGCCTGACAAATCTGTTGGAATTATTTGAAGAAGTAACAAGCAGGATAGACAAAGGAAAATTGGTTGATGTTGCATTCTAGGATTTCCAGAAGGCCTTTGACAAGATCCCACACATGAGGCTGCTTAACAAGCTGTGAACATGGTATTACAGTAAAGATTCTAGCATGGATAAAGCAGTGCCTGATTAGCAGGAGGCAGAGAGTGGGAATAAAGGGATCCTACTCTGGTTGGCTGCCTGTAAGTAGTGGTGCTTCACAGGGGTCTGTTTTGGGACCGATACTTTTTACATTATATGTCAATGATTTGAATGCTGGAATTGAAAGCTTTGTGGCCAAGTTTGCAGGCAATACAAAGATAGGTGGAGGGGCAGGTAGTTCTGAAAAAGTAGAGAGGCTATAGAAGTACTTCGACAGATTAGGAGAATAAGCAAAGTGGCAGATGGAATACAATATCTGGAAGTGTATGATCATGCACTTCCATAGAAGAAATGACAGGGTTCAATGAAAGGGAGAGAATAATCTGAGGGACAAATGGACTTGGGAGCCCTTGTGCAGGTTTCCCTAAAGGTTAATTTGCAGGTTGAATCTGTGGTGAGGAAGGCAAATGTGATGTCAACATTAATTTCAAGAGGACTAGAATATAAAAGCAAGACTATATGTTCAGGCTTTATAAAGCACTGATGAGCCCTCACTAGGAGTATTGTGAGCAGTTTTGGGCCCCTTATCTTGGAAAGGATGTACTGAAACTGGAGAGGGTTCAAAGGACATTCACAAAAATGATTTCAGGATTGAATGGCTCTTGGCCTATATTCACTAGAATTCAGAAAAGCGAGGGGAGACCAAATTGAAACCTATTGAATGGTGAAAGGCCTTGATAGAGTGGATATGCAGAAGATGTTTCCTATGATGGGAGATTTAAGGCTGAGGATACAGCCTCAGTATAGAGGGGTGTCCTTTTAGAATGGAGATGAGGAGGGATTTCTTTAGGCAAAGAGTGGTGAATCTGTGGAATTCTTTTCTACAGACATCTGTGGAGGCCAAATATTTATGTATATTTAAGGCAGAGGTTGATAGGTTCTTGTCTGGTGAGGGCATGAAGGGATACAGTGGGCGGGGGGAAGGCAGGAAACTGCAGCTGGGATGAAAATTGGATTAGCCATGATGAAATGGCTGAGCAACTCTTTGGGCCAAATGGCCTAATTCTGCTCCTATATCTTATGGTCTTATGGTCTTCTACCCCTCCTCTTATCTTTTCAAAGGATAGTTGGGTACCTAGAAGGAAAGAATCTGTAGATAAAGAAAAACAAGAAAGGCAACAGGAAACCATGGCAATATTTTATTATAAATCCAACTTATGGAATCTGAGTTAGCACCTTACAAGGACTCCCTGTTGAAAATTACCTTCAAAGTAATTAATTGTTAAATCTTTCATAATTGTTTTATTGCTTTTTATATAATTATATATTATTGATTAATGCTTCATAATTGTCTACACCAGCTGATGAGTGAGTATCATATCTTAACACAAGGCTAGGCAGTTGACTCTTCCCATTACCATAATTGGTGCCAATTTTTCCCTCTTGATTAAATCTATTTGCCTTCATTATGAAGTACTTGGGGATGTAAACTATTCTGGATTTTCATTTGCAACAGAACAGGCTATTTACTTCAAATGCATTTTCCTTAAATATAACATTCTGTCATAATGCTGGAAATTTCCACGTTACTCCTTCATGTTTTTGTGAAGAAAATGTTTCTAATAAAACATCTTTTCCCAACCAATACTGAAGACTTCAAAGAGGAGAGGAGAGGCCCTGAGCTATTCCGAGGGATGCTTCAAACCTTCCCTACTGACAGTAGTGGCTACTCCTAATGGATGATCAAAAATTTACTAACCGAGCATAGAGGCTTTTTAAGATGATCTTACACCACACATGCAATGAGTTTCTACCACACTCCCTGTCTGTCACTATGTTCCCATGGAATTAGAGCACGGTTTGGTTCCAGTCAGATGAACAATTTCACATCAGCTAGATTCTTTGGATAGATTCCTCTGTACTGCCTTTTTCTTAAACCTGAGGACCTCAGTCTGACTTAACATGAAGGAGGAAACAGTAATATGATATTAATTACCATCCAACACGCAGGAAGCACTATAATGGTGCAAACTGTTTTTGTCTGCATAAAAGTTGACCTAACTGAAAATCATCATTTAAGGTTGCAAAGTCAGTAAACTAGCCAGTGCCAGGACACCTGAACTATTTTTGTGGCTGCAATAATAGCAGCAAGCTGCAGCCACAATTTGGATCGCATTTGCAGCCTGCCAGTTATTGGAGTGTGTGAGCAGTGTGCTCTCCTGGAGGGGCGATGGAGGTAGGGGATGGGTTGGGAAGTGGTAGGGTGGGGTGGGATAACCCTTCTGCTACAGCTGGAATAATTCTCACAAAACAAGATATAAAAATAAGTTTATCTGTGTGTCTTATGGTCCACAGTGCTCCATTATACCGTTAGGACATTCCATATGTGGAAAGGCATGAACAAACATCACTGGCTTCAATCAGCCTAGCTGTAGAGCCTTGGAATGCAGCCGTGAATCGGCTAATGAGTTAAACTAATTCTTCAACAGAATTCCTCCTGTTCACCCCCCCCCCCCCCAGCACACCGGTCCAGGTGCTGAGGCACCAAGTGCTCCCTCAGCACCAACGCCTCCCTTCCTCCCTCTTCCCCCCTCCAGTTCAACTCGTGGATAAACAACACAGGCTACTGCTGTTTACATCCCTTTTTTGCCCTGCACCTACCATCGACATCTCCACATACCAACTGGTATCGTCCCAACCTTCACCTCCTCTAGCACCCACCACCCACCAACCCCCCAGTCATCAAGGACTCACCTTCACTACTGAGAGCTGAGGATGGCTCTGGGGAAACTCAGACATGGCAAAGCATTGGGACCAGATGGTGTGAGCCCCAAGGGCCTGAAAGAGTGCACTGAGCAGACGTGTGGAGTTCTTCAGCACATTTTCAGTCTGAGTCTCAGCCTGGAAAGTGTCCCGACTGTGTGGAAAACATCATGTCTGGTCCGAGTACCCAAGGAGGGGTGACTGAAAGTCTTGAATGACTACCGTCCAGTGGCCCTGACCTCACACATCATGAAGACCCTAGAGAGGCTGGTCCTGGCTCACCTCCGACCCCTGGTCAGATCTCCCCTCGATCCCCTGCAGTTTGCCTACCAGGAGCACATTAGAGTCGACAATGCTGTCATCCACCTGCTAAACAGAGCCTCCTCCCATGAGGATGAGCAGGGCTGCACTGCGAGGGTCATGTAGTTCAGTTTCCCGAGGGCCTTGTCTTACAGCCCTCACTGCTGGGGGAGAATGAGAATCAGAATCAGGTTTATTATCACCGGCACGTGACGTGAAATTTATTAACTTAGTAGCAGCAGTTCAATGCAGTACATAATATAGAACAGGAAGAATAATAATAAAAAAACTAAAATAATAAAATAATAATAATAAGTAAGTAAATCAATTACAGCTTATGTATATTGAATAGATTTTTTTAAATGTGCAAAAAAAAGAGATACTGTATCATTTTTTTTTAAAGAAGTGAAGTAGTGTTCACGGGTTCAATGTCCATTTAGGAATTGGATGGCAGAGGGAAAGAAGCTGTTCTTGAATTGCTGAGTGTGTGCCTTCAGGCTTCTGTACCTCCTAGCTGATGGTAACAGTGAGAAAAGGGCATGCCCTGGGTGCTGGAGGTTCTTAATAATGGACGCTGCCTTTCTGAGACACCGCTCCCTGAAGATGTCCTGGGTACTGTCTGTCTGTCTTTGTAGGCTAATGCCCAAGATGGAGCTGACTAGATTTACAACCTTCTGCAGCTTCTTTCGGTCCTGTGCATTAGCCCCTCCATACCAGACAGTGATGCAGCCTGTCAGAATGCTCTCCACGGTATGACCATAGAAGTTTTTGAGTGTATTTGTTGACATGCCAAATCTCTTCAAACACCTAATGAAGTATAGCCACTGTCTTGCCTTGTTTATAACTACATCGATCTGTTGGGACCAGATTAGATCCTCAGAGATCTTGATGTTCAGGAACCTGAAACTGCTTATTCTCTCCACTTCTGATCCCTCTATGAGTATGTGTTCCTTCATCTTACCCTTCCTGAAGTCCACAATCAGCTCTTTTGTCTTACTAACGCTGAGTGCCAGGTTGTTGCTGCAGCACCACTCCACTAGTTGGCATATCTCACTCCTGTACACCCTCTCGTCACCACCTGAGATTCCACCAACAATGGTTGCATTTTCAGCAAATTTATAGATGGTATTTGATGGCCACACAATCATGTGTATACAGAGTGTAGAGCAGTGGGCTAAGCACACACCCCTGAGATGCACCAGTGTTGATCGTCAGTGAGGAGAATCATCTCTGTTCAATGTGGGTTAGCACTTCCATTGGATCCTGGATAAAGGACTACCTGAATGGCAGATCTCAGTTTGTGAGTAGGTGTCAGCCATGGTTATAAGCAGCACTGGGGCCCCACAGGGAACTGTATTGTCTCCCTTCCCACTTACCCTGTATACCTCAGACTTTAGATACAACACTGAATCATGTCATCTGCAGAAATTCTCTGATGACTCAGCAATAGTTGGGTGTATAAAGGGAGGATGGGAGGATGAATACAGGGTCCTGGTGAAGGACTTTGTCAAATGGTGCAAGCTGAATCATCTGCAGTTCATCATCAGAAAGACAAAGGAGATGGTGATGGAAGACTAAGCCTGAACTGCTCCCTGTTACTATTGATGGTGAGGATGTGGATGCGGTGAGGACCTACAAGTACCTGGGGGTGCACCTGGATGACAGACATGAGTGGAGCACCAACACAGAGGCTGTGTACAAGAAGGGCCAGAGTTGCCTGTCCATCCTGAGGAGACTGAGGTCCTTTGGAGTATGCAGGCCTCTCCTTCACATGTTCCACAAGTCTGTTGTTGCCAGCACAATCTTCCATACAGTGTGTGCTGGGGCAATGGGATCAACATGGGTGATGCCAACAGGCTCGGTAAACTGATTTGAAAGGCTGGCGCTGTTATAGGAGTCAAACTGGACACACTGGAGGCTGTGGTAGAACAAAGGACTCTACGGAAAATCCTGGCAATTCTGGACAATATTTCAAACCCTCTGCATCGTGATTGAACAGAGGAGCACTTTTAGTAATAGACTAAGACAACAGCACTGCTCCGAAGAGCGCCATATGAGGTCATTCTTACCCTCGACCATTAGTCTCTATAATGAGTCAACCTTTAGCCAGGGAAGTGATGACCCCCTCCTGTTTGAGGTAACTTATTTTTTATTCATTCTTAATTCGCTTCTAACATTTGTATATCTGTATATCTGTGTACTTTTAATACTACGATGGCACTGTACTTTCCTTTGGGATCAATAAAGTATCAATCTGTCTATCTCCTTGGTACAATTGGGTGAAGCATGCACGGTGCTCATTCATACCTGAAAATTACAAAGAGCATTACAGAATCAGAGGGGGGATGTCATTTTGGATATTAATAGCTTGACCCAGAAACAGGATGTATGACGTTCACCAAGGCCTGCTAGAAAACTACACCAGCCAGCCACTGAGCATCAATCATGTAAATAAGAAAATCCCCTCCTCAGTTTTCAACAGCCAGCCACCTGCACATTAGGACAGCCAATGGTTGAAAATTGTTGTCCAATTGTCTGAAGTGCAGACATAAAGCAATTTGAACAAATTCTGTAAAAGTGCATTTGGAATATCCTAGGCAGTATGAAACATTGCTATCAACACATAATGTAGGCCGTATTGGAGTCAAAGGGAATTATTTGTGTGGCATGATTCTGAGGAATTTCTTCACATCACACTCACACATGTATCCTGACCTTCATAAGATAAATGCACGACTTCCGAATTGGATGAAATTGCAGAACAATGCGTTTCCTCACTTTTGTAACTTTATAAAGTATTTGCACTCCTTCACACACACTGGCTGATCTTTTACAGTGCAAATTACTACAAATAAACCTGAACATGCTGGAATCATGAACTCACTGCCTTTTTGTTTTACCAAATAGTAAATCATGAGAGATGAGTCAAGATAAATGCTCCACTGATGGTACTTTTAAAAGAACATTGGGTCTTAGATTAAAACTTCTTCAGGGCTGCAGTTGCAATCAACAGTGTATTAGAAACAGATACTTCAGATCAAAGAGTAGTGTGATATTTTTAGCTCCGACACAGTGGAGTTGATGAAAAGTGTAAAGGAAACATGCTAGCTGCTACAGTCACTTAGATCATATCAACAGCTTGGTCCATGAACACAAATGACCATCGGAGAAGGCATCATTATTTAGAACTTGTAAAGGTTGCCGGATAAAAGCTTAGAAATTCACTGGCGCTACTTACCTACATCAAAAATTCAACCATCCTGTATAGACTGTATATATTATATATTTAACAACTGTGAGACAGGGACATGCGTACAGATGGGAGCAAAATTCTTAGCTCCGGATTTCCTAAGCACCAAAGTCAAATACACAAATCATTTACAAAGTAGTACATTTGGTTGCAATTTATTTCAATTGTGTGAAGAGGCTGTGATAATGTGGAATAAAGCAATAGCAGATGAAAGAAATAGAATCTTTGGTATGTGAGTTAGCACAGGGCCCAAAGGGTCTATTTGGCAGCCACACTGCACAGCAGGGAGGGAGGGAGGACTGTTCCTGGCTCAAACAGATGGTGAGCTTAAGGACTTCACCAATCCAAACTTGTAAGATAACTCTGCCTGCCATCAAAAGTACAGAACAGGATAATGTAACTGTCTTCAAATTAGTTGAATGTCTTCCCCTTACATCTGATCAGGGTTTTAAATTGTTGGATAGCCAAGTTATGGAACATGCAGTAAATTATGACATCCTCATGACGATTTTCACGGATCAGCAGGGCTCTTTTGAAATATGCATGCTTCCCTTTTGCAACTTGGCATTATAATCTCTGGCATCCAAGTTCATTGTCACTGGCATTCAGCTTGACACAGTGATTCTTCTTGTCCCAGGGTATCCCTGGATGTAGAGATCCTGGCAGATAGGGACAGTGGTCCAGGAATCCAGGTATAATGGCACTGCAATTTCAGACATCTGGGTCTTGCGACTGTAGGCATCCGTGTGTTGTAAACTGCCAACTGTTCTGGGTATCATACTTTAGCACCACAATTTTGGTCATGCAGGGAGTACTAGGGAGACTTACTTGAATAATACCCCTCCAGACATAAAGAGTTAAATCCTGGGAGAGATTACAAGAGGCTAGCTTTCCCTAAAATTCAGAAGGTTTCAAGATATTAAGGGGAACTAATAGGATAGAGAGAAATTATTTCCACTGTTTGGGGAGTCTAGGACCAGGAGCACAATTTGAAAATTAGAGCCAGATCTTTCAGGGGTGAAGTTAGAGAACACAGCTACTTGCAAAGATAAATCGGTGGCAACATTGAAATCCATTTGCCACAGATTTGCCCATTGCTTAATCTGTTAATATCTCTGGTAATTCGGACCTTTCTTCAGCATTACTTACAATGTTGCCTCAGTAGTAATTTTGAATTTTTTTCTGCACTTGATGCTGGGTTACTTGTTTACTTTAAGTATAAGATTGATATAATTTGTTAACCAAAGGTATTAGGGGACATAGAGCTTTTGGAATCAAATTGCAGGGAATCTTTATTTTGATGAATTATGGAACAGGCTCAAGAAAAAGTGGCTGATTCCTATTTCCACATTCTGATGTCACTTCAATGGTGGGCAATCACTTGCATTCATGCACAATATCGTGTACAAGGTGCAAATGTGGACACGTAAATGCTATCAATGATACACTCAGGAATCATACAATCTGAAACCAATTCTACAGACCTGAGTCTGCTGCCAGTTGTCCATGGTGAAAGTTTTGAAATTGCTTGAGCTGACAGTTAAAGTATCAGTGATACAGGCATTGATTAACTGCAGTCACATCACTTTAAGGCAACATGAAATGTTGTGCAAATGCAAAAGATGAAAACATTGAAAACATTCATGACCATACCTAGAGAGGAGTAATAGTCACAAACTAATAACAGGGTAAGATACCTGGGCTTTTATTTTGGATAAATAATTATTCACTCTGTCTTTTAAACCACTATAATTAATCAAAGGACCACTACTGACAGACAAATCTGGCTTCTCTCCTATCTCCTGATTTCAGACTGTAACCCACACACAAGGGTGTCACAGGAACTGCTCAGACATACACTGCATCACTGAGAAGATTTAATCAATCCTTCCACTGTCTACATGCCTCTGGTGGGACTTGACACCATTTAATGGAGCAAATCTCCAAATCTGCATTGCCACCTGCCAGTCAGACAGGTTTAGACCTTGTCAGCAGTTCTGAGGAGGATCTGGAGCAGTGTGAAGAGAAGAAGGAAAAAAGAGAGAGAAGACATCAACAAGAGACGGGGGCATCGCCAGCTAAGCCAGCATTTATTGCCCATCCCCGCTTGCCCTTGAGAAGGTGGCGATGAGCTGCCTTCTTGAACCACTACAGTCCCTGAGGTGTAGGTACACCCGCAGTGCAGTTAGGAAGGGAATTCCATGATCTTGACCCAGTGACAATGAAGGAATGGCGATATGCTTCCAAGTCAGGATGGTGAGTGACTTGGAGGGGGACTTCCAAGTGGTGATGTTCCCAGGTATCTGTTGTTCTCGTCCTTCTAGATGGTAGTGGTCGTGGGTCTGGAAGCTGCTGCCTTAGGAACTTTGGTGTGTTGTTGCAGTGCATCCTGTAGATAGTACACACTGCTGCAACTGTTCATTGTGTTCATCCACTGCAGCATCTGAGTGCAGACGTTCCATTGTGTTGCTTTGGAAAATGAGAATTCAGTCATCACACACTTCCTGATGGTCAAGTCTACATGTGCTGAAGTGTTGGCCTGGTATGGAAACACCAATGCTCTTGGACAAAAAGCCACAAAAATTAGAGGATACAGCCCAGTCCATTGTGGGTAAAGCCTTCTCCAACACTGAGCACTGTCTCACAAAGCTGCATCCGTCATCACGGACCCCCACCATCCAGGCTATACTCTTTTCTCGCTGCTACCATCAGGAAGGAAGTATAGGAGCCTCAGGACTCACATCTCCAGGTTCAGGAACAGTTATTACCCCTCAACCATCAGGGGATAATTTCACTCAACTTCACTCACCCCATCACTGAACTGTTCCCATAACCTATGGGCTCACTTTCAAGAATTCCTCATTTCATGTTCTCAATATTTATTGCTTATTTATCATTATTTTTAATTCTTTTTTTTCTTTTTCTATTTTCACAGTTGCCTTTTACACATTGGCTGTTTGTCCATACTGTTGTGTACGGACTTTCATTGATTCTATCGTGTTTCTTCTATTGTCTGTGAATGACTGCAGGAAAATTAATCTCTAAACTCTATACGGTGACGCTTATGCACTTTGAATTTTGGAACTGCTAGCACCACATCCATACTGCAACGTAAAGGCTCACTTATGTTCCTTGACATTCTAAGCATCAGAAATTACCAGTGCATTAGACAATTTCTTGTGCTAACCCATTACCTTCCTCAATACCTCCCCTCCAAAGTCGATATCTGAGACCAACAAAGAACATAACCTTTATATTCATGGGCTGATGCCTATGGCATACATTTCCCCATATCTGAATCATCTCAGAAAGATGAACATACAACGCAACCTCTGCTGTGTTTGACCTGGTGGCAACACAGTGAGAGACAGTGGACCTTCACCTGCACTCTTCCCCAGCTCTGCCTGAAAGGAGAAAGGGCATAAGGTGCTAGGAGAGAAATGAGAGAGGTATTTCATTGCCTCATCTTCATCTTCCCATTCAAAATGACTGTGAGACTGAGCTGGGAGTGGATTGAACATACTATGATTTTCAATGGTTTCAAAGGTTCATTTTACCATATAACCATATAAAAATTACAGCATGGAAACAGGCCATCTCGGCCCTTCTAGTCCGTGCCGAACGCTTACTCTCACCTAGCCCCACTGGCCTGCACTCAGCCCATAACCCTCCATTCCTTTCCTGTCCATATACCTATCCAATTTTACTTTAAATGACAATACCGAACCAGCCTCTACCACTTCTGCTGGAAGCTCATTCCACACAGCTACCACCCTCTGAGTAAAGAAATTCCCCCTCGTGTTACCCTTAAACTTTTGCCCCCTAACTCTCAAATCTTGTCTTCTTGTTTGAATCTCCTCTACTCTCAATGGAAAAAAGCCTATCCACATCAACTCTATCTATCCCCCTCATAATTTTAAATACCTCTATCAAGTCCCCCCTCAACCTTCTATGCTCCAAAGAATAAAGACCTAACTTGTTCAATCTTTCCCTGTAACTTAGGTGCTGAAACCCAGGTAACATTCTAGTAAATCTTCTCTGTACTCTCTCCATTTTGTTGATATCTTTCCTATAATTCGGTGACCAGAACTGTACACAATACTCCAAATTCGGCCTTACCAATGCCTTGTACAATTTTAACATTACATCCCAACTCCTATACTCAATCACGAGGAAATCTGCAGATGCTGGAAATTCAAACAACAACACACACAAAATGCTGGTGGAACACAGCAGGTCAGGCAGCATCTATAGGGAGAAGCACTGTTGACGTTTCGGGCCGAGACTCTTCGTCAGGACTAACTGAAAGGAAAGATAGTAAGACATTTGAAAGTAGGAGGGGGAGGGGGAAATGCAAAATTATAGGAGAAGACCGGAGGAGGTGGGATGAAGCTAAGAGCTGGAAAGGTGATTGGCGAAAGTGATACAGAGCTGGAGAAGGGAAAGGATCATGGGACGGGAGGCCTAGGGAGAAAGAAAGGGGGAGGGGAGCACCAGGGGGAGATGGAGAACAGGCAGAGTGATGGGCAGAGAGAGAGAAAAAAACAAACAATTTTTTTTTCTCTCTTCTTCTTCCTCAACCCTTCTGAACTCATCTGCCATTTCTCCTTACTGACAGGTTGGTGATGATGTAACTGGGGACCTCTCACTCACTCATTTCCTCACAATAACCTTGTTGCCCAGTTTATAATGAGCAGCATGCAAGACTGGTGCAGCTGGTGGGAAATGCAACTTAAAAATGAGGTCATATGCATGACATCACTGAACTTTGTGTGTCTATGGTGGTTCTGACCATAACAAACTTCACTTTCCTCTGCTGCTTCTCCCAACCCACCATCACCTGATCCTCTCCAACTCACCTAAACACCTCCAAAGCTGTGTCTAAAAAGCTGGTTCCTTTCATTCAGGTATGCTTCAGCAGGTTCTCTATAGAACCATAGAACACTACAACACAGAACAGGCCTTTCAGCCTTCCATGTTGTGCTGACCCATATAATCCCTAAAAAAAAGTACTAAACCCACACTACCCCATAACCCTCCATTTTTCTTTCATCCATGTGCCTGTCCAAGAGGCTCTTAAATACCCCTAATGTTTTAGCCTCCACCACCATACCTGGCAAGTCATTCCAGGCCCTCACAACCCTCTGTGTAAAAAACTTACCCCTGATGTCTCCCCTAAACTTCCCTCCCTTAATTTTGTACATATGCCCTCTGGTGTTTGCTATTGGTGCCCTGGGAAACAGGTACTGACTATCCACCCTATCTATGCCTCTCATAATCTTGTAGACCTCTATCAAGTCCCCTCTCATTCTTCTACGCTCTAAAGAGAAAAGTCCCAGCTCTGCTAACCTTGCTTCATATGACTTGTTCTCCAATCCAGGCAACATCCTGGTAAATCTCCTCTGCACCCTCTCCATAGTTTCCACATCTTTCCTATAATGAGGTGACCAGAACTGAACACAATACTCCAAGTGCGGTCTCACCAGAGATTTGTAGAGTTGCAACATGACCTCTCTACTCTTGAACTTAATCCCCCTGTTAATGAAGCCTAGCAACCCATAGGCCTTCTTAACTATCCTATCAACCTGTGCAGCAACCTTGAGGGATGTCAAGGATCCCTCCTAGAGGGATTGCCTCTAGACCTAGCAATTACTCCCATCAGAAGCACTTCCTCTATAAGAGGTGCAGGCTGGCTTTAATCAGTGCTACCTGGTTTAAAGGATGGATAACTACTCATGAAATTGGGCCCTGTGGCAATGTGCTTGGGCAATAAACAGCATATATTGCCGGCTGGACATTGACACTAAGAAACGAGCAAGAAGCTGCCTCTATAGGATTAGGCAAATGAAGCCCATGCCTTCCGGCAAAATCTGCCTTAGTTCCCTGTGATTCCATCTTAAGATGTTGACTTCCTGTTGGAATCTACCTAGAAAGGAGAATCCTTCAGCATGTGATATCCATGGAAAACCAATTTGCCAAAGACGGAGAGAAAAATTTGAAAATGAGATAAAAGAGTCTCTGTAGATGAAGATATGCGGTATGTTTTGGTATTCATTTAGTCTTGGCGAGAATTTTCCCAGATTGCTCTTGAACAAAGAGAACAGCTTGCAGTTTCAGAGGACAGTTTAGTGTCAGCCATGTGCCACGGGGATGGAGTCATGTGTAGGCAGATATTGTACCCTGAAGGACACTGCCGGAGTATACAAATGTTAAACAGAGTGGTGAGCCGTCCAGTCGTGATGGTGCCAGCAAACGTTTCCTCAGGTGATGTCTTCCAGGTAGTCCACAGAACTGTTTATTCTACTTCTTGCTATCTTAACTGTGTTTCTGGAACTGTTAGTCTGTGATTTACAGTTTGGAGATCAATTGAGTGATCTAGCACTCTGCTATTCCGATCAAATTCCAGGAGATGAGCATGGGCCTTGAAACAAACCATTGAGATGGAGTTCGAGCCCATGATTGACTCAACTTTGCTGATTCAAGTGTACATTAATCGCCAATTAAAACATCGAGGTGAAAGCGGAAGGCAAGCGAGTGTTCAGCAGCGACTAGCTGCCTCTCACTCACCACTGTGACAGATCTCTGCCAGATAAGGTGCCTGTAGGTGAAATCTAATCTCCTCATTGCTCTGCATCTATGTTCGAGTGGCCTCCCTCTCCATCAAGACTGACAGAGGATGTTACCAAAGTTTTGTGATCTATGGATTGGACTGGACTCTTTTCGGTTTTATGTCTTTTATATTCAGTGTTTTGTTGTCGTTGTGTGATTTTTTTTGCATATGGGTTTGATACTTGTCTTGCCATTCTTTCCACAATTTGTTAGATTTTTGTGGGGGTGTGTTAATGTTTTTCTTTGAACAATTTACACCGTTTTCTTTGTTTCCTGGCTTTGTTTCATTAAGACGAGGGACGCCTCACGTCTTAATAAGCTGGTAAGGAAGGCGGGCTCTGTCGTGGGCAAAGTACTGGAGAGTATAACATCGGTAGCAGAGCGAAGGGCACTGAGTAGGCTACGGTCAATTATGGAAAACCCTGAACATCCTCTACATAGCACCATCCAGAGACAGAGAAGCAGTTTCAGCAACAGGTTGCTATCGATGCAATGCTCCTCAGACAGGATGAAGAGATCAATACTCCCCAATGCCATTCGGCTTTACAATTCAACCGCCAGGAGTAAGATATGTTAAGTGCCGGGGTTAGGACTCAATGTATTTAAGTAAACTACTTAAGAACTTTTTAAAAGCTATTATTAATGCTTTTTGAGAGGGTGATTTTAGATGCATATCATATTTTTACTGAGTTAAGTATTGTATGTAATTAGTTTTGCTACAATAAGTGTATGGGACATTGGAAAAAATGTTGAATTTCCCCATGGGGATGAATAAAGTATCTATCTATCTATCTATCTATCTATCTATCTATCTATCTGGAGAAGACGAATCTCAGAGTTGTATACTGCATACATACTTTGATAATAAATGTACCTTTGACTGCATAGAATGCCCCACAAGGGGTGGTGGTAGAGGCAGATCAGTTAGTGGCATTTAAGAAACTCTTAATGGGCACAGAGAGGAATGAAAAATGGAGGGCCGTGTAGCAATGAAGGGTTAGATCGATCTTAGAGTGGGTTAATGGGTCTGCAGAATATTGTGGGCTGAAGGGTCTGTGCTGTGCTGTAATATTCTATATTCTATATTGAATGTAAATCATACATTTGTAATGTTATTAATAGAGGAATCAGCTACTACTGTATAAAACTGGGGAACGAAGTGGGGATTTTAGTCAGGCCATTTCTTGTGATTGTGACAAGGATGAGAAGCCATGCAGAAGTAATTATATGGCTTCAAAAGGAGAAAATCAACTTTCCCTGTTAAAGTGGTAGTAAGTTTATGTTAAAAACAGTGGTGCAAATTCAGGCTCTAGTCTTTACTTTATGTTTAGAATTGGAGGGAATAAAGATATGGGCAGGAAATACAGGTTTTCAAATCCTCCTACAGTGAAAGACAGTATTTGGTGTGAGAACAACGGACAGAGAGTGTGGGTGGGAAAAGATTACCGAGGGTGATGAGGTGGTGCCCAGGTGGAACAAGTGAGGTGATAGTTTAGTGAAGCTTGGTTATGAAACTGTTAAGTTTTTGCTTAAAGTATGCTCTCATCCTTATTGCTTCATCACTGGTCATTAATGAATTGGTCTGTTTCCCTGCTATATAATCTATGATTTGAAGCAGTAACAGCCATGTGGAGATGAGGTATTGTGCCGTGACATCAGATTTACTAAAGGCTAGCAGCCCCATCTCCACATTGCTGTTACTGCTTAGAACATTGGAGTTATACTGTGCAGGAACAGACCATTCATGACAATCAGGATGTCTATTAATGTGGATCCGGAGCAAGCTAATCCCATTTGCTTACATTTGGCCCATATCCCTCTCAACCTTTTCTCTCCAGGTATCCGTTGAAATCCTTTTTAATTATTAAACCCACCTCTACAGCTTTCTCTGACATCTCAGCCATACACCAATCACCCTTGTTTGTGCTGTGTTACAGATTCTTAACTCTGTTCATCTGCTGAACTTTTAGAAAGCAGTGCTTGAAGATAGAACAACTGTTAAAATTAAAGCAGGCCACCATATTAATATATTTAAATGAACCACCTCCCTATAGAGAATGATTGGGCGCTTGCCTCTCTATCACACTTAGATAAAATCGAAAGTCAAGTGCTTTAAGGGAGGTTCGTTGCTGTTTCAAACCATTTGCTTTTTAACCTTCCAGATGAATCAAACCTTGTCATTTCTGCTGTTTAATTAGGCTCTGATGTTCCAATGCTGTTAACATTAAGTTCTAGGTTAATGTAGCAATGTCAGTCATGTGTGAATGATAATAGGCCAAATTGAGCTGACTGACAGCCAGCTGTTCTGTCAGGAAGTGCTGGCATCAGTAACTCCCAGCTTATTTGAATGATGACATGAAATAGGTGCAGAGATGTCGATGTACAATTAACCCACTGCCATTGTACTGTGTTCTCATCATAAAGAATTCAATGCTCTCCTCATATTAATTGTGTTCATTGCTTCAACACAGGCTCTAATTTTGTGAATGGCTAGTTTAAGCTAGGGTAGCACTGATTAAAGCCACCCTCATCTCCTAAAGGAGAGATGTTTTGGTTGGTACTGATAATGGAAGTCGTTGTGAAGAAGGTGGTAGTTTTCTAAAGGAGATAGGAAAAGGAGAAAATGCAAATGCCTTGATTTGTTTACATTGATTTTAAAAGTGAAGAAGTCACTGATTATAATGCATGGGTATATCTCATTTCCTCATTCGCTCATCCCACTTCCCTTTCATCCCTTTCATACATTTCTGATTTATAAGCTGATGATTGCATATATCCTTATTTGCCCTTCTTTGCACACTCCACTTTAATCTTTTTCTTGTACCTTTAGATAAATAAGGTCTCCCATCTGGCCAGGCAAAAGAAACTCTATCTGATGCTTGCAGACTTTGACACCATGGGCTGTAAGGGTTTGTCTAGAGGTGGGTTCTGCACGGACTAAGGTTGAATCAAGGGTTAAATGCCCAGCAACCACGTAACCAGGTTACCATCCACTATAGATGTCAGCATAAAACCTCCTCAATGCTTTAAAGCTCTCAAGGCACCCAACACAAACATACCTTTACAGCAATTTTTGCTTCCAATCAATCGCCATCAAAACTAGATAAAACTAGTTACACTTGAATATAGCACAGGTAGTGAAACAAATGTGTGAGGCAGGCTCTTCCTGCTGTTGAAGGCGGTTTGTCTGTGCTAATCTTTACACAAAGCCCGTTTTATAGAGCTAGCATCAAATTACTGTTGCAGAAGGATTGCGTGTAAACTAAGTGCACCATTGGCCTTCTGAATGTGCTGCATAGTGTGAGATGAGCCAAAGATATAGTGGTGAGCATCAAGTGCAAAATTTCATCCAAGTTGATGTATGAAATGTCCAAACTCCAAAGTCAATTTCACAGTCTTTGGAGAGATGTGACACAATGAATAATGAAGATGTCAGGGTTTATATAGTTGCTTGTCTGATGGGGAATCTGTCTTTTTTGGCCAAAGTTATTTTTACTCCTTATTACTGTTTTCTCTAAAATATTGAAAAGCAGTATAAATAGAAAGATTAGCTCCTTCTGTATTGCACTAAGATGGTTTACAATGTCAGCTATCGATTGTTGAGTATGCTTCATCAGCAGAGCAAAGTGACATTTTGGACAAAAAGAAGAAATGTTTTTGAATTCTCATTCTGCTATGACATAGAGAAAGGGCATTTGGTCCATGAAGTCTAGGCCTGTCCTCAAAGCATTCCCAACAATCTTAATCCCAACTTTTTTTCTCTAACCTATTCTCTCTCACATGCTCATCACTTTTTGCAATCTACCTAGGAGCTATTTAAAATAGCCAGTTAAATCTGAGCATGCTTTTAGGATGGGCACCATTACTTGGCTGATGAATCATACCCACCACTCATCGCTGTCACTGTGTCTTAATGCACTATTACAGCATAGAACATGGAACTTTACAGCACACTACAGGCCCTTTGACCCATGAGTTCCGACCTTTTAACCTACGCTGTGACCAATCTAACCCTTTCCTCCTATATAACCCTCCATTTTCCATGTGCCGATCTAAGAGTTTCTTAAATGCCCCTAGCATATCTGTATTTACTCTGTTAGAGTGTTCCACGCTAGCACCACTCTCTGTGTAAAAACAATCTTACCTCTGACACCCCCTATATTTTTCTCCAATCATCTTAAAATTATGCTCCCTTATATCAGCTATTTCTATCCTGATAAAAAGTTTCTGCCTATCCACACAATCTATGCCTCTATCAAGTCACCTCTCATTCTCCTTCACTCCAAGGACAAATGCCCTAGCTCACTCAACTTATCTTCATTAGACATGCTTCCCAGTCTGGGCAACATCCAGGAAAATTTCCTCTGCATCCTATCTAAGGGTTCCACATCCTACTTATAATGAGGCGACCAGAAATGAACACAATATTCCAACTGTGATCTAACCAGGGTTTTATAGAGCTGTAACATTACTTCATTGCTCCTAAATTCAATACCCTAACTAATGAAGGCTAACAAACCACTTACCTTCTTAATAGTCCTATCAATCTGCATTGCTACTTTGAGCAGTCTATGAATGTGAGTCCCAGGATCACAGTGTTCCTCCACACTGTTAAGAATCCTGCCACTAAACCTATATTCTGCCTTCAAATTTGACCTACAAAAGTGATCACTTCACATTTTACCAGTTTGAAATCCATCTGGCTCTTCTCAGCCCTGTTTTGCATCCTGTCAATATTCCATTGCAACCCACAACAACCCTTCACACCATCTACAACACAACCAACCTTCGTGCCATCTCCATCCTTCCACTTCTTCATCCAAGTCATGTATAAAAATCTCAAAGAGCAAGGGTCCCAGATAAGATTCCTGTAAAAGAATTATGGAAAGAGCTGATCTTTTTATTCAGTCTTTTAATAATGAGACAAAGACTTACAATAAAAAGGAACAAAAATTGCTTTGCCAAAAAAATGTTCCATATCATGCTCCATGCTCGTTCACAGAACACCTTCATTATTTCTCCCTGGTTGTCCTAGGGAGAAATAATGAAGATGTTTTGTGAAGGAGCATGGAGCACCATTAGAGTTAGAATATCAAGTGTCTAAAGAGTTTGGGGGTGGTGCAGAAACACCAAATATCACAAGTGGTCAAGATTACGAAGAATCCCAAAGTATTTTATAAGCATATTAAGGAGAAGAAGACTACCAGGGAAAGCAAGGAACCATTTGGAACCAAAGTGGAAATCTATGGATGGAGCCCAGAAATGATGTTATAAATGAATATTTTTCATTTGTATTCACTAAAGCACTGCAGAAACAGTATTGGAGGTCAGATTAAACAAAAATCTCTGAGGCTTTGTGGGTATGGCATCTTGAAGTCAGGATGTTGAATTGAATTATGTTGCTGTTTTGTGCGATGGATATGAATTAAGATCCCGAAAGAAAGTCAAGATTTGTATGACAAGCCAAAGGATGATGGAGAAGTATTCCAATGACTGTCGTCCAGTCGCACACACCTCAACTGTGATGAGGTGCTTTGAGAGGATAGTGATCAAATATATCAGTTTGTGCCTGAGGAGCAACTCGGATCATCTCCAATTTACCTATCATCCCAACAGTACTGTAGATGCCATTTCATTCACTCTTCACTCAACTCTAGTACATCCCTTCAAAGCTAATGGATAGGTTCCAAGAACGAGACCCCAATACATCCTTGTGCAGCTGGATCTTCAATTTCCTCACTTGCAGGTGCCAGTCTGTTCAGATTGGCAACAACATATCCTTCACAATCATCAGCACAAGTGCACCACAAGACCGTGTGCTTAGTCCATTGCTTTAATCACTTTATAATGATGACTGTGATGCTAACTACAGTTCCAACACCATATTTAAGTGACACCATTATTGTTGGCTGAATTAAAGGTGGTTACAAATCAGCACATGGGGGGAAATTGAAAATCTGGCTGAACGGTGCCACAACGACAACCTCTCACTCAATGTCAGACAAGGAGCTCACTATTGACTTCAGGAGGAGAAAACTGGAGCTCCATGTGCCAGTCCTCATCGAGGGATCAGAGGTGGAGAGGGTTAAGAATTTTAAGTTCCTTGGCATTATCATTTCAGAGGATCGGTGTTGAGTCCAGCATGTAACTGCTTATGAATGCATGGCAGCTTTTCTACTTTACTAAAAGTTTGTAAAGATTCAGCATGTCATCTGAACAAACTTCTATAGATGCACAGAGAGTATACTGAGTGGTTGGTATCAAAACACCAATGCCCTTGAATGGAAAAGCCTACAGAAAGTACAGCCCAGTCCACTCTAGATAAAGTGCTCCCCAACATTGAGCAAATCTACAAGGTGTGCTGTTGGAGGAAAGCAGCATCCATCATCAGGGACACCCACCATCCAGGACATGCTCTCTTCTCGCTGCTGACATCGGAAAGGAGGTACGGGAGCCTCAGGTCCCTCACACCAGTTTCAGGAACAATTATTATGCCTGAAACACCAGGCTCTTGAACCAGAGGAGATAACTTCACTCACCCCAAAACTGAACTGATTCCACAAGTTATTGACTCACTTTCACGGACTCTACAACTCATGCTCTCAATATCTATCACTTTAGTATTATTATTTTGTTTCCTTTTTCTTTTTTATTTGCTTAATAAGTTGTCTTTTGCACATTGCTTTTTGTCCATCTTTGTTGTGTGCAGTTTTTCATTGACCGTGAATGCCTGCAAGAAAATGAATATCAGGGTAGTGTCTGGTAACATATATGTACTTTGATAATAAACTTACTTTTGAACTTCTTTTGAGGTACTCAATTAATAACAAGATATGTGTTAATCACTGCCAATAAATCTACAGTATTGAAAATTAACTATTGTAATATAATGGAATTTTCTGACACTGGACGTTTTTGAAATGATCAGCATATTTTTTTCTTCTCTTTTTTTAACAGATACAGCTAAAATTTGCTAGGTGACAAAGATAATATACTGTATCAGTTTAATGCTAGCAACATCAATCAATGCTGAAACAGTTTAACTGCCAATGTATGTTGCAATGGGGATATGATAACTGCAGTATTTTTCCACGAGTGCATTATTTCATTTCCTCTTCAGTATCTTTAATTATGTTTAGATTAGTCTGTTATCCAGTCAAATACCTACCAATCTCATTATGTATCAACTATCTATGTGCCCTTCACCCTATGTATCTACATAATCTTGACATTTGTTCCATTTTAATTCACTGTTGCCTTTTTCTCCTACTTTATTTTATTCTAATTCATTTTAATTGCCTGCATGGATTGATCAAAAATTCTGCAAGTGACTTAATTTGTGGTGCAAGGCATTCAAGGTCTAAAAAGAGGCAAGAATCTCTTTCGTGCTCTGAGTGACATTTTTTGAAGCTACATGGCTGTATTTCCATTGGACAAACATTTAGTATTTTGAGTGATATTTGTTGATGCTTTTAATGAGTTTCCAATTGGACTATAACAACAGAGGCAAAAAGCAATCTACATTTACAAATAACAATTATGGCTGTTAGTGTAACATATTGAAATACTCTGAGCAGGGTAGGGATATTCAATTCCTAGAGGCACCAGACTGTTCTGTTCTTTCAGATTCTGACTATTAACAACCAAAATTGGAAATAATATCTATGAACTAATGATAGACCCACAGGGGGATGAATAACTTCACATTCAACGGACCTGGTAATGAACTTAGCCAGGTGACCGACCTTTCAGTGGATGTGCAGTTAAGGAACACTAGCCACAACTTTTTAAGTTTTAAGATGGATGTAGATAAGGATAAGTATGGACCTTACGGGAAATTATTAAATTGGAGCAGAGCAAGTTATGAGAGCATTGGGCAGGAATTAGGGAACAGTTGTTTGTGAGCAAGTCCACATCCAACACATGGAGGGTGTTTGAAGACCAACTGCACAGAGCACAGGACAAGTATGTTCCAGTCAGAAGGAAGGACATGGCTGGCAAGCTAAGAGAACCTTGGATGTCAAGGGAGGTGATAAATTTAGCCAAAAAGATAAAGAGAAAGTATGTAAAGCTTAGGAAGCTGGAACAAAACACAGCACTTGAAGATTATAAAGAGGCTAAAATGAACTCAAGAGGGAAATTAGGAAAGCCAGAAGGGGCCGCAAAATGTCTTTGGCAGTAGGATTAAAGAGAATCCCACAACATCTACACACACAGCAAGAGCAAAAGGATAACTAGGCTGAAGATAGAGACTCAAGGATAAAGGAGGGGATACTTGCTTGGAAGCAGAGGATATTGTTGGGGTTCTTAATGAGCACTTTTCCTCAGTATTTGCCAAGGAGAAGGACGTGGAGGATAGGGAGATAAGAGAGATTATTGATATGGTAGGGCATTTTGAGGCAAAGGAGGAGATAGCATTGGGTCTTTTAAAGTGCATTAAGGTGGATAAGTCCCAGAGCCTGATGTGATATACCGCAGATTATTGAGAGAGGCAAGAGAAGAGATTGTTGGGGCCTTTACCAATGTCTTTGCATTCCCTTTAGCCACAGGTGAAAGTCCGGCGGACTGGTGAGTGGCTAATTTCATTATTCATGTTCCATTATTCATGAAGGGAACCAGGAAAAATCCTGGAAATTGTAGACTGGTTAGTCTTACATCAGTGGCAGGGAAGTTACTGAAGAGAATTCTTAGGGATAGGATTTATGAGCACTTGGAAAACTATGGCCTAATTAGGGAGAGCCAGCATGGATTTGTATGGGGCAAGTCATGTCTTACTGGCTTGATTGACTTTTTTGACAAGGTGATGAAGGTGATTGATAAAAATAGAGCTGTGGACGTTGTATACATCAGTCTTATGTGTCTGGCATGATTCCTCATGGGAGGCTCATCTAGACGATTAAGATGCACGGGATCCATTGTGAATTGGCAGTTTGGATTCAGAACTGGCTTGCCCACAGAAGTCAGGGGGCAGTGGTTGAAGGAACATATTCTGCCAGAGGTCTGTCATTAGTGGTATTCTGCAGGGATCTGTACCGGGACCTCCGCTGTTTGTGATGAACAACATATAAATAACGTGGATGAAAATGTAGATGCGTGGGTTAGTAAGTTTGCAGATGATACAAAGATTGGCTATGTTGTGGATAGCATAGAAGACTGGCAAAGACTACAGTAGAATATAGATCAGTTGCAGATATGGGCAGAGAAATGGCAGATAGAGTTTAACCTGGTCAAATCAGAAGGTTTGCACCTTGGGGTAGTTTAAATGCAAAGTGTGTTAAGTGCAAGATCCTTACCAATGTTGATGATTTGAATGGACCATTCCATCAAGGATTCTCATCTAAGCTAGTTTTGATTTGGCCCATATCCCTCCAATCTTTCCTACCCAAGGCTCAAACTTCAAAGTGCATGTATTATTAAAAGTAATTATACATTATACAACCTTGAGATTCATATCCCAGGGGTCACCAACCTTTTGTGCACCACGGATCAGTTTAATATTGACAATACTCTTGCGGACCGGCTGATGGGGGGGGTGTGGTGGGGGGATGTTAATCACGACCGGAATATAGGTAGGTGCTAAGTCAACTATCAGTCACTTATAAGTGGCTAATACACTCAATTTCTAAAATGGTTTATCTAACAAATTTAATATTAAACACACAGCACATACTTTCCTCACATAAATATAGTGATAAGTCAATTATAACTCACTTACAGCATCATAACATTTTAAGCAACATTTGGATATTAAACACACAGCGCATATTTTCCTCGTATGAACATATAAAATCATTGCAACACTCAGTGAGAGGACAAGGTAAGGGCTGGGGGTCCCCGTGCCGGAGCCACGGTGGTCGCACTCTGAAGAGAGCGACCGAGCGAGGAGTGCGACAGGGCACATGCCAGCCCCCCTTGTAGGTAGGTAGGATCTACCGGCTGACAAAAGTTTGTCTCAAGAGATGACTTTCAGTAGATCGCAGCGAGGTAGCTGTTCTGTTACATGAAACCCTGAGCCCTAATTAGGTCGTCTGTGAATATTTTAGCACTGGGTTCCCCATGAACATTCAGTGTGCTAAACAGGTTTAGAGGTGGTGCCCATCTGTCTGCGCTCCAGGCCAGTAGCAATGGCACTTCTCGCTGGCCACGCGAGGTGGTTAGTTCCGGAAGCCAACCAGTGATTCCTGGCGCTAGGGTATCACTGCGTTTAGGCGTTCAAGTTCAACCGTGGGCGTGACAGGGAATGAGGGAAGGTGCAGCTGACTCATATCGCCAAATCATATCGTTTCCTCGTGGCCTGGTAGCACATGCTTTGCTGCCCGGTGGTTGGAGACCACTGTCATATCCTAAAGACAGTCATGAAACAAAGAAATTCAGAGGAAACCCTTAATAAAAAAGACCGTCAAACACCCAACGTGCAGAGAGATCATGCGAACAATAAAAGCAAACGAATAGCACTCTGTACTGAAACCCACAGAGAGTCCATCCATAGACCGACCCATGGCTCAGCACAGAGCCAGGCAAACCTCGTAGAGCAGCAAGCTGAACTGGCCCATCCCCCGCCTTGCCACCTGCACTCAGCCCGTGTCCGGCTTTTCAGATTCAACCCAGCATTTAAATCAATCGAACGTCGGGTCTTCCTCACTCTCGGCAGTGCACCCACTGTGTTGCCTCGCCTTGCTTCTGCCACATCAAATTGCCTCCAAGTCCAAAGGGAAGTTACAGGCAATTCTCGTTTACCAGAAAGAGAGTGATTAACAAAGGATTTAATAGTTTTGTTGTTTCTTTGGCCACCAGGCAGAAGTTGCTGAGATTCATCAGTGCCACCTTAAACCACGTAATTGTCCAAACATCTTTTAAATGTTGTTAATGTACCTGTCCCAACTAGCTCCTCTGGCAGCTCATTCCACATACTGATCACCTCTGAGTGAAAATGTTGCCACTCATATGCCTGTAAAATCTCTCGCCTCTCACTTTAAACTTATTCCCCCTAGTTCTTGATTCCCCAAACCAAACTGTGCACATTCACCATCTTTATTCCCCACATGATTTTATTTGGAGTTTGGAGCTATCAGCAGAGGCTGGGAGGTGCTTTTGGAGGCAATATTTGGCTGTAAATTATGCAATTCATAAGCAAGGAAGGTGAAAATGAGGCAAGTAATGGAGGCATGGTGGGCAAATGCAAGTGGTGGGGCAAGGAGACCCAGTGTGGAAGTGTGTGCATGACGGATGTGTGAAGTAGGCAGAGGAAGTAAAAGGAAACAGGACAAAGGGGGCAGGATGGGTGAGCTGGCCTGTGTAGATCAGAAAGCAAAAGAAAGGTAGAGAGTGAGAATGGGTTACCTGAATTTTACATGTCATCAGGTTCCCATGTAGGTTATGAGATGCTGTTCTCCTTGTTTCATTTTGGCCTCACCCTGGCAGTGAAGGAAGATGGTGAATGACAGGTCAATGTGGCAATGGGAAGGGGACTTAAAATGGCAAGTAACTGGGAGCTCCAGATTTGCATTGTGGATAGAACGCAGGTGCTCGGCAATGCAATTGTTTAGTTGTGCTTGGTCTCAGCGACGTAAAGGATGCCATAACAAGAGCACTGAAGGTTGGGGAAGGTGCATGTCAATCATTGCAAGGTCCATTTAGCATCCTGGATAGTGGAGATGATGGGATGGGTGTGAGGGTTAAGTATTTGGTGAGGGGGAGGGATGGAGGAGATGAGCAATCCAAGGAGATGTGGAGAGATTGGTTCCTGCAGTAGCAGAAGGGGGGAGGGGGGAGTGGAGTGTTGTGGAGAAGAATATGAGACTAATTGTGGAACCTCTTTGGAGCTGGAGGAGATGTTAAAAAAGTATTGCTGGATGCAGAGACTGGTGGGTTGAAAGGTTAAGACCAAGGGAACTTCACCCCTATTACATCTGTGTGGAGGCTAGGTCAGAGTAGAATTGTGGGAAATAGAAGAGATATGGTTGGGGGCTCCATCATCTACAGCGGATGGAGATGGTGGGGAAGCCATGTTTTCTGTAAAAGGAGGACCTTTCAGCCTTGGTTTGTCTTCAACTAGTTATTGACTAATCACTTCAACAGGTTGCAAACTCCTGTGACTATCCCAATATGACCAACCCAGAAATATATTTTAAGTGTGCAGAATTCAGTTAGTTAGATACAACAGGTTGTAAGTGATTGTAACTTAGACATATCCTATAAGCTGGAGGAACTCAGCAGGCCAGGCAACATCTATGGAAAAGAGTAAACAGTTGATGTTTCAGGCTAAAACACTTCATCGTGAGTCCTGATGAAGGGTCTAAGCCCAAAATGTTGACTGTTTACTCCTTTCCATTGATGACTTTCCACGTTCCTTCAGCATTTTGTGTATGTTGCTTTGGATTTCCACCATTTGCGGATTTCCTCGTGGTACTGATGTCCTGTGAGGCTTATTTTTTCAATATTTCTGTCGTCACTGTTAGTTCATATATAGGGAAAGTATTATTGGAAGAATTAAAGATAATAGAGTGATTCACATTTTAAGAATGTCGTGGCTTCCTTTCTGGGATTCATGTTGTTGTAATGTGAGTATTATTAAAAGTAAGTTAATACTAATCGGGGAGCTGTTGGTAGCAAGAGGCGGGATCTGGGGTTGGCGGGGTCTTTACTTCCGCTTTTTTTACTCCCAGTATGCATTGTATATAGTTCCTCCACCCATGCCGCACGAGGTACCTGGAAGCCTCTGTATTGTAAGTATCATTTGCTGTCCCAGATAAAGATGCTCTTTTGGCCATCAAGTTGTCGAGTGGTCTTTTTGTAAAGTAGAAGTTACCACACATGTCTTTAACAGCTCATTTAAAATGTGATAAGATTTGTGTTCCTGTCATCAATACTGAGTGAATTTATGAATTTATATTGATATTATCCACAAACTGATCTCAAAATAGGCAAGATTAACTCCAAATTAATAATCTTTGGCAGAAGCATTACTGTAACTGGAAAAGGTAAAGTTACAGCAGAACTAGTGGTTAGAATTGAGACCTAAATTTTTCAGTTTATCCTTGTTGCATCAAATTCCATTTTTGGCAGAAGACCATATTCCTATTTGTTCAATTAGCGTGTACTATTGATCTAAACTTCATTTTCTTGTTCCCATTGATCCTCCAAGCTTGAGTTTCCTTCTGTTGGCCATTATGAGTCCTAAGTGGCCATTATGAGTTGTGCAATTAGAGTACAATGCAGCAACCTATGCTGCTTATCCGATTTTCCACTCCACAGAGCAAAGCAAATCCTTCAAAGAATGAACCAGTTCCAAGCTGGTTGAAACACAAAGTAAGATCCTGGAGTAAAGCTCTGTTTGGAATGGTAATCAATGACCAAGGGCTATATTCAAGTGTGGTAGAGCTGCTGTAAAATGAATTTCAACAAAAAAGTGAATTATTCCTTATGTTTGGGTATGCTTGATTTTATTTTCTGGCTTTGGTTGCCAGATAAAATTACATGCCCTTCATTTTGTGCAACCGGATTGTGGAGATTCATTGCAGGTGGACTGATGAAGTATGTCAATAATTACAATTGTTTTTGTCAGTAGCATTGAAATGATCAAAGTACCAAACTTCTATGCCAATAGCTGTTCTAGTCCTTGATAGTGAGTTTAAGAAGACGGCACATTGGCCAAGTGTCCTTCTGTTAATCAATTAGCAGCTACACTGAACAATCAAGGAGGTCATAATTGTTGTGCTAAAATCTTTCAGCATGTTTTGCAGTGCTTCTTACTCTGTTTAGAATCCACACATGTTGAACTTATCATAAGCAAATATGGGCTTTTCAATTGCATTCAAAGCAGTGAGGGTAATTTCAAGAGCAGATGTTCTATGTCAGTCAAAGCTGTTAAATCATCAAACTTTCTGGCCTAGACTTTCAAAATAGTCAGGGAATCATTTGATTATGTTCGATAGTATAGGCCAGTCTTTCCCCTATACTTTTATAAACAATGCAGATTACGTAAACAGGCAATTTAGCCAAACTCAAACATGCAGTATAACTTTTTTAAACAAATATTTGATCAGGCATGAGGCTCAAATAAAGAACTTCCATTTTTTTATAATTGATCAAAACTCTCTGTCATTAGGTAACCAAAGAATGACTTTTTTCTCCATTTCCTCCTGTTAAAACAATGGTGGGACATACTCTGAGTCTTCAGATAGCTTGTGAATTCATTGAAAGCAGAGGCATTGAAACCTTTGAGAACCTCATCAGATATTAGCTGAAAATTGCTAGCAGTTGGCATTCAATTAAATTGAGGCCTGAATTCAAAATTTTAAAATTCTGTCACCCTGCTGTGTGCTATGCAAATTAATTTTAGCAAAAATGCTAAAACTAGGAAAAGTGGGGAACTTCTGTACATTACATGAAGTCTTCAAATTTCCTCTTTTTTGTCCTCTGATGCACCAAAACCCAGAGGAGCTCATATATGGGCAGTGGAGCACAACAGCATGCAAAGCACTCCTGGATATCAGTTCTCGGATTTCCATTACACATGCATGCTCCACAGCTTTCTTAGAGCTTGAGAGATCTGTTTCAATTTTATGTAAAGAAGACAGGCCATGGTGTCACACATGTACACTAGTACGTCTGTGTGCATTTCAAAGCTTCACCAATTCTAATTCATCACATTTGATGTGTTTTAAATTTTATTAGCATTTTACTGCAGTTCTAGCATAGATAGGAGAAAAAAGGATTCTTTTACTTCCAAATTAAAAAATGCTACACAAGTGAATTGTTTTCCCAGTCAGAAATACTCTGAGTTTGCTTCATTTCTAATTAGACTGAAACAAAAATCAAAGTGGCCACATCAGAGAATGTACTCTAAATGAGAAAAAAAACTTCAAATCATTCACTCATTCTTAAATACCTTGATTTGCCACAGAAATCATCCATCCAAAGTTCAAACAACTTATTATGTATAATCATAATCATAATCACAGTGCGATGCAAATGCTGGAAATAATATGAAGAGTATGAGACGGATGTTCAGAAAGGAACGGATTACTTGTTTTAGTCATTTACAGTGGCTAACACTGCCACTCAAGGAGGGAGATGCTATTCTGAGGAACGTGGTTGAATTTTTGAACTTGCATTGCTAGTAGGGGGCATTATTTGCTCCATCACACTTCAGAGAAATCACAAAATTGAGGACATATTATGACTTAGAAGCAATGAGTCAATCTTCTCTCTGTAATGTGCAAGAAGAATCATCCTGACTAGTTTATTACCTTACTGCAACTACAAAATGTTTTTAAATTTGCTGAAAAGTAGCAGTGAATGTTATTGCTAGCTTGTAAAATGATGGACAATTTAGAGTAAATAAGAGATCATGTGAAATGTGAATTGTCACAACTCCACAGGTAAATTCATGAAAAAGGCACACCCCTCTTTCACATTGCCATGATATTTCCTTACAAGAAATTACATTTAATAATTAATGAAAAATACACTTCTTAGTGTGGGCAGCACAATGGTGTAGTGGTTAGCACACTGCTTCATAGTACCATTGGCCTGTCACTGTCTGTAAGGAGTTTGTATGTTCTCCCCATGACTGCATTGGGTTTCCTCCGAGTGCTCTGGTTTCCTCCCACCATCCAAAGACGTAGGAGTCAGTAGGTTAATTGGTCATTGTAAACTGTCCTGTGATAGGCTAGGGTTAAATCAGGGGTTGCTGAGCAGCAAGGTTCAAAGGACCTGAAGGGCCTATTCAATTAATCAGTCAGTCAGTCAATAGAGAACATATAAATTGGTACATACCACCAACCAACTTCTCTGGCCCAGAAAGTGAACAATTAAAGTCAGGTCTGTCACATTGTCAGAACATGAATTATTCTTGGAGATTTAAAATCTAACTGAAATTAGACGAAGGATCTCGGCCCGATATGTCGACAGTGCTTCTCCCTACAGATGTTGCCTGGCCTGCTGTGTTCCACCAGCATTTTGTGTGTGTTGCTGAAATTATTTTTCCTATTTTTCCTTTCTTTCTCTTTTCTTTCTCCTAAACCAATATTTCTTAACCCCTCTTTCTGTTTGTTGAATTCATCAATTCATTTTTGCTCTCCCTTTCTCTGAATTGTTCATTCTTTCTTGTTTTCTCTCCTTCCTCTCCCTCACTTTTTTCTTTTTTCTCTGAGGAAAGGAACACAATGAAATGAGTTAAGGAGCTTTACGAAATCCTTATCAAAGCTTTCAGAACAGCCATACAAAGTGACTTTAATTTGTTTATGTAAAGCCAGCCCTGGACATAACTATGCTTTTACATTTGATTGAAAGTACCTTGGCTTGTTTGAAGGTCTTTTGGTGAGACAGCCTGAGGTGAAATCAGGAAGATTTTTCAATAGAAATATGTGTCTAATTTTTAACATCAAAGGAAAATTTCTTCAGTGTTTTCAGGGGATGTGATTGGAATGGTATAATATGTTTATACTGCAACCAGTCTATGTGCATTCTATACACTCAGAACCCTTGACTTAATTATTCAAACTCACCATTACGTCAAGTCAAAAGTAATGTATTCTATTTTTTCTTTGTATTCTGCAGCATATCAAATGGTAGTTGAAGGCAGTTTTGACATAAAATTGATTTCCTGCATATTCAGAAAATGTACAAGTGGAGTCAATCATAAAAGTAGGCAACCCACAGTGTTTTGGCACATAACATCTGCAAATCTGGACAAGTTTGTGCTCAGCATCATTGACCATGTACGATGAAGGGATTTCATACTACAGTGGTATTCTTTCCAGAGTGGCTTCACTGGTTTAAATGGTACAGATATGCCTGCTTAGATCCATGCCCTTATTTATTCTTCTGCAATGATGAAAATAAAGAAAAATCATAAGCACCTTGGTTTAAGGATAGGAAATTTTATCTTGCTTCACAATATTGTGTGGCTGTTTATTATTCATTGAAAGGGTAAATTTAAACAGTATCGCTTAACAAAATATGAAGCATTAGCTCAGACATTGTTGAAGCTCCACTGAGATTGGACTTCTATCCATCCATTTCATCTTCATCTTCATCCCAGTTTAAATCTCAGAATTAGTCCTGTTGAAAGGTCTCAGCCCAAAGCATCAACTGCTTACTCATTTCCAGAGATACTGCCTGGCCTGCTGAGTTCCTCCAGCATTATGTGTGTTTGCTTGGTTTTCCTGCATCCACAGATTTCCTTGTCTCTGTAATAGACGACCTGATATGCCACTGGAATTAAGCTGGGCAGTTTGGGAGGAAAAGAATGATTCAATCCATCCTATATATTGAACCGTTCTATTTCCTTATATTTTTTACTCTCTTGTTGGTATAGAAATTAAATACTTTTGATAACTGAAACAGCTTCGGCATCCATTCAGAGGGCATAGAATGTGACACTGGGAACAAATAGTAAGTGGAAAGCCAGTAGGATCATCTATTGACTTTTGAAAGGCCGTGAATTGACCTCTTTTACAGAAATCCCAGTTCAGAGAAGCTGCTTTGAACTTTCTGAGGTGATCTAAAATGCTTGTTCACTGACCTCTACGGCAGTGTCTGGAGCAGCTGGAATTGTAGTGAATGACAGATCACGTCCCACTGGCCCCATTTGCATCCAGCATTACCTTATAAGTGAGGCATCCTGCCCTGATGCCACTGGAACAAAAAGGTAGACAGGAGTTCAGAAAAAAATTATAATAAAAAGACCCGAAGCAGTTGTGATGGAGACCTGATGTTTCGTACTCAGAAGCCTTTCTAATTGAGAATGCACAGTAAGGGGAGACAGTACAAATGATAGGGAGCTTTGAGTTCCCGACTTCCAGCCATGAGGAAGTGAGTTGAGACTGTCCAAACTTATTTCATTCAGAATCCTTATGAATGATCTGTAAAGAGGGGAGAGACTTTCATCTAAATCCTGTACATTCACTATGAACCTATGTCACACAGGTGAAATTACATTCTCATTTCGGCCCTGCACTTCTTAGAAAAAAACTTCTGAATGTTCCTAATTTGTTTGTTGGCCTCCAAGAAGCTATAGGTAACAAAATAGATGCTTGCAGTGTAATAAAATGTCATTCCTTACTACTGTTGCTAAGATTGAAATAGAACAAAGCTGCCCAATATAAAGGTAACTGTGCAGCCCAAAGAACAAAGGAGAATTTGAGCAGATGTGGATGACTAATGTTGTGTGAAACTTCCTGTATGTGAGGACTGAATTAAGAAGCTTAGCCACTCAGTATATATTGCTATATTATATACTGAAAGTCTGAGTATAGAGAAGTTATTTTTGTTATTTCTTGTAAAAGTCATTCTAAATACCAAAGCACATTCTATAAAGGCTATGGGGTGACTTTTCTAAATATCCGAGCACTCCGAGGACGTTTTCAAAGCACAAGTCACTTTGAAGCATATTCAAAAGAAGCAGAAAAATTAATTCAAACAAAACAATCTATTATGAAATACTTGTAATGCCAAGAGTAATCTTTCCAAAATCGATGGTAATGCTTTTGTTAAATGTTCTTTGTAGATCCATTGTTTTCCTGCAAAGTGTAAAAGAATATATGAGAACATTTAGAATTTAATTTAAATTACAAATTTTAGTAATAACTTTACATTTGACATCAAGATACCTAAATTGCACAATCTTTATATCACCTTGTACATACTGCCACCCATCTAATATTACTTTGGATTAATTTATCAGTCATATTTGAAACATAATATTTTTGTTTTTTCTTGAAAGTGAGAGGGGGATTCCTGAGCATGAATAACTGAGGAAGTGGGGAAATAGAAATGGTTACATTGGACTCCACAAGGACAAATAGCTTTTATATCTCTGTTTCTTTCCAGTGAACTTACTGTATAAACTATGGAAATTCCCCACACCTCCAGAGAGCAGGCCGTGTTATCCATGAAAGTTGAATCAGATTTTAAAAGTATTAAGTAAAAATAGAAATTGCTAATATTACTTAATAGATTAGGCAGCATCTAAAACAAGACCATAAGACCATGAAGTATAGGTGCAGAATTAGGCCTATCAGCCCATTGAGTCTACTCCACCATTCCATCATGGCTGATTTGTTATCCTTCTCAACCCCATTCTCCTGCCTTCTCACCTTAATCCTTGTTGCCCTCACTAAGCAAGAACCTATCAGTCTCCACTTTAAATATATCCAATGACTTGGTGTCCACAGCAACTTGTGGCAATGGATTCTATAGCTTCACCACCCTCTGGTTAAAGAAATTCCTCCTCATCACTATTCTAAAGGGATGTTCTTTTATTCTGAGTTTGCGCCCTCTAGTCCTAAACTCTCCCACTAATGAAAGTGTCTTCTCCATGTGCACTCCATCCATTCTGTTTGTATTTCAGTTTATAACATCTGCAGTTTTTGTCTTTTTAAACATTATTTGCCTAGGAGATTTAATGAGCAGTTACAAAAAATAATAGCAAAACATTAGCTCATTTTATACATTGCCCAACCTTCTCACCACAATGGAGACAAAATCAAAGTCTAAGTCAAAGTCGAGTTTATTGTCATATGCACAGGAACAGTGAAAAAATTACAGTATTTGAGGCAGCATCCAGGAAAGATGCAAATAAGGACTAAATTCAAAAACAATCTGTGTTTCTATGTGTGCATGTGCATGTGTGGTTGTTTTCTACCCTTTAATTAAACCTCAAATATAAGTGCTTATGATTGTTGGTGAATTGACAATTAACAAGTGGCAGGCAATCTTTAGTCATTACTAACATATTAATTCATCAGCTACACGGTGAGCTGATGGAGCAGCTGAAGCTAGACTGTGAACTAAAGTAATGTATTAAGAGTATAAAACATTATGTTGGTTGGAGGACATTACTGCACAGTGAGGTTAGATCTGCTCAACAGAGATTTAGATACGTTTGCATTTGTTGGGACCAGGAACAATTAATTTGAGTGCAGATTAAACAGTATTCCTGCTAAGAACAGCATTGAAATAGGAAGGTTCAATAATATTGATTTTCAGCAGGATGTGAGAATTGCAGGCAGCAAAGGAAGACTCGGGCATGTGTGTGGAAGTAATTCCAATGGTCACTATTGTATCTCAGAGCTTAAGGCAAACATCCTTTTCTAACAAGTAAAATACACTGAATTCCATTCTGTCCTATTGTCTCCATGTTGCACGAACAATGCAAGGGAGGGTAGTCAGTTACCCAGGTCAATATGAAAATGAAAGATTTAAGGCAGGAAACAGCTAGAACTCATGCACAAGGAGCCTGGCAATAAAGAGGCAGAGGCAGTAGGTCCTCAAGGATGGTAATATCTTAATTTCTTCCTAACCATGGATTGGCAGAAAAAGAATCATAAGATTGAGGAGCTAAAGACATGCACAAAGGGCCTGTTGGGAAAAGAATATCTATTTTACTAAAAAGTGACATCAGTTCTATTGAAGATGGAGAATGTCTTTTAGGGGGAATTACCATACAGTGTATGGACAAAAACATGCAAACATAAGTTATATCAACGAACAGGAAAGAGTCATAGAGTACAACAACACAGAATCAGGCTCTTTGGCCCATCTAGTCCTTGCCAAATTATTAATCTGACCAGTCCCATCGACCTGCACCCAGACCATAGCCCTCTATAATCCCTCCCATTCACCTACCTATATGAAATTTTTTAATGTTGAAGTCAAACCTGCATCTACCACTTGTGCTGGCAGTTTGTTCCACACTCTAACTGCTACCTGAGTGCAGGTGTTCTCCCTCATGTTTTCTTTAAACAGTTCACCTTTCACCCTTAACCCATGACCTCTCATTCTAGTCTCACCCAATCTCAGTGGAAACCGTCTGCTTGCATTTACCCTATCTATACCCCTCATAATTTTGAATGCCTCTATCAAACTTCCCCTCATTCTTCTACACTCTAGAGCAGGCTTTCTCAAACATTTTGCCCTGGAGGAACCCTTGAAATAATTTTCACGTCTCAGGAAACCCCTGCGTACAAATTATTATATATACAGCTCACGGTATATTAACGTGATCAGTAAGCTGTAGATATAATAATCCAAAAGTAATTGAAAATGCTCTGTTGAGTGTCACTTTATCTTGAAAAAAAACAGATACTTAATTTTAGTTTACCTTTCTTGAAATGAATCTCTTTCTTTCCCTTTCATAAAGTTTAAGAACTCGTAAGGCAAACATAATACATTTGTGTTAAGTAACTGGCTTAAGCTAAAATGGGATTTATTTTCTCTAAAGGTAGGCTCAATAGATTGAATTTAAATAATTGTAAATTGACTTTAATTAATGCTATTTACAACATAAAAATTTATTGACAATGTTGAATAGCAAAATTACTAAAGTCATAAGCCAAAGCAGTATGAATGAAAATATAGCCCAAGACTCAATTTTAAACAAGACTTTGAAAAAAGTTTCTTCCTAAGTGACGTGATCAAGCTCGGATATAGGCCTGGCATGTGAAACCTGTCCTCCCTGTTTTTTGCTGCACAAATACTCAATTCTGGATCAAACTTATGATAAGCACATACAGATTTCACCTTCAACTGAAATGAGACGATCTCTATCCTTGCTCTTGATGCTTATTAAACAAGAAAAAGCTTGCTCATGAATGTAAGGAGTGGAAAACGGCAGCAAAATGTTCATTGCTTTCCTATTAGTGGCAGGATACTCTTCTTTCACAGATATCCAGAACTTGTCCAGGGGCAGGTCAGTAAATCTCATCTTGAGTGCACAATCAGACTACATCTCACAAACTTCTTCCTCTTCTCTCAAAGTCAAGTTCTCAAATTGTGCAGAAGATACCAAGAAAGGGTCCCTCACTCAGTCATACACATGTTGAAAGGGAGAAAAAGTACTGTTCAGTTTTGTTCTGCAGTTCTTCCAGGTGATTTTCAATAAGATTCGAGACACTCTGATCGTTCCTCACTCTCAAGTCCAAGCAGCAGAGGAAACACTTCAAGATTTCCTTTTGCAGCATGATTTTTCTAAATTCTTTTAAATTCAAGAATTTTGTCACTTGAAGTCAAAACATTTTGTCCAGAGCAAAGCACTCAGCAAAATCTGGCCTAATATTTTCTTGAAAGTACTCCTGCACTTCACCTTTCAACTCAAGTACCCTGTTGAGAACCTTCCTCTGCTAAGTCACTGGATTTCTGTCTGTGGCAGGAGATTGGTGTGCTCTTTGACCAGGTATTCAGAGTTTTTTTTAAAAAACAGTCTTGAGTGAACTGGTCTTTGTTTAATAAAATTAACCATTTTTGTAGCATCATCTAGAACTTCTTTCATTTCATCTCCAAGACATCAGCACCTCTCTGTGAGGAAAGCAGAGTGTTGTGATGTCAGGATTTTTTACAAGAGAAACAAAACCTCTCAAGGAGCCAATGAATGATGGGACACCATCAGTACAGATGCCAACACAGTTCCTCCAAGACCAGCCTTTTGTTTCCAGATATGAAGACAAAACATTAAATATATCTTGGCCTTTGCTTGTTTCTGGCAGCTGTTTGCAACAGAAAAAGTTTTCCTGAACTTCACCATCCTTTACAAATTTACAAATGCTACACCATGACATTTGTTGGTGAAATCTGTTGACTCATCAACCTGGATAGAGAACCAGTTTTTCGGTTTATCACACAAAGCCATGCAAGAGCCCATTTTCGAGCTACTGAATGCGGACAACTGTGCTCTTCTCACGCCCACAGTAGATACGCTACAAGTTGCAGTCATGGTTCACCAAGGACGCAAGGGCTTTTGGGTTAACGGTCAGTTTGAAGAACACAATGATCCTCCATCAGAAGCCCCCTTGTGGTGTTTACCACCCCCGGTTGAGCAGTTCACCTATCTTGGCAGCGTCATCTCCAACGATGCTACGGAAGTAAGAGATGTTGACAATCGGCTCACCAGAGCCAGCAGTGCCTTTGGGTGCGTCCAGAAACACGTGTGGAAAAAACACCAGCTCTGTCCAACCACAAAAATCCAGGTGTACAGATCTGGATCTTCACAACACTGCTATCCGGCCCTGAAACCTGGGCCTTGGACAACAAGCAAATCCAGTTGCTTAAGCACTTCCATCAGCATTGCCCCCACTCCATCATGGGTATCAGCTGGCAGGACCGTGTCTCCAGCAATGAGGTCCTGGAGAAGGCTCAACCACCCAGCATTGAAGCCACTTTGCTGCTCAGGAATCTCCACTGGCCAGGCCACGTGTCTCGCATGGACAACTCCTGGTTACCGAAAGTAGTACTCTACGGAGAACCCTCTCAGGGTAAGAGAGATCAAGGTGCCCCGCACAACAGGTACAAAGACCAACTTAAGCAGCAGCTCTCTCAGGAAAATACTGGTCAACAAGTTGCAGCCATTGGCTTGTGACAGAGGCTGGTGGAGAACACTGATCCATGGAACGGCCAAGAGTTTTGAGGAATCCAGAAGAGAAGAGGAGACATAGGAAGGATCCTGCTACCTGAGCACTCGCATCCCAGCTCTTCCTTTGTCCCAGAGTCTGCAGATCCAGAATTGGCCTCTATAATCGTGTCGTCGCTCATGAGAACTTTTCTTCCCTCCTGATCTTCACAAGCAAAGAACTGGCCACCAGCATCATTGAGCGTGAAACCTTTTCAATTTCTTGTGCTGCATCTTGTCCTAGCATTTTATCCACTATAATTTTTCATGTTGGCGTTACCAGGTTCTCACCAACTGTGTGACTTTTCCTTTTTTGGGTAATAAGTTCTACTACTAAATAACTTGCTTTCCGTATCTTTTAACTGACTGACTATATTAACATAAGCTTTACTCTGTTTGTTTTGAGATTCCAATAGCCATTTAAAATAATCAACACTTTTATGTGTCATAGACCTGTGATTTGTCGTTAAGTGTCTCTTCAATTTTGCTGGAGCCATTGCTGAATTTGTAAGTTGTTTGTCACAGACGAGTCACAATGGAATAGGACAACTTGGATCTCCAGTCTATGATAAGTCACTTTCATTGTAAATATGTGTTTGTGTCCATTGTTGCACTAGTGCAGTGAAATGACTCAGAAGGTTGTAATTCAAAAATTGCCACATTAGACCTTCAGACATGTCTGTAAAACTTGGGTTAATAAAATATAAAAATGGGTGAGTTCATTCAATGCTCGGAAAATGCACTTCACTCTCCACATCAGCCTACCGTCCTCTCCTCCATGCAATACGGCACTCATCAATTATCAACAGCCTCCCCTATATAGGTCAAAAACCGAGAATGGATTCAACCAAATAAACATGGTCATACTGTGACTGCCATCATGGAATGAGAGATCTCTCAGGAGATTGCTAATGGTTCTGTTCAGTTACTGCAAGACCTAACATCTCGCATGTCACATGAAGTTCAAAAAACAGTTTATATTTTTTAATCGTGACCACTCACGGAACCCCTTTTGAGAAGCCCTGCTGTAGAAATAAAGTCCTAATCTATTCAAACTTTCCTATAACTCAGACCCTCAAGTCCTGGCAATATCCTTGTAAATTTTCTCTGCACTCCTCCTGTTATTGAAAAAAGGAATGTAAGTTGTAAGATAGAAGTAGATAGAGTAAGCTTACATTAAAAAGTACATGGAAGGAAGAAAGAGGAAGGATATTTAATACTTCAGGTGAGGAAATAATTGATATAAGTATTTTGTGGCACTAAATAGGAGGAGAAGCATAGTTAACTGCATGATCTTACCCTACCTATTGATGCCTTTTTAGCTCAGCCCCTCTTTAATGTTGTCTGAAGAGCTTCATGAACAGCGTTGTTCCATTACAATTAACCCCATCTAAAGCCTGCATTGCCTTGTGGAAAGACCGGTTCGCCAGTCTCAAACAACCCCCAATGATGGAAATTCCCCCGGATGAAAGCCTTCCCCCAGGAGCTAATGGTAACTGGGCAACCTGGAATTCCCTTAACCATCGTAGGACTGGTGTAGGTCGTTCAAAAGTGCCACCAAGCAATTGGGGATACACAACAGCCCGACAACTTGTGAATGTGGAACTGAGCCACAAACTACACAACATCTCCAGCAATGCCCATCACTAGAGGAACCCTATACTGTTGCATATTTTGCCGAATTCAACAACAAGGTGCAAAAATGTGTCCAGTTCTGGCTGGGCCATGTATAGACTGTCCATGGACACAATAAGAAGAAGATCTGATGGTAAATGGATCATGTCCAGCAGTGAGGAGAATGGTGATGAACAAACACGAGGAAATCTGCAGATGCTGGAAATTCAAGTAACACACACAAAATGCTGGAGGAACACAGCAGGCCAGGCAGCATCTATAAGGCGAAGCACTGTTGACGTTTCGGGCCGAGACCCTTCGTCAGGACTAACTGAAAGGAAAGATACTAAGAGATTTGAAAGTGGGAGGGGGAGGGGGAAATGCGAAATGATAGGAGAAGACTGGAGGGGGTGGGATGAAGCTAAGAGCTGGAAAGGTGATTGGCAAAAGTGATACAGAGCTGGAGAAGGGAAAAGATCATGGGATGGGAGGCCTTGGGAGAAAGAAAGTGGGGGGGGGGAACTAGAGGGAGATGGAGAACAGGCAGAGTGATGGGCAGAGAAAAAGAAAAAAACAAACAACTAAATATGTCAGGGATGGGGTAAGAAGGGGAGGAGGGGCATTAACGGAAGTTAGAGAAGTCGATGTTCATGCCATCAGGTTGGAGGCTACCCAGCCGGTATATAAGGTGTTGTTCATGGAGGCCATGGATAGACATATCAGAATGGGAATGGGACGTAGAATTAAAATGTGTGGCCACTGGGAGATCCTGCTTTCTCTGGCGTACAGAGCGTAGGTGTTCAGCAAAACGGTCTCCCAGACTGCGTCGGGTCTCAGCAATATATAAAAGGCCACACCGGGAGCACCGGACGCAGTATACCACACCAGCCAACTCACAGGTGAAGTGTTGCCTCACCTGGAAGAACTGTCTGGGGCCCTGAATGGTGGTGAGGGAGGAAGTGTAAGGGCAGGTGTAGCACTTGTTCCGCTTACAAGGATGTGCCAGGAGGGAGATCGATGGGAAGGGATGGGGGGGATGAGTGGACAAGGGAGCCGCATAGGGAGTGATCCCTGCGGTAAGCAGAAAGGGGGGGGAGGGAAAGATATGCTTGGTAGTGGAATCCCATTGGAGGTGGCGGAAGTTACGGAGAATTATACATTGGTCCTGGAGGCTGGTGGGGTGGTAGGTGAGGTCAAGGGGAACCCTATCCCGAGTGGGGTGGCGGGCGGATGGGGTGAGGGCAGATGAGAGGAAAATGGGAGAGATGCGTTTGAGAGCAGAGTTGATGGGGGAAGAAGGGAAGCCCCTTTGTTTAAAAAAGGAAGACATCTCCTTCGTCCTGGAATGAAAAGCCTCATCCTGAGAGCAGATGCGGTGGAGACGGAGGAATTGTGAGAAGGGGATAGCATTTTTGCAAGAGACAGGGTGGGAAGAGGAATAGTCCAGGTAGCTGTGAGAGTCTGTAGGCTTATAGTAGATATCAGTAGATAAGCCGTCTCCAGAGATGGGGACAGAAAGATCAAGAAAGGGGAGGGAGGTGTCGGAAATGGACCAGGTAAATTTGAGGGCAGGGTGAAAGTTGGAGGCAAAGTTAATGAAGCCAACGAGCTCAGCATGCGTGCAGGAGGCAGCGCCAATGCAGTCGTCGATGTAGCGAAGGAAAAGAGGGGGATGGATACCCGTATAGACTTGGAACATGGACTGTTCCACAAAGCCAACAAAAAGGCAGGCATAACTGTGACCCATGCAGGTGACCATGGCTACACCCTTGGTTTGGAGGAAGTGGGAGGAGCCAAAGGAGAAATTATTGAGAGTAAGAACTAATTCCACTAGATGGAGGAGAGTAGTGGTAGAGAGGAATTGGTTAGGTCTGGAATCCAAAAAGAAGCAAAGACCTTTGAGACCTTCCTGGTGGGGGAAGGAGGAATATAGGGACTGAATGTCCATGGTGAAAATGAGGCGGTGGGGGCCAGGGAACTTAAAATCATTGAAAAAATACAAAGCATGAGAATGGTGATGATCCTTACATAATGTGACCTCAAACCCTGGTATCTAAAGATGAAACTTGGAAAGAAGAGGAGCAGAAATGTTAGAACCGATTCTGATAGGCCAAAGTTGTGCTGTGATTCACGAGTGCTTCATCAAATATGCAGCGGGGATCATTTGATGGTTGAGGGGAAGAAGCTGTTCCCAAAGCATTGAGTGTGTATCTTCAGGCTGCTGTACCTACCCCTTGATGGTAGCAATCAAAGGAAGGCAATGTCCTGGGTTCTTTGGTGGGACTTTACCCAACCCTCTATTCTTCTGGTAGAACAGGGGTTATCATGGCCATAGCTGACGAATTCCTTCTGAATGAGGATCAAACAAGGTCGAACCTACTTTACTGTCGAAATCAACCTTCCTCAATCTTCAGCTTCCCGAACTTCAAATCTTCACTCTCCAATGACTTTAGTGGCAGTCTTATAGCGAAACTGCTGGCAATAACCTTTGAGACTTAAGGCAGAAAGTAAAACTCCACTTTTAAATGAAACTGTGTCATAACATCGGAATATGCAGCAGCATGGAGTGCGTGGTGAATTCATCCACGAACTGCCCACGTCACAGGGTGGGGTTCTCCTTTTATACCTGGTTGAAAAAACTATCACATGACCTGTCACTGGTGGGAAAATGATGTCACTCCCCCATCACAAGACCATTACCTCATGTCCAGCATAACTTCAATTACATCATGGTCATGTGACAGGTACAAGACACCCACGGGTACGTAACAATATGTTGGGCCCAAGATACTGTGGATCTTCAGAGATGTTGACACCTAGGAATTTGAAACTGCTCACCTGTTCCACTGCTGATCCCTCGATGAGGACTGATCCTCAAGTTTCCTTCCTGGAATTTGCACTCATTTACTTGGTCTTTCTGATGTCTTTCTGCACAGGCGTGTGACGTCGGACAGTGAAGCACAGAAGATTTAAAAGGAACATAGCCTTAAACAGCGGGCAGCGTTGTTTGCGGGCAGTGGCATGAGCCAGGAGCAGAATGAAGGCTTAAGGGCTTTGGCTCAACGGGCTTGGGCGGAAATGGGCGAAGCTAGGTAGGATAGCACTTGAATCCCAGGGGGACCAATGTCCTTGCGGGGAGATTTGCTAAGGCTACTGGAGAGACTTTAAAATAGAACGGTTGGGGGTGGGAATCAAATTGAAGAGATTAGGAGAGAGGAGGTTAGTTCACAAATAGAGAAAGCTTGTAGACAGTGTGTGAGGGAGGATAGGCAGGTGATAGAGAAGGGGAGCACTCAGACCAAAGATGTAGGAGAGAAGGAAAAGAAGATAGTAAAGTTGTTTGCACCGTTAGGGATAAACAGAGATTAAGAGATGGAGAATTTCTTAAATGAATTTATTTTAATGCTAGGAGCATTGTAAGAAAGGTGGATGAGCTTAAAGCATGGAT
Source organism: Hemitrygon akajei (assembly GCF_048418815.1). Classification (NCBI taxonomy): domain Eukaryota; kingdom Metazoa; phylum Chordata; class Chondrichthyes; order Myliobatiformes; family Dasyatidae; genus Hemitrygon; species Hemitrygon akajei. The sequence continues at coordinate 101,744,150 of NC_133136.1, forward strand.
TGAAATATGATGTTGTAGCTATTAGTGAAACATGGTTGCAGGAGGGGTGTGATTGACAACTAAATATTCCTGGATTTCATTGCTTCAGGTGTGATAGAATCGGAGGGACAAGAGGGGGAGGTGTTGCATTGCTTGTCAGAGAAAATATTACAGCAGTGCTTTGGCAGGATAGATTAGAGGGCTCATCTAGGGAGGCTATTTGGGTGGAATTGAGGAATGGGAAAGGTGTAGTAACACTTATAGGGTGTATTATAGACCACCTAATGGGGAGCGAGAATTGGAGGAGCAAATTTGTAAGGAGATAGCAGATATTTGTAGTAAACACAAGATTGTGATTGTGGGAGATTTTAATTTTCCACACATAGAATTGGGAAGCCCATTCTGTAAAAGGGCTGGATGGTTTGGAGTTTGTAAAATGTGTGCAGGATAGTTTTTTGCAGCAATACATAGAGGTACCGACTAGAGAAGGGGCAGTGCTGGATCTCCTGTTAGGGAATGAGATAGGTCAGGTGACGGAGATATGTGTTGGGGAACACTTCGGGTCCAGTGATCACAATGCCATTAGTTTCAATATAATTATGGAGAAGGATAGGAATGGACCCAGGGTTGAGATTTTTGATTGGAGAAAGGCTAACTTTGAGGAGATGTGAAAGGATTTAGAAGGAGTGGAGTGGGACAATTTGTTTTATGGGAAGGATGTAATAGAGAAATGGAGGTCATTTAAAGGTGAAATTTTGAGGGTATAGAATCTTTATGTTCCTGTTAGGTTGAAAGGAATGGTTAAAAGTCTGAGAGAACCATGGTTTTCAAGGGATTTTGGAAACTTGGTTTGGAAAAAGAGAGAGCTGCAACAAATATAGGCAGCATGGAGTAAATGAGGTGCTCCAGGAATATAAAGAATGTAAAAGGATTCTTAAAAAAGAAATTAAAAAAGCTAAAAGAAGATATGAGGTTGCTTTGGCAAGTAAGGTGAAAATAAATCCAAAGGGTTTCTACAATTATATTAATAGCAAAAGGATAGTGAGGGATAAAATTGGTCCCTTAGAGAATCAGAGTGGACAGTTATATGTGGAGCCGAAAGAGATGGGGGAGATTTTGAACAATTTCTTTCCTTCGGTATTCGCTAATATTGAATTGTGTAAGGTAAAGGAAACAAATAGGGTAGTTATAGAAACTATGATGATTAAAGTAGAGGAAGTACTGGTGCTTTTAAAGAATATAAAAGTGGATAAATCTCCAGGTCCTGACAAGGTATTCCCTAGGACCTTGAGGGAAGTTAGTGTAGAAATAGCAGGGGCTCTGACAGAAATATTTCAAATGTTATTAGAAATGGGGATGGTGCCAGAGGATTGGCATATTGCTCATGTGGTTCCATTGTTTAAAAAGGGTTCTAAGAGTAAACCTAGCAATCATCAGTAAGTTTGACATCAGTGGTGAGTAAATTAATGGAAAGTATTCTTAGAGATGGTATATATAATTATCTGGATAGACAGTCTGATTAGGAACAGTCAACATGGATTTGTGCGTGGAAGGTCATGTTTGACAAATCTTATTGAATCTTTTGAGGAGGTTACTAGGAAAGTTGACGAAGGTAAAGCAGAGGATGTTGTCTATATGGACTTCAGTAAGGCCTTTGACAAGGTTCCACATGGAACATTAGTTAGGAAGGTTCAGTCGTTAGGTATTAATATTGAAGTAGTAAAATGGATTCAACAGTGGCTGGATGGGAGATGCCAGAGAGTAGTGGTGGATAACTGTTTGTCAGGTTGGAGGCTGGTGACTAGTGGTATGCCTCAGGGATCTGTACTGGGTCCAATGTTGTTTGTCATATACATTAAAGATCTGGAGGATGGGGTGGTAAATTGGATTATTAAGTATGCAGATGATACTAAGATAGGTGGCATTGTGGATAATGAAGTAGGTTTTGAAAGCTTGCAGAGAGATTTAGGCCAGTTAGAATAGTGGGCTGAAAGATGGCAGATGGAGTTTAATGCTGACAAGTGTGAGGTGCTACATTTTGGTAGGACTAATCAAAATAGGACATACATGGTAAATGGTAGGGCATTGAAGAATGCAGTAGAACAGCGTGACCTAGGAATAATGGTGCATAGTTCCCTGAAAGTGGAATCTCATGTGGATAGGGTGGTGAAGAAAGCTTTTGGTATGCTGGCCTTTATAAATCAGATCATTGAGTATAGGAGTTGGGATGTAATGTTAAAATTGTACAAGGCATTGGTGAGGTCAAAATTGGAGTATTGTGTCCTGTTCTTGTCACTGAGTTATAGGAAATATATCAACAAAATAGAGAGAGTACAGAGGAGATTTACTATAATGTTACCTGGGTTTCAGCACCTAAGTTACAGAGAAAGGTTGAACAAGTTAGGTCTTTATTCTTTGGAGCGTAGAAGGTTGAGGAGGGACTTGATAGAGTAATGTAAAATTATGAGGGGGATAGACAGAGTTGATGTGGATAGGCTTTTTTCCATTGAAAGTAGGGAAGATTCAAACAAGAGGGCATGAGTTGAGAGTTAAAGGGGAAAAAATTTAGGGGTAACACGAGGGGGAACTTCTTTACTCAGAGAGTGGTAGCTGTGTGGAACGAGCTTCCAGTAGAAGTGGTAGAGGCAGGTTTGATATTGTCATTTAAAGTAAAATTGGATTAGGTATATGGACAGGAAAGAAATGGAGAGTTATGGGCTGAGTGCAGGTCGGTGGGACTAGGTGAGAGTAAGTGTTCGGCATGGACTAGAAGGGCCGAGATGGCCTGTTTCTGTGCTGTAATTTTATATGGTTATATGGAGTGCAAAGTTGTTGTTACGACACCACTCAACCAGCTGATCTATGTCATTCTGGTGCACCTCCTAGTCACCATGTAAAATTCTGCGAGAAGTTGTGTCTTCAGCAAAATAGTAGATGGCGTCTAAACTGTGCCTGGCCACACAGTCATTGGTGTAGAGAGAGTAGATTAGTGAGCTAAGCATGCATCCTTAAAGTTTGCCAACGCTGATTGTCAGCAAGGAGATGTTATTTTCATCCACACTGACTGTAGTCTTCTGATCAGAATGTCAATTATCCTATTGCAGAAGGAGGTACAGAAGCCCAAGTTGTGGAGCTTGATGATTAGTACTGAGAGCACAGAGCTGTAATCAACAACTGATGTAGGCACTGCTAATGTCCAGGTAAACAAAGGCCGAGTGGAGAGCCAGTGAGATTGCATCTGCTGTAGTCTTATTGCAGTGGGTCCAGGTCCTTGCGTAGGCAGGGGTTGATTCTGTCCATGGTCAATCTCTTAAGAGGTTGAAAAGTTGAGCAGAGGTTTTTCACTGTTCCAATGCAATGATTGTAAATACACAGAGATTAGAGAAATCTTTCTCAAGTGTGAGTGAGATGATGTGACTGTAACGATGTGTTCTTCCATAGAAAGAGTAGCCAGCTTGATGGAACATTAAAAGCTCCAGCCAAATATACATAAATGTCTTGACTGTGTCTATGCACAACAAAGATAGCAACGTGACTTCCAGCTTACATAGATTGAATGAAAGAGTTAATGGCTGAGTCCTTAAAGTATCAGAAAATTTAACTGGTCAGTTCTAAGATCAGAGGGTTATTCTGCAAGAGGATGCCAACATTGGACAGCAGCTGACATAACAACCTGAGGCACCAGAGGCGACACTGTCCAGAGATAACAAGGATTTAGGAAATTCAGCCTCTGCCATGTAAATTGGCTCAGATGAGCTCGTACTTGACATTCCTTATCAGAGTAAATCCATAATCTGAATCAGGCAGAATAAACACGTTACAACTTTAGAAGTAAAGGTTAAGCTTTATATTAATTCTTCAAATAATCTACAAACTGCCAATGCAAAACAGCTTTGCATTGTTTTCCAGATGTGGAAAGTTTATCCCCTCCGTGTCCAAAATAAAATCTAATTTCATCTCATCATGTTTAACACTCTTTTATTGATGAAAGCCAAAGCAATACTCTGATGAAGCTTTTAATTCAGTGGGTAATACTCACCAAATTTTACACAACCAAAAAAAAGGGGCGACACTGAACAGCATTTATATGGTGACCCACAGTTTCAAAGAGCAAAAGTATTTCTTCAGAGTTCACAAAGAAATTTGGACTTTCCCAGTGCAGAGTTCCTCCTCTCAATCTACTTTATTCGTCCCCATCAGTTTTAGAGCTCTCTATGTCGGAAAACAACCCCAATAGCATTCAGCTGTGGCACTGCTGGCCTTGGTGTAATGTTATTGTTTCTAGGTTCATTAAGCATCTGCAATGTTTATCAGATTAGAAGGACAAGGTGAATTGTCATTACCACCAGAATCAGGTTTAAGTCCAACCTCCTTTACATAAATTAAACCTTGGAAGGAAAATCTCATACTGGCAAACTACAAAGAACAGAATTTTAAAATTTTATGCAAGTTGCCTTCTTGATACATTTAGGTTATAATCTATGAGTAATTTTAAAAAATCTATTCTATGAATTAACTATATGTAGGTACCTCAGGATGACTCACCATTACATCACAGGGTTTAATAACAGAATAGAAACTGAAATGTTACTGCAAACATACAATTTCGCTAGACAATAATTAGTTAGGCCTGTTTCATAGATTGTTCATATGATCTATTGATTTTGTGACTGTTTGACAGTCTTACTCAGCTGTTGGTGGGATGATGTACTTTAAGTCTCCTTGAGAGAACATTGAGTTGGAGCAAAAGAATTCACATCACATGGAGGCATACCACAAGAAATAAAATTCCTGATTTACATGTAAAATGGCTTCCTGAAGCTATCATATTATACCTTCCAAGACAGGAGCTATTACTAAGGCATCTAATAATAACTCATTAAGTAATACCGGCAGATGAATTAAATACAGTTCCACCTTAAATTCATAAATTTATGTCTTGCCGCCCACTAATTCAATTTATACTCACTGCTAATTATTCTTATACTTGTGTATGTATTGTTGTGGCAAGGCAAATTTTAGCAATCATCATGACCATAGCAGTATTATGTAGCAGAGACTCAAATTCATGTCAGTTTTGCACTTCATAGATCAAAACTTTCAATCCTCCAAAGCTGAGTCTGAACTCCAACCCAAATTAAGCCAAGCACATTTGCAAATAGATGTGGAAATCCTCAGAATGGGCTAAGTACGTAATCATATATTAATAAATTCTTTCATGCCTAGGTCATAAAGATGCTCTTTGTCAACTACCGCTAGGCATTCAATACTATCAAACACTCAAAGCTAATTAATAACTTTAAGACCTTGGCATTAACGGACTTACTGACTGCTTTACTGGCTAAATCAAATTCTGAGTGGACACTCTAATACCATCAAAGACTGTTTGCTGCTTCCCTAACAACAAAACATGGGTCACCAGTGATCTGAAGGCTCTGCTCAAACACAAAAAGTGAGCCTTTAGATCAGGGGACAGGCAGGAATTGAAACCTGTGCAGAGTGAGCTAAAGGAGGAGATCAAGGTGGCTAAAGAGGAATACAGGAGAGAGCTGGAGAACAAGCGTGGGCAGAGTAGCACACAAAAGGTGTGGAGAGACATGAAGACCACAATAGGTTGACAATTGCCCTTCTCTTCACACCTCCCTCAGCATACCAGTCCAGGTGCTGAGGCACCCAATGCTCCCTCAGCACCAACACCTCCCCTCCTCCATCCTCCCCCTTCCAATTCAATATGTGGATGAACAACACAGTCTGCCACTGTCTAAACCCCTCCTTGCCCAGAGCCTGCCATCCACACTTCACATACCAACTGCTATCATCCTGATCTTCACCTTCCCCTTCCCAGCCCCCTCCTTCCACCAACGCCCCCCCCCCCCCCCCCCGTCATCATGGACTCACCTTCACTCCTGAGCAGGTGAGAAGGGCTCTGGGGAAGCTCAGAGATGGCAAAGCATGGTGATAAAGATTATATTTCAGTTAAATGCTAGCAATATCTATCTATGCTAGAACAGTTTAACTGCCCATATATGTTTCAATGGGAGTATAGTGCATCATTTAATTATCTCTTCAGTTCATAAGAACATAGGAAATAGGAGCAGGAGTCGGCCATCTGGCCCTTAGAGCCTGCTCCGCTATCCAATAAGATCATGGCTGCTCTGACCATGGACTCATCTCCACCTACCTGCCTTTTCCCCATAACCCTTAATTCCTTTCTTTAATTCTTTAATTATGTTTAGATCAGTCTGTTATCTAGCCAAATCTCTAATCCACCCCTTCAAAATAGCCCTCCATTTTCTTTCATCCATGTACCTAAGAATCTCTTAAGTCTTCCTAATATAGCTTCCTCTACCACTACCTCTGGCAGCGTATTCCAAACACACTTACCACTCTCCTTGTATAAAGCCAAACTCTGACAAACCCGCTATGCTTTCCTCCAATCAGCTTAAAATTATGCTCTCTCACATTAGCCATTGTTACCCTGTGATAAAATTGCTGGCTGTCCACTCTGTCTATGCCTCTTAGTATCTTACACACCTCTATTGTCACCTTGCACCCTCCTCTGCTCTAAAAAGAAAAGCTTTATCTCACTCACCTTTCCTCTTAAGACATGTTCTCTAATCCAGGCAGCATCCTGGTAACTCTCCTCTGAGCACATTAAAGTGGATAAATCCCCAAGGCCTAACCAAATGCATCTTTGGACTTTGTGGGAGAGTCTAGAGAAGAAATTGTAGAATCTCTTGTATTGGTGAAGTTCATGACGGTTAGAAGGTGGCTAATGTTGTTCTGCTGCTTGAGAAGGGTATCAAGGACAAGACATGGCTTGTAGTGAGGTAGTGAGGAAGTTACTACCAGCGTTTGGATAGACGAAGTCTATTTAGTGTGGCGTTTTGCATGTAAAGTCATGCTTGATGAATCTTTTAGAGTTAGTTGAAGAGGTAACCAAAAAGGTAGCTAAGGGCTGGGCAGTAGATATTGTCTATTTAGATATTGGCAAGGCTTTTGACAGGGCCCACATGGTAGGCCTCTCTGGAAATTTAGGTCCCATGGAAATCCAGGCAGAGCTAGTCAGGTGGGTTCAAAACTAACTTCGAGCCAGGAAGCAGAGGGTGATGGTTGAAGGTTATTTCTCCAAAAGGAGGCAAATGAATAATGGTGTGCCACAGTGGTCAGTTTTTGGATCCTTGTTATTTGCTACATATATAAGACCATAAGACATAGGAGCAGAATTAGGCCATTCAGCCCATCGAGTCTGCTTCACTATTCCATTATGGCTGATCCCAGATCCCACTTTACCCCATACACCTGCATTCTCGCCATATCCTTTGATGCCCTGACTGATCGGGAAACTATCAACTTCTGCCTTAAATATACTCACGAACTTGACATTCACTACAGTCTGTGGCAGAGCATTCCACAGATTCACCACACTCCGGCTAAAAAAATTCCTCTTTTCCTCTGTTCTGAAAGGTCACCCCTCAATTTTGAAGCTGTGCCCTCTAGTTCTGAATACCCCCACCACTCTATCTAGTGCTTTCAATATTCAGTAGGTTTCAATGAGATTGCCCTACATTCTTCTAAATTCCGGTGAGTACAGCCCCAAAGCTGCCAAACACGCGTCAAATGTTAACCCCTTCATTCCCAGAACCATCCTCATGAACCTTGTCTGGACACTGCAATGGCTACACATCCTTTCTGAGATATGGGGCCCAAAACTGTTGACAATACTCCAAGTGTGGCCTGACTAATGTCTTTTGTGAATTTGCAGTAAATTTGCAGGTCATACAAAATTAGGAGGTGTTGATAGTGAAGAAGGTTTTTATAGATTAAGGGAGGTTCTTGATCAGTTAGGAAAGTGAGTTGAAGAGTGATAAGTGGACTTCAATACAGGTCAGTGTGAGGAAAGTCAAACCAGCATTGGACTTAAGCTATGAATGGCACGGCACTAAGGAGTGTAATGAAAAGAGGAAGTTAAGACTATAAGGGCATAGTTCATTAAAGTGGCATAACAAAGATGTTTAGCACACTGGCCTTCATCAGTCTGGTCACTGAGGAGAGGATTTGGGACATTACGTTGGAGTTGTATAAGTCAAGTCAAGTCACTTTTTATTGTCATTTCGACCATAACTGCTGGTACAGTACACAGTAAAAACGAGACAACGTTTTTCAGGACCATGGTGCTGCATGAAACAGTACAAAAACTACACTGAACTACGTAAAACCAACACAGAAAAATCTACACTAGACTACAGACCTACCCAGGACTGCATAAAGTGCACAAAACAGTGCAGGCATTACAATAAATAATAAACAAGACAATAGGCACAGTGAAGGGCAGTAAGTTGGTGTCAGTCCAGGCTCTGGGTATTGAGGAGTCTGATGGCTTGGGGGAAGAAACTGTTACATAATCTGGTCGTGACAGCCGGAGTGTTTCTGTGCCTTTTCCCAGATGGCAGGAGGGAGAAAAGTTTGTATGAGGGGTGCATGGGGTCCTTCATAATGCTGTTTGCTTTGCAGATGCAGCGTGTAGTGTAAATGTCTGTAATGGCAGAAAGAGAGACCCCGATGATCTTCTCAGCTGACCTCACTATCCGCTGCAGGGTCTTGCGATCCGAGATGGTGCAATTTCCAAACCAGGCAGTGATGCAGCTGCTCAGGATGCTCTCAATGCAACCCCTGTCAAATGTGATGAGGATGGGGGGGTGAGAGATGGACTTTCCTCAGCCTTCACAGAAAGTAGAGACGCTGCTGGGCTTTCTTTGCTGTGGAGCTGGTGTTGAGGGACCAGATGAGATTCTCCGCCAGGTGAACCAAGAAATTTGGTACTCTTTACGATCTCTACCGAGGAGCCGTCGATGTTCAGCGGGGAGTGGTCGCTCCGTGCCCTCCTGAAGTCAACAACTATTTCTTTTGTTTTGTTCACATTAAGAGACAGGTTGTTGGCTCCGCACCAGTCCGTTAGCCGCTGCACCTCCTCTCTGTAAGCTGGTTCGTCGTTCTTGCTGATGAGACCCACTACGGTCGTGTCATCAGCGAACTTGATGATATGATTCAAGCTGTGTGTTGCAGCACAGTCGTGGGTCAGCAGAGTGAACAGCAGTGGACTGAACAGCCCTGGGAGGCCCCCCTGCTCAGTGTGGTGGTGTTGGAGATGCTGCTCCCGATCCGGAGTGACTGAGGTCTCCCAGTCAGGAAGTCTAGGATCCAGTTGCAGAGGGAGGTGTTCAGGCCCAGTAGGCTCAGCTTTCCAATCAGTTTCTGAGGGATGATTGTGTTGAATGCTGAACTGAAGTCAATGAACAGCATTCAAATGTATGTGTCTTATTTGTCCAGGTGGGTTAGGGCCAGGTGGAGGGTGATGGCAATGGTGTCATCTGTTAAGCGGTTGGGACGGTACGCAAACTGCAGGCGGTCCAGTGAGGGGGGGCAGCAGGGTCTTGATATGCCTCATGACGAGCCTCTCGAAACACTTCATGACGATGGATGTGAGTGCAACCGGACGGTAGTCATTTAGGCAGGACACTGAAGACTTCTTCAGCACAGGGACGATGGTGGTGACCTTGAAGCACGTTGGAACAGTGGCGCTGCTCAGGAGATGTTGAAGATGTCAGTGAGAACATCTGCTAGCTGGTCTGCACATCCTCTGAGCACTCTACCAGGAATGTTGTCAGGTCCAGCAGCCTTCCGTAGGTTGACCCTGCACAGGATTCTCCTCACATCGGCCACAGTGAGACACAGCACCTGGTCATTTGTAGGAGGGGTGGACTTACTCACCACCACATCATTTTCCGCCTCAAAACGAATGTAGAAGTTATTCAGCGCAACTGGGAGGGAGGCATCACCTGCACAGTCAGGTGCTGTTGTCTGTCCTGTAGTTAGTGATGTCCTGAATGCACTTCCACATGCGCCGCGTGTCGCCGCTGTCCTGGAAGTAACTGTGGATTAGCTGGGCATGTGCACGCTTTGCCCCTCTGATGGCTTGGGACAGTTTTGCCCTTGCTGTTGTTAGAGCTGCCTTGTCACCTGCTCTGAAGGCAGAGTCATGGGTCCTCAGCAGCGCACACACCTCTGCGGTCATCCATGGCTTCTGGTTAGCGCGTGTAGTGATGGTCTTGGACAGAGTAACATCATCAATGCACTTGCTGATGTAGCTGGTCACTGATGCTGTGTACTCCTCTAAACTGGTAGAGTCGGCATTGGTTGCAGCCTCCCTGAACATGTGCCAGTCAGTGTGCTCAAAGCAGTCTTGAAGAGCAGAGATGGCTCCTGCTGGCCAGGTTTTCACCTGCTTCTGAACTGGTCTGGAGCGCCTGACCAGCGGTCTATATGCTGGTCGTTGTCTATAAGTTGCATTAAGTCGTTGGTGAGGCCACATTTGGAGAACTGTGTATATTTTTGGTCACCCTGTAGTAGGAAAGATGCGGTCAAACCGGAAAGACTGCATAAGAGAGTTACAAAGATGGTGCTGGGGCTAGAAGGCCTGAATTATAGGTTTATTCAAGGTTTTTTCATGCTGAACACATGCAGACAACACACAGATGATTAAATGGAACATTATGTGGCATCAGCCTTATTCATATATACCACAAAACATGACAATAGGATTACTTTTGGTTACCACAGGTCTGAGATGCAGTCAGAGCTTCAAGCATTTTTGTTTAAGAAGCTAAGAAAGAAATTGATGTCAAGCTATCAGCATATCTGTTTGACTGATTTGAACTGGAGTGAATGTAACATAAATGCTTCTGACTGAAAAATTGAATTCTTGCTCCTTCTTTCCTTCTTCTGCTCTTCATCTCACAGATGGCTCTGTGAAGTTACATACTTAATGCTTACCGTATGTCTCACTTTGACATAAAGGGGTCCACCACTGGGCAGTAACTACTACCATATAAGAAGAAAACAATCTACAAACAGTTTATCTAAAATTAAGAAGAGACATATGGTATTTGAAGGCTTATTTGAAACACCACTACCTCCCAGAACTGAGCTGTGACCTCTGATTAGAGGCAATTAGCAGCACTTACAACTCAGAGAAGGGTGAGCTATTGAAAGCAGGGCAGAGGAATAATATCCTAAGTGGAATCACAGCCTTCTCAAAAGGTGGTGAAGCATCACACAAGTCCTTGTTGTCAACGGTGGGATTGTTCCCACCTGATGACAGAGAGTTTTTTTAAGCTCAAAGTTCACAACCAGCAGGAAGAGCTGAACCGAACATTTCTGTGGTCATTTCTGTACTCCTGTAATCACTTATGTCTAATTCATTTGAATCATTGATGGTCAATTCATTTCTTTAAAACGTGGTGGCATGGTGAACCGGTTTTAATCCTGACCTCTGGTGCTGACTGATTTCCTTGTGACAGCATGGATTTCCCTGGGGACTCTGGTTTCCACGTACATACCAATGACATGTGGGTTGTTCAGTTCATTTGTCAATAGAATTGCTCCAAATTTATGGGTGAATGGTAGAATTGGTAGAATAGTGGGTGATTTGTACTAATGGTGTACTAATGGTCAGTGGGCCAAAAGGTCTGTTTCCATGATTCTATGACTAAATAGTATGATCAAAATTTATCTTTGTTCAGGTATATCAAGAATGAGTTGATCTGTGTCTCTCCACACACTGGTTAAATATACTTGTTTCAGTAATCTTTCTCAGCATTCAAGCTGCAACAATGCTTCGCTCATACCAGTCATCAAGTTATGTTAATATGGAGCTTTATTCTGTTTTCTGCGTTCAACAGAGCTACACGTGCCTTGTTTTATAGGGAAGTGTTGTCAATGATGCCACTTGCAGCACCAAGGCATGTGATGCAAGTGAAGCTAAGCTTCCTGTCTCAGCATTTATTGTGTCTGCTCATCTCTGCCTTCTACCACCGGTCTGCTTGTAGGGCTCATACTCTCACACTAGCCTCAGCAAAAATACACAAGGCAGAGTTTGTGGCACTATGAACTCCATCACTGGGCCACCAGCAGAGCATTGCTGGTGACTGAATGTACTGAGGGTGCATTTCCACTATGGATGTCCCCCAGTCTGCTCAACCAATGCAAGGCCAGCATGTCTCCTCTATTGGGATTATAAAATGTACACTGCCTTGCCATTCCAGCCAGGTACCAGATCTGTTTGGAGCCCAGTTTCATTGGATTAAGTTAGAACACAGAACATTACAGCACAGTACAGGCCCTTCAGCCCACAATATCTTCCTGATATCTCCCCACTACAGCTGCAAGGAGCCAAAGGAAAATGCTTCTGTGTGAATTGTGACTGGTCCTAGCCCATGCTGTGTAGAAGAGAATTCTGCTCAATTTCTTGCAAAAGCACATTCTTTTCATGTCCTGAAAATTCTGCATTCTGGGGGTGTTAGCTTTCCTGATAGAAGGGAGGCTGTCATTTTCTTGTCAACCAAGACCGTTAACTACCTAAATCAAAGCTTAAATGAAATTGGAATGGCTTGGCCTCCAGTTATAAATCAACAATTCAATTTTGCTTGTGATTTTGGTCCTCATCTTGAACATTCATAGAAAAGAGTAGTTGTATTCCAAACATCAGGCCTGCTATCAGTTACTTATGGTTCAGAAAACTATAGTTATTTAATTGGATTTTTAAATTAAATCCTCATTGTTGCACATATTGTAGAGTGATTCCATTTTGCATCACAGAGGATCACCTGTTCCCAATAATGATATTGTGAAATATAAAAATACATTTTATAGAGTTATCATTTGTGGTGTAAATATAGAGCTATAACTGTCATGTCTGGTTAACTGAAACATGAGTTAATGAAGGTTGGTAAATACATTGGCGCAGACTGTTTTGCATAAATCTACATCTTCTTTAGAATTCTACAGCTTCCCTCAGCACGCTTTTTGCATATCAAAATTTAAGTTTTCCACCTCAAGTTGCTGAGTAATTTTTTAAATCCGGGGGTGCAATGTATTTTTGTGGAAATGTAATATTATTTTTCACAGACATGCAAAAGTCCATTAACATTTTATAACTTTATTTTCAATTGCAGGTATAATGCTAAGTGAAATGTATTGTGCTGCAATATTGTTGAATAGAGGAGAAGTCTTCTTGATTACACCAAGGGAATTAATGACAAATGTGATGACCACAAGGCAGGAATCACTGTGTGAATATGTGCATTTGTCACGATAAGGGGTGAATGTATAGGATCTGTTTTCGATTGGCCAGCACCACCAGCCTTTTGCAGCAGTGATCTCCAGTACTAATCCTCTCTAAATCCATGGACATTTTTGGATCACCTCTGGAGATTGGTGGAAAACTTTGTGACTACATGAAAAGAATGTGAATGTTTTTTTCCCAATAATGAACTGAAGGAATTTTCAATAGAAGTAGAACAAACAGTCTGATTGAAGGGAGGAGAGGCATGGGGGGAATACTAAAGGCAGACTTGGGTTTCTTCAGTATTACTATAAACGCCTGCTGAAGATATACCAATGGGTAGTTTGTAACAAATGGTAATGGTGAGGAGGAGGGATGTAAAATATTGTTAGAGGTAATTGGACTGCAGTGAGAAAGCCATGGTTAAATTCTGCAAGGGCAATCCCACAGTACTGGGCTTAATAAGAAAGAAGATAAAAAGCAAAAGACTAATTATGCTGGAAGTTAGAAATAAAAGTAAAATTGGACCTTTGAACCTTTGAAAACTGCTGGAAAAGTCAGCTGGTCAGATAGTATCTGATAAAGTTACACAACATGAAAATACTCTCCAGTTCACCAAATCCATTTCTACTATCAAGCTTGCATTTACTCCCACCTCTGTTTATTCTTCCCACATTCTTATCAACTCCACCCAGATTTCATCATCCACTTACACACTAGGGGCAATTTTCTGTGGTCAGTTATCCCACCAACTCAGATCTGTTTGGACATGGGAGGGAACTGGAACACCAGGAGAAAGTTCACAAAATCACAGAGAGGAAGTGTATACTCCATGCAGGATGGTCCCAGAGCTCAGGATTGAATCTGCGAGGCAAGAGCTCTACAAGCTGTGCCACAGCACCTTGCCATCTTTGGAGACATGAAAGTAAGTAATGGTGGAGGATACAAACACAATGATTCTGAAAAGCACCAACAAACACAAGACACGACGGTAGCTATTGGTGTTGTCAATGATTGTTTTTGATTAGGATTGTTTCATAATGTATGAAAGATTGAAGCATAGCTGCTAAGATTTTTCTTCAGCTAACTGTTGGATTGCAAAGAATATTCTAACCATTAGAAATCCTTGACATTATGTAATATTAATATTGACTTTAACTTTAGAGACAATATGATTAGAGGCAATCTGATGATTTCTTCCCTTTGATGTTTACCGGTTTCCTCACGAATGGTGACATTACCCTGTGAGGACCAGGAGTGTGAATCATGTATGAAAACTTAGGGGATGATTATATAGCAAGAAGGTAGTATTAAAGTCCAGAAAACTTCAAGCTGTTTTAATTTGCCAAGCAGTTTTCAACCAGTTTTAAAGTACCTGCATTCTTTTTGCAGTTTCTGTTGTGGAGCTCCTTCTTTCTCAATTACTACAATTTTGGTGATGTGTTACAGACTATAGGCCTAATCGGAACAACTGGTGTTTCCTTACTTTATCAGCTTTGAAGACTGCAAGTGAATAAGACTTCAAGCCATAAATCAGTATTATGCAAACACTGACATTTTGGGGTCAAAAAGAAATGAAGAGACGAGACTCCTTTAATAATGTCTGTTACATGATTTTTTTTCTTTAAAAGCTGGGCAATGGATTGATTCAGCCCTCTGCTTCAATCTGAAATCCAGATCCACATGTGGTCTGGGAATCAATATTCTATTTGGCTCTTGAAGAATTTTAATTAAATGTATGAAAAATTCCTATTTCCATGACCGATTCCAGTCTTCTGCATTAGTGATTTGAGGATGATGAATGTGAAAGGTATTAGTGCTGTGAAATGGACCATTCAGCCAGTGAATAACAGCATCAGGTGTTCCACGATTTAGTTCATGTTTGCTTACACATTGAGGCCTTCTTGACTCTGTCTGAACAACATGCCTGATCACAGATAAGCACTCCCTGTTGCAGGAATGTAATGGTTTTAATTTCCTGCATCAATCCTCTATCAGCTGCTCTGCCAATTACAGTAGGATGGAAATTCCATTAGCACTATATTGGAGCAGGTTCTTCCCAGAATTACATATTTGAAACCGATGAGTCTCCAGATATTAGCTCCATGCATTTGGTCATGCATTTGTTTCTTAGTAATAGGATCAAAGAAAAGGATCATGCAAATATAAAAAGACCCATCATTCAGTATGCTGGGAATCATTCATATCTGTGCCATTCTTTCAGTGGATGCTTTGGGGTGAAAGTGCACAGCACAAAGTTAGGCAGAAGTCATCAATTATTTTCTAACTATTTACTTCAGTGATCAGAAATAAAGCTCAACATACCCATAGCTCCACAATACTGAAATTCCCACAAGAGCTGAAGACTTAAATAATTAATGACAAAAATAAATGTAGCTATAAAACTTCAGATTCTATAAACAATGAATATCACAGGGCTTTCTTCAGGCTTTTAAAATCATTACTTTTTCTGTGATTTACTATAGAGCTTATTGTAATTAATAGTGGTTATGCACACTTACAAAAGATTGGGTGAAGTTTAGGATATCCAGCGCAGGTAAATGCTCTGCAAATATTGAAAAGAAATTACTGGATAACCCAGACTCCCAAAAGTCTTCAGAGCAGCCTGCACCTTCTAACAATAACACTTAAGCACTTTTATTGCACATCGGGAACTAGTGCCATCTATTAAATACAGAAGATTCTCAGCTACAGCAACTTTTTGAGGCAGAAAAATAATCATAAATTCACAACATTTGTGAAAGTTTCAAAGCTCAGCCTATGGAAAATATTAATTTTGTCAACTACATAATAATTATCAACTTCAGGACATCGTAAACAATTAATTTTGGCTTTCAATATATGTTAACTACAATTTTCCATGAAAGTCAAACTTCAAAAAATATTTAAGATTTTAAATAAATTATGATTTGTTTCAAGTAGACTTTAATTTGCCCTTCTTATCAATGCTGTAACTTTGCAGTGCAAAATAAGAGAAATGAGAGTGAACTGTCAGTGACATTTGTGACATACCATCACAATTGTACAGTGTTAACATTAAATGACTAAAGTGAAGTCAAAATGCTTGGCAACGTCTCACAGTTTAAGGGAAGGCAATTAGAATTGTTTTCAACTGTACATTATCCTTAATAATACAGCAACACTTTCTGCAGAACTTGAGATAGAGATCTTATACAACTTATTTAAAGATGGTTGACATATTAAAAGCAGAAAATACTGAAAATTGTCAGAATATTTGGAAAGAGAAACAGATTTAACATGTAAAGTCCAAGACTTTTCTACAGTAAGTTTATTTAAAAGGGTAGGGGAGTGTGAGATTCAAGAGTGTCACGAAGAATTGGTGCCGATTTGATAGACCAAATAGTTTCCTTCTGCATCATAATGATTCTATGATTGTGTGACTTCGTTTGACTTTGAAAACAGTCAAACAAAGGATGAAACAAAGGATGCATTCAAATTGAGATATTTTTTAAGATCAATATCTTATTCCAACAAAAGAACATCACGCTCAGCTAATGGTATGGGTAATTATGCAGAAACGACCTGTCACTTGGACACCTATTTAAGTATGATGCGATTTCAGTCTTTTGTTCTATGTGATCTTACATGCTTGTAAGCTTTAAAAGATTTCAAGTATGACCTTCCCATGGAAATTAATCCCCAATGCTTAGGTATCATAAGGATTATTCAGCTTTCATAGGAAAGAATGTATGAGTTAGATTCCAATCAACCATTCCATCCAATCCTCAAAATATTAAAATTATAAAAGCAAATAAAGATAAAAATGTGAATATATAGAGGCCCTGGTTGTAACGCCACGCATTGAACAGCGGTCCACAAGATGGAATGATTCAGATCACTGGGGCATTCCTTGGTGCCTTGGTGATGCTTAGATGACATTGTTCACAAACTCTGTCCTTGGGCAACAGCATCAAATTGTGGAAGGATAAGCAGCCTAACAAACTATAGATATGAATGCCCCTTCAATGCCATGAGTGCCTTTTATACCAGCCAGTGATGTGGTTTAAAGTATTACTGACCTTAAGATTTTCTGGGATCTCACATCATATAACGGAGAAGAGAGTTTTGAGAGTATGGTGGTTGGGTAAGGCAGAGGAGCAGGATACTGACTATACACTTTACAACAAGCCCAACAATCCAACATTCATTCTGCACTCAACAGTAGTGTATAGAGCAAGTTTCAAACTCGTGGCCATCCTAGCACCCACACGCTCAGATCATGAGCTAATGATTGTCCAAGCTCCCAACATGATCATTGCTGGAGGGAAAAGTAACAAAGAATATACTTTGGTCAATATTTTTGGGTTTACTTATTGTCTGAACTATCGAATTGGCTAGCATTTTATTCCAGTCTCGGACTATTAACTAACATTAAAGATTGCTTGACTGTAACTCTGATCCATCCCATTGTCATACCTAATGAGCATTGTACATCGGAGTAAACTACTGCGGCAAGACATGCTGTTATGGTCATCTTGTGAGGAGACAAGCAATTTGGAACAAGACATTGCTTAACTGGAGCTGATGATGATGATTTTCTGCTCACAGCCAAGGAGATTTCCAAGTTCACACTTACAGATGGTCGTTTGAGGCAATTGCGCACAGAGGGTGTAGTGAATTGGAGATTGGAGTTAATGAGCAGATTAAATCATTCTGGAGAAGACAGCATGAGCTATCAGTAAATTAATGTTGCCTTAAGTTTTGGAAAAGCATGCTGATTCCAAAGATGCCATAGGATTCAAAGTACATTTATTATCAATGTATACTACATATACCCTGAGATTCATCTCCCTACAGACAGCCATGGACCCCGTACAAAGGATAACACCAACCCCACCACCCACGTGCAGGGAACAAACCACAACAAAAAAAACAAGCAAAAACACAGAATATGAAGCTTAAAAACAAAAGAGTCCATTTTCATTTCAGCTCAATGTTCACATCTGCAGGCTGCTCCGATTCAAAGCCCTGAAAAACACATCATAATGTGAACTACAGTCCAATCCACAAACCACACTCATCTTCCACAGTAACCTCGATGTTTGCAATCTTCATTGACACTTTAATCGAAAGTATCAGCAAGGAATGGAGTTAATCAAGACCTTGCGCCCAACTCTAAACTTCTTGGCCGTGAGGCCGCTTTCTTCCCAGAACCTTCTTGGAGACAGCAAAGCGCCAGGTCACTTAATCGGCCCAAAGAACCACCCTCAACATGTAGATCACAGGTTCCAACAGCATCAGACCAAAGTTTGAAAGAAGAATAACATGTAAAAGAAGTGAATGAAGCATTTTCATGGACCACCTTGAGGGTGTTGTCTGTGAGAGTGCTGTTTGCTGGTGCCATCTTCTTCCAAAGTGACGTCCATTTTTAGTACTTGGGAATTGTTCATGTGAAAGTAGTGGTCTGGGGTTATATGCACTGACCTGATGTTCAGCTCAGTTTATTAGACTTCTGACAACATTGACTCCTTTATTCTGGGAATACACAAGTTCCTCATGCTGTTGGATACAATTTTTTCTGTTTGTAACAATGGACCATATAATGTCTAAGGTTAGTTTTTGCAATACGTCATCTCCCTCAAAAGATAATGGTCCAAAGTTCAGGTTGGAGCATTCCATCGCATTCCATTGTTTTAAAGGAATCAGATATTCTTCAATGTCCCCATTCAATCCAATGTCAATTGAGGACACCAAGTTTTCTGTTCACATGATGAATGGAACAATGAAGCAGGGAAATTTGGCCAAGAAGTCGTGATCTGCTTTTGTTTCTATTCATACACAGGACCTTCCTATATGCACCACAGGTTAAAAAGCTGATGTCACTAATTGTAAACTGCTTCCTGAACACTACCTGCCTCTCCACCTGTTTTCGTATCATCCGCAAACTTGGTCACAATGACGTCAATTCCATCATCCAAATCAATGATATATAACAAAAAAGAAGTGGTCCACCACAGACTCCCGTGGTACACCACTAGCCACCAACAGCTAATCAGAAAAGGTTCCCTTTAGACCCACTCTTTACCACCCGGCTATCAGCCAATGCTTTTTCCATGCTAGTATCTTTCCTGTGATATCATAGTTCTTATCTTGTTAAGCAGATTCATGTGTGGCACTTTGTCAAGGGTCTTCTGTAAATCCAAGAACACAACATCCACTAATTCTCCTTTGTCTATCCTGCTTGTTATTTCTTCAAAGAATTCAAAAGATTTGTCTGGCTAACTTCAGCCAGTTTTATCATGTGCATCCAAGTACCTCAAAACCATCTCCTTAACAATCGACTCCAACATCTTCCCATCCACTGAGGTCAGGCTAACTGGCCTATAGTTTCCTTTCTTCTACTTCTCTCCCTTCTTGAAGAGTTGAATGACATTTGCAATTTTCCAGTCTTCCTGAACCATGCCAGAATCTATAGATTCTTGAAAGATCATTACTAATGCCTCCACAATCTCTTCACCCACCTCTTTCAGAACCCTGGAGTGTGCACCATCTGCTCTAGGTGATTTTTCTACGATCAGAGCTTTCAGTTTTCCAAGCACCTTCTCCTTTGTAATGTCAACTTCACTCACTTCTGCCCCCTGACACTCTTGAATTTCTGGCACACTGCTCATGTCTTCCACAATGAAAATTGATGCAAAGTACTTATTCAGTTTGTCAGCCATTTTCGTGTCCCCCTTTCCTACCTCTCCAGCACCATTTTCCAGCTGCCCAATATCTACTCTTACCTCTTTTACTCTTCATATATCTGAAGAAACATTTGGTATCCCCCCTTAATATTATTGGCTAGCTTCCCATCATGTTCCATCTTTATGACTTGTTTAGTTGCCTTCTGTGGGTTTTAAAAGTTTCCTAATTCTCTAACTTTCCACTAATTTTTGCTCAATTATATGCCCTTTCTTAGGCTTTTATGTTAGTTTTGACTTCCCTTATCAGCCATGGTTGCATCATTCTGCCTATAGAATGCTTCTTTATAGGATGTATCTATCCTGCACCTTCCAAATTGATGCCAGAAATTGCAGCCATTGCTGCTAGTGTCCCCTTACAATCAACTTTGGACAGTTCCTTTCTCATGTCTCTGTCATTCCCTTTACTCCATTGTAAATTTGATACATCTGTCTTTAGCTTCTCCCTCTCAAATTGTGGGGCCAATTCTGTCATAATATTGACACTGCCTCCCTTAAGGATTCCTTTACCTTAAGCTCCCTAATCAATTCCAGTTCATTGCACAACACCCAATTCAGAATAGCTGATCCCTTAGTGATCTCAACCATGAGCTGCACTAAAAAGCCATCTTGAGGGCATTCTACAAATTCCCCCTCTTGGGATCCAGCACCGACCTGATCTAACCAATCTACCTGCATATTAAAATCCCTCATGATTATCATAACATTGCCCTTTTGACATGACTTTTCTATCTCCTGTTGTAATTTGTCACGTCCTGTTCAGAGGTCTATATATAACTCCCATCAGGGTCTTTTCACACTTACAGTCTTTTTTAGCTCTACCCACGTGGATTCTACACCTTCTGATCCTATGTCACTTCGTTCTAACCTCCACGGCCTGGATCAACACATTGATGTCATGTGGAGGCTTGCATGCTTCAAGGACTCCATCAGGCAATGTCAGATCTGGGCCACCCATGTTGAAATGGCTGTGGACAAGATGTCAGGCAAAGACTGATCCAACCCAGGCTCCCTGAACGACTGACTGGTGTCTGTCGCTCCCGGGCCATGCCATATGAAACAACACCAACCTCTTTCCAAGGATTTGATATCATTTTTTACCAACAGATCCACCCAAACCCGCTCTGCCTACCTGCCTGTCCTTTTGATACAATGTGTATTCTAGGATATTAAGCTCCCAGCTATAATCTTCCATCAGCCACAACTCAGTGATGTCCACAATGTTATACAATCTGCTACAAGTTCATCTACCTTATTCCACACACTGCGTGTATTCAAATATAGCACCATTAGTCTTGTATTCATCACTCTTTGCAATTTTGTCCTTCTTTTCCATTGCAACTCATCCCATTGACTGCAATTTTGACCATTCATCAGCCTGTCCTTGCTAGCAGTCTCACTACATGCTACCCCTGTTTGTGAACCATCTGCCTCATCCTCGGCCCCATCAGTCCAGTTCCCATCCCCTTGCTAAATTAGTATAAACTCTCTCGAGCATCTCTAGCTAAACTGCCCACAAGAATATTGGTCCCCCTCTGGTTCAGGTGTAACCTGCCTCTTTAGTACAGGTCATACCTTCCCCTGAAGAGATCCCAAATATCCAGAAATCGGAACCCCTGCCCCTTGCACCAGTTCCTTAGATATGCATTTATCTGCCAGATACTCCTATCCTTACCCTCATTGGTGTGAGGCATAGGCAGCAATCCAGAGATTGCTACACCTGGGGTCCTGCTTTTCAGGTTTCTATCTCGCTCCCTATAATTCTCTCTTCAGGATCTCCTCACTTTTCCTACCTATGTTGTTGGTGCCTATATGCACCAAGACTTCTGGCAGCTCACTCTCCCCCTGTAGAATGGCGTGGACCCAATCTGAGACATCCCTGACCCAGGCAAACGTACCATCCAGATGTCTCTATCACAGCAAGCATTTGAGAATACTCCAACACCCAATGTAGAGGAGGGAGGAATATCAAATTGAAGCCATGTAAAGTGAATGGAAGTCCTGGATATCAGAACCTGTCCAATTAAGTTAGATACAGATGTTATAAGATTCATACATGTCAATCGTTTATTTACTCATGATAGCCAAGAGGATTGTGATCAAGAATACTTTCAGGTTGAGCATGGAATAAAGTGCAGGATTAGCCAATTATGCAGCCATTGCAGGGCAGGACATGGCTTAGTAAGCGCAGGAGATCTAAAGTCATGTGAGGACATGCAGGAAGAATGATCTACCAGAATGAGAGCATCTGCATTCGACCCTTCAGGATTGACAAACACATTTCTGCAGTTAGGAGAGATCTAAGAGCTTAATGTGATCAATAAATCTATTTAATTTATCATTAATTGAGTCCTTAACTGTCTTAATATGTAAACATCAACCTATTATTTAAGTTCAAAGCTCATTTATTATTGAAGTATGTATACCTTATACAACCTTGAGATTTGTCTCCTTAAAGTCAGCCATAAAACAAAGAAACCCAATAGAACCCATTTAAAAAAAGACCATCAAACAGCCAATGTACAGATAGCTAATTGATGTCAATAGTGTGGATCGGGTTATTACATTTTCAAAGAAAAAGCAGTATATTATATTATACAAGGAAATCTGCAGATGCTGGAAATTCAGACAACAACACAAACAAAATGCTGCCTGGTCTGCTGTGTTCCACCAGCATTTTGTGTGTGATATTATATTATATCCTATTTAAAAAGGCAAGTGTATCAAGAAATTGTACCTTGTGGTATAACATTTTGATACATCAGCATATCTGCCACTGCTATTGATTGCCTTCAGTAAGGAATTTTTATTGTCTCTACCACTGTTGTTCACCTTAAAAAGCTGAAACAACATAAAGCCTACCTGTAACAAAGGACAACACACAAGAAGTCTTACTAGTCCTAGGTAACCCCTGCATCCTAGCGTGTATATTTAAGTTTCTGGGAAAAAGTAATGATGAATTTACCTACACTCTCAAGGAGTAGAACAACATTATTAATGTGCACAATTTGTCAAGGAGGTTCTGATAAAATAATCTAAATGATTTTTAAACAACTGCTCTTAGCTTACGGAATCCCACTGATTAACAAAACAATCATGCACCCTTAAGGTCAGAAGATGTTTCACGGTAAAATAAGCAGTTAGACATTTCTGCCACCACAAAGAATGGGGTAATTGGGGAGTGATTTAAAACAAACACTTCCAGTACATTCAAACCTGCTTTCCTTCCTACCACAGAAAATACTTCTGCTCCAAGTGTAAGGTTGTCATAGAATGTCCATATAATCATTCATATGCTCAAAATGGTGTTTGTTGCAAGTGAAATAGCTTGTATTTGCACAGCACTTAAGTGCTTTACAAGCAGGTTCATTCTGAAGTGTCATCTAATTATTATGAAAATACAGGGAATATGGCAGACAATAAGAGTTCATCAATATGTACAATGTCAATGGACAGATTATGGCTGAGTTAGCCTGGATTGAGTCAGCTACATGAACTCACTGACTGTGACAACCTCCTACCTTCAATCAGCCATGGAGAGCTATTTATCTGAATCCACCAATACAAATTTCTACCAGCAAAGCAGCAGGAACCAAAAGTGGTGCCTCCCAAAGGTAAGTATGATATGGCTCGTTGTATCATAATGATGCTGAGCGAAGGATCTATATTGATCAAGCCCCAGACTCTTCCTTCATGTCCACTATTTATGAAAGAGTAGAATGGACCTTGATTAATTCAAGCAACCCACACAAAATGCTGGTGGAATGCAGCGGGCCAGGCAGCGTCTATAGGGAGAAGTACAGTCGACATTTCGGGCAGAGACCCTTCATCAGGACTAATGGAAAAAAGAGATAGTAAGAGGTTTGAAAGTGGGAGGGGGAGGGGGAGATCCGAAGTGAGAGGAGAAGACAGGAGGGGGGCGGATGAAGCTAAGAGCTGGGAAAGTGATTGGCAAAAGGGATACAAGTCTGGAGAAGTGGGAGTATCATAGGATGGATGGCCTTGGAAGAAAGAAAACTGGAGGGGAGCACCAGAGGAAGATGGAGAACAGGCAGGGAGTAATTGTGTGTGTGTGTGTGTGTGTGTGTGTGTGTGTGTGTGTGTGTGTGTGTGTGTGTGTGTGTGTGTGTGTGTGTGTGTGTGTGTGTGTGTGTGTGTGTGTGTGTGTGTGTGTGTGTGTGTGTGTGTGTGAGAGAGAGAGAGAAAAAGGGATGGGGTAAGGAGAGGAGGGGTATTAATGGAATTTAGAGTAATCAATGTTCATGCCATCAGGTTGGAAGCTATCCAGATGGTATATAAGGTGTTGTTCCTCCAGCCTGAGTGAGTATCTTGACAGTAGAGGAGGCCATGGATAGACATATCAGAATGGGAATGGGACAGGGAATTAAAATGTGTGGCCACTGGGAGATCCTGCTTTCTCTAGTGGACAGAGCATAGGTGTTCAGCGAAACAGTCTCTCAGTCTGCGTTGGGACTCACCAATATATAAAAGGCCACACCGGGAGCACCGGACACAGTATACCACACCAGCTAACTCACAGGTGAAGTGTCGCCTCACCTGGAAGGACTGTCTGGGGCCCTGAATGGTGGTGAGGGAGGAAGTGTATAGCACTTGTTCCACTTGCAAGGTTAAGTGCCAGGAGGGAGATCGGTGGGAAGGGATCGGGGAGGGGGAACGAATGGACAAGGGAGTCAAGTAGGGAATGATCCCTGTGGATTGCAGAAAGTGGAGGGGAGGGAAAGATGTGCTTGATTTAATTTCTCATTTCCATCATGCTCCATGATGAAGTCAGCTCCATCGTGGGCACTAGCCTCCCCAACAACCTGGATATGTTCAAGGAGCAATGCCTCAAAAAGGCGGCATCCATCATTAAGGACCCCCATCACCCAGGACATGCCCTCTTTTCATTGCTACCATCAGGGAAGAGGTACAGGAGCCTGAAGACACACACTCGATGACTCGGGAACACCTTCTTCTGCTCCGCCATTAGATTTCTGAATGGACATTGAACCCATGAACACTACCTCATTACTTTTTTAATTTAACTTTCTATATATTATATACACTCCTTACTGTAACTTACAGTTTATTAATATGTATTGCCACATCCTGCTGCTGCAGGACAATACATATGCTGGTGATTCCGATTGCATTCTGGAACACTGCAGCACTCCCTCAGTACGGCACAGAGCCAGTAGCCTAGATTTTGATGCTGAAGACTGGAATAGTACTGGAACTCCTCTGTCTCTGAGATAAGATTGCCACCATGCAAGCCACTGATTGAAACTGGAAACTAAATAAACTGGGAAAAGGAAATGAAATAATTGCATTGCCAAATGATATAGAAATAAATCAGGAGATGGATGAATGTGTTGATTAATGCATCTTTTAAAATGAAACAGAGCAAACTGTTTCCACCGACTTGAAATCAACAGTCCCCCTTATAGTTTGGTCTTGATAAGTTGAGCTCGTTCTGGTCTCTTAAGGTTTACTCAGAGTGTCGGCTGGAGTCAATTCATGCATTGAAAGGGAGGTATTCAGTTTCCTGTCCAACACTCATGTTGATTTTTGATTAATAGCTGGAATGTGTACAAAATTTATGTCAGGTGATTACATTAGCCTGATGAAAATCGGCATTGTACACCAGAAATGAACAGCAGATTTTGATGTGAGATGGAATCCCATTTCTTTTCTCTAGAGTGTTCGTACATGAGATTTCAGTTTGTAACAGTCCCCACATTCACAGTCAGGTACGAACAGGATGGTAGCAGCCCCACATGTTGTGCTTTAAAACATGTTTACGCTGAATCAAGGTGCTGAAATTGGGTTTAGTCAGTTAATTTGCGCTGATGGATTGGAGCCGCCTCGTAAGGCTGTGTTGTTTTTAAGTTCATGCACTTTAATGCAAGCTTTAAGAGATGCAGCATACATGTGCAAGCCAGACATGACACATACCACGCATGATAGCTCCAGCAGATCTAACGGCACACATTATAGAGTGCATACATTCAACAGAAGAAGAAAGTTGTGAGTGCAGAGCCCAGTGAGTAGAATAGTTCATCAATAATCCTCCAGATTATCCAGGAATCAATTTCACTGCAGAACTGAATTTGTGTTTGGTCAAAACTGTTCCTTTACAATCAAAATATCAGATCAATTCTGCTCAGTCGAAGTAGGCAATTAGTTGGAAATGCAAGGGTTACCAAGTATATTCCAAATAGCTTGCTGATTTTTTTCATGTTTTAAGAAGAGTTATCAGTAGGTTTTGGAAGTGACAGTACCTGTGATTGAACTAACAGGAAGATATTTACCAAGATCTTGGCATCTCCATTACATCATTCTACCCTGTTCCAACATGGATAAAATGCATGGCTACAGATTAGTTCCCTTTTTTTCAGTTTTATCAGGCTCTCTGAGCAGTCTGTTATCATGCCAACTGAGGAGCCAATCGTATTGAAATATTTTTACGAAGAACAGACCAAGAATAAAAAGAGGCACAAGTTATAACTTATATTTTACACAGTGTGGAATAAAAAATGAAACTCTCATGAAGCCAGAATAATATAAACAAACATTTCGTGGTGCTCCAGGGTGGGGGGGGGGACATGATTGACAGCTCAATCAGCATTTCTCGCAGACAGTGCTACTTATTGTTCTTGTTTTAAAATGCATTGTGGTGTGCGTGGTCAGTACAATTATGGTGGGGTAGTCAGTTCATTTATTTTAGCTCGGGTTATACAGTTGCTTGTGTGTGTGTTTTGTGCCACCCTGACCTGTAATCGGAATCACCTCCCCGTCTGTGTGGAACTGAGCTGGTGTGGTCTGTGTTATTGTGCTTGTCACAGTAAGAACAGCAGTTGAGATAAATGAGCTCTTCTTGTCTGTCCTCATGGACCGAATGCTCGTCACATTGGTGTCAGCAGTGGGATCAGAAATTGACAGCGAAATTGAAGAGCTACGATGTCGGATGGAGTGCCGTAAGACCCGGGGAATAAGTCAAGGGACTGAGCAGTATGCCTCCCCCGAACCCCTGGGCCAGCCTCTCACAGAGGAGATGCTGACCCAGAGGGAGAACCTGGGAACCGAGCGTCGTGCCTTCCCAGGGACCCCCGATGAAGTGAGCGTAACCAGGGTACACAGCGGCGTGCATCTCCTGCCTCCAGTGAACGCAAGATGCCGCAGCCATGGGAGGATAGGCCTTGTGACAGGCACTGCTGGAGAAAGAGAAGGACCAACAGGCCCTAGTGATTAGTGCAACAAGGTCACCCTGAAGCTCCCCAGATACAATGGTGCCGGCCGCCTGGAACCCTACCTGGTGCATGGCAAAGCGGGTGGAGCCCCAGTGAGACAGAGCTGCACATTGCCTTGGCATTGGAGAGTGATGCCCTGTGGGCCTTCCTCAACCTAACGCCAGTGGAGCAGCATGATTACAGGACCCTTGTAGTGGTATTTTGAATTGAGGGCATTGGAGGGCAGTGCCCTGTGGGAGAAAACCTGAAGGCATTCATGGAAGATCTCCGCCATTGTGCTCGGCATGGCTACCCCCAGTTTCCTCCTGCGTCCCAGGAAGAACTTGCCCTTCACGCCTTTGTGAAGGCACTGGCGCCGGACCGCCTTCAGCAGCATGACGTCACCATCAATGCCAGCAGAGGCGGAGAGGGCAGAAGCAATTCCAGCCCCTCAAGGTGTTCCAGCTTCGCCCTACACCTACACCACACCTCACCCCAATACAGCCATTGGGAAACACCAAGGCCTCCAGCGGAATCCCTCCATTGTCACCTCCCCGGGTGAAGATCAAGGCTTATACACAGACTGCGTGGTGGAGGGAATCAGATGCCGGGCATCAGTGGACACGGGGTCACCCATCACCATCATCCGTCCTGGTGTTCTTCCCAACACGGACCTGCTTGGGTGGACAAGGACGGCGGTCCAGGTGGTTACAGTCACTGGCGACCGTGGGTGATGAGAGGGAAGACACATTGCAGAAGGGAAACACAGCAGAGCACGAGGTGCAGCTCGCTGACATCCGTGAGTCCTGCATCATCAGCCCAGACCTGCTGTCCCGCTGGGAGGCCCATATGGATGTTCTGGGGGGCCCATGGGGATGTGTTGAGGAGCCCGTGTGGATGTGTTGAGGAGCCCGTGTGGATGTGTTGAGGGGCCCGTGTGGATGTGCTGGGGGGCCCATGTGGATGTGCTGGGGGGCCCATGTGGATGTGCTGGAGGCCCATGTGGATGTTCTGGGGGGCCCATGGGGATGTGTTGAGGAGCCCGTGTGGATGTGTTGAGGAGCCCGTGTGGATGTGCTGGGGGGCCCGTGTGGATGTGCTGGGGGGCCCATGTGGATGTGCTGGGAGGCCCATGTGGATGTTCTGGGGGGCCCATGTGGATGTGTTGAGGGGCCCGTGTGGATGTGCTGGGGGGCCCGTGTGGATGTGTTGAGGAGCCCGTGTGGATGTGCTGGGGGCCCGTGTGGATGTGTTGAGGGGCCCGTGTGGATGTGCTGGGGGGCCCGTGTGGATGTGCTGGGGGGCCCGTGTGGATGTGCTGGGAGGCCCATGTGGATGTGCTGGGGGGCCCATGTGGATGTGTTAAGGGGCCCGTGTGGATGTGCTGGGGGGCCCATGTGGATGTGCTGGGGGGCCCGTGTGGATGTGCTGGGGGGCCCGTGTGGATGTGCTGGGGGGCCATGTGGATGTGTTGAGGGGCCCGTGTGGATGTGTTGAGGAGCCCGTGTGGATGTGTTGAGGGGCCCGTGTGGATGTGCTGGGGGGCCCGTGTGGATGTGTTGAGGGGCCCATGTGGATGTGCTGGGGGGCCGTGTGGATGTGTGGAGGGGCCGTGTGGATGTGCTGGGGGGCCCGTGTGGATGTGTTGAGGGGCCCGTGTGGATGTGCTGGGGGGACCGTGTGGATGTGTTGAGGAGCCCATGTGGATGTGTTGAGGGGCCCATGTGGATGTGCTGGGGGGCCCATGTGGATGTGCTGGGGGCCCATGTGGATGTGCTGGGGGCCCGTGTGGATGTGCTGGGGGCCCGTGTGGATGTGTTGGGGGCCCGTGTGGATGTGCTGGGAGGCCCATGTGGATGTGTTGAGGGGCCCGTGTGGATGTGCTGGGGGCCCGTGTGGATATGCTGGGGGGCCTGTGTGGATGTGTTGAGGGGCCCGTGTGGATGTGCTGGGGGGCCCGTGTGGATGTGTTGAGGGGCCCATGTGGATGTGCTGGGGGGCCCGTGTGGATGTGCTGGGGGGCCCGTGTGGATGTGTTGAGGGGCCCGTGTGGATGTGTTGAGGAGCCCGTGTGGATGTGTTGAGGGGCCCGTGTGGATGTGCTGGGGGGCCCGTGTGGATGTGTTGAGGGGCCCATGTGGATGTGCTGGGGGGCCGTGTGGATGTGCTGGGGGCCCATGTGGATGTGCTGGGGGGCCTGTGTGGATGTGTTGAGGGGCCCGTGTGGATATGCTGGGGGGCCTGTGTGGATGTGTTGAGGGGCCCGTGTGGATGTGCTGGGGGGCCCGTGTGGATGTGTTGAGGGGCCCATGTGGATGTGCTGGGGGGCCCGTGTGGATGTGTTGAGGGCCCGTGTGGATGTGCTGGGGGGCCCATGTGGATGTGCTGGGGGGCCCGTGTGGATGTGCTGGGGGCCCATGGGGATGTGCTGAGGGCCCGTGTGGATGTGCTGGGGGGCCCATGTGGATGTGCTGAGGGGCCCATGTGGATGTGCTGGGGGGCCCGTGTGGATGTGCTGGGGGCCCATGGGGATGTGCTGAGGGCCCGTGTGGATGTGCTGGGGGGCCCATGTGGATGTGCTGGGGGGCCCATGTGGATGTGCTGGGGGCCCATGTGGATGTGCTGGGGGCCCATGTGGATGTGCTGGGGGGCCCATGTGGATTTGCTGGGGGGCCCATGTGGATGTGCTGGGGGCCCGTGTGGATGTGTTGAGGGGCCCATGTGGATGTGCTGGGGGGCCCATGTGGATGTGCTGGGGGCCCGTGTGGATGTGTTGAGGGGCCCATGTGGATGTGCTGGGGGGCCCATGTGGATGTGCTGGGGGCCCGTGTGGATGTGTTGAGGGGCCCATGTGGATGTGCTGGGGGGCCCATGTGGATGTGCTGGGGGCCCGTGTGGATGTGTTGAGGGGCCCATGTGGATGTGCTGGGGGGCCCATGTGGATGTGCTGGGGGGCCCATGTGGATGTGCTGGGGGGCCCATGTGGATGCGCTGGGGGCCCATGTGGATGCGCTGGGGGCAACACTCTCCCTTGGTTCTGAAGCCATGGTTCTCCGGCAGGGCCAGGCAGGCATGGCAACACAGTGGACTGCCACAACACAGAGCACCTCGCTAAAACCTGTGATGGGACAATACGTACCATCACCTGACACCGTACCACTGTCATCAGCAACTGCATCGGCTCAGAGCAACGAGGTTAGCAGCACTGCTGTGGCATCCTCTAGCAAGACCTTCCAGGTGGTACGGGAGATGTGGCACTGGGCTCAGGACCAGTGGTGGCAGCCGAAAGATCTCCTGGACCAGCATCTCGACATCTTCGCAGTCAGGGGTGAGGCCTGCGGACGCACAGGGCTTGTCCAACGCCACATTAATACCAGGGATGCCCACCCCATCCAACTATGGCCCCATCGCCTGTCCCTTCCAAATGCCAGGCAGCAGAGCAGTGGATGAAAGAGATGGCAGCGGGTGGCATCATCGAGCCCTCCAACAGCCTGTGGGCAGCTCCAACAGTGGTGGTCAGGAAGAAAGACGGGTTGCGGTGGTTCTGCGTAGACTACCGCCGTCTCAATGTCGTGACCCAGAAGGTTTCCCACCCGCTGCCCCGAATTGAAGATGCCCTGGACTGTATCACGAGTTTGACCTGGTTCATCTCCCTCGATGTCCGCAGTGGCCACTGGCAGGTCAAAATGGCCCTGGAGGTTCTGCCCAAGACTGCTTTCACCATTGTTCAGGAGCTGTGGCACTTCTGGGAAATACCGTTTGGCCTGTGTAACACCCCAGCCACATTCGAGAGACTGATGGCTCACATTCCGCGGAGCCTCTGACAGTCAGACAGACAGACTTTACTGATCCCGAGGGAAATTGGGTTTCATTACAGTCGCACCAACCGAGAATAGTGTAGAAATATAGTAATAGAAAACCATAAATAATTAAATAATAATAAGCTAATCATGCCAAGTGGAAATTAGACCAGCCTATTGGCTCAGGGTGTCTGACACTCCGAGGGAGGAGTTGTAAAGTTTGATGGCCACAGGTAGGAATGACTTCCTATGACGCTCAGTGTTACATCTCAGTGGAATGAGTCTCTGGCTGAACGTACTCCTATGCCTAACCAGTACATTATGAAGTGGATGGGAGACATTGTCCAAGATGGCATGCAACTTGGACAGCATCCTCTTTTCAGACACCACCGTCAGAGAGTCCAGTTCCACCCCCACAACATCACTGGTCTTACGAATGAGTTTGTTGATTCTGTTGGTGTCTGCTACCCTCAGTCTGCTGCCCCAGCACACAACAGCAAACATGATAGCACTGGCCACCACAGCTTCGTAGAATATCCTCAGCATCGTCCGGCAGATGTTAAAGGACCTCAGTCTCCTCAGGAAATAGAGACGGCCCTGACCCTTCTTGTAGACAGCCTCAGTGTTCTTTGACCAGTCCAGTTTATTGTCCATTCGTATCCCCAGGTATTTGTAATCCTCCATCATGTCCACACTGACCCCTTGGATGGAAACAGGGGTCACCAGTACCTTAGCCCTCCTCAGGTGCACCACCAGCTCCTGCTGCGTCATCTATCTGAACGATCTCCTGGCGCATGCAGCCGTTTTCGATGATGTGCTGTGGAAATTGGAAGAGTTCTTTGCCGCCAACCGTCAGGTGAACCTGACAGAACACTGCCTTCTGTGCCGCCAGACGAAGTTCCTGGGGCACGTGGTGAGTGTGGACGGAGTGGCGATGGACCGTGAGAAGGTGTCAGTGGCCAGGGAATGGCTCATCTCCCGCAATATCTCTGGGAATCACAGCTTGCTGGGGCTGGTATCATACTTCTGCTGTTTTTTTAAGGACTTAGCCCCCATTACCAGCTCGCTGAGAAGGGGAGGACCTTTGCCTGAACTGACACCTGGATGTCCACCTTCGACCAGCTCCAAGCTGCACTCACCCAGGCCCCGATCCAGCATGCCCCTTTATTGTTGATACAGATGCCAGCAGTAGGGGCTCGGCGGTGGCAGTTTCTCGACAGTGACAGACATCTCCTGCAGCTGGTGTTCCCCTGGGGGCTTCGCACCACGGTGCTGCGGTCGGTGCACGGGTTGGTGGGGGCCGGCCATTTTGGGGTTGAAAAAGCATTGGGCAGGCTGCGCAAATACTTCTACTGGCAGGACGTGGAGCTCTTCGTGCATTGCTGTGACACCTGCACATCCCAGAAGGGGCCGGGCCGTCAGTCTAGGGTGCCGATGCAGCAGAACCTGGTGGGGTCCCAATGGAGCACGTAGGGGTGGACATTCTGGGCCTTTTCCCTCAAGCTTTTGCTGGCAATCGCTATGTCCTCGTGGCCATGGAAACTTCAAAAAGTGGCCAGAGGCGTACATGGACCTGGACCGGAGAGTTAACTCCACCGCTGACCAGGAGCATAACTTTGAGGCACAGGTGTCTGGTGAGCCCTGCAGGTGGCTGGAAATCACCAAAGTGCGGACCACATCCCCCCTGCCCCCTCACCCACAAAGCGATGGGCTGGTGGAACACCTTGGCTACACAGCTCGTCAGCCTGCCCCGACCCAATTGGGATCGCCACCTATCCCGAGTATCGTGGGCATATCGGACAGCAGTTTAGGAGAGCACCAGCTGTACGCCAGTGCGCTGGTGTTTGGGCGGGAGCTGCGCACGCCGGTGGATCTGGATCTGGAGTTTGGCCCCCCCTCCTGAGCCAGAGTTTCCTGGGGAAGCCGGGTTGGAGTATCTGCAACTCCTCGGGGGTTCCTGCGGGCTGTTCATGATCTGGCTCGGCAGAACCAAAACGCAAACAGCGGCCGCCAAAAATGGACAGGACTGTTATGTGGGGGGACTGAGTATGGCTCTACTCCCCACCCAAAAGAAGGGACTATTCCCTCAAGCTGGGAAGCCTCTGGAAGGTGGAGGTGCTTGACCACAGCTCTGATGTGGTATACCGGGTGTGGTTCCCTGAGCGGTGGAAGGTCTTTGGCTTTGATGCACCATCAATAACTCTCGAAGACGTGAGGTGAGATATAGGCTTTTATTGGCTGGAAGAAAGAACAAGCAGCAATTGACCACCACACTGCATCCTGGAGACTGAGGGAGGAGCAGAGCCTCCAATCACCTTTATACAGGGGTCTGTGGGAGGAGCCACAGGAGCAGTCAGTGGGGGTCTGTGGGAGGAGCCACAGGAGCAGTCAGCAGGGGGGGGCGTGTCCAGACAGGTATATGTAGTTCACCACAGGCTTATTACAAAATGCTTCTGATCCAATCACTATGTTGAAGGCCATTGGTTCACTACATAATTAATAAACGGGGAAGTATTGGAACTATTCGAGTAAACGGTTTTGCTTCCTCAGAACAGCAAATGCAAGAGCCTTTACCAGTAATTGACACCGCTCAGCCATGACTGCAGCTTGAAGGCAAGATCCATTCAATCAATAGAGGAAACGATTTTCAAGCAGTGCTCCCACCCTCTGCTCTACCAAAGCCTGGCAGCAACAAATATAGGTATACCTTCTCTGTTATGGTTCCAGCCCCACTTCCAATTCTAGTTCAAAGAAGCTCTCTCCATCGGTGGCAAAATGCGTTAATTCTGTACATAATCAAACACTTCCCTGTCACATGAAAGATCTCTGTAGCAACCAGTTTATTCAAGCTGTTTACCATATTAACAATTAGCACAGCAGCAGGTTTTAACTGTGTTAGCTGTGCATATCATAAAGTTTGTTCAAACACATAGAATGTATAATGTGTAAATGCTAAATCCGTTACAAAGTGTTTGCTGTTTTCTGCAGCACACTGTAGATCCGTAATGCTTGATCCACCCAGATGATTAAGAGGCAAACAGCTGGAGACACATACCACTAACCCCCTTCAGCCCAACACAGCTGAAATATTTCACCAAGGTTTCCCATGACAGTCATCTGGGAGGAAAGGTATATTAGAAAATATTCCACAGATGATTGCCGCAGGCTTTATCTTCTTTTAAAGTGCATTCCTATCTTCTCCCACCCTGAAAGGTCATCCTCTCCAACACCGCCAACCCACAGCTCCCAGTGTTCCCTCAACTCCCTCCAGATACTTCTGCTAATGCAGCCAACCGCTCACCTCCAGCCCTTTGCTTACTCTCCGTCAAGTCTTGGAATCAGCCTGTTACTTCTGATTCTCGCATAGGAATGCAGACACACCAGAACAACTTCCAGTGGGCACTGGATGGCTTAAAGGGAAGCAGCCTGATGAATCCAGGGAGATTAAACTTCCATTGGATTGCTGCAGGGTAAATGAGTGTCTTGGTTGGCTAGGGGCTGAATGGCTTGGAAGGTCAATGAGAGAAGGACAATCAGGCGCCCACCAGTCTAGAAATGAATGCATGCACTGGATCGTGCTAACCTCTTATGGTTTGCAATTATTAAGGAAATAATGACCTAAGCATTTAACATTAGTTCTTTCAGAGCAGAAGCATTTGCTTGTTTGAACTTCTGGCTAGATGTGTCATATATATCCTGTGCAAAGCTGTGTGTCATTTTCTGTGTATTTAGTAACGAGAATAGTTTGAAATTACCTGAAGTTCTCATTAGCTTGCTGGAAACGGAAGATTGTACTGCAAGAGAGAATGCCCTGTGGAGGGGCAGGGAGTCACTAACAGCAGCGTTTCAATTCCTATATTTGACTCACTCATACAGATGTATACCTCAGAAGTTCCTGTTAGATTCATTGTGTGATGATGGCAAATACTGACAGCAAGATCTGGAGCAGTGAATACTTCAAAGTAGGATCTGATTAATTTTAAAACTAAAAGAAAGGCAAAATACAGGGGATACGGTAATTTGCTTTCCAAGTCGGTCGCAAGGTGCAGACTTCAAACAGACAGCATCAGAGATGAGGATTGATAAATCTGAGTATCTCTGTGCCACCCAAATACAAAACCAACTTGAATCAGAGTATCGCACCCTGCAACTTCTATTGTCTATATGTAGATATTACTTATGTGTGCTGTTTGGAATCCACTGGTAAACGGGAATCAATTACAAATCTTTGTTAAACAAAATTAGTATTAATTCTTCCCTTACTGGATTATGCAAAAAAACCAGAAGAATGTTTTTCATCCATTTAGTGCCAATACAGTATTTGAATTACAAATAATGCAACATTCTATGGAAAAGGACAAAGCAATAAATTTCATTCTTATTTAGCTAGATCAGAGCTGGCAGTAATATAATGGTCAAAACAAACCCCCAACAATAATCTTTTGGCTTCTGTTTATTCATATAAAGAATGTTGTTGGATAGGCCAGCAATTAATCTCAACCATTACTGACCTTCAGAAGGCAAAGGTGAGGGTGAACCATTCTATCTGTCGCAGCCCGAGCAGTAGAGGTGGGTCAGAATACCATTGGCTCAGAGGTTCCATGTTTTAGATCCAGCAGTGCTGGAAGAAAAAGGGATACTATTCCAAGATAGATGGTGTGTGACCTGGGAGGAACCTCTTCTAGGTGACAGGAATTTTGGGTTTGTGGTCACCTGTTAAAGAAGCCTTCAGAAAACTTTGCAATGAGTCTTGTGTAAGATTGTAGCCACATTGATTCAGTGGTGAGGGAGTGAAATGTAAGGTGGAAAATAAGCTATACAAGCTGCTTTGTTCTGAAAGTACTGAGCTCCTTGAGTGTTGTTGGAGTTACATTCATTCGAGTAAGTGAATGGTATTTTCTCAGGCTCCTGATCCTGCTGCAGGTGGAAGAAAGATTTTGCTGAGAGATGAGTTAAATATCCAACTGTGGAAAATCCAGCACATGGTCTTTCCTTGTAAAAAAATACTATGTGGCTGGTCAATGATCCAGGGACTCTGAAGGAATGAACATTGATAATATTACTGTATCGAACAGGGAAGCCTAATGATAATCATTGCCTGGCACTTTTAGTGCATGAATACTTCATGTCACTTATCAGCTGAGTCATGTTGTCCAGGGTTTGCTACTTTCAAGCATGGATGTTTTCATTATTAAAGAAAATGTAAATGGATCTAAATATTATAAATTATCAGCAAATATTCCCACTCTGACCCAATAATGCAAGAAAAGTCATTGATGGATCTGAGTTGTAATCCAGAAGGACTGCTGCAGGAATGTTATAGGACATAATACCTGCCCCTACGAAATACACAAGCTTTCTTTCTATTAATTATGATTGCATTTAATGGAGCGTCACAAATTTGGCTGAGCTTGCATATTAAGAAAGAAGAATCCATTGCAGCCTAGCTCCATCCATCCCGTATAAGTTTTTTAGACAGTCAAAGTATGCTGGTTACATCAGTGTCAATACCTGAGCATCCACAGTGGAATTTATTCCGCATGTGGAACATATCATTGGCCAGATTCTGCAGGAGTATAACCTAGCTGCTGTGGATGGCCACTGCAGCTCATGGAATTCTGGCAGTTGTTGCTAGAGCTGTTCTACATCCAGTTATTGGTGTGATAGTTCACAGAGAAAGGTGTCCATATTGTGAAGATCAGTCTTCATCTCCTCAGAGGGTCATGCAGAGACAATTCCTTCCAAATGTTATTAGGGACAGGTACGTTTACGGCACATAGACTGTGAGGCCAATTAAGTTTTTCTCTCACATGGTTTCCCCACCAGAAACCATAAGTCACATCTGTCAGCTGTGTTCTTCAGAATCCAATCAGCCAGGTTAAAGGCAATTCTGCTGAATGGGAATTGAAGACCCTCACACAGGTGTCTTCAGTTCCCCTTGCTGCTCTGAATTTTGATCAACATGATAGAGAACTGATTCTTAGCAGTAGGTTACAAACAGCTGGAGGTTTCCTTACCCTCCTTTTACCTGACCCAGGAAACCCATAGGTCTGGAAGTCATTGCTAAGAGCTTCTTGGTCTTGGGTTTAAAAGTTACCACAATCTTAAGATCTCATGACTGATATTGAGTTTTATTATGCATTTTATTATGTATTGGTCAACGACGGAGTGTTCACATATCTTTAACCTCTCGATTTTGCAGTCTGAGGTACCCACTTGCTTCAAGCAGGCTTCAATTACACTGGTGCCTAAGAAGAACGTGGTAACCTGGCTCAATGACCATCTCCAGTAGCACTTACATCCACTATGATGAAGTGTTTTAAGATGTTGGTGATGAAACATATCAACTCCTGCCTGAGAAGCGATTTGGATCCTCACCAATTTACTACAACAGGTCCACAGCAGATGCCATTTCATTGGCTCTTCACTCAACCTGGAACATCTGGACAGTGAAAATGCATACATCAGGATGCTCTTCATTGACTATAGCTTGACAATCAATACTATCATCCCCTCAAAGCTAATCAATAAGCTTCAAGACCTAGGCCTCAATTCCTCCTCGATTTCCTCACTTGCAAACCCCAGTCACTTCAGATTGGCTACAACATCTCCTCCACAATCTCCATCAGCACAGGTGCACTGCCAGTCTCTGTGCTTCGTCCCTTGCTGTACTCGTTTTACACTTATGGCGGTGTATCTCAGCACTGCTCCAATGTCATATTCAAGTTTGCTGA
The DNA here is from genome assembly GCF_048418815.1 of Hemitrygon akajei. NCBI lineage: Eukaryota > Metazoa > Chordata > Chondrichthyes > Myliobatiformes > Dasyatidae > Hemitrygon > Hemitrygon akajei. The sequence continues at coordinate 101,781,740 of NC_133136.1, forward strand.
TGACACCACTGTCATAGGCTGAATCAAAGCTGATGAATCAGCACAAAGGAGGGAGATTGAAAATGTGGCTGAGTGGTGCCTCAACAACAACCTCCCATTCAATATCAGCAAGACAGTGGAACTGATTATTGACTTCAGGGGGAGGAAACCAAAGGTCCATGAGCCAGTCTGCACTGGAGGATCAGAGGTGAAGATAGATAGATAGATAGATAGATAGATAGATAGATAGATAGATAGATAGATAGATAGATAGATAGATAGATAGATACTTTATTCATCCCCATGGGGAAATTCAACTTTTTTTTCCAATGTCCCATACACTTGTTGTAGCAAAACTAATTACATACAATACTTAACTCAGTAAAAAATATGATATACATCTAAATCACTATCTCAAAAAGCATTAATAATAGCTTTTAAAAAGTTCTTAAGTCCTGGCGGTAGAATTGTAAAGCCTAATGGCATTGGGGAGTATTGACCTCTTCATCCTGTCTGAGGAGCATTGCATCGATAGTAACCTGTCGCTGAAACTGCTTCTCTGTCTCTGGATGGTGCTATGTAGAGGATGTTCAGAGTTATCAGTATCTTTAAATTCCTTGGTCTTATCTTATCTTAGGATCTGTCCTGAGTCCAACACATAAGTGCCATTATCAAGAAAGCGCAGCAGAACCTTTACTTTCTTAGAGGTTTGCAAAGATTTGGAATGCATCTAAAACTTTGACAAACTTCTTAAGATGTCCAGTGGAGAGTATATTGAGGGGTTCCATGACAGCCTGATACAGAATGCACTTGAATGGAAAAGCCTACAAAATGTAGTGGGTGCAGCCCAGTCCATCATAGATAGAGCCTTCAGCAGCACTGAGCACACCTACATAGGAAAGCATCGTTCATCATCAAGGACACCCACCATCCAGGCTTGGTTCTTTTCTTGCTGCTGCCATCAGGAGCCTCAGAACTCACACCACCAGGTTCAGGAACATTTATTACCCCTCAACCATCAGGCTCTCGAACGAGAGGAGATAACTTCATACAACTTCATCCATCACTGGCAAGATACACAATTTCCAGCATCTGCAGATTTTCTCATGTTAGTGATTCATCCATCACTGAACTGTTCCCTCAAACTATGGACTCATTTTCCAGGACTCTTCATCTCATGTTCTCAATATTTATTGCTTATTAATTTATTTAATCTTCTCTTTCTTTTTGTTTTTGCACAGTTTGTTGACTTTTGCACACTGGCTGTTTGTCCATCTTGTTGGGTACGGTCTTTCATTGATTCAACTGTGTTTCTTGTATTTACTGTGAATGCCCACAGGCCACGGTAGCTTAGTGGTTAGTACGATGCTATTACAGCTCAGTGCGTTGGAGTTCGGTGTTCAATCCCAGCATTCTCTGTAAGGAGTTTCTGTACATCCTCTCCTTGAAATGTATGGGTTTTTTTCCAGGTCTTCTGGTTTCCTCTCTCAGTCTAAAGACATACCATGTGGTTTAATTAGTCATTGTAAACTGACTATGGTTAGGTTAGGTTAGGTTAGGTTAGAGTTAGTGTTAGGTTAGGTTAGGTTAGGTTAGGTTAGGTTAGGTTAGGTTAGGTTAGGTTAGGTTATGGTTAGGTTAGGTTAGGTTATGGTTAGGTTAGAGTTAACTCAGGGCTGGCAGGGATTGCTGAGCAGTGCTGAAAAGGCCTATTCTACACTGTATCACTAAGAAAATAAATAAAGAAAGAAAGAAACAAACAAATAGATAAATAAATAAATGGAATAATTCTCAAAGTTGCATATGGTGATATATATGAGCTTTGATAATAAATTTACTTTGAGTATTGAACTTTAGTGCACTGAATTCAAATGCATTTTGAACTCACATTCCTGATTATTATAAACGTTCCAATAAATATCACCTTAAAACTATCCTTTCCTTGATCAGATAATAAGAAAACCTACCAACTCTTACCACAACATCCTGTTCCTTTGCTCTGAAGTCATCCATTTATGAGCAGTGCATCGTTTCTCCTTTGCTTCAGTGCAGAGTACTGGTGAGCTTCCTCTCCATCCAGTCTTACCTGAATTTATGTGAGAGGTTCAAATATTAGTAACGCTTTTAAACAATTTTCAGCTTTCAATTTTACACATGAAAAAATGCGAACTATTTTGTTTGGCACACTTAAACATAATTTTACTAAATAAATCCATATGATGTTTCATAGGCTGTACTGGTTGTGCAGCGTTACATCACTGCACCTGGGATGCATTTGGACACCAGAAGAGAAAAAGAAACTTCACACTGAGAACATAGAATTGAGACTGAGGATCACAGGTCTCAAGGGCTGGATTGAAAGGAATCATATTACACCAGTAGCCCATGCTCTTACATTGTAGAGGAACCATTTTGTTCTGCCTGAACATTATGACGAGTTCTGCATCCTGCCATTGTAAGATACAGGAGCAGAATGAGGCCATTTGGTCCATCGAGACTGTTCCACCCTTTGATTATTATCCCTCTCAAGCACACTTTCCTGCCTTCTCCCCATACCCTTTGTAACAGTTTTCATTATGACCTGCAGCACGTTAAGACTGCAACTTGCTGGGATGGCTAAAGCCGGACTCTTAAGGTGGAGTGCGGTTGGCTGAAGCAGACACTGGCAGAGGAACAGGAAGTGCAGCTGATCCAGGAAACAGTGAAGATTGACATAGTTTCAGAGCAAGATGCCTTAATAAACATTGTGCTGTAGCAACACATACAAAATGGTGGAGGAACTCAACACGTTAGGTACCATGGAAATAAATAAGCAATCGATGTTTCAGGCTGAGACCCTTCTTCAGGATTGAGAATGAAGGGGGCAGGTGCCAGAATGAAAAGTTGAGGGAATGGAAGGAGGAGGGCTAGAAGATGATTAGTGAAGCCAGGTGGATTGGAAAGATAAAGAGCTGGAGAAGGAGGAATCTGATAAGAGCGGAGAAGGAAGGAGGAGGGGATCCAGGGGGAGATAATAGGCAGGTGAGAAGAGGTAAGAGGCTAGAGTGGGGAATAGAAGGAGGAGGGAAATTACTTTTACTGGAAGGAGCTATTAATATTCATGCCATCAGGTTGGAAGCTATCCAGATGGAATATAAGATGTTGCTCCTCCAGCCTGAGTGTGGCCTCAAGTTGGCACAAGAGGAGAAATTGATATCCATGTCTTCATTCTATTCCCCATTTGAACTTTTACCTCTACTTACCTGTCAATCATTCCCCCTTGGGTCCCTTCCTCCTTCCCTTTCTCCTTATTCCTTTACACAGCTGCTGCCTGACCTGCTGAGTTTCTCCAGCATTTTGTGTGTTGCTTTGGATTTCCAGCTCTTTCTTGATGGAGAATAGAAAGAAATAGGACAAACATCTTGTTTTCAAAGGAAACCAGGAAGAAGAAAAGTCCTGTTTTTGGCAGGATTTAAACCTCAAGGTGCTTGGTGCAGTCCTCATGAGTAAACTCAAAGCTAGGAATATATCTCTTCTAATCAATTGTACTATTAGCCTTAATCATTGCCCAAGGCATAACAACCCTATCACTCATTACTGCATTCATTAGAACTCAACTTCAACACTCGTATGCCCTAACCTAACCTCAAATCAAAACTTCACATCCATCACCTACTTCTCATATACATCACCAGCTTTGGCACGCTATGAAAGATAGACTAGTCAAAAGTCGCTAGCACACTTCCCTCATCTGCCTCACCTGACAGAAAGTGTTCCACAAACAGAATACACCATTAACTCCAAAGGGAAGAGGATTATACTTTTGTGGATAGAGATGATTAAATGACCAGCCCTTGCTTTTCTTTAAGCATTGGGACTTCACAGTGAACACAAGTTCACTGTTCACAAGTGAACTCCAAAGTGAAGAAATGTTCACTTTCTTCTGGATATAAATACTGATTCATCTTTAACGATGGCTGGTGGCAGGGCTGAAGCATGAAATGTGTCTGTGTCCTCCAACCTAATCGTTCATTTCACGTTCACTTTCCCCTCCTACCGACCTCCCACTCCATTCCACATATTCTCCCGATTCACAAGTTTCAGCTTTGATGCTTCCATCATCACTACACAGCATCACGACGTCAACATTATCCTACTTCCTTTCAGGTGCTTAAGAGAGGTGAAACTTGGCCAGGAGCTGGAGGAACAGCAAAAAAGCAGAAGTGATTAATTTGCACCATCCTAGTCACAAGTGAGGACACTGGCAATTATAATTTTCAGTTCTTAAATTAGTTGTGGCATCTCTGCTTCCCTGGTTGTAACATCCCCACAATGTGCGAGGAAGGGAACGTTTCAGAAGGCAAGGAACGAAATGAGATGCACCATAAGGTGAGGTCAAACTTGGTCAACGCCATGGAGGACTCAGATGAGAACTATAAAGGGGCAATTTCTCTTGTTTTTGGTCTATCCAGTCACAAACAAGAGGAAATCTACAGATGCTGGAAATCCAAGCAACACACACAAAATGATGGAGGAGCTCAGCAGGCCAGGCAGCATCTATGGAAAAAAGTATAGTCGATGTTTCAAGCCAAAACCCTTGGCGACAGGTGAAACTTGGAGGGGTAGGGATGAAGCAATGTGCTAGGAAGTTAATTGGTGAAAGAGACAGAAGGCATGGAAGAAAGAAGGCGGGGAGGAGCACCAGAGGGAGGCGATGGGCAGACAAAGAGTTAACATGAGAGAGGGACAAGGGGATGGGAAATGGTGGAGGGGCAGAGGAGACATTACTGGAAGTCTGAGGAATTGATGTCCATGTCATCAGGATGGAGGCTACCCAAATGAATGTAAGGTATTTTTCCTCCAACCTAAGTGTGGCCTTATCCTGAATGTGGAGTAGGCCAGGGATGGGCATATAGGAATGGGAAGTGGAATTAAAATGGGTGGCCACTGAGAGATCCCACTTGTTCTGGCATTTGGATTGTAGGTGCTTGGCAAAGCGGTTTCCTGATCTACGGCAAGTCTCACCGATATACAGGAGGCCTCACAGATGAATTGTCGCCTCACCTGGAAGGACTGTTTGGGGCCCTGAATGGTAGTGAGGAAGGAGGTGTAGAATTTCTTCCACTTGCAAGGATAAGTGCCAGGAGGGAGATCAGTGGGGAGGGACGAATGGACAAGGGAGTCACGTGGGGAGCGATCCCTGCAGAAAGCAGAAAGTGGTGGCAAGGGAAAGGTATGTTTGGTGGCGGGATCCAGTTGGAGGTGGCAGAAGTTTCAGAGAAATATGTGCTGGATGCAGAGGCTGGTGTGGTGATAGGTGAGGACAAGAGGAACCCTATGCCTGGTAGTGTGGCAGGAGGATGGGGTAAGAGCAGACATGCGTGAAATGGAAGAGATGCAGTTGAGGGCAGCATTGATGGTGGAGGAAGGGAAGCCCCTTTCTTTGAAATAGGAAGACACCTCCTTCATTCTAGAATAAAAAGACTCATTCTGAGAGCAGATGCAGCACAGACGGAGGAATTGAGAGAAGGGGATGGCATTTTTACAAGTAGCAGGGTGGGACAAGGTATAGTCCAGGTAGCTGTGAGAGTCCATTGGTTTATGATAGGCATTGGTGCATAACCTTTTTCTGGAGATAGAGACAGTGAGATCGAGAAAGGGAAGGGAAGCATCAGAAATGGACCAGGTGAATTTGAGGGATGGTGGAAGTTGGAGGCAAAGTGGATGAAATTGATGTGTTCAGAACAGGTGACCGAAGCAGCACCAATGCAGTCGTTGATGTAGCGTAGGAAGAGATCAGGACAGTCACCACTGTAGGCTTGGAACATAGACTGATCCAACAAACAGGCAGGTATAGCTGGGACCCATTCAAGTGCCCATGGCTACACCTTTTGTTTGAAGAAGTGGGAGGAGCCAAAGGAGAAATTATTTAGAGCGAGGACAGGTTCCGCTGGGCAGAGGAGAGTGGTGGTGGTTGGGTCCGGTGTCCAGAAAGAAACAGAGAGCTTTGAGGCCTTCCTGGTGGGAGATGGAGTTTGTATAGGGACTGGACATCCTTAGTAAAATTAAGATGATGGGGGCCAGGGAACCTGAAATCCTTGAAAAGATCAAGAGTGTGTGAAATGTCACGGATGTAGGTGGGAAGGGACTGAACCAGAGGGGATAAAACTGAGTTGAGGTATGCAGATATGAGTTCAGGAACAAGCTGAAACAATGGTTCTACCTGGACAAGCAGGTTTGTAGATTTTGGGTAGGAGGTAGAAACAGAAAGTGCAGGGTGTGGGAACTATGAGGTTGGTGGCAGTGGATAGGAGATCCCCAGAGTCAATAAGGTTGGTGATTGTGTGGGAGACACACAGTCACACAATTTTTTAGTGGGGTCCTGTTCAAGGGGTAAGTAAGAGGAGTTGGTGCTGGGCCTCAGCAAGGTAGAGGTCAGTTCACCAGACTACCTCAGCACCTTCCTTACCTGCGGGTTTGACGGTGAGGTTAGGATTGGGGCGGAGGCAGTGGAGAGCTGGGCATTCGGAAGAAGTGAGGTTGGAATAGGAGAGAGGAGGGTTAAAGTCTTGAGGTTAATGTCCCATCGGCGGCTGGCACTGAAAAGGTCCAGAACAGGCAGAAGACCGGGGAAGGGTGTTCAGGAAGAGGAGAATATACTGGTCTATCCAGTAATGGCCTCAAATGGCAAAAAAATAAAGCACTTAAAGCCTGTGCAATTACAACCTCACAGGTTAATTCTTACATAATTGGCTACCCTGGTAACCCGTGCTTTCCAAAGATGATGCCAGCAAACAATGCAGACAAGGGGTTGTGTTATTCAGATGGTTCACAAAATTGCTTCTTTCACTTCCTTTACATCTTCTTTTTCTTTCAAATACTGTACTACTACTTTTGGAGCCTGTGATCTACATTTTGGTGATGTGTTTTCTGGCTGATTGAGCGATCGGGTGCTTTACTGTCTCCGAGGAGGTTCAGTGAGGCTTTGAGTGAAGTATGTGGCATCAGGGTTAAGAAGCCTGGAAGTGAGGCGTGAGCTCATGTTCAACTCCATTTCTTGCCAATCTAGTTGACTAAAGCATTGAGGAAGTTTGAAATCATCATGGCAAGAGTGGAAGATGAGCAGGTGTCAGTGCCATCGACAGCCTCTCGCTCTCTGCTGCCGGAGGAAGGTCCCTATGTTCGAATGGCCTCTCTTTACCCCAGTGCTGTTGAAGGATGTCCTGGGTCAAGGCTTAATAGACACGGTTTGTGGATTGGACTATGTAGTTCATGTTACAGTGTGCTTCTGTTACCTGGTTGCTCATTTTCTGTTGCTATTTTGTATGATTTTGATCGAGACAGCCTGTAGATTACAAACGACACAGCACTTGATTGAACTGAACTCAGCTGAACTGACTATACCTGAACTGTTTTGTTAATGACCTTGAGGGTTGGTGTTCTATATTCTGTGTTTATCACTCCTTTTTTCACCATGGGCACAATTGTTTGCGTGTGGGGGGAGTTGATGTTTTCTTTGAACAGATTCCGTAGTTTTCTTTGTTTTGTGGCTGTTTGTGGGAAGACAAATCTCAGGGTTGTATACTGCATACATCCTTTGATAATAAATGTACTTTGACTCTTGGAATAAAATAACATTGACCAATTCATGTAAGTAATATTCCAAGACTAATTAGTGAAATCACAAAATTCCATTTCAGTAGATTAGATTAGATGAGGTTCCTTCTTTCCACAGTTGTTTTGCCAATAAAGTCTTTAGTATTTTGTATGTAATTTATTTTATCAGATCTTCCCTGGGAAATTGATTACTGATAATGATTTGAAAAAGCCTGAGAGATTTTTCTTTTCCCATAACTTTTAAATAATTCCTGTTAGTATGTAAGCAAAAAGAAAATTTCAGCATTGGTGTTGAAACTAAGAGGATAAAATATCTGCCATTTCAAGCTGCCTAAATTACGTGAGTTCCTGTCTCCTTTATATTCACTGTAATGCACACCGAGAGGCTTCCTAGACAATTCTCTGAGCATCCAGTGCAAAAGACTTTTAAATCTGTGGAAAAATAAATCCCCTCAGTTAAATCAATGAAGCTTCTATAAAAATTAGTTTGTCAAGTAGATATACTTATGTCAGGAATAAAACTACGGAGTAGAATTTAATGTCAGAAAAAATACATTTCAAGAGATGAGGGTGTATTTTTATGGAGAAACCTGTAAGACACACAAGAGACAAATAAATTATTCTCTGAATTACATGATAAATAGTGTGCTGCATGATTTCTTTTAAATCTGATGGAATGCTTTTAATGAATGCTATATATTTTTTTCATTTTGCAGAAATTAGAGATGTAATAACAAGATGTCTGAAAATAGATTTTAAAAAGATCATAAACTTACAAATAGCAAATTAAAATTGGCTTATGGCATATCATTATATAGGATACTTCTGGTCCCAACAGAGCAGTCATTTTGCAATTTTCCATCATGATACATTCACAAAGGGTTTGTAAAATAAGTGCTAATTTTGTGTGAAAACATTTGTACACACTCACTGACAATTTTGGTATTAACCTCACAAGGTGTGATTCAAGTTCTAAAATTCTGAATAGGTTATAATGGCCTATCACTCCCATATCCATGTTCAAATAGTTTGCTTACAGTTTGAGATGGACAGCAAGATCCCAGTAGGTTCATGTGGTGGTGGGGAGTCTGATTAAAGGGGGAAATATAATTAGGCAAATTAATTCCATCTTAATGAGATGGAAAGAGCAATTGAACAACTGTTGATAGACAAAAAAAATTTACAAGGGTGTTGCCCAGAGGACCTGAGTTATAGGGAAAAGTTGGAAAGGTTAGGATTTTATTCCCTAGAATGTAAAAGATTGAGGGGAGATTTGACAGAGGTATACAAAATTATGAGGGGTATAGGTGGGGTAAATACAAGCAGATACATCTGGAGGTCATGGATTATGGGTGAAAGGTAAGCTCTATAAGGGGTATTTGAGGAGGGACTTCTTTGCTCACTGGGTGTGAGAGTATGGAAAGAGCTGTCAGTGTAAGTCATGGACGCAGATTCGATTTCAACACTGAAGAGAAATTTGGATAGGTGCATGGTTGGGTGCGGTGTGGGCTATGCTCTGGGTGCAGGTCGATGGGAGGGCAAGTTAATGGTTCAGCTTGGATTAGATGGGCCAAAGAGCCTATTTTGTGCTATAGTGTTCCATGACTCCACGGCATGTCAGATTACACTAAAATTACAGGAAATTTTAAATCAGTATTTGCAGGACTCAATGCAATAATATCGATCAGTCCTCAGTGAGATGCAAGAGCTTACTGAATAACTGATCCTGCCTGAAGTAGCCTACAGTGATGATGGAAAGTGGTTATTCTTAATTGCTGATAAAAACATGACGTGGTCGGCAGAGTAGTGGGGGCTATAACTCGCTGTGTATAATTTTCACTTCCACCTTTAGGTGGTGAGGTAACGATGCAGATCACCTGATCACTAGAAAATCTCTCAATTTCATTGTTGTTCAGCTCAGGATAGAATCATTGACGGAAGAGAAGTGCCAGTCAACACTCCATGAAAATATGGAATATCCAGAGTATGACCTGTTGGATGCAAGTGAATCACCACTTCATGTGCTGCTGAGCAGAGGGAAGGTGAACGCTGGCTGTGCTGAATTTAGTGGAAGACCTGGCCTCATTTTGGAAATTTACCTGTTCGAGTGAGAGGATGAAAGCTTAGCAAACAGAGTTTAAAGTGGGCAAGTATGAAGTTTTGCACTTCAGTGAATGGAATCAAAAGACAGCACACACAAAATGCTGCAGGATCTCAGCAAGTCAGGTAGCATCTACGCAGAGTTTCTCATGTTTGTGAATCGAAAGGCAGACTATTACAGGTCCTTCCTCAGTCCAAATGCCTTACATATGTACAGCCGTGTTTGGCAGGGTAACAGGATGGATTTGCTGACTGCTTCATAACTGCAGGGATCTTCTGCCACCTGGAATCTTGGTACTTCCAAATCATGATTTATCTGGGTTAGAAACACTGCACAGGAACAGAGCCATGGAGCCCTGCTGTAATCTGGGAAGGACCTGTAGCTAATGGGGTAAGAGTGCAGGTGAGGGAAATACCAAGGGAACTGGGACTTCTTGTGCACAAATCACAATCAGTTGCCAGCCAGGTACAGCAAGTGATTTGGAAAGCAAATAGTATCTTGCCCTTTATTGTAAAAGAGTTGCAGATTAGAAATAGGGAAGAAATTTACAATTTGACAGTGTGCTGGTGAGACTACCCCTGGAGTGTTGAGCCGACCTTAGCCTTCCTTATCGTTCGGAAATTCCGGTACAGTATTAAGTGCAATTTAAAAATACTCTGTGGACGTCAGCACATTAGTGCAGCAGTTAGCGTAATGCTATTACTGCTCCGGCAAGGCAGGTTCAATTCTGCCACTGTCTGTAATGTTCTCTCCATCACCACGTGGCTTTTTCAGACAGCTCCGGAAACATTCCAAAACGTGGACAGGTCATTGGGTTAATTGATCACATGGGTGTAATCGGCTTGATGGCTCCAAACAGCCTTTTACCAGACTGTATTTCTAAGCTAAAATAAAAAAAATAATATTTACTGAACTAATTTCTGAATAACAGTGTTATCCTATCACATGTGGCAAATTTACATCTGTACACTACGGAGTTTAGAAATATGACAGGTAATTTTATTGTATCCTTTTGTAGACATGACAGCATTGATTCATGTTTCTACTTATAGAAAAAATATCTAAAGGGGAGTGGGGGAGACATGATTATATGATTGGGGCAATCATTTAAAATGAAGGCATATAGGATTGATTCTGACTGAGAATGGTAAACCGTTGGAATTCTAAAGGGTATGCAGTGATATTGAAAGTGGAAGTAGATTTTTGAGAGATCAGGGAATGAGGGCCATGGGATACTGTCAGAGAGGAGGAGATAAGTCTTGAGGCAAAGTAGCCATGACAGTATTGAATAGGAGGGCTAGATCGAGTGCCAAATGGCTTACTTTGGCTCCTATTCCCTTGTGTTCTTATATATTGTTATGGCTACACAGAGTGTGGGGTCTCACTTTCATCATTAAACCCTAGACTAACTGAGCATGGTGAAGACAGAATCCAATTGACATAATCGATGAGACTGAGCATGGGTGCACAGCAGTAGGCTCTCTGGTTCCTTGAACCTTGCTGCCATTCTGCCAATTAGTGTGGTCCCACTGTCTGGAGAAGTGGATGAACTCTCAAATAAACATTGCGAATGTAACCTGCTTTGTGCACTTGTGCACAGCTCTTCGCTTTCCCCAGAGACAGCCTGCCGTTTGAACCCACAGGGCCGCGTAACCATCAGAGGCACTGACTGAGCTCTGCAGCGGTGGCTGAATTGCAGGTCATGTTGTAGCACTCAACATAAGTCACTAACGGTTTCTTGTGATGTGTAGCTCTTGCAAGCAGTGCTCCTGCATGGTCCAGGATTAGAGGTACCTCAGCCTGGATAACCTGGCTGCAAGATATGAACTTCTTGGTGCCTGACCTCTCTCGACTCCTTCTGGTGCAGTTCTGCTTCATTCAAGTTCAAGTTCAACTTTAATTGTCATTCAACCATAGGTGAATACCCATGAATACAGCAAAACAAAACAGTGTTTCTCCAGGGCCATGATGCAAAACACAGTACCAACAGTCATACACAGTACTAGGCAGTAGTACAGATAGCAGTAAACATACAGTCACACAAAAAATATATAATATAGCCAAGTCCTTTAGTCCATGGATGTTGCCTGAAGAAAATGCCCGCAGCAATCCGCAAATGAATGTCATCCAGCTTCTCTTTCATAGAGTGAACACTGGAGGGCAGCACTGACAGGAGGGTCTAGCCCCCAATTCAACATGGACATCGTACCACACCGTCTCCAGTGCTACCTCTCCTGGGTGGCTGCAACAGGCAACACTATGCCATGAGGTCTAGTCTGCGCTACAACCAAGACCACACAGCTGCCCTGCCACTGGTCTCACCAATAAACCAGTGAATTGGGCTTGTGGTATTCTGCATTGCCAATGCTGAACAGAGTTTTGCAATCACGAGAAAAACATCCAAGACAGTCTCTCTCTGTTAGACTGCACACCACCTCCGCTCACTGACTCTGACGCCTTTGTCGCAAGCAGCCCCACTGTCCAGCTCCTTCAACTCGCTGACTGGGTATACCTATAGTACCTGAAGTTCTTCATGTCCAGCAGTGTCCTGTGATCTTAAAAAAAGATGTTTAAAAGAGACAATAACACCTTTGGTTGGCCCCATAGAGGCTGCTGTGTTTGAGCGTACAGCTACCTTACCGGAAGTTTAAAAAGTGAGCATCAAGGTTATTCCCAAAGGCAAGTTCAATGAGGGTTCTTTTAATTTGCAGAAGAAAAATATGGGATCAGGATCTGTCAGGGAAGCAATGAAACATTTTTCAGCAGTAAAAAAATGAAAAAAGATCTGCTAAACATATTTTTAATTTATGAATGATATCCAGAGGTTACTTGGATTTCTAAAGTTCTCTTACCATGTAGCTAAACAGCCCCTTTCATAGAATTGTGAGCAATGATGGAAGTATGTTGGTTGATTGAATTATTGACATGCTGGTGTTCCTGAGATCTGGAACATCAGCAATTCAATCAATAGGTGGGAATTCAACAAAGGGTCCTTATCTATTTTGTAAGTTTTATGGTGTCAAAACCTCCCAAGAATCCATTTTAAATACAAATGGGAAAGTAACAGCAGGCACCGTAACTGATGATCTGCTTTATGGGAAAATATGGAAAACATTTCCACAGCTCTATGTCTGCATGCACATACACCAGAGAACTATTGAATGTTATGTTAAAGCTAAAGGTGAAACCAAATGAATAACAGAAACAATGGAGGCCAGACTGAAGTGATATTCTTTAGGAAATATTTGGAATGGGTCAAGAACAAATGTCTTTCCTTTATATTATTGACATACCATTGAAGAAAAATGAGACACAATAGGGCTATTTAAAGGCAAATATGTTGAAGATATGATATCAGCTTTAGCATGCAAAAGTTTTATTGGCTGTTTTGCAGAGACAGTTAGCAAGACTTTTCCTATAACATGAGCTATTTCTTCAGATTTTTATTGGTAGCTTGTTTTCAGAATTTCACTTTCCTATAATGTCCAATTCAATTGCAGTTGGCTGCTGCAGAATTTTATTTTTTTTAATGTTGCAAGTTACAAGAAGCATTCAGTGCTTATTTCTACTGTTTGCATAGTTTGCTTTTTCCTCTGCACACTGGGTGTTTAATGGGTTCTTCTGGGGTTTCTTTGATTTGTGGCTGTAAGGAGATGAGTCTCAAGGTTGTATAATGCATACACACTTTGATAATAACTGTACTTCTATTTGAACTTTGAAGAAGCAAACTGACTCTGGTGAACACTCTAATTGAACCAGGAGTTGTTACCTCATATGGTGAACAGAACAAGCTGAATAACTGCAGGTCTCAGCGTCAATTCATGTCACCCACACATCACCTACTCCTTTGTCCAGAGTCCTCCACCAGTTTGGCTTCTTGTCGTCCATCAGTTTTCGTCACTCCTATGCTGGAGGGTATCTTTCAGCTGACCAGCCCCAAGGCCAGAGAGTTCTTCCCCAAATCTTTTCTTGCCGTTCTGCTTCCTCTAAGATGTGCTTTCTTACCATGCTGCTTCTTTATATGGACCAATGTTGAACTTTGCTCTTCTGAATACATAACAGAAGTAAAGAAATCAATAATTTTAAAGCTAGCTATCATTTGTAAATCCTCTCTGAGTTTACATCCAGTGCTGAAGGACTGGGGACTGTCAATCTAACAGCATATCGGAGAACTCTTAGAACAGGGGTTCCTAATCTTTTCTTACATCATGGGTTCCTACCGTTAACCGAGGGGTCCATGAACCTCAGTTTGGGATCCCCTGTACGTGTGTATACTGGCTGCAGTGTGCATCATTTACAGAATTTGCCACAGTTACTTACTGATGGACAGCCCAGTGGTGGAGGTAATAGACATGCTGCCTCACAGTGCCGGACACACAAGTTCAGTCCTGACACTGGTAGCTCTTTGTGTGGAGCTTACAAATTGCCCAGTAACTGCAGGGTGTTCTACCAGATGCTCCAGTTTTCTCACACATCCCGAGTACGTACAGTTTGGTGTGTTAATTGGCTACTATAAATGGCCACTCATTTGCAGGAGAGTATTGGGGTGTGTGGGGAGTTTGGGGAAGTGTAGCATCTCTGGTGAGGGGCTCCTTTGTTCATTCTGGGGCAGCTTACTCACCTTTGGTCCCCGGCAGCCTCTCACTGGAGGCTCCAAGTAGCTGTTTGCATACGACAGCAGCCATACCCCAGTACACTCTTTGACAGGCAGGTTAAACCGGGTGAGAGTAGCTGGTGGACCTCATATCCCAGTGGAATGCTTGTCCTAGCATGCAAAGTCAGCTCTGGCACACTGGGCAGATCAGATAAACGGTGGCCAGGAAGGGGCTTCTGCAACACTACATTGAGACCAAAGGCCATGACAAGGAACAGAAGAAGTCATGGTTATCGACTGCAACCAAGGAAGTCCCTTGCTGTGAGCACTATTCACACGACTGGACCCAGACATCTGAGGTGGAGAGGGCAGAACAGTTCAGCGCAGTGGCATTTTCATTTTAAAAACTCTCCTGCTCAGGTCTCTTCATGCAATTCACGTAAGCTAAATACAACAGAAAAACAGAGCAAATCTAGCTGTCATTGTCGGGTACGATGGAGTGAGAGATTCTGGGGAAAGATGATGAGAATACGGGGAGATTAAAACTGGGTTTCATATTGGATTAGTGTAAATGAGTGGTTGATTGTCAGAATGGACTCTATAGGCTGAAGGTTCTGCTCCTTTGCTGTATGTCCCTGTGACTCCATGACTACTATCACAGCTCCATCTACAGCACCTCCCAAAGCTGACATCTTTAATAAGAGCAGCGGGCAAATGAAAACATGGTTATCTGCAGGTTCACCTCCAAATTGCACACCATCCTGATTAGAAAATAAATCCCCAGTCTGTCAATATAGCTTAGTCTATGAATAACCTCTTCTCAGGCTTCAAGCCGGGTACAGGTATCAATTCTAACCAATGTTTCAATGGCAAACTCTGCCATCTTCTTCAGGAATGATGCCTGGGTACGTCTAGTCCAGTGGTATTTATCCATCCCTCCTGATTGGTTAGTACTCATCCAATCGGGTTTCCGTTACTCCACCTTGTTTACAATCAAATTCCAGTTCTTACTTAGAGCGAGACCTTCGTCTTTGTTAAAATTCTTTACCTCAAGTTTTGTTTCAATGGTGTCCTTCACCAGGCGGTCCCAAAAGCCATTGGTGTGGCACAGTGGTTTTGTGCCTTCGAAGGCAGTCCTTTAGGATTCAAAACTACTGTGGAAAATACAGTGGTCTGAGGATTCTGTCATATAGTGCTTTAATTCACAGCATCAGCATTAGATTTATATAGAGCCAAGCCCACAACTATGCACTCACTTCAGGAAAATAGAATCAAATTGCTTTCCTTTACTCAAACAATAACATGTACACCAGTGGATGCTTTACAAAAGAAGTTAGGATGAGGTTTGATGGAGTAGGGTTATAGGTTCCTTTTCTAAACAACAACATTCTGTTTTGAAAGTTATTATACATATTTCTGACAAACGAGAGCTCAATACCATCTTTATTAAAAGAATTATTAACAGAAATGCATATCAGATGGCAAGTGCTTCTGATTGACTTTTCATTGTAAGTTTTTTCCAGGGTTCCAAGAACATTGCTGAGAAAGGACTTAAGAATTTTAAAAAAGTTTACTTGCAATTATTATACATTGAGGGTCATTTCTGAGCAACAGGCATTTGAAACTTCAAAAGGGCAATTGAGGGTGAAATAATATATAAATTGCAAGATTGTTCAAGAGATGCTCTTCAATTCTCTATTAGAAAAGTTAGCAAAGCCTATTGATGTATAATGGAAATGATCAGATTTCAGCCCCTGTGCCAGGAATAATCTGGCTTCTCCCAGCTGGAGATATTTGACTTCAAAATCACCCCAACCTCACCACTCCAAGCCTCAGACCATAATACATTAGAGAATATAGAGGACAAGATCAAGTGGCTGCTATACTAGATAATAATTTGTGATCCAATCACAAACAAGAGAAGATTTGCAGATGCTGGAAATCCCGAGCAACACACAGAAAAATTCTTGTGTGTGTTGATGATTTGTGATAATGAGCAATCCTTGAGAAGCCCAGGAGAAGTGATTTCCCTCTGTACATAATGTGCAAGGTGTCATATGAATTAGCAGCATGAGCTCTGGTCCACAAGCAGGCCTTCATGTTCCTGTGGAGACCAACTTTCGTAATCAAGCCCCATTTGTTTCTTCAATACACATGCGCTAGGTGTTCTGCAACTTGGCAGTAGTGTGCACGGCTTGTGATGCCCAAGTGTTAGCATGTCACCAGCACAGAAGTCCACAAAGCATTCTCCAAATGTGTGCTGTTTGTGTGCAGGAACGCTGTTCATGCCACATAAACAGGTAAACATTTTAAAATCCACTACTTCATGCATAAGAAAATAACACGAACCGACTGACTGAATTTTCCAGCTAGAACCACCGACAAAACTTGAAGGCTGTGAAGGAGGACTGTGATGTGGCAGCTTATTTTGCCCTAAAATAGGGAAAGTCGCATTTAGTATGGGAAATACTGACAAAATGAGGTCAATTTCACCATGACAACGAGGGAAGTTCAGCTGCCCTGGAATTCAAAACAAAATAGAATTGGTAATAGTGACCATAAGACTACCAGATTGTCATAAAGCTCATTTAGTTCACTATCTTTAGTAGGGTAATCTGTTGCCATGGTAAGGTCTGGGTTATATGTGCCTCCAGACCTATATTTGGTTGACAGCATTAATTTTTAACAATAAGGGGCAGGGTGTGTCCAAAATCCTGCCTACTGGGCTTTTCGTTGCATGGGATTGGAACTTTGCAGTTAGCAGTGAAAACTGAGAAAAAAAACAACTGAGAAAACTGCAAGGAATGTTGACTGTGTATGTGGCAGCTTATTTTGCCCTAAAATAGGGAAAGTTACATTTAGTATGGGAAATACTGACACGTTCAGGGTCATAGCAATGTGGTCAACTCCTTTCTGTGCTGCTGATTTGGAGACAGCTCAAGGAAATTCAGAACTGGCAAGAAATACTGGCTGAGTGAAACCCATGTCCTATAAATGAGTTGAAATTAAAAGAGCTGTGTTTGAAATCTGCATGGATGAATCAAAATCAAGATGTGGGTTAGTCATATACAAGACCTTAATAGTAGTTTCAGCACCACGTACACATTGATCCTGAGAGGCAACTGGGGACGGTGTGAAGCATTGGGTTGAGAATGAACTTCTTCACTCGTTGCCTATGAATACATTATTGCTGGCTCTGTCACTGCTCCCCAGCACCTTTGTGAAATGGATCACTAGAACACCCCTCTTCTTGGCTATATTTCACTCTGCCTAAAAACGGTTAGCTACCCATCAGCTGATTGGCATAGGCCTTGGTTAAATAATTCATGGAGACTGTGAATTTCACAGCCGCAGGCAGGACTGCTTGAGTCACGTAAGACTACTAAATCATCTGCAACCATTTTGTGTAGTTCAGTGATTGTTTCCCTAGAGAGCCACTACTTCCTTAGATGCAGGCTCTCCCATTTGTCACGTGGAAAATGTTTTGGCTCTGCAACTCTTCCCCATCAGATATGGTCTAGTTTTGAGCAACTACATTTTATGCATTGTTAGAGCTTCAGCCTGATTTGCACAAGGCAAGATTTCTTCTTTTCTGAAGTATGAGTTTGTAAGCCCATTTTCTCTGCCCATTATTACTTGCGTGTTATTGAGTGGGCTTTATAACAGAATGGGCAGAGATCACCGGCACCAAGTTTCAGAAACATTTTGCAGTGTAACAGTTAACATCCTCTACACTAATTGTAAGCCAGGGCATCGATTGACTTTCCAGCTATTAAATCCCTTTTTAATAATCAACAGCAATCCAAGATATGAATAGCTTCCAACGGACAATGATACAAACAAAAACAACGATATTATATGACGGTATTCCATTCAATATATGGAAAATAATCGTCACTATTATTCACAGACCCCATTCTCCTCAGCAACTAGGAGAATGCTGCATCTGTCAGTGTGATATTGCATTAGAAAACTAAATTCCTTTGTGTTCAAGCTTCTACTTCATACATGGTTGCTGTCTCTTCATAGTACCTGATGAATTGCTGCCTAAACTACATTCGTGCACTCACTTCATAAGGGCTGTTTAAAGTCTGATGATCCAATGTATTTACTTCCTTTACACATGAGGTTATTTAGTTTTTGCTGCAGGAGGTTTGGAAACTGTTTGTAACATGACAAACCCCACTCATTATCCGATGTTCGGCACACAGCACTACTGTGCTCAGAGCATGATAGTTGTAAAATCACCCCAAATGCACTTGCATTTGCACTGCTACTGATTTGTTTCTTGTCTATAACTCCCAAATCTGTAATCTAAATTTTTATTATATGTCTGCACTAAATAAGTCTAAGGGATGAAAGTTAAACACGAGGAAATCTGCAGATGCTGGAAATTCAAACAACACGCACAAAATGCTGGTGGAACACAGCAGGCCAGGCAGCATCCTCCCTCCCCCCTCTGATCCCATCTCTCATCCGTGCCGCTCCCTCCCCCTCTGATCTCATCTCTCATCCATGCCGGGTCTTTACCATTCCCTCCGACCTAGTCCTGACGAAGGGTCTCGGCCCGAAACGTCGACAGTGCTTCTCCTTATAGATGCTGCCTGGCCTGCTGTGTTCCACCAGCATTTTGTGTGTGTTATTGGGATGAAAGGTAAGTGATTTTGTAGAGCATCAATAATTGATCGCAAAGTGCAATATATTGATGTATTTTAGAATATCTAACATTTGTCTTCAGCATTCCAGGGTTCCCACCTGGGATCTACAGTCCCTTGCTTAATGATATTGATAAAAAAAGTAAAGGAACGCCTAAGTTTTAAAAGTTTCCCTGTCTGCTCAGCATTTGAGTGAACCCTTGTCGTTTGAAAGTCTGGTCACAGCTTGAAATTTTGTAAGACAAATGTGCTACATAATTGACCAATCAAAATTGATCACATTTAAACTAATGTCCATGTCTGGTAGGCAGACCAACTAGGTTTTTATTCATGGCATCCAGAAGGACATAATATTATAGCTCCATGTATGAACAATTTAATGATCATCCCTCTATGTTGTCCAAAATACAGTGACAGAAAATATAACTTATTGGCAGCCATAACATTTAGAACCTAAAGCATAGAATATAGAACAGGAGAGCATAAATTTGGATGGCATTTTTACTGCACAATTGGAATACTGGCCCCAGAAAACTTAATCTACCTGCACTTTCCCATCCTGTCTTCTCATCCTTTCAAGATCTATTCCTAGCTAATTGACCACCCTATTTTTCCATGCCCTCTCTCACTCCAACCCTATTCCCTTCTGAACTTACAATGTTGCACTCACTCAGAAACAGCCCTGAAACCAACTTGTCAAATCTACAGGCAAATGCGGTGCAATTCTAGTTTAGCAAACTGACCACCCTCACAGAAGCCAAAGGTCAGCTCTCAGCCACATCTGAAGCATGACACCCCCCACCCCAGTGTACACAAAGTCATGGACCATTTTGCAGCTGAAATCTTCTCTCCATTCTTTGCAAAGTCCATTTCTATCTCCTGCACAAGAACAAGCTGGGCTCTCCATTGTTTCAGCCTGCTTTTACCCCACTGCAGTTACTTCTTCCCACCTTGAACCCATCCTTTCATCCTTTCTCGCCTGGTTCTGTTGCAAACCAATTTGATCCAGGATACCTCTGATATGGTCTGCTAATTTGCTGGTTTCCATTTCCTTGTTCCAGGGTTCATTTCTATCTGTAGTTTTTTTACACTTCATGTAAGATGAGGACCGTCTGATGGCACCCCTGCCTCTTCTTGGACAGAGGCTTAACTAGTTGCCTCCACATGCTGTACATACTCATTCACCTGGCTGAACTCTTTCCCCTATCTCTCCTTCAACTCATTCAGTGGGATATGTGAAATAGACTTTGTGGGCCACCCCCCACCCCCATCAAATTCTACTCCCCAAGCTTGTTCTTTGTTACATTGGTGGCCGCTTCCTGTACACAAACAGAACTCACAAAGGACATGACTTATGCCACCAGTTTTGACTTGCTTTCACTTTCACATGCCCCATCTCTGATTCTTCACTTTCTAGATCTCTTCCTTTCCATCTCAGAGGATAGGCTAAACACAAACATTTCATACAGGCCCAAAGACGCCCACACCTACTTTAATTATGCTTCCTCACACCCTGTAAGGTCCCCTGTAAGGACTCCATTGTCTTCTCCCAGTCTATCCATCTTAAGTGTGTTTGGAGCTGACAAAATTTATGAAGAATGCGGAAGCTGGTGGGGAGAAGGTGAGATCCAGGGAACTCCGTTCTTGCTCTCTCTAGAAGAAGAGGTGATAGGAGAGGTGCAAACAGCAAATGAAAGCAAGTAAAGCAACAATTCATTTCCATTCAGCCAATCTAATGTAATACATTTGCTGTAAAAATGTGGCTTGTTCCACACTGGTGAAACCAAGCAGAATGAGTGATCACTTGTGGTGCACCTGCTTTCAATTCAGTTACCTGACTCTGTAGCTCTCCTTCCCACTCCCAGTCTGGCCTATCTGTCTCCTCCATTATTATAATGAGGCTCAATACAAGACTGAGGAACAGCATCTTCTCTTTGACCTGAGCATGTGCTGCAGCCTTCCAGACTAATACTGAATTCTACACATTCTGGTAAAAGACAGAATTTGCCATTTCTGCCGGTCAGCCACCTGTGATAGTCGGTCATCAAGTGATCTGCCAGAGATACTCACTGGGTAGCATAGCATCTTCGCAGGGATGGGGGGAAAATTGATAATATTTTGGTTCAAAATCCAGAGTTTCTACTTCAGATTTCAGCATCTGCAATATCTTGTGCCTCATTTTTTCTATCTCTTTTCATTAGACCTTCTGGGCATTTTGCATGGCCCTGCGATTTGCAACACATTGAACTTCTTTCTTTGTGCTATCACCCTTCATCCTTTAATCTATTTACTGGAAAACCTCCTTAATTTATTCCCACACTCTGCCATGTATATCCTTTTGACTTCCAAACATCTCACAATTCCTGATGCTTTCCCCACCCTTGTGGTGGATTTTAACCAGGCCAGCTTGAAAAAGTCTCTGAGTAATTATTAGAGACTTTTAGAGAATAATTGTAGTACCAGAGAAACCAACACACTGGACCACCATTAAGAACTCTGACCATGCTATCACACACCCACACTTTGGAAAGTCTCATCTCTTGGCTGTAGTTCTCGCAGAGACTGTAGACCGCAGGAAGGTACAGACAGGGAAGCATTTACAGGGCAGCTCTGAATCCGTCGACTGGACTATATTCGGGATTCATTGTCAAGCCTGAATGAATGCATTACAGCTGTCACTGACTTCATTAAAACCTGTGTGGATGAGTGTGTGCCTATGACAGCTTACTGAAATCAAAAACTGTGGATGAACCAAGAGGTTCACGATCTGCTGAGGGTTAGATTCATGACGTTCAAATCTGGCGATCCAGATCTGTACAAGAAAACAAAGTACTACTTGCGGAGAACTATTTCAGGAGCTAAGGAACAACTCTGAATGTGGTTGGAGGTGAAACTGGAAGTGCATCAGTTCTGGCAGAGTTTGCAGGCCATTTCTTCCTACAAAGTGAACATGAAGCCTAACTTCATGAATGGCAGCAATGCTTCACTCCCTGAGGAGCACAATGCCTTTTATGCTCGCTTTGAAAGGGAGAAACAGCCTGCAGCTATGACAACCCCTGCAGCACTCAGTGAACCTGTGATCTCTGTTTCAGAGGCCAATGTCAGGCTGTCTTTCAAGAGGGTGAATCCTCGCAAGGCGACAAGCCCTAAAATTGTGTACCTGGTAGGATTCTGAAAACTTGTGGCACCCCTGCAACTGGCAGCAGGGGTGTTCAAAGACATTTTCAACCTCTCATTGTTACAGTCGGAAGTGCTTCAATAGGGCAGCAATTAAACCAGTGCTCAAGAAGAGCAAGGTGATCTGCCTCATGACTGTTGTCCAGCAGCGCTTACATCTACAATATTGAAGTGCTTTCAGAGATTGGTTATGGCTAGAATCAACTCTTGTCTCAGCAAGGACCCGGACCCAGTGAAATTTGCCTATTGCCACAATAGGTCAACAGCAGATGTGATAACATTAGCTCTTTACTTGGCCTTGGATCACCTGGACAATACAAATAACTATGTCAGTATGCTGTTTATTGACTACAGCTCAGCATTTAACATAATCATTCCTACAGTTCTGATCGAAAAGCTCCAGAACCTGGGACTCTGTAACCCTCCGCCACCTCAACTTCCTAGCCCGAAGATCAGTCTGCAAATTGAAGGCAACATCTCCACCTCACTGACAATCAACACTAGTACACCTCGGGGTTGTGTGTTTAGCCCACAGCTCTACTAGCTCTATACACATAACTGTGTGGCAATGTACAGCTCAAATGCCTTCTATAAATCTGCTGATGATACAATCATTGTTGGCAGAATTTCAGATGGTGATGAGGGGACATATAGCACAGGAGTGAGATATATTAGCTAGTTGAGTGGTGTCATAGCAATAATCTTGCATTCAGTGTCAGAAAGACTAAAGAACTGATTGTGGACTTCAAAAAGGATAAGGGGAAGGAACACACACCAGTCCTCATAGAGGGATCAGAAGTGGAAAGAGTGAGCATATTCAAGTTCCTGGGAGTCACTATCTCTGAAGGTCTTATCAGGATCCAACATATTGATGCAGCTACAAAGAAGGCACGACAGTTGCTACATTTCATTAGGAATTTGATGAGATTTGGGATGTCACCTAAACCACTCACAAGTTTCTACAGATGTACCATGGAGTGGCTGCATCACTGTTTGATATGAGGGGTGGGGGGGGGGGGCTACTGCAGGGTATCAAAATAAGCTGCAGAGAGTTCTATCAGAGTTAGTCAGCTCCTTCGTCAGCATTAGCCTCTATAGTATCCGGAACATCTTCAAGGAGCGAGGCCTCAGAAAGCCGGACGTCCATCACTAAGGGCCCCCAACATCCACACCATGCCTTGTTCTCGTCGCTACCATCAGGAAGTGTGAAAGCACAGACACAACAATTCAGGAACAACTTCTTCCCTCTGCCATGCAATTTCTGTATGGATATTGAACCCATGAACACTACCTCACTATTTTTTAAATCTATTTTTGCATTACTTATTTAATTTAACTATTATTTATACTTACTGTAAGTCACAGTTTTTTTCTCTATTATTCTGTTTTGCATGGTACTGCTGCCACTAAGTCAACAAAGCTCAAGACATATGCCACTGATATTAAAACTGATCCTGATTCAGATTTTTATTTAGAGATACAGCCCAATAACAGACCCTTCCAGCTCAACTAGCCCACGCCACTCGATTACACCCATGTGACCATTTAGCCTACTAACCCATACATCCTTGGAGTCTGGGGAGGGGGGGGGGGAGATCATGGAGCACCCTGAGGAAACTCACAGAGGCAGGGGGAGAATATACTGACAGTGGTGGAATTGAGCCCAGGTCACTAGCACTGTAATAGTGATGCACTAACTGCTCCACTACCATGTGGTTTTCCTCTGCCCCAGAGTCAACAAGTGGTCTTTGACCTGAAACATTAATTCTATTATTTTCTCCCCACAGATGTGACCTGAACTTCTGACCATTTACTTCTTACTACTAATACCACCGTTTCTTTATAGCTATAATCACATCAAGGTCTTCACACAGCACAGTGTAATGGGAATCTCAAACCTCAGAGGTCATTTTCTCCTATTAGTGACTTTTGGTGGAATGAAACAGATTGTAAGAAATTTATGTTAAGGTTTTCAAATCAATCATTTATAATTCATCAGCAAGAGGGTCAAATATACTTCATGCTTACCAATATCACAATTTCAGAATGGAACAGCTTACTCTCCCAAAGTACCTATAACGAATTCCATAAAAACAATGATTCCTTCCCCAAAAATTATAAACTATACCATTTCCTTCAACAATATCAGTACAGGTTCAGACATTGAGTTTTGCACTTTATCTCACTCTAAGTTTAATTCACTAATTATATTTGTCTTTACTTGCCCTTCCAGGGATCAGATCTGAGACCATGTCAACATTACCATATTTATCAATGTTTAAAAGTACTTCCATTGCCTCTCTTCTTTCTCATCTCCACAAACACATCTTGCCCATTAAAGCTTCTAGATTTCATGGCTCCTCCAATCCTCTGCATCCCTGCATTTATTTCTCCCCCCATTAGTGGTCAAGCTGCAAATTGCTTAGCTTCAATTTCTATAAATCTCTGATCTTCTACTTTGCTTCTCTTCTTCAAGGTTTTCTTTCAAGATGACTTCTGTGGCCCAGAGTTTGATCATTTCTGTGGCTTGTTAGCAAATTTGTGACTTGCAATGCCCTACTTAAGTAACTGGAGGTATTTTAAGACATTAAAATTGCCATACAAACCCACATGTTGTTGATTAGCAATAGAAAACCATTGTAGGTTTTGTAGCACCAAATTAAAAACCAGAAACAAACACGTGAACATGTGTGTTTTTGTTTTAATGTATCCTCAGCAAAATTGCTGGCGTGTTACGACACCTAGTTTTAAATTTCAGTTTTGGATTTCCCCATTCTCAACCAGTTCACCCAGAAGATTATACAAAACAATTTTTCTTCTTTTGCCACTCTTATAACTTCAAATAGATTAAGTAATTGGACCTGTTTACGGATAAAGATGCCTGTGGTCAGATGATTCTATGGCATGCAGTGGTACATACATGAGTCTAATAACAACAGAATAAGAGAAAGAAACTGCCTTTTCTCAAGCTCTTTCCCCTCGTAGGGTCTCACACAACACAGTGCATACAAATATATTGCACTTGCTTTGTAATTGAGAAGTTTTTGCAAAATGCTGTAGCAGATTACACAGATTGTGCACATTATTTCACTTCAGAACGAGTGCTCATTGTGATGGGCATTCTAGTTTATGCAGTTCTCAGGAACCTAACCACATGTCAGTCACCACACATGTTCCTAATGATACTAATCAAATATACGGAGAGTTGAGCATCTGAATAACTGACTGGTGTTTCTGTTTGACAGCTTCCTGTAACTTGAACCCCTTGAAATAAAAAACGTACGATCTGATCACTGTTTCAAATCAAACTGTTCACTGCAAGTTCTTGACTGTTGAAAAATTTCTTCGACAGTTTCATAAACAAGAGGTTTACCTCAAAACAATACAACTCCAATTTTTGAACATGCATACCTACTGCACTAGTCAGAAATACCAAATAGCTGGAAGGGAAGTTTAATATTTCAGCACTGGCAAAAATTACCCCTTTTATCATTACTGCAAAAACCTCCTGCAATGATTTTTATGCAGATGTAAAGTCAACTACAGCACTGTAATGACAAAGGCAATTGATGCTTATCTGCTGAGGCAGAGAAATTACAAATTGAATACTTAGCGTAGATAACTTTAAGCTAGGACTGTTGAGGAAAGAAATATTAAAATTCACGTTATTTCCTTAGGTATGTAGGATTGGTATTAATTTGCAAGTAGTGTTTGCCAATATCGTCAATGAATATTGTAATTGCCTACAGAATGAACATCATTGAATCAATGATGTCCAAGTTTACTTCTGAATGTAAATGGCTGCAGTGCATTGTTACTTGTTCCAGTCATATTGCTGCTGACAACAATTAATAAGAATGTTAAATTCTACAAGTATTTTGACTGGCAGTTTAAAGGCCACGACTCCTTGTGAACTACACAATGTTCCCTGGACCTGGCTCATTAAGTTACTCGCTGAAGGATAAATACAAACAGGCACTTTGACCTGTACAGGGGCTGCTCAAAAGTGGAAGAATTTGCAACGTATTTCTGGTAAACCATATGAAACTGAAGGTGAGATGCTGTAGCATTGATCAGTGTGTAGTTAATCTAATTTTGTGAAATGAATGGAGGATAACTATGTATCTAAATGAACAGGGATTACATAATGTGGCTGTAGTTAGAATGACATAATGGAAACCCACTTGTCAGAAACAAGGTTTAAACCTAGTTGAGTCTGGCAGAATAAAAGATTCATCTGCCTGTTGGTTGTGATATCCACATATGAACTGACCATTTCATTAGGCTGCAAACTTGCTATGGTGAAGAGGTTTACATTTTAAAATGAATCTCAGGACTATGTTGCCTGAAATCCCATAATAGTGGTACATGCTCCTTCAGCAGGTAGGGCAAATGTATAAGGTAATATGCCCCAGCAAGTCCCCAGCAGTGGAGCAGGCAGATGCGAGGACCGGTCATTTCTCAGTGTCCATGAAGACTGGGTTGAATTGCAGCAAGATGGTGGCGGTGGGAGGTGGGGGGGGGGGGGTATTGTCTCAGAACCACTGGCAGAGATCTCCACAGTCTAATATGTTTTACATGTGCTTGTGCACAGGCTCCCTTCTGCAAAAAAAAATTACCACGCAAGAGCATCTTGCCAGCTTGATATCTCTTTGCACTGAAGGATGACTTATGATGCAGGTATTATCTCATTCCTCTTCTATGGAGTTTTGTCTATCCGCACACACAATTAGGTACAACAAGTGGCTTCTTTGATTTCTACAAATTTCAAATAACACAGTTCATCAACATCTTCAAATTTTGTTTGAGCAAGCCACATGTACGTCAGTGTGCACCAATGTACTTATAGCTTAGCACATCATTTAAGCAATTTAAGATGCTTAAGTAGTTCTTTCTTAACCTAGTGGTGAAATGTACTTGCAAATCATAGCATTGCACAATGGAGTACAAGACAGAAGAAGGTCAAAGGGCTAATTATCTAGACCAATCATGCTACTGCTCTGATATTTTTTCACCAGAGCCCTCTACATTCTTCCGTACTGTTCTGGAGACCTGCACACACTGCACACCAAGAACATTGTGAAGCTCTCCCTCAAATTTTCTTCCCTGCTCAATCTTCTTTCAAAATATCTCCATTTAATTGAATGTAATTTATGGCTCAATTCACAACAATCTGGGAAGGGAAGTATACTTTTTACCCCCAAACCCACTGCATTGCTGATTAAGGAAGTCTGAGCTCAGAGCAAAATGATCAACACAGACTCCTGTTTACCATCTTTCCCTGGGTTATTGCTATGCAGATGTCACTAAAGTGGATCACCACAATTTACTTCCATTGTTAAAAGCTTTGAAGTCATGTTGAAGTTAATAACAAGTACCTGAGTTACAGTGGATCAATAACAGCAAGCAGCAGTAATGGACCTCAGCTTCTTACATTTTACAGCTTCTTAAAACACCTAAATTAACCCATAAAAATATGCCTGTAATGGCCTTGTTAAAGACAAAGCATAAGTAATTCTTATAAAGCCACCTCCTCACCTCCATTAAGGGCTCAAAAAAGTCCTTTCAGGTGAGGCCACACTTCACCTGTAAATCTGCTAGAGTCATCTGTTGTGTCCAGTGCTCCCAATGCAGCCTCCTCTACATTGGTAAGACCCATCGTAAATTGGGGGACCACTTTGTTGAGCACCTCCACTCCATCCACCAAAAGCAGAACTTCGCAGTGGCTAAACATTTTAATTCCAATTCCCATTCCCATTCTGACATGTCGGTCCATGACCTGCTCTTGATCTTGCTCTTGTGCCAAGATGAGGCCACACTCAGGGTAGAGGAGCATCTGTCTGGGTAGCCTTCAACCTGATAGCATAAATAGCTAATTTCTCCTTCTGGTAAAAAAAAATTCCCTCCCAACCCCCTCTTCCACTGTGGCCTTCTCTTCTCACCTGCCTATTACCTTCCTCTTTCCCTTTCTCCTATGACCACCTTTTCTCTTATCAGTTTCTTTCTTCTCCAGCACTTTACCTTTCCCACCCTCCTGGCTTCACCTATCACTGACCAGCTAGCCTCCTTCTCCTCTGCCCACCTTTTTATTCTGGTGTCTTCCCCCTTCCTTCCCTGTTCTGAAGAAGGGTCTCAGCCCAAAACATCAACTGTTTGTTCATTTCCATAGATGCTGCCTGACCTGCTGAGCTCCTCCAGTGTTTTGCGTGTGTTGCTTTGGATTTCCAGCATCTGCAGAATTTCTTGTGTTTATAAGTAATTCTATTTGTGAACACAAAATGTACTGAAGATACTGAAGGAACAAATACAAAACGCTGGAGGAACTCGGCAAGTCAGGCAGCATCTAGGGAAGGAAATAAAAGGTCAACATTTCAGGCTGAGACCTTTCAACATGACTGGAAGGGAAGGGAGCAGAAGATTTATTGATAATAGAAACCCATGTTTAGACCCATCATCATCATTTCCCATGTCCTATGATGGTTTTTGACCACAATTGTTCTTGGCAAACTTTTCTATGGAAGTAGTTTCCCATTGCCTTCTTCTTGGCAGTGTCTTTACAAGACAGGCAACCCCAGCCATTATCAATACTCTAGAGACTGTCGGCCTGGCGTCAGACAGGACTTGTGATATGCACCAGCTGCTCATACGACCATCCACCACCTGCTCTCGTGGCTTCACATGACCCTGATCAGGCGGTTAAACAGTAGCTACACCTTACCAAAGGGTGACCTGTAGGCTAGCAGAGGGAAGGAGCACCTCACAGCTCTTTGGTAGAGATGTATCTCCACTCTGCCACCCATTAGACCTGTAAATTAATTGAATTCTGAAAGATTGTTTGTATTTTTATACAGCCAGGTATACCTGTGAATATGTAAATAAATGGTCAGAAAGTCAGGCATTCTGGCCCACTGTTTCCAAGTTAGTATTGCCTACAAATGTGAAGATATGCAGTCTAACCATCACAACTTTAATGAAATTCAATCATTTTAGCTGGAGCAACGCTGAGGAGACTTTGTTGCATCTTGTGATATACTCTTACACTATCAAAATGGAAGTACATAGAGTAATTTTACATAGAATAGCATACACAGACTAAAAATATTCTGGAATTAATGGAGTAAAAGAACTTTAAATATATTGATGCATTGAATGGACAATCCTATCAAAATCCATTTACCTGACAAAATAAGTCTTCTAAGTCATACAGGTAGATCTTAATAACCTTAAATTCATTAACTGGGAGTTAATAGTAATTTATGGAAATGAAGTGATACCTTGTAGATAATTCATGAGGATTTATTTGGACTGAATGCATTCTGTCTGTTTTGTTGTGCATATTGTGTGCCATTCTGCACCAGTCAACTTTAAGTTATGCATTACAGTTTTTCTCATAAATTTCCATCAAACATTTGCCAATGATTTTTAAGAAGAAACACATGTGTTCTTTTCATTTTAGTTCTTGAACAGATTTTCTCTAAATTTAAAATTGAAGCCCATGATTTGTCATTAAATAAGGATGTTAAATATAAATCCGTGGTGTTGGGTTTATTCACTTTTTGGGATCTGGGCATTGTTGCCAAGGACAAATTTTATTGCACATTCCTAATTGTCCTTGAGAAGATGCTGGTAATTTAACTTCTTGAACTGCAGCATTCACTTTGATGGAGTTACTGCTATAACATTATTGCATAGGGAGCTCCTGGATTTAGAAGTAATGGTGATATACTTTCATTATTTAATGTGGGTCTTGGAAATATTCTGGTGGTGATGTTCTACGCATGCAGCCTTCATCCAGACACATAGAAGTCACTGGTATGGGGGGTTTAAGCAGTGACTACTGATGATTATGGAGTGCTAGCGATGAAGGAGGTATATGCTTAGAGTTGGTGATACATTGCCTATCAAGCAGCAGGTTACATTCAATGGCACTTGACAACACTATCAACAACATTTACCTGTACCCTACTGAAGGTGCAGACAGAGGTAGTATTTCATTTAATCAAATTAGATTCATCCTGCATTTCCTGGATAGGACATCCTTGGGCAGCTTTGCACAGTGAATATCAGATCAATTCTGTGTAGGAATGGCTTGGCTAGGGGTGTGGCTAGTGTACCACCGTTGTGATGTTATCTGCTGTCTTCAGTGTCCTTGACATTGCTTGATATTACATGGAATGAACTGAACTGGCTGAAGCTTGTGGTGGTGACCTCACGGGGCAGGATTGTCCATGCACTCAACACTTCTGACTGAAGAGAGTGGAGTGACCTGTACTATGTGTTGCAGGATTGCGTAGCTGTTGCTTTGCTGCATCCTCTGTTTAGCATAATAGTGGTGTACAACCAAGTTACTACCTCACTTCTAGATGCATTTGGTGCATGTCCTTATATGGTTTTCATTAAGCCAGTGTTGATCCTGTGCTTTGACTTACTGGAAATGTGAGGAATGTGTGATGCCTTGTCATTACAAAGTTAGTTTCGTACAACTCTGCTGCTACCTACAACTCTCCATGGATGCCCAATTTAGAACTATTCTACTAACCTCCAATAAGATATTTATACAGAAGTAACAGTGTTTGCCTTGATGAGTTAACAGACTTTTTTTGAGGATGAGGTATCTCGCTGAAGCTCAAGTATTCATCTTTTTTAATTTTCATTTTTCTTCAAGGCACAGCCACAGAGAAAGTTGAGAATTGAAGCACAGTGGAATTTGTTACGATTCCAGTTATGGGCGCGAGATTTTTCTTCACATACCGCAATGTTTCTCTGCACAAAGGAAAGGAATGCAATGTCAGACCCGAGCACTAAGTCCACTTGTTCACAATGGTACAGTGTGAGCTGTACAATTTACAAACACTGTTCCAAGCCGTCCTTACATGTGACACATGCACCACAAGTAAATTAGGCAATGTAAGTAATTTCAGGCAATGTGCAGTTTATATTGTGATGCTACTTGAACTAAATTCTTTAATGTTTCCAATGTCATGAATAGCATGGATCATCACAAGACACTTGAGTCCTACTTCTGTAAAACCTGAGAGGAAATTAACCTTCTACTTGGTCTACAGTCATAGGATGCATCTCTACCCAAGGAGGCGCAAGGTTTTCCTTCCCTTCACTAGTCAGCCTCGGGCAAGGTGTAGCTTGCTTAGCCCCCCAGTCAGGGGCATGTGAAGACATGGGAGATGGTCACATGAGCAGCTGCTGCATATCACAAGTCCTGCTTATGCGATCACTGACACCAGGCAGACAATCTCTGAAGAGTATTGATAATGGCTGGGCTCACCTGTCCTGTAAAGACACTGCCCAGAAGAAGGAAATGGCAAACCACTTCTGTAGAAAAGTTTGCCACGAGCAATCATGGTCATGGAAAAAGTCATACATCATGGCACATAATGAACAAATGAACAGTCATAGGATCTGAGATGTCACTCTTCTCTCATAGATGTCCAGCTTTAAAATGTGCAAATTTGTTGCACCACCACTATTAAGCTCATGGCCAATGACTTTCAGACATCTGTACCACATCTCTGACTCGCAGCAGAAGGACCCAGACCAGTCAGCCTCCAACTCTCCCTCTCCACACCACTGCATCTCTGAACGCATACACAAACTTCTCCCATACACCCTCAAAGATCCAACACAACTCGCAATCCCCGAATTCCCACATCATGTCACGCCTGATGCTTCTTCGATCCTCATCCGTGCACAAGCACACCTCTGTTCAAGATTCAGCAGAAGAAAATCCATTTTGTATGTTTGCACCTTTGGCCCACCTCACGACATTTATTTTACAAACCTATTGAGGTGGTAAAAACATTGCAAACTCTGCATTTCTTATCAAAGGTACTGACTTTATGGTCAATGCATTCAAAGCAAAACAGTCCTCTCAAGTAGCACAGACTGAGACACATAAACACAAAAGATTCAGCAGATGCTGGAAATCCAGAGCAACACACAAAATGCTGAAGTAACTTAGCAGATCAGGCAGCATCTATGGACAGGAATAAACATTTGATGTTTTTGGCTGAGACCCTTCATCAAGACTGTCCTGTTTATTCCTCTCCATAGAAGCTGTCTGACCTGTTGATTACCTCCAACATTTTGTGTATTTTACTGAAGTCAGCTATGACTCAGTTTACGTCCATTTATTACAATAAAGGAATGTTCAGGTCTGACTGCTGCACCAAGTGGCCATCCACGGTCATATGTACCAGCACTAGGGACCAAGGCTGCAGTCAGCATGC
This sequence comes from Hemitrygon akajei, assembly GCF_048418815.1. Lineage (NCBI taxonomy): Eukaryota > Metazoa > Chordata > Chondrichthyes > Myliobatiformes > Dasyatidae > Hemitrygon > Hemitrygon akajei. Next base: position 101,814,086 of record NC_133136.1, read on the forward strand.
TCTGTACAGTACACTTCAGTAGCTCACACTGCATTGCCCGATATTATCTTGCAAACTTTGGACTCCATAACTGCAAAAACAAAGGCTGGAAATACATGGGAAAAATAAAAACCACAGTCCTGACTTGGAAACAATTTCATGATTGCTGTGTCTAAATTCTAAAAATTCCTATGTAAATCTATCGTGACACTATTTTGATTATGTCAGCAGAGCTAAGTGTGCTATAAATACATTACCCTTAACCCTTGCCTCATTAAGGCTCTAATTACTGATTCTTGACATAAAGGATAGACTTTATGAGACAGTCTACCAGATTCCAAGTAATGCCATTAGAGAACTTTGTCAAAAGCTCAGAGATCATAATGTATCAAAAATTTAACTTGCTATATTTTGTTAAGAATACAGTAATTTTTAAATTGAACATCACAACCAATGATTCAACTCTAGTTTTCACAGAAAATTCTGTATTGATTTAAAAGTTTCAGATACAGTATTTACATCAAGCTGCTAGTTTAATGCATCATTTGTGAATGAAATTGCTTCAAAAACTATTCTAATCAAACACCATTCCCTGCTGTTTGATATAACAGATTTTTCATCATACAACACACTGACATCAAGTGGTAACCAAACTGTGCATTTAGCTTCCTGGTGCAGTTTAAGACTGTAGAGATTTGTTCCATATGTCAGTGTATGTGTACCAGCCCGTCAAGGAAATTAGTTTCCCAAATCCTGGCTATCAGCCTAGAAATTCATCAAAGTTTATTAACTATTGTTCACTTATGCTTTCTGTCCAATATGTACAGGAAAATAAATATCTGCTTTACTTCAGCATGCAATTCAAGATATAAATATATTTCAAGTAAGATTTAAAAATAGTTTTATTATGAATAAACATTTTCACAGATGTTGTTAAATAATCTATTGAGGGAATTTTGCCTTTGGGTGTAATCACATTTGAGGAGGTTTGCAAGGATAATTTGAATAGTCTCTGAAAAGGGTGCAGGGTCTATAGTAGATTATTGACAGGCTGCCTTGACTCTGATGCAGCACTTTAGTTCTGTGATGCCCACTAATGATTGCTGCATGCAGGCACAGGGAGTTGATACTTTGAGAGGCTATCACCTCTTAAGTTCAGCCTGTTCTTCTTAAAGGCAGCTTGTACTTCTCAGAGGGGGTGGGGGTAGTATTGACTGTGGCCACAGCAGATGGTGGCAGGCAACATCGCAGTACGGCAGCACACAGGAGACAGCAGTCTCCATAATTCCTCAGTATCACATCGTAAGCTTTGCTACAGCAGATGGAGAGGAGGAGAGATTTAATTTTTCTGCAGCGAAGGAGGAAACCCTCCAGTCAAGCCCTGTGAAAGCATTGATAGTGAGCGCTGTCCATATTGAAACCTGAACATGAAGTTACACTGTTAACGTCAGTGAAAACGTTGTTGTATGCCATAACTTATTAAATGTACCCTGGCCTCAAAGAGTGCATAGATATGGTGGATGGTAACAGTATTTTTCCAATGGTAGAGGAATCCTAAACAATGGATCATAGGCTTAAGGTGAGAGGGGAAAGATTTAAAAGGGAGCTGAAGGACAATTTTTTCATGCAGTAGATGGAAAGTGTGTGGAATAAGCTGCCAGCAGAAATGGTCTAGGCAAGTGTCATGGTATCATTTAAGAAGAGCTTGGATAGATACATGGAAGTGGTGCTTGGAAGGTTATGGGCTAAATACAGGAAATTAGCTGCGTGGCCAATGTTGGGCTGAACAGCCTGTATTCACCTGTATTGCACTATGATTCGATAATTCTATGTACATCAGTTACTCTTCACATTCTCAATATGCAGGAATTTTCACTCAGATAGCCAGATCCCTGAACCAAACTGTGCAGCCCTCAACAAGGGTCTGCCCACTCCCACTTGGGAGAAAATGGTGCGTGAGCAGAGGGAGTGGCACCCAACCTGTCGGACACAAGGAACAGGCTGGGTGTGACTGGGGCAAAGCAGAAACAACAGAAGATCTCCTTAGTTTCTATTCAACCCTCAAATGTTTCAGATTTAAAACTTCAGATGCTGTTCATCTCTGAAAGTCTCTTTGCCACTACTGTCCTCTAGAGTTCTTCTGTCGGCTAACCAAGCATTATAATCTGGTCAAACAGTGGCAGAAGAGGAGGAAGGCAATGAAGGATAAGATATGCTGCTTCTCGATTTAACGTATCCAACAAGCATCTGAAGTTTGCTCCTGCAAGCAATTTTGCCGATAGGCAGGGTGTACATGTAGCTTTAGTGGCTTGGGCTCAGGGCAAAATCCAAGGCGGCACAAATGCCACCAGCACCGCCGAAGGCAAGGTAGGAGTTCTGTGGGGAAGAGTCCAGTGCGTGTGTTACTGGGGCAGCCGATACAGATAGTACATGCAATAGAAATCCTAGCACATGGCAGCCTGCCAGGTTCTGAAAGTATAGCCTTAACATGCTGGAAGCCATCAGAAGAACATCTCTGACAAAAGAAACAGAATTAATGGATGAAGTCAATAAATGTTCTTCTGTACTGGAGAGAATTTGCAATAAAACAAGTGAAAGGACAGAGAGGAGCTTTTCTGAAAATATGTAATCTTCTTACCTTTCCCTTCCTTCTAAGGGAAAATCAGTAGACCTGTAGCTACAGTATATTTCTCAATTGATGCCCCCAGCTTTTGGAAACAGTGCCACCAACTGCTATCCCAAGGTTATTCCAATTTGTAAGACAAAACTTGACGAGACATGTAGGATCGGAAGGGAGTACTAACTCATCAGCTCACTGCAGTTTCCCTATCCACATACTCCTCATCAATCCCACCACTATCCTGACCCATAACCTCAGGTAAAAGAAAAAAACATGTGCCTCCAGGATTCAGTACAAACAAATAGTCTTCACTCTCTTTATCTAATGAGCTGCGTACACCTCACACGTGCAAGCCTGGTAATGAGGACTAATACTGCACATAATTTACTTCATTCAGTGCATTTAATTGAATATGGATAGCTGACATGAAATGCAAAATGTTGGAAAAACTCAGCAGGTGAGGCAACATCTGTACATAGTTGATAACATGAACCATGGTGCTTTTATTGTGTCACTGTTCTGAACTTCGATAGACACAATTTTGTTTGATCTTAGTTTTTGGCTGGCTTGAAGAAAGTAAACAGATTTCCCGAAGAACACAAGTCAGCCTCCATCTATGTTAAGATAAGGCATGCTGATGATGAGGATTCTGACCAGATCTGGTTACACTGACAAATATGACTCCATATGTAACTGGGTGACCAACAAACATTGGACTTAAACCTTAAAAGACACTGATATATCTGAATACCTATTTAGTCCAAGTTCAACTTTAATTATTATTCAACTATACATGAATAGAGCTGAACAAAACAGCTTTCCTTTGGGACTAAGGTGAAAAACATACACAACACATTCAAGGTAGTGTGCTTAAATACAGTCATGCAAATAAAGATAGATATATACAAACACATTTTATATTTTTTTATTCTCAGCCCTATGGGTGGTGTGTGTGTGTATTTTTCCCTCAATCTCGGGTCCACACCTGGGAGCTTGAGGGTTCGGCACAGTATCCTTGCTGCTAACAGTAGTGAGCTCTTCTGGACCGTGATCTCAGACGTTGTTCCCAGGATTTGTTGGAGCCACTCCCTCAGTCCAGGTGTTACAGCCCCAAGTACTCTTTTCACCACTGGATTACTCTGGCTTTAACCTTCCACATCCTTTCTATCTGCTTTTTCAAGCCCTGGCATTTCTCCAGCTTCTCATATTTTTTCTTCCTGATGTTGCTGTCATTCGGGATTGCCACATCTATTACTATTGCTTTCTTCTGTTCCTTGTCCAGTATTACTGTGTCTGGTTGGTTGGCCAGTGCCTGCTTATCAGTCTGTATTTGAAAGTCCCACAGGATCTTAGCTCTATCAGTCTCCAATACCTTCTCGGGTGTTTCCCTTTTGGACGTGGGAGAGTCCAATTCATACTCAGCGCAGACGTGCCTGTACACAATTCCTGCGACTTGGTTGTGCCATTCAGTGTGTGCTGTCCCTGCCTGCATCTTGTACCCTGCTGGATGGTTCAGTGGATTCCTTGCAGTCAGCATCCTGGGTCTGCTCTGGTGTGATAGACCCTGCTCCTGTTGCTCTTCTGCTCAGTGCCTGTTCTTGAGCAGCCATGAGCAGAGCCTCTGTGCTGTCCCTCAGCCCTGTCTTTTCCAGAACTGGTAGGACTTCCTTATATCATCCACCTCTGATATCTGGTGATGGTACATCCAGTGTAGTGGTTTGTCCTGCCATGGCCTCTGATCCTCTGGCTCTGTTTCACCCACTTCCATTTCCATGTCCCCTGCCTGCTGTCTGAGGTGTTCTCCTGGCAGATCAAACTTAACCATAGAACCACAGAACCATAGAACACTACAGCACAGTACAGGCCCTTCAGCCCTCCATGTTGTGCTGACCCATATAATCCTTAAAAAAATACTAAACCCACACTACCCCATAACCCTCCATTTTTCTTTCATCCATGTGCCTGTCCAAGAGGCTCTTAAATACCCCTAATGTTTTAGCCTCCACCACCATCCCTGGCAAGTCATTCCAGGCACTCACAACCCTCTTTGTTAAAAACTTACCCCTGATGTCTCCCATAAACTTCCCTCCCTTAATTTTGTACATATGCCCTCTGGTGTTTGCTATTGGTGCCCTGGGAAACAGGTACTGACTATCCACCCTATCTATGCCTCTCATAATCTTGTAGACCTCTATCAAGTCCCCTCTCATTCTTCTACGCTCCAAAGAGAAAATTCCCAGCTCTGCTAACCTTGCTTCATATGACTTGTTCTCCAATCCAGGCAACATCCTGTTAAATCTCCTCTGTACCCTGTCCATATCTTCCACATCCTTCCTATAATGAGGTGACCAGAATTGAACACAATACTCTGTGCGGTCTCACCAGAGATTTGTAGAGTTGCAACATGACCTCTCTACTCTTGAACTCAATCCTCCTGTTAATGAAGCCTAGCGTCCCACAGGCCTTCTTAACTACCCTATCAACCTGTGCAGCGACCTTGAGGGATGTATGGATTTGATCCCCAAGGTCCCTTTGTTCATCCACACTCTTAAGTAACTGACCATTAATCCTGTACTCAGTCTTTTGGTTTGTCCTTCCAAAATGCATCACCTCACACTTGTCCAGATTGAACTCCATCTGCCATTTTTCTGCCCAATTCTGCAGCCTGTCTATATCCTCTTGTAACCTTCGACAACCTACAGTTCCATCCACAACTCCACCAATCTTCGTGTCATCTGCAAACTTACTCACCCATCCTTCCACCTCTACATCCAGGTCATTTATAAAAATCACAAATAGCAGGGGTCCCAGGACAGATCCCTGTGGCACTCCACTAGTCACCGACCTCCAGGCAGAATACTTTCCTTCCACAACTACCTTCGGCTTTCTTCCTTTAAGCCAATTTTTTATCCAAACAGCCAAGGTTCCACTTATCCCATGCCTCATGACTTTCTGGATGAGTCTCTCATGAGGGACCTTGTCAAATGCCTTGCTAAAGTCCATGTAGACCACATCCACTGCCCTACCCTCATCAATTTCTTTTGTTACCTCCTCCAAAAACTCAATCAGGCTTGTGAGGCACAATCTTCCCTTCACAAAGTCATGTTGACTATCCATGAGTAGACTGTACTTCTCCAAATGCTCATAGATCCTATCCTTAAGAATCCTTTCCAGTAGTTTGCAGACCACTGACGTAAGACTCACCGGTCTATAGTTCCCAGGTTTCTCCCTATTACCTTTTTTAAACAAGGGAACTACATTTGCCATTCTCCAGTCCTCCGGCACTTCCGCTGCAGCCAAAGAGGATTCAAAGATCATAGCTAATGCTCCTGCGATCTCTTCTCTCAATTCCCACAACAACCTGGGGTGTATCATATCCGGCCCTGGGGATTTATCAATCTTAATGTTTTTAAGAAGATCCAGCACTTCTTCTTCCTTAATCTCCACATTGTCCAGCACACAGGCCCGCTCTACTTTGACCTCATCCTGATCAAGATCCTTTCCACTTGTGAATACTGAAGCAAAATATTCATTTAGGACCTCCCCAACCTCCTCCACCTCCAGGCACATGTTGCCCTCTTTATCCTTTAGCGGTCCCACCTTCGTTCTCGTCATCCTCCTATTCTTCACATACGCATAGAACGCCTTGGGGTTCTCCTTAATCCTATATGCCAAGGCCTTCTCATGCCCCCTTCGAGCTCTCCTAAGTCCTTTCTTTAGCTCCTTCCTGGCTACCCTATATTTCTCACGAGCCCCTCTTACTTCCTGCTTCTTATATCTAACATATGCTTCCTTTTTCCTCTTGACGAGTTGCCTCACGTGTTTTGTCAGCCACGGTTCCCTTTTCCTACCATTTTTTCCTTGCCTCAGTGGGACAAACCTATCCTGATCCCAGCTCAAGTGGTCCCTAAACTTCTCCCACATTACTTCTGTGCTTTCCCCTTTGAACATCTGTTTCCAATTTACTCTTGCTAGTTCCTGCCTCATCCCTTCCAAGTTAGCCCTTCCCCAGTTAGGCATTTTACCATTTTGTCTGATTTTATCCCTTTCCGTAGCTATGCTGAAGCTAAGGGAGTTGTGGTCACTCTCACCAAAATGCTCCCCCACAAAGAGGTCTGTCACCTGACCAGGTTCATTACCCAGAACTAGATCCAGTATAGCCTCTCCTCTCATCAGCCGGTCCACATACTGTGTCAGGAATCCTTCTTGAACACACCTGACAAATTCAGCCCCATCTATCCCCCTTGCACTCAGGAGGTGCCAGTTAATATGAGGGAAGTTGAAATCACCCATAACTACTACCCTGTATTTCATGCTCCATTCTAAAATCTGCCTGCTTATCTGCTCCTTGGTGTCCCGAGGGCTATTTGGGGGCCTATAGACTACTCCCAGCACAGTGATTGATTCCTTCCTATTTCTGACTTCCACCCAGACTGACTCCGTGGACTCTCCTTCTGCAGCGTCCTCCCTTTCTATAGCTGTGATACTATCCCTGACCAGCAATGCCACTCCCACCCCCCTTCTCTACCTCCCATCCTATTCCTTTTAAAACACCTGAACCCTGGGACCTGCATCCTCCAATCCTGCCCTTCCTCCAACCAAGTTTCAGTAACGGTCACAACATCGTAGTTCCACATACTAATCCATGCTCTAAGTTCATCCTCCTTGTTCCTAATACTCCTAGCATTGAAATAGACACATTTCAACCCCTTTAACTGGCTACAATTATGTTCTGTCTCCTGCCTGTCCTTCCTCATCAACTCAGAACTCTTAGCATCATGCCCTTGTCCTTCTACCTTAATCCCTGCATTCACATTCTGATTCCCACCCCCCACCAAACTAGTTTAAACCCTCCCCAACAGCTCTATCAAACCTGCCCGCCAGGATATTGGTCCCCCCGGGATTCAATTGCAACCTGTCCTTTTTGTACAGGTCACATCTGCCCCAAAAAGAGGTCTCAATGATCCAGAAATCTGAATCTCTGCCCCCTGCTCCAATCCCTCAGTCACGCATTTATCCTCCACCTCGTTCTATTCCTATTCTCACTGTCGCGATGCACAGGCAGTAATCCTGAGATTACTACCTTTGAGGTCCTGCTTTTCAACTTCCTTCCTAACTCCCTGTAGTCTTCTTTCAGGACCTCTTCCCTTTTCCTACCTACATCATTGGTACCAATATGTACGACAACCCCTGGCTGTTCTCCCTCCCACTGCAGGATAGTTTGGACGTGATCAGAAACATCCGGGACCCTTGGGGGCCATCTTCCTGACATACTCATGGATGGTTCACATTTCTTCCAGGACTGTGGCCTTGACACTTCCAAATCCCTGTCCTCCTTTATTCCAGTGGGTGTACAGTTGCTCGATGTTGGAATTTGGATGGAATCCTCCATGTATTGTTAGTAGCTTTTGGGTCTTGATGTCTACGGCTTCCAGTTTGTTCCTTGGCCAGCACATTATCGTAGCTGGGTATCTGATGACTGGTAGGGCAAATTTGTTGATGGCTCTGATATTGTTCTTCCCATTCAGCTAGCTTTTAATGACCTGTCTCACTCTTTGGAAGTACTTGGATGTTGCAGCCTTCCTTGTGTCCTCATCGTGGCTTCCATGTGCTTGCATGTCAGGTGGACAAGGGTATATATAACCCAAGACCCTGAACAACATCTCCTGCAAATTGATGGTGCAGTTCCCAGCAGACCGCAGATGAATACATGCACACAATCGTATGGGTCCTTTCATCAATCGAACACTGGAGGGCAGCACTGATGGGAGAGGCTCCCAGCCAAGCACTGCCTCTGACTTCTCCTCTGCAGGCAAGCCTGCGGCCGGAGGCCTCATCCTCACTACAATTGAGGGCACACAGATCCCCCCCACCGCCTGTTGCACCAAAGGACAAAGGAAATGGGGTTGTGGCACCTTACATTATCAATGTCCAACAGGGTCTTGTGATCACAAGAGGAACGTCCAGGACAATCGCCCACTCTTACACTGCCTTTGTGCACCAACTCTGATACCTTCAATGCCTTCATGTAGCAGGCAGAAAGGCGGTCTGCACCAAGTCCAGGTCCTCCGCCAGCAAGCAGCTCACTGATGGGGAAAACCTGCGGTACCCACAGCTCTTGAAGTCCAGCATTGTCCAGCGGATGTTTAAATATGACAACAACATCTGTGGCTGGTCCCTGGGAGGCCGCTTCATCTGAGCGCACAGCCATCTTACCAGAAGTAACCAGCTCCTCAATCAGTGCAGATAAAAGGATTGAAGAAGTCACTGATGTGACAATGAAATTCCAGTGACAGGTTTAAACATTACCTTTATGAGTCACTCAGGCTATAGAGCTGGGGAAAAAATACCCCAGATTATAAAATACTCATTATGTTAAACTGGAGAGGGATTAGCATTCTGGTAAATACTAGGAATGAATTAAGAAATTTTAAAGACAGGTATGCACATTGAAATGTGCCCAAACCAAATTCCTTGTTCATCACAGTTCTCCACCATGTTTCTCCAAGTCAAGGTCAGAGTCTTATGATGTGTAACCAAAACGGGAGACAGAAGTTGACGGACTTCTCAGTGATTAACAGAGTCTGCTACGCATTCTGAATCAGTGGCATCCTTAGAACCGGTGTTAACGCATAATGGTTCCATTAGAATTTGTGAGTTTAGAAGTTGATTGTTAATCAATCTCCTATTCCCAGAATAGAAGGCTTATTTGCAGTTTTGTCTGGAAAGCAAAATTGGATATGAGTCATAGTGTTAGTGTTACAGGTGCAGTCTAAGAGGTTTTCAACATAAAGACAATGACTTCTTCATATATAAGCAACCAGCCTTTGCTATTCTGTCTGCATCTGTTATTTTTCAGGAAAAAAACATGGAGGGGTTGCTGCAGGGTATTCACAGAATAACTTTAATAATAGCCTAGTTACAGAAACATCACCAGACTGGAAACACACACCTGCAGAATCTGAAACAGTGCCAAGCAGACTGGACTACATGCAGGTTTGTTTTTAGAGAACATGAACAGAAGCTAGGACACCACATGTACACTAAAGACCACACCCAGTTCAAATGAAGGTAAAGCTAATTCCAGTGCTCCTGTCCCTGATAATGCATCAGAGCTAAGGCATGTCCTAGGTTGTTGAATGATTCTAACAAAATAATTGCAAATTCAACATTTTTTTTAGCTCTACTGCAACTACTGTGAAAGGATGTGGAATAGTGGTGAATTGAAGCTTAGGAAAAGGCTTTTAGCATTCCAAAGAATTGCCTGCAGTTTGTTAATATGCTAGTCCATTAGAGAGGGAAATAATCTTGTCTTGTGACTTTCTAGCGTACCATGTGGATGCTGTGTTGTCTGATCAGATGGAAAGTGGTCCTGAAAAGCCATTAGGGTCCATGTCCAGTTCTGTGAGGAGGAGAAGGTTCTGTACGTCTGTAAGTATCAGCTGCAGAGAAAGAACAACAGTTAAAGCCTTACAGTTCCCAGAACTTAGAGTTATGTGGCGAGCACGAGTTTACCCTTTCTTCTGGAGCTGTTACATTTGAATCAAGAACTAAAGGGCACAAGTTTAAAGAGAGAGGGGAGAAATTTAATCCAACACTTTTTCATGTAGAGAAATATGGGTCAACATGAGAAAATGGGACTAGCTTAGATGAGGCTTTTAAAGGGCAGTACAGTACAACAGGGGAAGGATAGCAGGGGGAACGTCCTATGGATGCTGAGTATAATACACATCTTCCCATGTACTGCACTGAAAGCTCGGATAATGGCTTAGAGCCCAGCACCGAGCACGCACAAGTGTCAGCATCATTTACACACTACAGATCAACTGGGTGATCTTGACAGTGCAATATATTGTCGAAGGTGGAACCATTAGTAGAAGGATTGATTAGCAATTAGGGGCAATGAAGCAGTTTTATTGCACAGTTGTCTTCAGCTAGATTGGTTCCATTGTAGACCTACTTATTAATATCATAGCTTGCCTGCCGCCTGTGTAGGAGACATAAGTATGATGAGAATTCCTGCCAGCAACTAAATTGCAAAGGGTGTTGCCTCCCTTAATAGAGCCATGAGGTTAACGAGGTCAAAATGTATTGGGTGGTACTCCAAGTTTCTGTCACCAAGTTCAGATGTGGCCCAAGTCCGGAGCGGGAGACACTGAAGCAGGTCAATAGTTCACAGACTTTAATGTGAACAGAGTTAAAAGGGAAAAGAAAACAATAAATGCTAGGCCAAACAGGGCCGTTAACTAAACTGTCAAATGGAAAACGAAGCCTACACTGCAGCTGAAAGGAATAACTAAATACAAAACAAATACTGCTAGTCTTGGATTCAACAGTCCAATTTCTCAGGCAAGGCCGAAGGCAAGCAGGTAGTGAAGCATTGCCGTGCTGTGTTCAAGTTTTGACAAGGACTATGACAGAAAGAATTAAGTTAACTACTATCACAATGAAGTAATAATTAGTTGACACATTCATAATCACAAGCACAATTGCCGTATCTGCTGTGCTGCCGAATCGGTGGCTGTGACAGTTTCTTAGACAGTGTCTGCTAGTAGATGATTCAAACACAAGCTGTTCAGCCACGGGGAGGACACAGTTAAGGATCTCCCTGGCAATGGCACCCTGGTGGGCAGCTGGGAGATTTCTCTGCGGTTGTCTCCTGTCCTGAAGGTGGTCAGGATTATTTTTTGAGTTGATCAGTCAGAAGTGGCCAATATGCTGCTGTGGGATAGAATCAAATGGCCTCCTGTCCCAGGACAGAATCACAGTTGAGAAGATCTTTGCAAAACAACTTCTAGCAGGTGTTGACTGCTCTTATCCATGATGAACTTATTTCTAGTTGTTAGTGTGGTTTTGGTATTAGAGCCACACGATTTTTTTACAGCACCGAAGAACTACATATGTCATGGGTGTCGGCCAGTTTCTGGCTGGATGCGCTCTCCCTATCCACCATCTGTTCTGCAATTCTTCGGCTTTCTGTTGGATCTCCGCCTTCAGGTGCCTGTAAATCTGTTTCTTTTCCCTCAAGGAAAAAAGGAGCTTCCAGTCCAGGAATTCCTTACGTTTGTAGTTAATTATCTCCTTGATTTCCTAGTCATTCTCATTAACCCAAAGTGCTTTTTAAAGAAGAACTTGTTAAAGAGGGGTATTTTGGACAAACCGAAATTTTTCCATCATCTAACATGTCTTCCTGCAATTTTCCCGAGTTTGTGTTGATGTTACTGACTGACTTCCACCAGATCTCAGGCATTGCAGTGAAAACTATGAGGAAGTTGTCGTGTTGACCGTTTCCCCAATAATAGATAGATAGATAGATAGATACTTTATTCATCCCCATGGGGAAATTCAACTTTTTTTCCAATGTCCCATACACTTGTTGTAGCAAAACTAATTACATACAATACTTAACTCAGTAAAAAATATGATATGCATCTAAATCACTATCTCAAAAAGCATTAATAATAGCTTTTAAAAAGTTCTTAAGTCCTGGCGGTTGAATTGTAAAGCCTAATGGCATTGGGGAGTATTGACCTCTTCATCCTGTCTGAGGAGCATTGCATCGATAGTAACCTGTCGCTGAAACTGCTTCTCTGTCTCTGGATGGTGCTATGTAGAGGATGTTCAGAGTTTTCCATAATTGACCGTAGCCTACTCAGTGCCCTTTGCTCAGCTACCGATGTTAAACTTTCCAGTACTTTGCCCACGACAGAGCCCGCCTTCCTTACCAGCTTATTAAGACATGGCTGCAATGCAATTGTTCTCCTGATATGTCAGAGCAATTAAGTACATTTTTCTGAATTTCAGTGTGACCATGTAGGTGTTCAGCCTTTTTAAGCAATACAATCTACTGTAACATCACTATAAGCCATATTCATGTGTATTGGACCAAGGGCCCTTTTGCACACAGCTTGGTATTCAATCTCAGTGAGCTACCATGATTAAAAAAACAGATATCTAATAAGAAACAAACCTGTTACAATCCACTTGTGCACTTCACCAATAAATGAGATTACTCTATGCCTTGAGGAGATCTGTCAGATAGAAACATGGATAATTGTACCTCATCCCCTGGTGGATGTTTACAAGTTCAATTCCTCTCAATAATTTGCACCACCAAAACTACTATATGCCACCACCATTATTAATCTGTCTTAAGAGCACTGCAAAAGTTTCTCTAAGATAATTGTCTGCATGACACATCAGTAGAAACAAACAGGTGATCTTGGTTAGTCTCCTGTATTTTACATTGTTGATGTTGCCCACGTTAGCAGATTATCTTCATCTATAATGTTTCTGCCCATCTTTGCTGTAGTACAGTCAACTCAAATGAAATACAAAATCCTAAAGGTTATTAACTAATTATCAATTTTTCATGAGGTGGGAACTCTTTGGGAATTTATATTATTAATATGAATGCTTAATTCAATATAATGGGATGATATTTTTGAAACACTGCCTTTAATTAAAATATCACTTACATATGCATTAATTTGCAGCGGTGTCTGCTCAGCACCAGCCCCAGCTGCTGAAAATGAAACACAATTCTTTGGGGAAGAGTATCCTGATGTGCCCCTCCTATTTATGTAGTTTATTCTCATGTTCCCCCCCACCCCTCCTCCACTCCAATGCAACCAAATCTCACCAATCTGAAGCATTTCATCCTAGACAACATCCAGTAAAGCTACTCTGCACCCTCTCCAATCTAATCACATCCTTCTTAGAACATGGCATGCTGAAATACAAAGAGTACCCCAACTATGCTCTAACTAATGGTTTATAAAATTGTACCATATCTCTCTGCTTTTTTATTCTAACTTCCAGTAAATTGCTTTTTTTTCACTGCCTTATTTACCTGTGTCCCATTTTCAGGGAGGTCCTCTCTGTTCCTCAGTACTCCCAGAGATGCTACTTGTGTATGTCCTGCCCTTCTTTGTCCTCCTAAGGTCATCACAGTGCACTTAATAGGATTAAGTTCCATCTGTCAAAGCTCTGCCCATCAATAGCTTTCTGTAGCCCAACTATCTTCCTTACCATTAATAACATCACCAATTTTTATGTCATATGTAAATTTACTAATCATACCTCATATATTTGTAACCAATTGTTAAAGTACCTGTATATGACAAATAGTAACTGCTAATGTATCTGAGAAACATTTCCCCACATTAAGTCAGAATCATGAATGTGAATAGCAAATCAAGCTGTTGCAGCAGTGCAATGCAAGATATAAAAACTCACTATTAAGTTACAATAAGAAATATTTAAAAAGTAGTGCAAAAAGGGAGTAAAAAAACTGAGGTAGTGTTTATGGGTTTATAGTTCATTCTGAATTCCTATGGTATTCCTAAAATGTTGAGTATGTTTCTTCAGGCTCCTGTATCTCCTTATCCTTGATGGTAGTAATGGGAAGAAGGTCTCCTCCTTAGTGATGGATTCTGTCTTCTTGATGGTGGGGTGGTTTGTGCTTATGATGGAACTGGCTGAGTTTACGACCCTCTGCAGCTTTTTCCAAACCTTTGTGTTGACACCTCCATACCAGATGGTGAGGCAACCAGTCAGGATGGTCTCCACGGTACATCTGTAGAAATTTGCTACAGTCTTTGATTAAATCTCAAATACAAAACTCCTAATGAAATATAGCCACTGGCAACCCTTCTTTGTAATTGCATCAATATGTTCAACCCAGGATACATCTTCAGAAATGTTGACATCCAAGAACCTAAAGCTGCTCACCCATTCCACTGCTGATCCCTTGATGAAAACTGATTTGTGCTACCTCCTTCCCTTGCTGAAGGTTGCAATCAGTTCTTTGGTCTTAGTGATGGTTGTTTTTGCAATGTCATTCAACCACCCAATCTATCTCACTCCTGTACTCCTTCTCATTACCATCTGGGATTCTGCCAACAGCTGTATCATTGGAGAATGTTGAGATGACATTTGAGCTGTGCCTAGCCACACAGTCATGAACGTAGAGCGAGTACAGCAGTGGGCTAAATACACATCCTTGAGGTGTGCCGGTCTTGATTGTCAGCTAGGAGGAGATACTATTTCCATCCTGCACTGACTGTAGTCTCCTGATGAGGATGTCAAGGATCTAGTTGCAGAGCAAGGACAGAGGCTTTGGTTTTGAAACTTGTTGACTAGTATTCAGGAAATGATGGTTAAAAAGCTGATCCATAATAAATAAACAGGCTCACAGGTGACATGTCGCCTCAACTGGAAGGACTGTTTGGGACACTGAATAGTAGTGAGGGAGGAGGTGTAGGGCCAGATGTAGCACCTGTTCCACTTGCAAGGATAAGTAACAGGAGGGAGATATGTGGGAAGGGATGAATTGACAAGAGAGTGGCATAGGGAGTGATCCCTGTGGAAAGGAGAATGTTGGGGGGTGGGGGGGGGGTGAGGAAGGGAAAGTTGTGCTTGGTGGTGGGATCCAGTTGGAGGTGGCGGAAGTTTTGGAGAATTACGTGCTGGACACAAAGGCTGTTGGGGTGGCCGGTGAAGACAAGAGGAACCCTATCCCTGATAGGATGGCGGGACGATGGGGTAAGAGTAGACATGCGTGAAATGGAAGAGATGCGGTTGAGGGCAGCATTGATGGTGGAGGCAGGGAAGCCCCTTTCTTTGAAAAAAGAGGACACCTTCTTCATTCTAGAAAGGAAAGCCTCATCCTGAGAGAAGATGCAGCAGAGATGGAGGAATTGAGAGAAAGGGATAGCACTTTTACAATAAAAGGGTAGGATGAGGTTAGGCCAGGTACCTGTGAGAGTCCACGGGTTTATAATAGATTTTGGTGGATAAGCTGTCTCCAGTGATAGAGACAGTGAGATCGAGAAATGGGAGGGAGGTGTTGGAAATGGACCAGGTAAATTTGCGGGCTGGGTGGAAGTTGGAGGCAAAGTTTATGAAGTCAACAAGCTTGGCATGGGTGCAGGAAGCAGCGCCAATGCAGTTGTCAACATAGCGTAGGAAAAGTGCGGGACAGAAAAAGAGGTCTCCTCTTTTTTTCAAAGAAAGAGGCTTCCCTTCCTCCACCATCAATGCTGCCCTCACCTGCATCTCTTCCATTTTACACACATCTGCTATTACCACATCGTCCTGCCACCCTATCAGGGATAGGGTTCCTCTTGTCATCACCTACCACCCCACCAGCCTCGGCTTCCAGCACATGATACTCTGAAACTACTGACACCTCCAACAGGATCCCACCACCAAGCACATCTTTCCCTCCCCCTCCACTTTCTGCTTTCCTCAGGGATCACTCCCTACGTGACTCCCTTGTCCATTTTTCCCTCCTCACTGATCTCCCTCCTGGCACTTACCCTTGCAAGTGGGACAAGTGCTACACCTGCCCCTACACCTCATTCCTCACTATCATTCAGGCCCTAAGCAGTCCTTCCAGGTGAGGTGACACTTCACCTGTAAGTCTGCTGGGGTCATATACTGTGTTCTGTGCTCCCGGAGTGGCCTCCTATATAACGGTGAGACCCAACATAGATTGGGAAACCGCTTCGTCAAGCACCCACACTCCAAATGCCAGAAAAAGCGGGATCTCCCTGTGGCCACCCATTTTAACTCCACTTCCCATTCCCATTCTGATATGTCCATCCATGGCCTCCTCCACTGTCGAGATGAGGCCAAACTTCAATTGGAGGAACAACACTTTATATTCCAATAAAAACACAAAATGCTGGCAGAACTCAACAGGCCAGACAGCATCTATGGGAGGAGGTAGTGATGACATTTTGGGCCGATTCCAGCATCTGCAGATTCTCTCGTGCTACCTTATATTCCATTTGGGTGGCCTCCAACCTGATGACATGAACATTGATTTCTCAAACTTTTGGTAATGCCCCCCCACCATCTGCCAGCCCCTCTTTCCTTTCTCACCTTATCTCCTTCCCCACCCATTACCTCCCTCTGGTGTTCCTCCCCACTTTTCTTTCTTCCATGGCCTTCTGTCTCTTTCACCAGTCAACTTCCCAGCTATTTACTTCCTTCCTCTTCTTCATGTTTCACCTATCACCTTATGTTTCTCTCTCCCATCCCCTCCCACAACCTTTTAAATCTACTTCTTAGCTTTTTTTCTCCAGTCCCACCAAAGGGTTTCGGCCTGAAACGTGAACTGTGATCTTTTTCATAGATGCTGCCTGGCCTGCTGAGTTCCTCTAGTATTTTGTGTGTGTTGCTCATCACCATAGAAGTGAGTGGTACTGCCAATTGTCATTGAGGTAGCTCAGCTCGCCCTGCTCTTCTTGGGCACTGCTTGATTGATGCCATTTTGAAGCAGATGGGAACCTCTGATTGCCAGCAGTGAGAAACTGAACACTCCCACAGGTTATCAGTGCCCTACCAGGTACACCATTAGGGACTAATGCTTTGTGAGGCTTCACCCTCTAGAAAGATGTTCTAATGTCAGCCTCTGAGATGAAATTGTTTTATTCTTCCTTTCAAAGCACGCATAAAAGATGTTCAGCTCATCAAGGAGTCAGGCTTTGTCTCGGCCCGAAACGTCGACAGTGCTTCTCCTTATAGATGCTGCCTGGCCTGCTGTGTTCCACCAGCATTTTGAATATAGTCTGGTCTACTGATTCAAAGCAGTCCTGTAAACACTCCTCTCCCTCCTTTGATCACAGTCCTCACAACTGGTGTTGTGAGTCCAAAAGAAGCCCCTTCTTTCACCAAGTCACTATTGGATGTGATAACGTGAGGGTGGTGGAATATTTATATCACATATATCATTCAGTAAAGAAAACATTGCATCTTTTTCAGTATTAGGTAATATCAGTGCAAATCTATGCCATACGTCTATTGAAATTTGGTGTCTTTTTAAACTTCCTTCGATGTTCTGTAAGACTTGTGGCTCTGGTTTCATTTGGTTCTACAATTGGGTCACTACAGGGAGTCAGTTGTCACGCAGAGCGGGCTGTGGTAATAATGCATGGAGAGGTTTATTATCTACTCAACTCTGGTTCCAAGTGCAATGGCAGTTGGTATGTCTGCTCAAAATCTCAGTGCCACCCACCGCCTTCTCCCTTTTGTCAATGGAAGTGTTGACAGGATACATACCAGTACTTGGTCTCTGATCTCACACATGTGGGAAACCTGAACCACCAGCAGGATTCATGTTGGTGTATTATTATGAAAGAAACCCTCTGCTTTGGTTTTTACCCCTAGGGATTTTGGGTTTGTTCTATTGTGTTTTTTATTGTGTGGGTGTATTCATGCATCAGCGTTTTATAAACAGTCATGTATTTATTTTAAATGTAGCTTGCACAAGCCACTATTGCCTCTTAAACATTCAATTAAAAGCCTCATTATGTCATTGGGCAAATAATTATTTTGGATTGTTAGACCATTGATTATTTCTAATATGTAGAAATCTGCATCAAAATATCATTTGGGATATAAATGCTAAAATGCATTTTTGCCTGCAAAATCAACATGCAAAGATATTGTCAAAGCATATTCACATTCTATTGATCCAGCAATGTGGTGATATGTCATTGATACATTGAACAGAATTTTCCACTTTCATTTGTAATTTAAAAAATAAATATGCTCAACATCAAAATAATTTCCTTTCATTATTCTTTTCAGCTCTTTGATTCCATCCACAATGCATCTGGTCTGTTCTTTCAACTCAATGCTTTCATGAATCGTCCTTAACGTCAACAGCTGTGCATTGTGAAGCCGATATAAATGCAGACATACAGTATAATCCTAGACTAATATTTAGAAACATCTAGTATTTATACAGCATTTTTCATATTGTTAGGACCACCCATGACATTAGAAAGGCAATGGAACACTGAAAAATCACATAGACAAACACAATGACAATTTTTGTTCAGTTGCTTGATAACTAATGTTTAAATCTGTTTTTTTTGGCCTGTGTTTCTAAGGTGGAAATGCATGGCCAAAATACTGTGAGGACTATTCTGTCACCTACATTTTGTGCCCTCATATTGTGTTGTCTACATCAGGGAGGAAAAAGGTTTTCTGGTTTTTTTAGAAAGATAATACTTCTGACTGGCCAGGGCTCCCTAAGTACTGAAGTAAACAGTATACATCTTCCCCAGTTCTGACAGAAAGTCTTGGACCTGAAATGTTAACTCTGCATCTCTTTCGTCAATTGCTGACTGACCTGCTGAGAGTTTCCAGCAATTTCCATTTTTATTTCTGATTTCCATCATCAAGGACCCCACCATCCAGGCCCTGCTCACTTCTGGCTGCTGCTGTCAGGAAGGAGATACAGGACCCTTAGATCCCATACTACCAAAGTTCAAAATTCAAAGCAAACATTATTATCAAAGTGCATATATGTCACCATATACAACCCTGAGATTCATTTCCTTGTAAGCACACTCAATAAATCCATAGAATAATATCCATAATAGAATCAGTGAAAGACTGCACAACTTGTGCATTCAACCAGTGTGCAAAAGACAACAAACTGCAAATAAAAAAAGAAGAAATAATATTAGTAAATAAATAAACAATAAATATAAAGAATATGAGATGAAAAGTCCTTGAAAATGAATCCATAGGTTGTGGGAACATTTCCATGCTAAGGTGAGTGAAATTGAGTAAAGTTATCCCCTTTGGTTCAAGAGTCAGATGGTTAAAGGGTAATAACCATTCCTGAACCTAGTCATGTGGGTCCTGAGGCTCCTATACCTCCTTCCAGGTGACAGTAGTGAGAAGAGAGCTTGTCCAGAGTGGTGGGGGTCCGGATGAACGATGCTGCTTTCCCACGACAGCGTTTCATGTAGATGTTCTCAATGGTGGGAAAGGCTTTACCCATGACGGCCTGGGCTGTATCCACTACTTTTTGTAGGAATTCCTGTTCAAAGGCATTGGCGTTTCCATTCCAGGCTGTCACGCGGCCAGTCAATGTACTCCCCACTATACATCTATAGAAGTTTATTAAAGTTTTAAATGTCATGCCAAATCTTCGCCAACCCCTAAGGAAGCAGAGATTCTTTGTAATTGCTGGGCACAGGACAGGTACTACAAAATTATAACACTGAGGAATTTAAAGTTGCTGACCCTCTCCACCTCTGATCTTCCGATGAGGACTGGCTCATGCACCGGCCTGAAATCAATAATCAGCTCCTTGGTTTTGCTGACATTGATTAAGAGGGTGCTGTTATGGCAGCACTCAGCCAGATTTTCAATCTCTCTCCTACATGCTGATTCATCACAAACTTTGATTTGGCCTACGACAGTGCTTTCATCAGCCATCTTGAATATGGCACTAGAGCTGTGTTCAGCCAGGCAGTCATAAGTGTAAAGTGTGTAGAGCAGAGAGCTCAGCACACAGCCCTGAGGGGCAACTGTGCTGATAGAGATCGTGGAGGAGATGTTGTCTATCTGAAATGACTGGAGTCTGCAAGTGACAAAATGGAGGATCCAATTGCACAAGGAAGTATTGAGACCAAGGATTGGGAGTTTATTGATTAGTTTTGAGGGGATGATGGTATTGAATGCTGAGCTGTAGTCAATAACAAACATCGCGATACCAGGCAGTGCATTCCAGACATCCACCTCCCTCTAGGTAAAAAACGTACCCCCCACATCCCTTTTGACTCTACCCCCCCTCTCACCTTCAACATTTGCCCTCTGGTATTAGATATTTCCACCATGGGAAAAAGATACTCCCTGTCTACCCTATCTATACCTCTCCTAATTTTATAAACCTCTATAAGATCTCCAATCAGTCTCCACCAATTCAGAGAAAACAACCCGAGTTTATCCAGCCTCTCATAATGGCACATGTCAGGCAGTGTCCTGGTAAACCTCTTCTGCACCTTCTCCAAAGCCTCAACATCCTCCCTATGGTGAATCGATCAGAACTGTGTGCAATACTCCAGATGTGACCTAACCAGAGTTTTATAAAGTTGCAGCATAACCTCTTGACTTTTGAACTCAATGCTTTGACTAATAAAAGCAAGCATTCTATATCCTTCTATTGATCAGTGTAGCCACTTCATGGAGCTATGAACTTGGACCCCATGATCTCTCTACTCAGCAACACGATTAATAGTCTTTCCCTTAACAAGGTACTGTCCCCTAGCACTTGCCCTACCGAGGTGCAACACCTCACATTTATCTGGGTGACTACCTTCTGCCTTCTATGCCGAGTTCTGAATCCAAACAGCTAATTCGCCATGGACCTCATGTATCTTAATCTTCTGGATTAGTCTCCCATGAGGGACTTTGCCAAGTGCCTTACTATTATCCATGTAGACAACATCCACTGCCCTACCTTCATCCATCTCTCTTGTCACCTTGTCAAAATATTCAATTAAGTTGGTAACATGACCTGCCCTGAACAAAGCCGTGCTGGCTCTCCCTAGTTAGGCCATGGGTTTCCAAATGCTCATATATCCTATCCCTAAGAATTTTCTCCAGCCATTTTCCTACAAATGATTCAAGACAAGCTGTTCTACAATACCCAGGATTTTCCCTTGTTCCCTTCTTAAATAGAGGAACAACATTAGCCACTCGCCAGTCCTCCAGGACCTCGCCTGTGCCTAAACAGGACAGGAAGATACTGATCAAGGCCCCGGTCATCTCATTTCTTGCCCTGTTAATAACCTGGAGTAAATTTCACCAGGCCCTGGGGACTTATCCACCTTAATACTCATTAGGATGCCCAAAGCTTCATCCTCCTTGACCTCTAAACACCCTAACCTATTTATACACTCAGCACTGAAGTTGGAATGGATCTAACTCACTTCTCAGGCAGGAGTTGATATATTTCATCACCAAACACTCAAAACACTTTTTCACTGTGTATCTAAGTTCTACTGGACAAAAGTCATTGAGGCAGGCCGCCAGGTAGTCCTTCTTAGACACTGGTATAATTGAAGCCTGCTTAAATCGGGTGGGTACCTGAGACTTCTGAAATGAGAGCTTCAACATTTCAGTGAATATTCCAGCCAGTTGATCAGCACAGGTCTTTTGTGCTTGGCCAGGTGCCCTGTCTGGGCAGGATGCTCATGAAGCTGTTCGTACATCGGGCACAGGGACTGAGATGATAGAATCATTGGGCGATGTGGCAGTTTGTGATGGTTCCACCATACTTTGATGGCCAAAGCGAGCAGAGAAGGCATTGAGCAAGCATCTGCAATCAAAGCCCTGCTGTTGCCTATGTCACTTGATTTAATTTTATCAGGGTTGATGGCATTCAGGCCCTACCACAATTGTACAGCATCCTTCACACATTCAACTTTAGTCCAGAATTGCCTCTTTCCTGTAATATGGCTTTCTGGAGATTGTACCTGGACCTCTTATAATTTTCTTGCTCACCAGATTTGAATGCCTCTGATATGGCTCTCGTGGTTCACCCAGGGCTTCCGGTTGGAAAAGATTCTGAATGATTTTGTGGGGACACACTTATCTACAGCTGTTTTAATAAAGTCCACGACAACCGTGGTGTATTCATTCAGATCCACAGCTGAGTCCTTGAACATGGCCCAGTCCACCAACTTTAAACTCTCCTGTGCCTCCCATGGCCACCTCTTTGCTGTCCTAATCCCTGGAGCTTTACTCTTTAGCCTCTGCCTGTGTGCAGGTAGGAGAAGGACAGCCAAGGATCCGATTTACCAAAGTGTGGTCTGGGCATGGAATAGTAGGCATTCCTTATCTTAGTATAACACTGGTCTAGGGTGTTGGGACCTCTGGTGCTATACGTGACATGCTGATGGTAGTTGGACAGGGTTTTCTCCAAAGAAGCCTCAAATCAGAGTACCACCAAGAGTTTTTCATGAAGCACACACCTCCATCTTTTGCCTTTTCCCAATCAGTTCGGTCCATACGGAACATCGTACATCAAGTTTGATCGCAGTATCTGGCATGCTGGGAGAAAGCCAAGTCACGCTCAGACATTGTATATAGCAATCTCTCATTACACTCTGATATAACAATCTTGCCCTCAGGTCCTGAATTTTGTTCTGCAGCGACTGCAAATTTGCTAATAAGATGCTGTGTAGAGGGGGCCTCATCCCTCTGCGTTTCAGCCTGGCCTGGATTCCCCCCTCAGCCCCTCCTGCCTTGCTTCTGGCCAATGTGATGAACCTTTGTTTGCCTAGTCTTCTGAGACTTCCAGACGATTGTGAGATTTGTAGATCATTAAGCTGATTTAAAAGTAAATTGCTTAAAGGAAATTACAAACCGCAAGTTGAGGTAAGAGTAATTGGAAAGTATATTTAGAAGTACTGTCTGCAGCCAGTGGAACTTTGTTCCGGTTCACCAGCACAATTGGTACGTCTACCACATTTAGAAAGTTATTACCTTCAACCAACAGGCTCCTGAATTAGCATGGACTTCTTCACTCACCA
This sequence comes from Hemitrygon akajei, assembly GCF_048418815.1. Taxonomy (NCBI): domain Eukaryota; kingdom Metazoa; phylum Chordata; class Chondrichthyes; order Myliobatiformes; family Dasyatidae; genus Hemitrygon; species Hemitrygon akajei. The sequence goes on from NC_133136.1 coordinate 101,837,033, forward strand.
CAACACTGAAATGATCATTGAACACAACCTTTGGACTGTTTCAAGGACTCCACAACTCATGTTCTCAGTTTCATTCATTCATTTATTACTTGTTTCTTTCTGTCTTTGTACAATTTGTCACTGGTGCTCCTGATGCCGCCTCTTCTACATTGGTGAGACCCATCGTAAACTGCAGGAACACTTTGTCAAACATTTCCGCTCCATCTGTCACAAGTGGAACTTCCTAGTGGATAAACATTTTAATTCTGATTCCCATTCTTGTTCCGATATGCCAATCCATGGCTTCCTCTTGTGCCAAGATGAGGCCACCCTGATACCTTATATTCTGTCTTGGTAGCCTCCAACTTGATGGCATGAATATCAATTTCTCCTTCCAGTAAATAAATCCGCCTCCCCTTCCTGGATTCTTCACACTGTCCTTTTACCTCTTTTCACTTGCCTATCACTTCACCCTAGGTCACCCCCTCCTCTCCTTTCTTCTATGGTTCACCTTTTCTCTTATCAGATTCCTTCTTCTCTAGCTCTTGACCTTTCCCACCCACCTGGTTTCACCTATTCCGTCCAGCTAGCCTCCTTCCCTCCCCCCAACTTTATTTTCTGCTGTCTTCCTCCTTCCTTCTCAGTCCTCTTGGCTTGAAACATCAACTGTTTATTAATTTCAATAGAAGCTGCCTGACCTGCTGAGTCCAGCATTTTGCTTGTGTTGTTTCAGATTTCTAGCATCTGCAGATTTTTCATATTTCTGATTTGTCTGTCTTTGTTTGTGTGTAGGTTTTCATTTATTTTCTTTATATTTCTTTGTTTGGCTGTGAATGCCTGCAAGAAAATGAACCTCAGGGTGATATTTGCTGACATAGCTGTACTTCGATGATTGATTTTCTTTGAACTTTGAACTTTGAGCATCTTCAGGTTTTTTTGATTTTCATTGTGCAGGCTCATGACTCAGATTATTTACTGAAAAGCATAACTAAAATGAAACAAGATAGCAACAGCAACACACAGAAAATGCTGGAGGCTGAAGGGGTGGTAGATGAGGACAAGAGGGTCAAGATGAGGACAAGATGGGGTGAGGGCAGACATGCGCGAAATGGAAGAGATACGGTTGAGGGCACGTTGACATTTTGGGTCTTTTCCATAGACGCTGCCTGGCTGGCTGAGTTCCTCCAGCAAATTGTGTGTGTAGCTATAGAATTTTGCCATCTTTCTCTCCAGAGCTTTTACTATCAATTGGAATAAAAAGCACTTTTTATGCATAAATCACACTTAAATTTATGTTTGTACAGCTTTAAGTGAGCTTGTTCCCATTTCTGGTTGAAAGCCTGCGCATCAGAAAATTGGATCGCGCAAAGTCATTACTTTTCCAACCAGTTCCCCTCCACCACCCCTCTCCTCCACCTAGCGGAACTTGCCCTCTCTCTGAATAAATTCTCCTTGGCTCCTCTCACTTCCTTCAAACAAAAGGTGCAGCTGTGCGTACTCGCATGGGTCTCAGCTATCCCTGCCTTTTTGTCAGCTAATGTTCCAAGCCTACACTGATGTCATTCCCCCACTTTTCCTACGCTACATCAATGACTGCATAGGTGCTGCTTCCTGTTGACTTCATAAACTTTGCCTCCAGCTTCCACCCTGCCCTCAAATTTACCTGGTCCATTTCCAGCACTTCCTTTCCCTTTCCTGATCTCACTGTCTCCATCTCTGGAAACAGCTTATCCATTGATGTCTATTAAAAACCCACTGACTCTCACAGCTAAAACAGTAAAAGTGGCAGGCAGGCAAATCCAGGGCAAAAATCAAAAAGGGCCACTTTTCAACATAATTGTGTAAGGGCCAAGAGTGTTGTAAAAACAAGCCTGAAGGCTTTGTGTGTCAATGTGACAAGCATTCGTTACAAGGTGGATGAATTGAATGTGCAGATAGTTATTAATGAATATGATATAGTTGGGATCACAGAGACATGGCTCCAGGGTGACCAAGGATAGGAGCTCAACATCCAGGGATAGTCAATATTCAGGAGGGATAGACAGGAAAGAAAAGGAGGTGGGGTAGCGTTGCTGGTTAGAGAGGAGATTAATGCAATAGAAAGGAAGGACATTAGCCTGGAAGATGTGGAATCGATATGGGTAGAGCTGCATAACACTAAGGGGCAGAAAATGCTGGTGGGAGTTGTGTACAGGCCACCTAACAGTAGTAGTGAGGTTGGGCATGGCATTAAACAGGAAATTAGAAATGCGTGCAATAAAGGAACAGCAGTTATAATGGGTGACTTCAATCTACATATAGATTGGGTGAACCAAATTGGTAAGGGTGCTGAGGAAGAGGATTTCTTGGAATGTATGCGGGATGGTTTACTGAACCAACATGTCGAGGAACGAACTAGAGAGCAGGCCATTCTAGATTGGGTATTGAGCAATGAGGAAGGGTTAGTTAGCAATCTTGTCGTGCGAGGCCCCTTGGGTAAGAGTGACCATAATATGGTGGAATTTTTCATTAAGATGGAGAGTGACATAGTTAATTCAGAAACAAAGGTTCTGAACTTAAAGAAGGGTAAATTTGAAGGTATGAGACGTGAATTAGCTAAGATAGACTGGCAAATTATACTTAAAGGATTGACGGTGGATATGCAATGGCAAGCATTTAAAGATTGCATGGATGAACTACAACAATTGTTCATTCCAGTTTGGCAAAAGAATAAACCAGGGAAGGTAGTGCACCGGTGGCTGACAAGGGAAATTAGGGAAATCAAGTCCAAAGAAGAAACATACAAATTAGCCAGAAAAAGCAGCACACCTGAGGACTGGGAGAAATTCAGAGTCCAGCAGAGGAGGACAAAGGGCTTAATTAGGAAAGGGAACAAAGATTATGAGAGAAAGCTGGCAGGGAGCATAAAAACTGACTGTAAAAGCTTTTAAAGATATGTGAAAAGAAAAAGATCGGTTAAGACAAATGTAGGTCACTTACAGTCAGAAACAGGTGAATTGATCTTGGGGAACAAGGACATGGCAGACCAATTGAATAACTACTTTGGTTTTGTCTTCACTAAGGAGGACATAAATAATCTTCAGGAAATAGCAGGGGACCGAAATTCTAGTGAGATGGAGGAACTGAGGGAAATATATGTTAGTAAGGAAGTGGTGTTAGGTAAATTGAAGGGATTAAAGGCAGATAAATCCCTAGGGCTAGATGGTCTGCATCCCAGAGTGCTTAAGGAAGTAGCCCAAGAAATAGTGGATGCATTAGTGATAATTTTTCAAAACTCCTTAGATTCTGGATTAGTTCCTGAGGATTGGAGGGTGGCTAATGTAATCCCACTTTTTAAAAAAGGAAGGAGAGAGAAACCAGGGAATTATAGCCTGACATCGGTGGTGGGGAAAATGCTAGAGTCGATTATCAAAGATGTGATAACAGCACATTTGGAAAGCGGTGAAATCATCGGACAAAGTCAGCATGGATTTGTGAAAGGAAAATCATGTCTGACGAATCTTATAGAATTTTTTGAAGATGTAACTAGTAGAGTGGATAGGGGAGAGCCAGTGGATGTGGTATATTTGGATTTTCAAAAGACTTTTGACAAGGTCCCACACAGGAGATTAGTGTGCAAACTTAAAGCACACAGTATTGGGGGTATGGTATTGATGTGGATAGAGAATTGGTTGGCAGACAGGAAGCAAAGAGTGGGAATAAACGGGACCTTTTCAGAATGGCAGGCAGTGACTAGTGGGGTACCACAAGGCTCAATGATGGGACCCCAGTTGTTTACAATATATATTAATGATTTAGGCGAGGGAATTAAATGCAGCATCTCCAAGTTTGCGGATGACTCGTGGGCAAATTCATGGCAGATGCAATTTAATATGGATAAATGTGAGGTTATCCACTTTGGTGGCAAGAACAGGAAAACAGATTATTATCTGAACGGTGGCCGATTAGGAAAAGGAGAGATGAAATGAGACCTGGGTGTCATTGTACACCAGTCATTGAAAGTGGGCATACAGGTACAGCAGGCGGTGAAAAAGGCGAATGGTATGTTGGCATTCATAGCAAGAGGATTCAAGTACAGGAGCAGGGAGGTTCTACTGCAATTGTACAAGGCCTTGGTGAGACCACACCTGAATATTGTGTGCAGTTTTGGTCGCCTAATCTGAGGAAAGACATTCTTGCCATAGAGGGAGTACAGAGAAGGTTTACCAGATTGATTCCTGGGATGGCAGTACTTTCATATGAAGAAAGACTGGATCGACTAGGCTTATACTCATTGGAATTTAGAAGATTGAGGGGGGATCTTATTGAAACGTATAAAATTCTAAAGGGATTGAACAGGCTAGATGCAGGAAGATTGTTCTCGATGTTGGGGAAGTCCAAAACGAGGGGTCACAGTTTAAGGATAAAGGGGAAGCCTTTTAGGACCGAGATGAGGAAAAACTTCTTCACACAGAGAGTGGTGAATCTGTGGAATTCTCTGCCACAGGAAACAGTTGAGGTCAGTTCATTGGCTATATTTAAGAGGGATAGATATGGCCCTTGTGACTAAAGGGATTGGGGGTATGGAGAGAAAGCAGGTACAGGGTTCTGAGTTGGATGATCAGCCATGGTCATACTGAATGGTGGTGCAGGCTCGAAGGGCCAAATGGCCTACTCCTGCACCTGTTTTCTATGTTTCTACCTGGACTAAACCTCTTCTCACTCTGTCACTTGTAAAAAATGCCATCCCCTTCTCTCAATTCCTCTGTCTCTGCTGCATCTGCTCTCAGGATGAAGATTTTCTTCTTCAAAGAAAGGGACTTCCTTCCCTCCACCATCAACACTGTCCTCAACTGTATCTTTTCAATTTTGCGTACATCTACCCTCACCCCATCCTCCTTTTGTACTCACCTACCACCCTATTAGCCTCAGCGTTCAGCACATAATTCTCCGTAAATTCCACCACCTCCAAAGGGATCCCCCCACTTACTGCTTTCTGCAGAGATCACTCCCTTGTCCTTTCTTCCCTCTCCACTGATCTCGCTTCTGGTACTTATCCTTGCAAGCGGAACAAGTGCTACACTTGGCCCTACACCTTCTCCCTCACTATCATTCAAGGCCCCAAATAGTCCTTCCAGATGAGATGACACTGTGAGTCTGTTGGGGTCATCTGATGTATCTGGTGCTCCTGGTGTGGCCTCCTGTACATCAGTGAGACCTGACCCGACGTAGATTGGGAGACTGCTTCACCAAGCACCTACACTCCATTCACCAAAAAAAGCAGGATCTCCCAGTGGCCACCCATTTTAATTCCATTCTGATATGTCCATCCATTGCCTCATCTACTGTTGCAATGAGGCCACACTCAGGTTGGAGGATCAAAACCTTACATTCTGTCTGGGTGGTCACTAACCTGATGCCATGAACATCGATTTCTCGAACTTTCAGTGATGTTCCCCTTCTCCATTTCCCATCCCCTTTTCCCGCTCTCAACTTATCTCCTTGCCCGCCTGGTCCCTCTGGTCCTCCTTCCCCTTTTCCTTTCTGCCATGGCCTTCTGTCCTCCCCTATTAGATTCCCCTTTCTCCAGCCCTGTATCTGAGTCTCCAATCAACTTCCCAGCTCTTTATGTCTCTCCCCCTCCCAATTTCACCTATCACCTTGTGTTTATCCCTCCCTCCCAATCTTCTGTTCCTGACTCCTCATTTCTTTTTCTTCACTCCTGCTGAAGGGTCTCGGCCTGAAATGTTGACAGCACTCTTTTCCATAGGTGCTGCCTGGCCTGCTGAGTTCTTGCCGCATTTTGTATGTGTTGCTTGGATTTCCAGCATCAGCAGATTTTCACTTGTTTTTTCTTACTGGCAGTATTAGTGCCAATAGATTACAACCTATGCTTTTGATTCTAACTCGGTGTCGAACCTGGAGCAGGCTTTGCAGCAAGTTGCTAAGGTGTCCTGATGGAGCAATATGTGCTGCTCTGTATATTGCAAGCACCCATTGGTATGTCTCAAATGCTAATTGAATGTAATCTCAGAACAAAAACAACCTCTGTGTCTGTATCGTGTGGTTTGACAGCTTCTGGTAATTTCTATTGGTTAGTTAGGTGCAGCCACAGACTTACAAAATTGTCCTTCTCACTCTCCACAGCAACCCCTCCCCCACCTCCCTCTTTTTCCATCCCTTCCATGTTGTTGTGTCGCAGCTGTCATGGAGAGCCCACTTTAAGACATTAAATTGCTTCGGAGCAGTCAGTGGTGGAATGATATGACAGCCACAAGCTCTGTAGAGGAGAAGAGGGGATGTTCAGGCAACGTTTTACTGAAGGGAAAGGATTTTGTAAATGTAAGTTTGTAAATGTCAGCAATGTTGTGTTTTCTTGCTGGTCCCCAGATGGGTGATAAGGTTAACACAGCTATCATTTAGCACATCAAAAAAAATCATTTTCTAAGCTTCTGTGTTTTGCCTTAATAATCAACTGAGCTTCCGAGGAAATGCTGCAGCGTATCCTTCACTTCCTACAGCACAGGCTATCGGAATCGTTTGAAAGAAATAAAACAGCAGCAATACCTTTGGCTTACTTCAAGCTTTGTTTAACCTTGGACTCACTAAATTCCCCTCTCCTGCCTTCACAGCAATTCCCAAATCACGCAGGGTAACGGCTTCACATGTTCTATCAGCCAACGGTAGTCTCCCAAGTGGCCATTCTTTATGTGTGAGCTTAGTCAATGAATGTTAGCAGGTTACTTAACCTGGAGGCATCAAAGTCAGTTTCAGCACTAATGCCAGTTGACATCCACATATATGCAGTAGGCATCACTGAACAATGAACATTGATCATTATACAAATTATGTGGACCTGCTGACTCCTAGCAGACACTTGGACTGCCCCTGCCTCAGGAGTATTTTTATAAAGAGAATTACTTTTGAAAGGTAGCAGTGGATTTGTAACAAATGTTATGGGACGCCGTATGATATGGAACACTATGGAATGCCTGGAATTTTCTTGGCTTTTAATTATCTGCATTAAAGTATAGCTGCTATTTTATTATCCCACAGAGCACCTAAAGAGGCAATAATATTGCCTCTGGATTACGGAAATCCACATAACAGTTGTTTTCATTTGTAAATATGGAACTCCTCCCTTTGTTTTTGTCTTCCCCTTTGCAAACACAGCATTGGAAATGTCTGCTTTTAAATCATCATTTACAATTTTGAATCTAACATAATGTGCATTGACATTCAAATAAAACTATAGTGGCATTAAATCAGATTAAATTAGAAAATGAAGCCTCGGGGTAGCATTACCAAACCTCTAGTAATATAATCAATTGATGTTAAATAATAAATCACAAAAACTCAAGGGAAAACATCTTTTTCTTAACATTCATTAAGAGAAAAGTTTTCTTTAAAGAAAAAAAATGTTTATTTCATTCATTTAAAGATCTATAAATACCTTGGAGGCTACTTGCAAAAGGCAGCAACTGGGACATTAAAGTAATAGAGGGAAGTTATTCATTCATAAGGGGAAATTCACACTTACTAATCTACAGTATATTCCTTGCAATTTATGAAATTTTGAGCAAAAATTGCTTCCTAATCTATAAAGGTCTCCTCTATATAACAAGGCCTCGGGCAGCAAGCAGAAAGTCCAATGTGGAAGCTTGTGATTGTATTTTTTAAACCATCTACCAACAAGCAATAACAAGAATTCAGTGTTTAGCTACCATGCAATTACTCCCATAACCCAAAAATTTAAAAACAATGTTATAAATGAAATCTAAATGTGTAAAAGGAAAGCTATGGAAACATAATGATTCGGAGCTTACAATCACCATACCCCAGCACATTTCCGACAGTGCTCACCCACGTTAACGTGATCTGTCTGGTCAGCTGAACTCCCAAGAGCCCTCTTGTGAAATAGGCTGTGATCTAGCCCACTATGATTGTTTTTTAACAGTTCATTTCTGTCAGAGATCTTTTAACTATTATTAATTGTCTCAGAAGGTATTTAAAAGTGGTTCGAATAGTATCAAATTATTAAAAAGAGGTAAGAAAGCTCATGTACTAAATTGAAAAGACTAAGTACATGAAAAATAATCTAGAGATAGTAAATAAAGAAAAATAAACAACACTCATTGGCGTTAAACATTCTGCATGATATGGAATCCAGAGCTGCAGAAGACAGTTTAACCAAGGTTTCTTATGTAATTTCCCTTTTCTAAAACTCTATTGTTCTGAATAATGGGTCATTACATTGTTCACTTATCTATGCCGCTGCATTAATGAATTAGTTATCTGAGGCATTAGAATCTTTGTCTCGTGTAGTTAATTACTTATTTATAGAGCTATAACGCAGACTAGGTCTTGCCGGGCCCTTGCGCCACACAGCCCAGTAATCTGAGTCTAATCACAGACGAATCACCATGATCAATTAACTAACCAACTGGCAAGTCTTTGGACTGTAGGAGGAAACTGGAGCACCCTGAGGAAACCTACGCAGTCACAGGAAAAATGTACAGATCCTTCCCAGGCAGAGGCAGGAATTGAACTGGGTCGCTGATACTGTAAAACGTCATGCTAACCACTATGTTATATTTGCTTTTGTTGCGGACTACATGCTTTCAGTAATTCTACCAATTGCATTGCTTCAGATTTTTCTATGTTGAAGTTCATTTTTCAACTGCATGCAATTTCTGAAGTTTACTTAATTAATATTTTCTTGTATTTTGTTGCAGTCATCTTCTGTATTAACTATACCTTACTTCCAGTGCATTAGACTTTGCCATTTTGGAGTGGACAAACTTATTCTGAATAGTATCCCAGTAAGATGTGACCAGCTTTACCAATGAATGATTATAACGGAACAATGTTTATCTGGAACCATCTCTCCTAATAAAGTCCAAGCTTGGATAACAAAGCTAAAGCAAACTCCACCAATACAAGATGCTTCTGCATTGGGGATAAGTTTTGAGCTCTTTTCTTTCATCCATCTTGACCATTCCATAAGACCATAAGACCGTAAAACATGGGAGCAGAAGTAGGCCATTCAACCCAAGTTAGCTCCAACATGTCATCATGGCTGATTTATTTCCCTCTCAACCCTATTTTTCTGCCTTCTCCCTGCAACCTTTCACATCCTGACTAATCAAAAACCTATTAATCTCTGCCTTAATTACACCCAATGACCTGACCTCCATAGCCAGCTATAGCAACAAATTTCACAGATTCACCACTCTCTGACTAAAGAAAGTCCTTCTCATCTCCATTCTAAAAGGATATCCCTCTACTCTGAGGCTGTGCCCTCTGGTCTTAGACTCCCCCCCCCCCCCCACCATAGGAAACTTCTCCACATTCATTCTCTCGAAGCCTTTCAATGTTTGATAGGTTTCAATGAGATTGCCCCCTTATTCTTTTAAATTCCAGCATGTTCAGGCACAGAATCATCAATAAATCCTTATATAATAAGCCTTTCATTCCTGGAATCATTCTCGTCAATCTCCCCTGAATCCTCTCCAATGTCAGCACATCCTTTCTTAAATAACAGACCCAAAATTGCTCACGATACTCTAAGTGTGGCCTCAGCAGTGCCTTATAAAGTCTCAAACCCTTGGTAAGATAGGGAGTTGTCTATCCCAGCATGTCAAGACAGACTCCGGCGAATTGAGCTGACGAGACCAATGGAAGGCCCAATGGTCAAGAAGGCGGTCTCTGTGTGGTCTCTGTGTGGAACATGTAGAGCATGACAAGACACAGACGATGTCTTGGTCATCCACTGTGCCTAGTCCCATCTCCAGCCATCTCAACTCTTGTCTTGCCACTGGATCTAGATGGGAATTGGGAAGAGAGAGTGAGGCTGACGCTGCACAACTCTCCCTCACTTAAATCCAAATCAAGCGCTAGTCTCGACATCATCAACAGCCAGCTGGTGGCATAGTGGCATCAGCGCTGGACTTTGGGGCCAGAGGTCCTGAGTTTGAATCCAGCCGGCTCCCGTGCACGCTTTCTATCTGTGTTGGGTTGAGCATCGAGCTAGCAACTTGAGCTCATAAAAAGTACTAATGGTGTCGAGGTCTTCATCGATGATGATGGACGAACCTTATAAAGCCTCAGCATTTTGTCCTTGCTTTTATAATCTAGTCCCCTCAAAATGACTGCTAACATAGCATTTGCCTTCCTCACCACGGACTCAAATTGTAAGTTAACCCTTATTGTGATCCTACACAAGGGCTCTCAAGTCCCTTTGCACCTCAGATTCTTGAATTTTCTTCTCATTTAGAAAATAGTCTATGCTATTATTCCTTCTATCAAAGTGCATACCCTGTATTCAAGGGTATACCCTTCCTGACACTGTATTCCATCTGCCACCTCTTTGCCCATTCTCTTCATCTGTCTAATTCTTTCTGCAGCCACCCTGCTTCCTTACTGCAAGACTGCACCTCCACCTATCTTCGTATCATTCGCAAATGCCTGCACTGTTTTGTGCACTTTATGCAGTCCTGGGTAGGTCTGTAGTCTAGTGTAGTTTTTTTTTCTCTGTGCTGTTTTTTAAGTAGCTCAGTCTAGTTGTTGTACTGTGTCATGTAACTCCATGGTCCCGAAAAACGTTGTCTCGTTTTTACTATGTACTATACATAGCAGTTATGGTTGAAATGACAATAAAAGTGACTTGACTTGACTTGACTTGAAACTTGGCCACAAAGCCATCAATTCTGTCATCCAATTCATTGACATATAACATAAAATGAAGCAGTCCCAACACTGACCCCTGCAGAACACCACCAGTCACTGGCAGCGAATTAAAAAAAGCTCCATTTATTCCCACTCGTTGTCCCTGTCAGTCAGCCAATCCTCTATCCATCTTAGTATCTTTCCTGTAATACAATGCACAGAAGTGATCAGGAATGCTAATAGAACGTTGGGCTATATAATACGCTCAGTGGAGTTCATGTCTAGAGACGTTCTCCTTAAACTGTATAATGCACTTGTGAGGTCACATCTTGAATATAGTGTACAATTTTGGTCATTCAGCATTTGCAGTTCAGTTTCAGCAACAACTCTGGAATGGCGGTGGGGTGAGGGAGCCTGGAGTGGATCCTTAACCACAAGATTCGTTTAAAAGGAGTGGCCGGCCACTGGCAGCTTGATTGGTCAATTGTAGACTGCTTGGACAGAAAGTCCGCTTCACAGAGTGAAGCTAATGATACCAGGTAGATGAGTGAGTGAAATGAAAAAAATATTATTGGCTGTGGATAGAAATGGGTAGTCTTGAGGAACTAGGGGAGAAACATTGGTAGACCTTGCATGTGTGAAAGGAGGTAAGGATAATGGTGGGGAAGGGGGGAGAAATGGGTGTTTGTGGCATTCTAGTGGTAGTTCAGGCTCTCTAGATCACTGGGTGATGAGTAAGAGCTTCTATTTAGGAGATCAGGATTCAATGGTAATCACTTGGTGCCCAGGAGAGGAAACGTGGTTGTTATTTGGCCTGTCTGATGGAAGTCAAAGTGGGGGAGAGGGGAGCAAATAACGATTGGGGAAGGGTCTGATGGTGTTTAGAAGGAGAAAATAACCATTGGGGTGGGTGGGAGTGGGTATAGATAATTACAGATTATAGATCCTGGTACTTGATATATGTTTCTAAGGGTAGATAATTATGCCTAAAGAAAATTCTTTGCTGTCTGGCTCACATGGAGTCCAATTCATGTGGAAACATTTCCTACCTTCATCCTTAAGTGACGTGACTTAGTTTTTTCTCTAATCAATGAAATTAATTTTTCTCTATCTACATTGTCAGTTCCCTTCAATGGTTTGAAGATTTCCATTAAATCATGTCTAGATTTTCTGAATTCTGTGAAGTGTTTCCGGTATGTCTATTGATAAATTACTTTATTATCATCACTTTTACTGAGGTACAGTGTTTTGCATGCCGTTCATACTGACAAATTAATTACAAGAATGTATTGAGGTAGTACATGGTAAATCAATAATAGGAATAATAAATAATGTGTAACAGCTACAGAGTAAGTACAGTGCAGGTCAATAATAAGGTGCAAGGTTATAACAAGGTAGATTGTAAGGTCCATGGTAATGTACTAGGGAACCATTCAATAGTTTGATAATGTAATCTAAGTCTGAAACATAGAACATAGTATATAGAACAGTAGAGCCCACAATGTTATGCTGAGTTTTTAACCTACTCCAAGATCAATTTAACCCTTTTCTCCCACTTAGCCCTCCATTTTTCTTTCGCCTATTGCCTTATATTTACACACGTGTTTTGCACTGCCTCCCTTTTAAAGGCAATATATTCTTCCTTTGCTGTGAGACCCAGAAGTGCTCACAGTTCTCCGAATATAGGCTAATCAGAGGTTTGATAACAGTATACCTTCTTTCCACCTGTACTAAGGTCACCCAGACTGGCAATACTTTAACCATTTTTAATAGTTTCTGTTATTTCTTGTGTACATGAAACTCAAGCTTGCCTTCTATTATAGTCCTCATTTAACAACTGGCAAGAGGAAGTCCTCATTAAAATTTTGGAATACAGTGCAATCCACTAATGAAATTAAGCATCAACACACTCATGATTCTTTTAGGTAGATAAGTAACCGATCACATTTGATATAAGTTTGTGAATCCACCAAGGCTTGTAATACACGGTTAGAATCAGGAGGGGTTAAATGACAAGGGGATAACAGTGTAAGGATATGCAGAGATGGTGTCCTTCAAATTTATGCTGATCTTTTCCATCCACTTTTTAAAATGCAGCAATGGTAACAATTTGTATTTTGATGTTTATGTTTGCATCTGTGTTATGAAAATTGACTGCACACTTGCTTGCCATGTGCCCTGAACAAGGCTGAATAAGAGTCAGTCTTTGACTAATCATTTCACTGCTTGTCTTCTTGCTGTGGTTACAGTGGTCTTGATTTGAGATTCCATCTATTAAAAATGCCCAAGTCATCCTTGTTCATTTGAAATGGGTTCATGGCTACCCATGCATTTTACAGAAGGTCTATTCCAAGTACTGTTGCTGTAGTCAATGATGGGGTTTATACTTCAGACATTGTTGCTGGTCCATTGACATTTACAAGTATATTTGGAGTCTCTTCCACAAAAGCTACATCTGTACCACAATCATTGCATAGCTTCAGTCTGGGAGGGGATTGAATGTCCTGGATTTGTCAGTGAAATAGATGACGGAGACTTCACTTTTCAGGTCAGGAGCCAGATGACAACTATTGACTACAGAGCTCCAGTAATGATACACTTTAGAAGGGAGAAAACTTTGATCCATGCAGGAGTGTAATAAATGCTGAAAACTTGCAGAAAACTCATGCTGTGACTACACGAGGAGCCCAACATTGCAGTGCAGCTGGGAAATCATTTGTGAAGCTCAGGCAGCAAGTTCAGGACTTAAATATATGTGCAGGACATTCCAACCTCTTAGTGCTTCTGCTTCAATAAAAGCCCAAAACTCAGCATTGAACTCCAGCATGTCTCGGCCGAACAACCTGATACTTAGTGGCAGGATCACAGTCCATGGGTGGCTATGAAAAGGTGTCAGTGAGTCAGCTAGAATGGTACTAGTAGTGAATTCATTTCCTTTTGTTTTTGCGTTCTTGTCGGAGCACTAATGTAGAAATTTCAGATGGTACTTAATATTTCTGTTAGGCAGACCATCTGATTTTACTCCCAATAATTTAGATGATTTCTCAGGCTCTCTGTTTACTCTCCTAATGTGAAATCTGATGTAGAAAAATTACCTTTGTTTATGTATCCGTTTCAAGTACGTGGGTGACATACCCAAAGTTGAATTTCCGATCCCTATCAGGATTAAGATCTTGGTGCCATTTCTTTCTTTCACATCACTAACTTTGGAAGTTTTCCTTTCATGTGAATGTCCAATTTATGAAGGGTATAAATTGTGGATGTGGACCTTTCATTAGAAGCTGGGCAAAGAATTCCATTGTTTTTGCATACAGCTGTCAAAATGAAGAATATTTCATGCAGTCAGTCTGGATCTGATCTAAAATCAGACCCCAGAGATGAAAGGATTGCATTCTAATCTGTTATGGCAACCAGTCTCTCCCATTTGATCTGTGGCTTCATATTGATTAGAATTACCCTTCTCTTCTAATCTAATGGCATATGGTCTATGTTCAAAGACCTTACTTTTAATGCCTTACATTATTTTATAATAACATTCATCTCTTTGGAGGACCACCAATGCAGTCATTGTCTGCCTCTGAATTTATACAGCATATACTGCCAAGTGCCACTAACAAAAGTTTTCAAGTCACAATCTCCATTCTTTAACAGAGCCGGGCATCTTGACTCATTAATTTCATAACCTCGGACAGCCTTGTTGAGATATTGGTTAAAAGAGAAGCCTAGAAATTGGATACCAACATTTGCAGACAATCAAATCCATATGTTTTGTCATTTCAGATGAGATTTGAAGGCTTCAAATGCATGGTACAACCAAAACCGACTCAATGACAGCTCATCACAGAGAAAAAAAGGGATTCTTGAGATGCTGGTGTTGTTGAGGCTACAGGTACTGCATCCACATAGCAGCAGAAGGATGTTATCAATAAGATTTGCAAGCATGGAAATCACATCCCCTTGAGAAGAGATCATCATTTGGGCAGCACGATAGCTGCAATAATGTTATTACAGTGCCAGCAACCTGGGCTCCTTTGGGTCCTGATGAAGGGTCTCGGCCCAAAACATCGACTTTCTTTTCAATTTCAGGGAAGCTACCCGACCTACTGAGCTCCTCCAGCATTTTGTGTGTGTTGCTCTGGATTCAATTCTGCTGCTCTCTATAGGGATCTTATACGTTCTCCCCATAACCATGTAGGCTTCCTCGGAACGCTCCATTTTCCTCCCACATTTAAAAATGTACAGGGTTGTAATTTATTTGGTCGCATGGGTGTGATAGGGCCAGAAGGGCTTGTTACTGTGCTGTATCCCTAAAATTCCTCAAGTGAATACTGTTCTTATGACCTTAAAAGTTAATTGTATTCATTATTGGGCAGAACTTCAATTGTTTTAAGAAGACCTGCCTCCCTATTCTAATTTGTTAAATTGGCCAAAACTAACTTGCAACTTATGTGAAAGTTTTGTTTATTATCACTGTTTCCCGACTCACCATATATCAAATACACAGTATAACTGGTTTTAGTCAGCAATGTGAAAATATAATGAGGCTGAAAATCAATATATCCATCATTCTAATATCACAACTTGTTCAGTGATTTCAGGACAGAATGTATGGCTGTGTGTATAGCTCTACTGGTTTTGAGAAGCCATTAGGCTTCTGAACTCCCTGTGGCATTGCATTCAAAGTGTTACCAGATAATTTGTATGGTACCCTCCGATATTTAATTTATGCACTTTGTTTATCTATGTGTAACTCATTTGTAGATTTAATTCTAACTTTCCCAAGTTATTGTGTTGTGTACGTGTGTTATGTGTTCTACTGTGATTTACACTCTGGTCCGGAGAAATGTCTCATTTGGCAGTTTACCTGTATATAGTTAAATGCCAATAAACTTGACTTAATTGTGTTGACATTTTCTTGATAGAAAGTAAAAATCTATGCATCTGCAGATCCCTTTCAGAGAGAATTTATTTCAATTATAAAAGGTTGACTAGCATATGGGAGGGAGGTCCTCCTGTCTTAAGGCTTTAGATCAGTACCTAGTCTTGAGGATAGAGATTTCTTTATTTCTTTTTTCTGTCTGGTTGCTTACAGAAATACTTTGGATATTAATCATCATTTGTAAGAGACGCCTGGGTGATCCTAGAAGGATGGCAACTGTAGTACCTCTCTTACATTATTGGCTATGCATAGGGCAATCAGATACTCTTTCCACTGAAATGCTGAGCACCAATTCCCTCAGGGCTCAGATCTGTCATGTTGCCAGATAATTGCCTATTGTGGAAATTACTAAAACAGTCTGAATGAAGGGCTGAAGAACCCTTCTCTTAGGATGAAGGATAAAAAACAAAACCACACATTCACGGTATTATGTATATTTATCCACAAGGACTGGAGGTAACACCCAGCATAAGAATGTGAAAATATAAGTTACATGCCAGAATATATGAATAGCAATTCCATTTGTTTAACAGAATTCTCACAAATTAAAATGATCTGAACTATAACAATAAATGGCATGAATGCATATTAGGTATCAATCTGATATGAAAAGAAGGAAATTTGGCACCCTCCCTTTGACACTCACCAAGTTTTATCAACGCAACATCAGAAGCATCCTACCAGAATGTATCATGGCTTGGTATGACAACTGTTCTGTCTGTGGCTACAAGAAACTGCAGAGGGTTGTGGAGAGACTTCACTGAAGAGAGTTCTCTTCTTCCACTGCCTCTGTCTCTGTGCCTACTTCTTTGGCAAGGACTCTCCAGCCCACACCAATGACCCCTTCTTCCGTCATCAAACCGCCTCAACATCAAACCTGCAGATAAGGGAGGTGCTATAATAGTGTGGCATATTGACCTCCACCATGCTGAGGCCCAGCGCCAACTCTCATACATCTCCTCTTACTTACCCCTCGAACAGGACCCCATTAAGGAATGCCAGGCCATTTTCTTCCACACCATCACCAACCTTAATAACTCTGGGGATCTCTCATCCATTACCACCAACCTAATAGTTCCTTCACCCTGCACCTCCCTTTTCTACTTCCTACCCAAATTCACAAATCTGCCTGTCCTGGTAGACCCATTGTTCCTGCCCCACTGAACTTATATCTGCGTACCTCGACTCAGCTTCACTTCCTCCACCATCAATGCTGCCCTTACCCGCATCTCTTTCATTTCACGCTTGTCTGCCCTCATTTCATCCTCTTGCCCCCCCCCCCCCAACCAGGGATAGGGTTCCTCTTGTCCTCACCTACAACCCTAATAGCCTCTGCACCCAGCACATAATTCTCTGTAATTTCCACCATCTCCAACGGAATTCCACCACCAAGCACATAGAACCATAGAACATTACAACACAGAAACAGGCCTTTTGGCCCTTCTTGGCTGTGCCAAAATCTTTCCTTTCCCCCCACTTACTGCTTTCCACAGGGATCGTTTACTACGCGTCTCTCCTGTCCATTTGTCCCTCCCCACTGATCTCCCTCCTGGCACAAATCTTTACAAGCTGAACAAGTGCTACACCTGCCTCCACACCTCCTCCCAAACCTACCATTCAGGGCCTCAGTCCTTCCAGGTGAGGCAACAGCTCACCTGAGAGTCTGTTGGAGACATCTACTATATCCGGTGCTCCCAGTGTGGCCTCCTGTATATTTGTGAGATCCAACATAGATTGGGAGACAGCTTTGCTGAGCACCTATGCTCCATCCGTCAGAAAATACTGGATCTCCCAGTGGCCATTCATTTCAATCCTACTTCCCATTCACATTCTGATATATGAGTCCATGGCCTCTTCTACTACTGCGATGAGGTCACACTCAGGCTGGAGGAGCAACACCTTATATTCCATCTGGGTAGCTTCCAACCAGATGGCATGAACATCAATTTCTTGAACTTTAGGTAATGGATTCCCCCCCTTCACCATTCCCATTTCCCTCTCTCACCTCATCTCCTTACCCGCCCATCACCTCCCTCTGGTGCTCCTCTCCCCCTTTCTTTCCTTTATGGATTTCTGTCCTCTCCTATCAGACTCCCCCTTCTCCACCAATCAGTTTCCTGGCTCTTTACTTCACCCTCCCTCCCCCCGGATTCACCTACTACCTTGTATTTCTTCTTCCCCTCAGACTCTCTGACCTTTTTCTCTAGTTCTGATGGAGGGTCTCAATCCAAAACATCAACTCTACTCTTTTCCAGAGACACTGCCTGGCCTGCTGAGTTCCTCCAGCATTTTGTGCGTGTTGCTTGGATTTCCAGCATCTCTAGATTTTCTCTTGTTAGAGAGTTGTGGACATGACTCTGCACATCCTGGAAATTGCCATCCCTGCATTTACTCTGTCTATACTTCTCACTGCCTCGGGATAATGAAAACCTCACCCTCCCCAGATACTCTCTCTTCTGCCTCCACCATTGGGCAGAAGATACAAGTACGGCCAGGCTCAAGGACAGCTTCTATCCCACTGGTATAGGACTATGGAACAGCTTCTTAGTATGATAAGATTGATTCTTGACCTCTCAATCTGCCTCTTATGACCTTGCGCCTTACAGCACTACACTCTCTGTAACTATAGCATATTTTTCTGCATTCTGAGACTGTTCTAATGAACTGATCTGCATGAACAGTATTCAAGACAAGCTTTTCACTCTACCTTAGTTCATGGACCAGTAATAAACCTATTTACAGTATCAGTATAAAGAATACCAGACATATATACTTGTTTTACTACTGTAAATTGGTGCTTGATTATTACATAATCCTGATAATAATAGATTGTTTAAACATTTGTACAGTGGTTTCATACTCTGGCATTTTACACCCTTAAAGATCTACAGGAATCCTTGTCACTTCTGCTTGAGATGCAAATCAGGACTTATGGTCCAGCCTTTTTTGTATGGATAAGGAGGTGATGGATATTCTCCGTGTAGCACAGTAGCCCCAGCACTGACAGGATAACTTCGACATTGAAGCAATTCCAGTGAGGTCCAGTGATGGTGGGGGATGGGTCGGAAATGTCTTTAGTTTACAGAACTTGACCGATGACACCAGCCATCACTTTTTAAATTAAAAAAAGTCTATATTATACTTGTACATAAGGTCATAAATCACAGTGCATTCTCCCAGAGACAGCAGCTGAGTTTGGCAAAACATAGTTGTAATTTCCAACTCAGATTTCTTTTGTTTGCAGCCGTGTGATATCAACCTATTCAATATGCTCTAATGCTTCTTGATTAAAATGGTACAATAATCACATGATGAAATTTCACAGCCACTTCTACTTTCCAAATGCTGTCTAAAACTATGATCAGAATTTGATCTGATCACCAAGGTCAGACCTGGGTAAACTAACTAGAAAGGAGTTCCTGTTTAGCTGAATTTTGCTACTGTGTTTAGTCAAGCAAAAAATAATATTAAGATTTTGGACCAACAAAGTTCAGTTTCAGTGGCAAATCTAGGTGAAACAAAAATGTCAAATTACAGTTAAAATGAAGTTGAGAGGTAATACATAATATAAAATTGTGCCTAAACATACAGAAAAAGTAAGAGAAAAGCAAGTAAAGCAGTAATACAATTCACATATTTATTATTTTTAAAAATGTCTAGCATGTGTAAATTGCAAATCATTATAATAATAATACATGCTGATGTGACATAAATAGTATCATTATGGGTATGAAAAGCTTTTCAGGATCAGAGGGCAAAATGAATTCTTTGGTACTGGTGACAATATGAGGATTAACGATGACAGAGTGTCTGAATCTAGATAATGATGATCAAAATGACTGGTAGAAAGTAACAAGTAGATCTTGCTGCGTTTCTGAATAAATTCTCTAACAACCACAGCAGAGTCACTGATTGCAGAGGTCATGAATCCTGAACATTTGAAATCAATATTCCCTCATTCACAGCAGGCTGTCATTTTCAATAAAACAAAACATATTAGCTGTTGAAGAATACAAATCATTTCTTTGTAAATTATCCATTTCAGGCAGGTAAAGCATTCAAAAGCTACTGACACTTGCAGTCAACCGCAGCACGGAACAATAATTGTCTGAGCTCCAGGAATTTTGAAGCTCTCTGATGGAATGTGAAGCTTCAGCTATCTGTCTCTCCATGCACATTTTCCATATGAACCTTGAGGTAGTCGTTTCTTGTGAACTTCTTGTGACAGAGTTGGCATTCTGCCATCGGTCGATTTGGGTTGTGTGTCAGTTTGTGCCTAATCAGCATTTTTTTTAAGCTGAATGATAAATCGCAGACCTAAAATAATGAAGACACAATGTTGTCAATACAAAAGAACATTTTAGAATACTCTTGTACAAGTTTTGTAAGTTGCTGTTACTGCACTTTATGCTTCTTATCAAGAAAACTAAACAAAACTACAGCAAAATGGGAGGAGCCCATTCAGCTTTCCGAGTCTGGACTAAAGAAGGGCCAACCTGCTAAATTCCTTTGCATCTGTTCCAAAGTCTTACAGATATGATACTTACTAGCCATTTCTGAGTGTACTTAAAACATAAGGAGGATTCCTGACTACAACATCCTTCTAGTCAGTGAGTTATTTTTGTGAAGAAGGTTCTCCTCATCCCTCTTCTAATCAATGCAAGATGACTTTATAACTGTTAATTACTGAAAGAATTATGATACGACAACATTTAGACGTAGAGAGAAGATCTTAACAGGAAGGGAAAGGTCATAACGAGTGTTAATTGATTGTTCAGCTAACCTGCCATCAGGGTGTCTATCACTAGGTAACTAAGAAATTTTCTGTGATAGACCCCATGTTTGAAGAAAGGTATTTTCTTTTGGGTGAAGTGGGTGGGTAGTCTTGACCATTTAGATCTTTGAACTGAGTACTAATTTTTGACAGCACCTAGTCCCAGAAACTAAGACTAATGGAGATCACTTCTATTTCTGAATCCCACCATTCCAAGCAAACATTAATCCAAATCTTCCTCACCATTTGAAGCAACACTTTGGAAATAGTTATTTTGTGTTAGTCCACAGGAAGTCCAACGCCATATACAATGGACTTTACTCCCCTGTTAAAAATTGGGATAGGTTCCTTCACAGGTTTACATCTGCTTCCATGTGTGCAGGCACTGATAGTAAGTTCACATATCTGTTATGCTTGTGTTTATAAACTGATACCAAATATCTATATAGACAATTATTGCTATTTATTTGTTTTATATATATATTTCAAAAGTATGAAAAGTTCCTGGCAAACTTCTCTGGATGATTCTTAATGTTGGGGCTTATTTTACATGCTGATAAAAGGTGATTCAGTTGTAGTTAAATAAAACATCACATTTAATAAAAAGATATGTGTTTACCAATATTATCCTTGAGCTGTTATAATAACTCCTTATTAATATCAATAAAGGTAAAACTTCTGGTAATGTTTCAGTAATTAACAATGCAAAAATATTTAAATACATTTAAATACAAATTTGAAAAAAATAGAAATATATTGTATATTAAAGATCCATAGTTCAATGGTACAGCCACATATTAATCTAACCTGACAATTTCAAACAGTAGAAGGATCTTGGTAAGAGAATACTTACACTGAATAAAAATGGCACTAAGCATTTGCCACTGATGTGATAAGCTGGTGGGCACGAGACAGCACTCAAGCCAAAGAGAAATGCCTTTTGCTTCACAAACAGGATGCTATTTCGTCTTGGAAATATAGATGTCTAGTTCAACTAACCACAGATTGTAGGTTGCAAGGAAACAGAAAAAAAATAGTCTGCATGCAAATCAAAACAGTGGAGGGGGTCCAGAATTTATTGGCATCAGAAGAAAGAAAGAATTATCAGACAGAAATCCCAGAAGGAAAAAGACGATCATGCTTAAATAAATATATGGCATTGAAGTACACACATGATCAGATACACACTTCAATCAGATGAAGGTGACCCAGTTCTGTGGAAAAATGAGGAAGGATTTTCCAAACACAATGACTAGAAACCAAGGTTCTTGCAGAATCTTTAAGTTATAAAAAGATGCAAAGAAACTCGTTCAGTTGCTTGGAAGTGTTTGTTAAAAATAAAATAATTTGCATATTAATAAGGCTCTTATGTCACTAAACACTTTGCAGCTTATGAATTACTCTGGCAATATGATCACTGTTGTTTTTGGAGGCAAATGTAGAAGACATTCTGTGTAATGTAAGATGCCAGAAACAGCAAATTAGATTAATAACTTGCTGATCTAATTTGATGCCATTGTCTGAAAAGTAAACATTGTAATGAGATCAAATGCATTCCCTTCTTCTGTGTGTAATGTCATGAAATCTTCTACTCTGGTAGAGCATCAATATATTTTTCCTTCCTAAATATTACTACACTATTTTAATAGTGATACTTTAAATGTGTAACAGGGTGTATCAGAAGATCAGAATGTTTATTACGGCCTGATTGCTAAAGTCATCCAGTGCAGCCATTTGGGCATACAGCATTAGGATTTCTACACTGACAGTTTGGTGTTTGACTCTATTGAATATCATTTTAAACGTGAGCCTTTGGTGCTCTATGTTACTGATTACTGTCATAATCATTCATTTTAGTTTCCCAAGTTCCATTCGCCCTCTTAAAATTGTAGGCAGTATGGTACCACTGCGGTTTGAATAATGCTATTCCAGCACCGGTGGCCCAGTTTCAACTCAACCGGGTAAGGAGTGCGTATGTTCTCCCAATGACCATGTGGATTTCCTCCAGGTTCTCTGCCCCCCCTCACATTCCAAAGGTGTACACGCAAGTGGGTTAATTGCTCAAATGGGTTTAGTTGAGCGGCATGGGCCCATTGGACAGGAATGGTTTGTCACCATGCTGAATCTCTAAATAAAATGAAAAAAGAAGGAAAATAAGATTTATTCCATTATGTGCCCTCTGTTTTCATCATATTGAATTCCTTATCATTCAAAAGTATGCTTTACTGTGATCATTCCTACATTAATAGTCCCCTACTCTTACTTTTTCTATCTACTCTGGTTCATTCCTCATTACAAAATGCAATAGCAATTTCATCCTTGTTGGTCCTGTTGCCCAGTCGGTTTGGAACAAAAACACTGGAATCACTCAGCAGATTTAGCAATGTCTATTGGTAGAGAAATAAGCCAATTTTTCAGGTTAAGCATCTCTCATCAGAACTGGAAAATGAGAAAACAAGTATGATTTAAGTTGATTACCTGAAGTATTGAGCTCAATATTACATCCCAATGGCTGCAGAATCTCAGCAGCAACTTTGGAGGTGGTTTTTTAATTCAACTTTGGTGGTATCTTTGGAGTATGTCAAGAGGTCAGAGGGGAACGAGGAAAGAGAATTAAAGTAACCAGTGACCAGAGATGTTGAGTTAACCTTACTGACTGAACAAAGGTCAGTTTTCGTTTTCTCTATTGCAGAGGTGGCCACATGGAGTTCTAATACTTTCTTGTCATTCATTCTTTGGTTTTTTTTTTCTGTTTTCATTGATGTCTGCAGAGACCAAGAATTTCAGGTTGTGTGTAGTATACATTCTCTGATATTGACCATTTAACATCATGAGCAATGAATGCTAAACACGAAACTGGAAGAAGAGCAACAGAGCTGGTGCCTCACCCAGGAGGTCTGTCTGCTTCCCTGGATGGCGGGAATGAAACAGGTAGAAGGGAAAGTGCTGCAAATTCTATAATTGCATGGAAATTGCCAGTGGAGGGAGGATGGCTGATGGTGATGGAGGAGCAAGTCATCATTAAAGGGAAGAATCTCTTCAGGATGCTGAATAGGTTTGGGGAAGATGGCTATGGAAAACCATTGAAAGTTGTGGAATTTTTGGAGGATAATCCTTTAAATACAGAGGCTGGTGTGGTGGAAGGTAAAGACAAGTCCTTGTTTTGGCTGCACGGAGAAGAGACAAGAACAGAGATGCAGGAAATAAAGCAGATGCAGTTATTAACTACTGTAAAGCGGAAGAAATGGGTAAGTAAAAGGAAGACATATCTAAGACTTTCCATATCATTGATTTCTAATTTCCTCCTCTGGTAGTCAATAGTCAGCTCCTTAGTTCTGCTGATGTTGAGTGAGAAGTTGCTGTTGTGACACCACTCAACCAGATTTTCAATCTCCCTCCTAAATGCTGATTCATCACCACCTTTGATTCTGCCAACGACAATCGTGTCACCAGCAAATATGGCACTGGAGCTGTGCTTAGTCTCACTGTCATAAGTTTACAGTGAGTAGAGCAGAAGGCTAAGTACACAACTTTATGGTTCACCTACACTGATGGTAATTGTGGACAAGATGTTGTTGCCACTGAAGTCTGCAAGTTAGGAAATTGAGGATCCAGTTGCACAGGAAGGTATTGAGGCCTAGGTCTCCGAGCTTATTGATTCGTTTTGAGGGGATGATAGTATTGAATGCAGAGCTGTAATCAATGAAGAACATCCTGATATACACATCTTCACTGTCCAGATGTTTCAGAGATGAGTGAAGGGCAAATGAAATGGGCTCTGCTGTTGACCTGTTGCATTGGATCCAAGTTGCTCCTCAGGCAGTTTTTTATGTTTCCTCACCCACTTCTCGAAGCACTTAGTGCCGGTGGACACGGGATGATAGTCATTGAGGCAGGTCACCATGTCCTTCTTGAGAACATGTATAATTGAAGGTAGGTACTTCAGACTGCTGAAGCGAGAGGTTAAAGTTGTTAGTGAACACTCCAGTCAGTCTTCAGCACTCGGCCAGCTATACCGTCTGGACCAGGATTCACACTCCTGAAGGATGCACTTATGTCAGCCTCAGAGGCTGAAATCACAGAGTTGTCGGGGGCTGTGGAACTTTGTGAAGATGCTGATGGTTTTGGAAAAAAATTGTTAACTTGATTGCTTTAGTCTACATCCTACCACACACATTCCCTTTTCTCTCTCCTTCCTTCTCCTACGCTAACACTTGTGCTTTCTCACTACCCAGCTTTGAAAAGGGATCCGTCAGTTGAAATGTCATCTCTGATTCTCTTCATATGGATGTCATTTGATCTGCAAAGTGCTTCCAGCATATTCTGTTTTTCTATTGGAGTTTCAACATCGGCAGTTTTTTTGCTCTTATTAGAAATGTGCTATGCATATAATATAGGAATTCATCCTACTTCTAGCCAATTCATTTTAGAGGGTTTTGAAATCTAGCACAGTTATTATTCTAATTATTCATCATTTCCCTAATGTCTTTGCACATTTTAAACTGGGAGAATTAAATACAGTAGCAAAGTTGGAGAAGAGGCAGGAAATCAAGCATTGCTTTCTTATGAATTCATCTGCATTCTTTTCAACAAATTCCAAACAAGAACAAAATTACTTAAACAACAAAATGAGACCCAGAGCTGGACAGGCTTATTTTTCTCCTGTCACCAAAAATTAACCATTTTTCATTATACTCTTGAACACTGTTAAAATAAAAATATTATTTAGATTCTGTTCCATATGTGTAGCTGTGCACAGTAATTATAATACTTAACCTCTTTTAAGCCTATTATTTTCACCTTTTTTTTAAACAATTTTACTACACTCTACACATAAGTACCAGTCAGAGACAGCCACACAGCCTTTCATTTGTAGCACTACAAGTGCTTCGGCTTGTACTGATACTAACCTTGAACCAAGCAATAAGTGATCTGAGGTACAGATTGGTGTGACTAACTTCCTCAGATTGCATCCACCCATTACAGTGTTCAGTTTGATGGCTGGTTAAATTATAACGCTGTAAAGGATCAATGCTAGACCGCTGTACTTTTCAGACAGTGCTGTGGTCAAGGCCTTCTGCAAATCAGACTGCGTAGACATGCAACCTTTCAATCTATAAATGTTGAAACTGGCAATGCATCAAATTTCTAGCAACTGTTAAATAAAGATGATATCTATAATTATCCACATTTGAAAATGGAAGTTGGGGGGTGGGGTTGGAAGTTTTTGGAGTTCTAGCAACTGAAATAAATCAACCAGTCACAAGATGTTCTTCAGCGTCTACCTTCTGTTGATAAAAGGGCTTTCTACACAGTTCAGCTATGGGTCATAAAAAACATGGAAAAGTATAACAGCTGCTAAGGATTCCATAGCAAACTGAAGAACTTTGGCAAATGCAATAATTCAGGTTCCTTAAGTTTATGCTCGGAGCAGCCTGCCAAGTTACCTAACTGTCAGAAATCCACACATCTTTTTGGAAAGAGAATGAAAGCATAACCTGGAATTTCATTCACAGTGCTGTAGGAGTTGTATAGGTACAAAGAACAGATTTCTCAACTTCTAAGAGATTTGTTAAAAGGATTTTTAGTGCACAGAGGATTTTTTGGCAAAAAGAGGTAGAGAAAAAAAGTTAATGGACATGGCATTAAAGAAAGCAGTCTGCAGCTTTGCTGTATTAGCAAAACATTCTCATTTGATACTACAAGAATTACTATTGCAATTCTCAGGCAATAGGCACTGTACGGAAAGTTGGAATTGCATCTCTCAGATATTCATCAGATAATGAATAAATGGCAGAATGGATCTTTTTTAGTTCAGTGTGCTTCATATCTTCAGAATCACCTTAAACCACAAATTTATACAAGGTGATAATCAGACACAGAATCAGGTTTAATACCACCAACATATGTCATGAAGCTTGTTGTTTTGAAGCAGCAGCTCAATGCAATACATAATAATAAAAAACTATAAATTATAATAAGAAAAATGTGTATACAATTAAATTAAATAAGTAGTGAAGTTAGAGAGGGAAAAATAGTGTGGTAATGTTCGTGGGCTCAATGTCCATTCAGAAATCTGATGGCAGAGGGGAAGAAGCTGCTTCTGAAATTTTGAATGTATGTCTTCAGGCTCCTGTACCTCCTTCTTGACGGCAATAATGAGAAGAAAGCATGTCCTGGCTGATGGGGGTGGGGGGGGGGGTCCTTAATGATGGATGTCATCTTGTTTGAGGCACCACCTTTTGAAGGTGTTCTCACTGCTGGGATGGCTATTGCCCATGATGGAGCTGGCTGAGTTTACAACTTTCTATAGATTTTTCCGATCCTGTGCAAAGCCCCCCACCCCCCCCAGATCGTGATACAAGAAGTTAGAAAGCTCTCCATGGTACAGCTGTAGAAATTTGTGTGTGTCTTTGGTGACTTTTCTAGTCTCCTCAAACACCTACTGTCTTTGTAATTGTGTCAATATGTTAGGCCCAGGATAAACCTTCAGGGATGTTGACACCCATAAACTTGAAACTGCTTACCCTTTCCACTGCACAATCAAATAGACTTACTGATATTGAGTGCAAGGTTGCAGTTGTGACACCACTCAACCAGCTGATCTATGTCACTCATGTACACTTCCTCGTCACCATCTGAAATTCATAGATGCTGTTTGAGCTGTGCCTAGCCACACAGTTGTGTGTGTAGAGAGAGTAGAGCAGTGGGCTAAGCACACATCCTTGAGGTGTACCAGTATCGATTGTCAGCAAAGAGGAGATTTTATTTTCGATCCACATAGAATATGGTCTCCTGGTGAAGACGTCAAGGATCCCATTGCAGAGGAAGGTACAACGGCCCAGGTTTTGGAGTTTGTTGATGAGAACTGAGGGTATGATTGTGCTGAATGCTGAGCAGTAATCAATAAACAGCAGCTTGGTGTAGGTATTACTAAACTCAGCATTATAAAAAGAAACAAATTAAAATTTGTTGTGAGCATTGAATGTTGACATTTTAAAAGTTCCCTTCATTTCACTGGTGGAATGGTATTTAGTTTGGCTAGGGAAACTTTCAAACTGTTGTGCAGTTCCTTATTATTTACATTAAACCAAAATAAACTATTCAGCTTTACAGAGACATTTAATGCCACTCATATATTTGAGAAACATTGAATAGATTTTCAAGCTGAGAGAGTTACTTTCATAATTTAATCTGCAAATGACACGAAGAACTAAATCGCAATGTGCATGCTGCCACCCAACAACTTACTCACCTTCAGTGCAAACCAACAGGAGTAACAGGAGATAGTCACACAATACTATGTCAAAATCATCACTTCTATAGCTCAGTGTATATTCATATCTCTACATGTGCAACCCACTGGACAGAGTATCAATGCCTACTTGCACACAGGCTTTAAAATGATTATTTTCTGATGCTGAAGAATTTGTGGTTTGCAGTGGCCAACCACAATTACGGGGAATTCTGAATACCTGAAGTGGCTTGCTGGTAATTGGAAAACATGTGACTCAGCTGACACGAGATAGTTGGTTTGACCGGTTACAGT
This sequence comes from Hemitrygon akajei, assembly GCF_048418815.1. Lineage (NCBI taxonomy): Eukaryota > Metazoa > Chordata > Chondrichthyes > Myliobatiformes > Dasyatidae > Hemitrygon > Hemitrygon akajei. The sequence continues at coordinate 101,864,921 of NC_133136.1, forward strand.
GTATTCCTGAACAGCAGAAGGGCATTCCTCACTATAGCGTTGGGCATGAGTACTGGGGACAGGCGTTGTGGAGTAGTGCCGGTGGAGATGACAGCAGAAGGGAGATCCAGAATAAGCTCCAAATACCAAAAATATGAATAAATATTTTATAGAATATAGACGCCCCACATTCTGACATAGCCAGAGCTAACAAAAATCTTTATCTCCAACATTCAAATATTCAAGTGGTATTGAAAACTTTTTAGAAACTTGAATACATTTTATAGAAAAATATTAAAATGCAACTAAACTTACTATTACATAGCTCAGACCTTCTCAGACATTCAGGTGATTATTCCATGGTAAGCTAATCGGCTGCTGCAAGTTTTCGGTGGGTAGAAATGTGAGAAGTGTAAGGCCCAGGGAAAGTCAGTGGGGAGGGTAGGATTGCACTATAAGCTGCCATTGACCCAATGTGCCAAACAACCTACTTTTCAATCTCAGGAAATACAGAAATGTGGATCCTGGCACCGGGTGTTCATGCAGATGACCTAATTCAAGTTGTGGGTGATACTTGCAATTTCTAAATCTCACACTGCACTTCATAAGGAGTTGGACACCTGTAGCAAATAACCAACTGCAACTATTTGTATGCGTATCGAAAATGATGAGTTCATGGAGAAATAATTTGTTACCAAAATTATACACAAAAGCTCAGCTATTGGGGATTCTGTACATTTTTCTTAGAAAAAAACATATTTCTTTTCATGTACAGTACTGTTCGAAAGTCTTAGCCACATACATAGAACTAAGATGCCTAAGACTTCTGAACAGTACTGTAGTAATTTCATGTATTGCACAGTACTGCTGCTACAAAATAAAACAACTTTCATGACATTTGTGAATGACGATAAACATGATCCTGATATGGGTCTCTATTGTAGACCAAGAGTGGGAAGGGGGCAGGGAGAGGGGAATCATGGTTGGGAAAAGGGGAAGGGAGAGGGGAGGGAGCAGGAAGCACCTGAGAGACAATCTGTACTGATCAATAAACCAATTGTTTGGAATCCAATTATCTTGTCTGGTGTCTTAGGACTGGATGTGTCTGCACCTGCCCCACCACCCCTGACACTCCTTCTCTGCCACCTGTCCCACACCACTTCCGCGATGCTCCACCCTCGCCATTCCCAACATCCTTTACTCCTGCAAGATTTATAAACTCGCTCTCCACTCCATGTTGACAAATATACAGTACTGTGCAAAAGTTCTAGGCACCCTAACTATATACGTACAAAACATATACAACATACATATGTGCCTTAATACTATACAATACTATAAAACACTGAATACATAAAATCTCAAATGCTACAGAATATAAAGCTGATATTTAGCACATAGAACAAATAATAGTACAGCACAAGAACAAATCCTTCGGCCCATATGAGGAAACTTTATACTGTATCAGATTCATTATACCCTTCCTCCCGCAGATGAGTGATTGTTTCTTGATGTTTGATCCCAATTTATGAAAAAAAAGCACAGTAAGTTTCAGTTACTTACATCACACTGGAATGGTTTTTCTCCTGTGTGAGTCCTCATATGTTCATCTAGACCCCTTTTCTGACTAAAAGCTTTGTTGCATTCCGAGCACTGGTAAGGCTTTTCCTGCAAAAAAAAATAAAGCCGAATGACAATACGCGAAGTGACAGTGAGCCAAGGCAGAAACCCGGCAATTATTTGATTGTAATGTGGTGCTGGATTTGCAGGCTTTATACATCCTCACAGGGGTTCAGTGATTCATCTGGCAAAAGAACATAACTTGTTTGCAAAAGAGACAATAGCACCTAAGGAAATCAAGTTCAAGATTTCTTATCGTTACCCAACAGTAATTTAATAAAGCCATTAAGGCTGCCACTGAAGTAATTTCTACAGTTTATACTGGCAGTGTAATACTGGAGATTAGATTAAACCAAAAGAAAAGAGATACGTGCCTGTTTTACATATGCAATCAATTTACTTTAAATTCCGAAGTCAAAACATGATTATTTTTGGTTTCTCAAATTTACTCATTCTTGTAGGAACAGCGAAATAATGGCTTTCTTGCTGGTGCCGCAGATAAACAGAAATATGTAAAGATAAAGGGAAAAGGGTGACAGTACTGACCGCACTCAATTTAGAGACACACTGGTGCCTTTGTTCATTTGTATGTATTTTTTTAAACTTTTTCAAGACTCAACAAAAATAAAGTTGCTAAAAGGGCAGAATTTGTACATTGTTCTGGTAAATTATCTTTTTTAAACTTACTTATTGAGGTACAATTTATAGAGACTATGGTAGCTGCATAAGATGGCTACAAAATTACAGAAATACCAAAGGATTTTATCAAGATTCTGCAAATCGGAATAGATAGGATATTTAACAATCGGAAATTAAAATCCATCTGTTTGTGATGTTGCTGTGAAGGTTGTTGAAATCATTTAAAATATATATAAGAGCTTTTCTAGTGATCCTCAAAGGTTTAAGTTAACTGAAAATTCTGATACTGAAGGAATCACTTTCAATTTTCATCTTGTGTGACCTTGTTACAAAAACGGCCTGTTGCGTTTCTTGCATTACAACTGAGACCAGACTTCAAAAATACTTAATTGACTGTGAAGGCTTTGGGACACCCTAAGGTTATGAAAGGCACGGTAGAAAGGCAAGTTATTTATTTGCTTCTGTATCAGTACTCCTTATGGCCAGGAATGCCATTTAATGCACTTTGCTGTCTCAGAAAATTCCTTGGGTGGCTCTGGATTGAAATGTTGGCAACAAGACCCTTTAGATAAATGACTGATGGTACAGATGACCTCTCACAGGTCTCATTGATTGAAACAGGTGGAGCTTTTGCTTAATGTTGTGAACAACAGCTAACTCAATAACAACCTCCTATGCAGAAGAAGGGCAACACTTGAAAACAACAAAGTCAAGCAAGGTCTCAGGAAATTCAGCAATCCGCCTGACAGCTGGGAGAGCCGTTCCAGAGGCTCTCAGCTTGAGAAGCCGGGTCAAGGTTCATGTACTCACTATGACGAGCCACTGCAGGACTCATGCTGAGGACTACAGCCTTGCTGGGACCCAGAGCACTCATCATTGGGCAAATAACCCTGTAATCACTGAGAAAAGGTTTGCTGTTCACATACTGAGCTCGTTCTACTCCCACATCACTGCACAAGAAACCCAAACTTTATTGTATTATTTTTTGTTTGCTGGCCTTCTTTCTTTACCCACGAAAAGTGAAGCTACTAGAGGGAAATAAAGATGATTCAGGTTGTTCCTCAGTGCTGGATAAGTCAGAGGTAAAATAAACTTTCTGCTTCTGAATGTTTTTAACTGACGTCCGGGGATGCTGCATTTTGAAAACTATGTGTGAGAACAGTGTTAGGCATACCAGTGCTGCCCACTCATTTCTCCATGTCCCAGAACATCCCTGCAACAAATCAAGCCATATTGAACCGTCCACCAAAACGCTAAGCTCATAAATGAAAACTTCTGCACAATGCCAGAAGTGGTCAACAAACTATAAATAGAGATGGAATCAATGCCTATGGAAAGCAAATGCAGACACCCAGTTTTACAAAAAGTGAAATTAAATGAGAATCCTTAAATCAAAACAGTATTTGGCCTTGGCCTAGCATAATATAAAAGAGAGATGGATATAGGATAGTTGGAAAATGAGACTGGAGAAATAATTACAGGGGGCAAGATTATGACAGATGAACTAAATCAGTATTTTGCATCAGTCTTCACTGTGGAAGACACGAGCAGTGTGTCAGTTGTTGAAGAATGTGAAGGAGGAAAAGTGAGTGTAGTTACTATTACAAGGGAGAAGGTGCTCAAAAAATGGAAAGACCTATAGGTACACAAGTCACTTGGACCAGATGAACTGCACCCTAGGGTTCTGAAAGTGGTAACAGTAGAGGTTGTGGAGGCATTAATGATCTTTCAAAAACCACTGGACTCTGGCATGGTTCCGGAGGACTGGAATGCAAATGTCACTCGATTCTTTAAGAAAGGAAGGGGGAGCAGAAAGGAAATTATAGACCAGTTAGCCTGACCTCAACGGTTGGGAAGATGTTGGAGTCAATTGTTAAGAATAATGTTATGGAGTACTTGGTGACACAGGACAAGATAGGACAAAGTCATTGTGGCTTCCTGAAGAGAAAGTTTTGCCTGATGAACCTGTTGGAATTTTTTGAGATTAAAAGTAGGAATTAATTCCAACCATGACCAACCTTTTAAAGCACTTCACCACAGTAGATTTGATTGCCACTGCACCATGTTCCTTTAAGTAGCTCACCCTGCTTTTCTAGGGCATTGATATGATTGATGCCCTTTTAAAGCATGTAGGAACATCCAAGCACAGCAGCGAGAAGTTGAAAATATCCTTGAAAACTCTTAGCCTGTTGGTCAGTACGGACTTTCAGTGTTCAGCCAAGTACATGCCTTGCAAAGGTTCATCCTCTTGAAGGATGATCTGACTTCAGTCTCCAAGCCAGAGTTCAGAGGATCAAGGTGCTGGGGCATTTGCACAGGTATCATGTTATTGTCTTCTTTCAAAGGTAATTAGGCTCACTGGGGAGTGAATCACCACAGTCACTTATACTGTTAACGTTTGCCTTACAATAGGCAATGGTATACATACCCTGCTACAGTTGTTGTGCATTCATTGTTTCTAACTTCACACAGATATGTCCTTTCACTCTCATGATGCCTTCTGTAGTCACATCAGGACTTCTTGTAAGGTTCTGAATCATTGTTCTTGAATGCAACAGGTCCAGCTCTCAGCAGATTAGTGCCCTGAATGCAATTTTTCACAACCTTCTATGTACCTACAACACCACCTATTTTAGGGACATCTACAAGCACACTAAGCATGCCATGTACATTGACACCCTATTGATATTTAAGTCACCTCAGATCTCATGATCGACTGAAGAACCTGGACCATCGGGCACAGCTCGTCACCATAGCCGAAATTGTGGCAGTAGAGGGGGAATCCAAGCCAGGCTGAAACGCAGAGGGATGAGGACTCTTCTACTTGGCATCTATTGGCAAATGTGCAGTTGCTGGAGAAGAAAATTGAAGACCGAGTACCTGGCCATATACAAAAGACCTCTGCTGACAACTGGTTGGTGTGTTCTGAGATCTTTAACTTCTCACTTTGGCAGTGTGTGGTACTCACCTGCTTCAAGCAGGCTTCAATTATACCAAGAAGAGCGTGATGACCTGTCTCAGTAACTATCATCCAGTTACACTTACATCTACAGAGATGAAGTGTTTTGAGAGTTTGGTGATGAAACATAACAGCTCCTGCCTATGAGGTGACTTAGATCCATTCCAATTTTCCTACTGGGGCAACAGGTCCACAACAGATGCCAATTCATGGGCTCTTCACTCAATCCTGGAACATCTGTCAGCAAGGATGCATGCATCAGGATGCTCTTTATCGATAACAGCTCAGCACTCAACACTACCATCCCCTCAAAACTAATCAATAAACTTCAAGACCTTGGCCTCAATACCTCTTTGTGCAAATGGATCCTGGATTTCCTTACTTGTACACTTCAGTCAGTTTGGATTGACAACAACATCTCCTCCATGATCTCCATCAACACAGGTCCACCATGGGGCTGTGTGCTTAGCCCGCTGCTCTACTTTACACCTATGACTGTGTGGCTAAGCACAGCTTTGATGCCATATTCAAGCTTGCTGTTGATGTTACTGTTCTGGGTCAAATCAAAGCTGGAGATGAATCAGCATACAGGAGGAAGGTTGAAAATTTGGCTGACTGGTGTCATAACAACAACCTCTCACTCAATGTCAGCAAGGCCAAGGAACTGATTACAGACTTCAACAGAGGGAAACCAGAGGTCCATGAACCAGTCGTCATCGAAGGATCAGAAATTTAGAGGGTTAGCAACTTTACATTGCTGGGTGTTACTATTTCAGAGGAGATGTCTTGGACCCAGCATGCAAGGAAACCACCATAGTGCCTCTACTTCCTTGGGAGTCTGAGGAGATATAACATGACACCTAAAACTCTGATAAACCTTCTATAGATGTGTAGTGGAGAGTATATTAACTGGTCACAACCTGGTATGGAAACAGCAATGCCTTTGAACAGAAGGATTTAGCTAGTCCAACATAGATAAAGTCCTTCCAACCATTGAGCACATCTACATGAAATGCTGTTATAGGAAAGCAGCATCCATCATCAGGGATCCCCACCACTCAGGTCATGCTCTTTTCTCTTTTTTTCATCAGGTAGCAGGTACAGGAGCCTCAGGACTCACATCACTAGGTTCAAGAACAGTTACTACCCCTCAACCAACAGGCCCTTGAACAAAAGGGGATAACTGCTCTCACTTGCCCCATCACTGAAATGTTCTCCCAACCAATAGTCTCACTTTAAGGACTCTTTATTCCCTTGTCTCATGTTCTCATTATTTATTGCTATTTATTTATATTTGCATTTGCACAGTTTGTTGTTTTCTGCTCACTAGTTGATCTTTCATTGATCCTGTTATAGTTACTATTCTACAGCTTTACTGAGTATGCCCACAAGAAAACAGGCCCGGCACTTAAACTGACCAAATAAACGAAGAACAAAAGGCTCCAGCACCCTAGAGAGAGGAGTGAAGGTCACAGAGAGTGAACAACATCAGTCTGATCTGGGCCAGCATTTAAATTATCTAATGCACTAGGACCCGGCTACTACAAAGGAATCCAGGCCGAGACCATGCTGCCCAATCACTCGTTCCGGGCCCAGATTTCATCGTCCAGCCTGAAGCTACTCTCAAGCTCTTCAAATCAGCTCAGTGTCCAGGACAATCCAACCTCACCCACGGGCCAGTTGTACAGGCACCGAATCTCCTTTGCCCGGGCCCCGCCTTCTCCTTTTGGCACCTGGAGTAATCCAACCTCATACCCAGGCCAGCTGTACGGGCATCAGAACTCCATCTGCAATGATCTGAAACACACCATCTTGGCTCCCCAAACTCACTTCGCTATCACTCGCCCCTTCGCTGTTTGCAGCAATAATTAAACAATTTACCTCAGAAAAGGTATTTTTAATGATGTTTCAGTCAAGTTTCTGAGCTCTTTGACTATTAGAGAGTTGTTGCACACGCTCAGTAGTGCCATCTTAACCAGAAATTAGATCACATGTGATCAAATCTTCCAGACTAGTCTGCCATAAGGGACCTTATCAATTAATTTGATTAATTAGCATTCCTTCTGTTACTCATTAAGACCATGGGACTGCAAGATATAGGAGCAGAATTAGGCCATTCAACCCATCAAGTCTTCTCCTTTTCCAGTGCTCCAGTATCAATTCTCACTTCTCTTTTACTCTTTATATAACTGAAAAACTTTTGGTATCCTGCTTTATATTATTGGCTAGTCTACCCTCATATTTTATCTTTTCCCTTCTTATAGCTTTTTTAGTTGACTTTTGTTAGATTTTAAATGCTTCCCAATCACCTTTACTACATTATATGCCCTGTCCTTGACTCTTATGCACTCCTTAACTTCCTTTGTCAGCCACGGTAGCCTACCCCTGTCATTTGAGGACTTCTTCCTCTGTGAGAAATATCTACCCTGCACCTTGTGAACTAATCCCAGAAACTTCAGCCATCTCTGCTCTGCCGTCATCCCTGCCAGCATCCTCCTCCAATTCATCTGGGCAAACTGCACTCTCATGCTTCTATATTTCCCTTTGTTCCATTGCAATACTGATTAATACATGTGAGTTATGCTTCTCTCTCAAGTTGCAGTATGAATTCAAGCTTATTATGATCACTGTCTTCTAAGGGTTCCTTTACATTAAGCTTCCTAATAAGTGGTTATTGCACAAGACCCAATCTACGATAGCCTTTCTCTGAGTAAGCTCAAGCACAAGTTGCTCTAAAAACCCATTTTGTGGGCATTCAACAAATTCCCTCTCTTGCAATCCAACACCAACCTGACTTTCCCAATCCCCTTGCCTATTGAAGTCCTCCATTACAATTGTGTCATTATCCTTATGCCTTTTCCAGCTCTCTTATCCCCACATCTTGGCTACTATTTGAAGGCCTATATATAATTCCCATAATGGCTTTTTCAGTCTTGCAGTTTCTTAACTCCACCCACAAAGATTCAGCATTCTCTGACCCTATGTCACCTCTTTCTAAAGATGTAATTCCATCTCTTACCAACAGAGCCACACCACTGCTGCCTGTCCTTTTAATACAAAATATATCTTTTGATGTTAAGCTCCCAACTATGGCCTTCTATCAGCCATGGCTCAGTCATACCCACAACGTCATATCGACCAATCTCTAATTGTGCCATGAGTTCGTCCACCTGATTCTGAATGCTACAAGCATTTAAATACAGCACCTTCAGTCCTACATTCTTGCTCTTTTAAATTTTGCCTCTGTGGGATAATTTAATTATTTGCTCTGTCTGCATTTGTACCTAGTCATTGGCTTGCTGTTCCTTACATTCATGTTACACCCATCATCTACTTGTAAACCTGCTGATTCTATCATACTGGTTCCCATCCCCCTGCCATATTAGTTTAAACCATTCCCAACAGCTCTAGCAAACCTGCCCAAAGGAATATTGGTCCCCTTCGGATTCAAGTGCAGCCCATTATTGCAAGCATCTGATCAGTCAATCGCGACAGCAACTCAACGCATAAAAGCATGAAGACATGGTCAAGAAGTTCAGATGGTGTTCAGACCAAACATCAGAATAGGGAAGAAATTTGATTGTGACTTTGACTGTGGAATGATTGTTGATGCCAGATGGAATGGTTTGAGTATCTCAGAGACTGCTGATATTTAAAGATTTTCATACACAACAGTATCTAGAATGTGCGAAGAATGGTGCGAAAAATGAAAAATAAAAGCATGCAGCTAGTAGCAGTTCTATGGGCAAAAATACCTTCTAATCAGAGAAGTCAGGGAATGTCCAGACTGGCTCAATCTGACAGGAAGGCGTCAGTAAGGTTCAAGTTTCAAGCTTAATTATTATTCAACCATAGATAAATATAGCTAAATGAAACAGCACTCATACACATAGTACAAGTGGTTATGAATTCAGATAAACAGAGCAAAAAGACAAAAAAATATAGCCCAAATCCCTAAGTTGGTCCAGCCTGTTCTTCCACTGAGCGAACACTGGAGAGCAGCTCTGATGGGAGGGACCAGCCCTCAACCAAGTATGAAATCCAGCAGCACACAGCCAGTTGGTGACCGCAACGGGCAGCTCCGAGGCATGAGGGTCTTGTCTGCACAACAACCAAGGCAACACAGCCACCCACCGTCAGTCTCACCAATGAACCAGTGAACTGGACTTGTAGTATTCTACATTACCAATGTCCAACAGGGTCTTGCATTCACAATAAAAGCCTGCAAGACAATCACTTGCACCATCTTGGCACAACAGTAAGCAATAAGCCAAGGCAACAGTCAACAGTACACAACAAGTCCAGTCCCATTGCTATCAAAGCAACTCTCTGATGGGATAGTCCTGCAGTAATTGATGTTTTTGGTATCCAACAGTGACTTGCAACCATAAAAGAGACATATAGGATGAACACATACACCTTTGCTTAGTTCTGGAGCACACTGCCATCCTACGAGGAACAGACCAGTAACTCACATAACAATGGTTTACAACAGTAGTATGTCGAAGGGCATCTCTGAATGTACAACATGTCAAACCTTGAAGTGGGTGGGCTATAACAGCAGAAGTTCGTGAACGTACACTCAGTGGCCACTTTGTTAGGTACATCTATGACATTTCTTGTCTTGTGGCAACACAGCAGTGCAAGACATAAAAATGCTATAAGTTACAATAATAAGTAAGTAAATAAACAAACAGTGCGAAAGAGGAATAGTGAGATAGTATTCATGGGTTCATGAACCATTCAGAAATCTAATGGCAGGAGGGAAGAAGCTGTTCCTAAAATGCTGAGTGTGGGTCTTTAGGCTCCTGTACCTCATGCCTGGTGGTAGTAATGACAACAGGGCATGGCCTGGGCAGTGAGGGTCTTTAATAAATTATATCACCTTCTTGATGTCCTTGGTGATGGGGAGGCAAGTACCAGTGATGGAACTGGCCGAGGTTACAACCCTCTGCAGTTTCTTGTCATCCTGTGCATTGGTACCGCCACACCGGATGGTGATGAAACAATTTAGATTGCTCTCTACAGTACAGCTGCAGAAATTTGCTGCAGTCTTTGGTGACGTGCAAATCTTGTCAAATTCCTAATCAAGTATAGCCCAATCATGCCCTCATTGTGAGTACAAACTGGGAACTAAGTAAATAAGATAGCCCCCTCAAAATGACTTTTGAATGATTTGCCCTTATTTGTTCAAACTGATGCAGTAAGTGTGGCATATTAAGGTCACCCAACTCATTTTTAATTAAGTTTTATTTTTTTATTTCAGTACTGTGTATGCTGTTGAGTAATATTTCAATGGGATCCCATTAGTTTGGATAAAGCAAGGCTACATTGTTTAAAACTAATCTTGTTAAGGGGAGGGGAGGTGTACTGTGGTGCAGCATTGAGGAGTTGGATATAGATTGTCTTCATCTTCTGCAGTTACTTCTGTGCTGTACGCACTCAGTTCAATCTTTCTCACATGTGTGTTCCCAGGGGAATAATCAGTAATCCATTCTTATCTGTGAACAGCTGATTTTTTTTCAGAAGTCTCAAAGTCCAGACATTTTACCTTAGCACCTAGCACACTATTTATTGTGGAGTTTAGCTACTGATTCAAACTAGAAAGCACAACTTTTCTTTCAATTAAAAGAGACAGCTGGTTGAAATCAGTCAGCAACTAACTCAGAAATCACTGATGTTTTCTTTAAATAGAGCTACTTGGAGACTCTCCTGCTGCTGAATGCATACTCATCTGTGAGAGGTTGACATTTGACATTACCTGGAGCCGTGAGCTTTAACTTAACAGCGCTGCCAAGAGAATGAATGCCACAATGTGTGAATGCCACAATGTGCCTTACTTTTGGCAGGCTTAAACACTGGATACACTAATAGCCTATTAAACATGTACACTTTGGACATCATACATGTAGCACCCTTAATAGGTACATGGCAGCTGAACAGAGTTATTTATATCTTATGTTATTCACCTTGATTTGAATAAAAATGAACAAGTAAATACATTCCATAAACCTCAAATACTCCTTTTTTTGCAAAACATTGGCAAGTCCTTATAATTAAGTAATGTTTTAGCTACACGAGAAAACCCGCTGATGCTGGAAATTAGACACAAAATGCTGGAGGAACTCAGCAGACCAGACATCATCTATGGCAAGGAGTGAACAGCTGACATTCCGGGGCAAGAAGCTTCATCTGGACTGCCATACGTTTATATATAATAAACAGAAATGTTCGCAGTGACAGGAGACAGCTTCTAAAACCTTACAAAACTTAGATGTTGAGGTTTTAACATTCAAAATAATGAAACTGCCAATATACAGTTGACCTACTAGCTTTTGGGAAAACAGTATTTTTAATACTTTGAGTCCAGATTCCATGGAGATTTCATGTCTTTCATGTACCATCTAATTTTATTTCAAATATAATTGGAAAATTTCTTTTGCTCTGTTACTCTCAATCCAGTGACATAAACTATGGGTCACACAGTAGTACCAAAAGAAAACAGAACATCAGTTTCTATTTCTACTTGAGGTTGTCAGAAATATCAACCACTAATTAGAATAATTACATATGATAGCTCCAGAGAAAATAAAGTACAAGATGGTATGATGAGAAAAAATATATATTGTAAAGAAGTGAATAACATAAATATGTTGTTATGCCCACTGGGATCTTCTCAATGTACAGATAATTTAACAGAGGTGAAAGATTCTGTCAGTAAAGCTATTTGAAAATATATTCTGAAATCAATGATGTAAAATTTCCTGCAAAGCAGGTGGGATCAGAGGAAAGCAGTATTGCCAAGTGGCTGTCTGTGCCCTTAAGAATTTCTGACTCAATTCCAATTTTTGCTTTCTCAGAATCAGTTTTTCTTGCCTGCAAGAGGTATGTTATTTTAATCTAGCTCTCTTATGAACATAACTCACTCTAATTAAGGAGAGATACTGAGATGATAGCATAGAAACAATATTCAGAAAACCAGCAACAACATTAAAAGCCTCAAAATCCAGACACATATTTGCAAAAGAGTTATTGATGAAATACTGACAAATGATTATGATGATGAGGTAAACACAGTTCACTAAGACATCACTTCAAAAGTATAAAGAAACAGAAATAACACAAGTAGATATAGCAATATACACCCAGTGACTCATTAATAAAGCAGCCAGTGAGTGGCTGTTTGAGGTCTGCTGCTGCTGAAGGTTCAGACGCTCTTCAGCACACAACTGTTGTAACGCATGGTTACTTGAGTTACTGTTGTCTCGCTGTAAGCTTGAACCAGTTTTGGCTATTCTCCTCTCACCTCTCTCATTAACAAGGCATTTTTACCCACAGAATTGATCTTCACTGGATTTTTTTTTGTTTTTCACACCATTCTCCATAAACTCTAGAGACTATTGTGCATGACAATCCCAGATGATCATTAGTTTCTGAGATACTCAAACCACTCTGTCTGGTACCAAAGAACATTCCACAGCCAAAATCACTTAGATCACATTTTCTCCTCATTCTGATATTTAGTCTGAACAACAAATGATCCTCTTGACCAGTGGTCCCCAACCACCGGGCCGTGGACTGGTACCGGGCCACAAAGCATGTGCTACCGGGCCGTGAGGAAATGATATGATTTGTCAATATGAAACGATATGAGTCAGCTGCACCTTTCCTCATTCCGTCATGCCCACTGTTGAACTTGAACGCACACGAGGTCATTATGTACGCGAAGTCATTACCCACGCGAGGTCATCAGTTGCCTAAACGCAGTGATACCCTCGCGCTAGAGATCACTGGTTGGCAGCCGGTGAGAAGTGCCATTGCTACTGGCCTGGAGCGCGGACAGATGGGTGCCACCTCTAAACCTGTTTAGCACACCGAATGCTTGCGGGGAGCCTGGTGCTATAATCTTCGCAGACGACCTAATTCGGGCTCAGGGTTTCTTAAGTAGCAGAGCAACCACCTCACTGCGATCTACTGAAAGTCAACCCTCCAGCCAAATTTTTGTCGGCCGATAGATCCTACCTACCTACAAGGGGGGCAGGCGCGCGCCCTGTCACACTCCTCGCTCAGTCAGTCGCTTTCTCCGGACTGTGACCACCGCAGCCCCGGCACGGGTACCTCCGGCCCTTACCTTGTCCTCTCACTGGTGTGTTGCAATGATTTTATATGTCCATACAAGGAAAATACATGCTGTGTGTTTAATATCTAAAAGTTACTTAAAATGCTATGATGCTATTGACTTATGAGTTATAATTGACTTATTATGTTCATGCGAGGAAAATGTGCGTGTGTTTAATATTAAATTCGTTAGATAAACCCTTTTAGAAACAAAATTGGGTGAATTTTTTCAATGATTTTAAGTTCCCTGGCCCCCATCACCTTATTTTCACTGTGGACATCCAGTCCCTATATACCCCCATCCCCCACCAGGAAGGTTTCAAAGCTCTCCACTTCTTTTTGGATTCCAGACCTAACCAATTCCCCTCTACCACCACTTTCCTCCATCTAGTGGAATTAGTTCTTACTCTCAATAATTTCTCCTTTGGCTCCTCTCACTTCTTCCAAACCAAAGGTGTAGCCATGGGCACCCGCATGGGTCCCAGTTTTGCCTGCCTTTTTGTTGGCTTTGTGGAACAGTCCATGTTCCAAGCCTATACGGGTATCCATCCCCCTCTTTTCCTTCGCTACATCGACGACTGCATTGGCGCTGCCTCCTGCACGCATGCTGAGCTCGTTGACTTCATTAACTTTGCCTCCAACTTTCACCCTGCCCTCAAATTTACCTGGTCCATTTCCGACACCTCCCTCCCCTTTCTTGATCTTTCTGTCCCCATCTCTGGAGACGGCTTATCTACTGATATCTACTATAAGCCTACAGACTCTCACAGCTACCTGGACTATTCCTCTTCCCACCCTGTCTCTTGCAAAAATGCTATCCCCTTCTCACAATTCCTCCGTCTCCACCGCATCTGCTCTCAGGATGAGGCTTTTCATTCCAGGACGAAGGAGATGTCTTCCTTTTTTAAACAAAGGGGCTTCCCTTCTTCCACCATCAACTCTGCTCTCAAACACATCTCTCCCATTTCCTGCACATCTGCCCTCACCCCATCCACCTGTTACATTCCCCAGTAACCGGGTGACTTACCAGCAAAGATAGATAGGTCCATTGAAGCCTGATGCTACTATTTTCAAATGTTTTATTTATAAAGGGGCACAAACGTATGGTTAATACAAAACATTCAGATCATATACATCGTCAAAACTCAATCTAAAGCACAGGTGTAGTAATAATCAATCTATAATGAGCTCTATCGTTGTCTAGGGGATACTGAGTCCAATTGGGTATAAGAGTCACTCAAAGTCTGCAGGCTTCCCCGTTTTGGGAACCGCTGACATTTCATGTGTTGGAGAGAGAGAAAAGGAACACTTGCCCGTTGTCCTTGCGAGGCAAATCCCTGCTGTTAGTTAAAGCGGTTTTTCCTTTTGGGTCCAGCCACAGACTCCCGATCCGGAATCTAACGCACGTGGCTTCCTTCAGAATGGCTTCCCGTGCCGACGGGAAGCACTATCGTGTCTTCTTCGTGTGTCTCCTTGGTGCGTCTGAGGCCCCGCCTCGGCAGCCCACCTTTTATCTGGACTGGCAGGGTTGTAGATGTCAATCAGGGTGGGGGTGAGGCAATCTTTCCCCCATCACCCATCTCACATTGCCTCTAGGGTTTGCACGTAGTCCAATTCCTTATTCCACAAAGGTGTCTCCCAAGACAATGGCTATGTCCAAGGCTTTTGTCTTGCTGAGCGGCCAGACCACATTCCAAACCGTAAGGCTCTCTCTCTCTTGCGATTCTCACAAAGGAGGGGGCTGAGGTCATGACACACCCACCACCCCAATCAGGATAGGGTTCCCCTTGTCCTCACCTACCACCCCACCAGCCTCCAGCTCCAACGTGTAATTCTCCGTAACTTCCGCCACCTCCAACGGGATCCCACTACCAAGCACATCTTTCCCTCCCCCACCTTCTGCTTTCCGCAGGGATCGCTCCCTACGCGACTCCCTTGTCCACTCGTCCCCCCCATCCCTTCCCACCGATCTCCCTCCTGGCACTTATCCTTGTAAGCGGAACAAGTGCTACACCTGCCCTTACACTTCCTCCCTCACCACCATTCAGGGCCCTAGACAGTCCTTCCAGGTGAGGCAACACTTCACCTGTGAGTCGGCTGGTGTGGTATACTGCGTCTGGTGCTCCCAGTGTGGCTTTTTATATATTGGTGAGACTTGACACAGACTGAGAGACTGTTTCGCTGAACACCTATGCTTGTCCACCAGAGAAAGCAGGATCTCCCAGTGGCTGCACATTTTAATTCCACGTCCCATTCCCATTCTGATATGCCTATCCATAGCCTCCTCTACTGTCACGATGAAGCCACACTCAGGTTGGAAGAACAACACCTTATATACCAGCTGGGTAGCCTCCAACCTGATGGCATGAACATTGACTTCTCTAACTTCCGTTAATGCCCCTCCTCTCCTTCTTACCCCATCCCTGATATATTTAGTTCTTTTTTCCCCTCTCCTCCTGTTTTTATCTCTCTCTGTCCATCACTCTGCCTGTTCTCTATCTCCCTCTGGTGCTCCCCTCCCCCTTTCTTTCTCCCTAGGCCTCCCATCCCATGATCCTTTCCCTTCTCCAGCTCTGTATCCGTTTTGCCAATCACCTTTCCGGCTCTTAGCTTCACCCCACCCCCTCCGGTTTTCTCCTATCATTTCACATTTTCCCCTCCCCCTCCTACTTTCAAATCCCTTACTATCTTTCCTTTCAGTTAGTCCTGACAAAGGGTCTCAGCCCGAAACATCGACAGTGCTTCTCCCTATAGATGCTGCCTGGCTTGCTACGTTCCGCCAGCATTTTGTGTGTGTAAATTGAGTGTATCAGCCACTTATAAGTGACTTATAGTTGACTTATCATCTATATTCTGGTCGTGATTTACACCCACCCCCCTGCCCCCCCCCCCCCCCCCCCGTCAGCCGGTCCGCAAGAATATTGTCAATATTAAACCGGTCTGTGGTGCAAAAAAGGTTGGTGGACCCTGCTCTTGATTATGTCTGCCTGTTGTTGTTTGAGTTGCTGCCACATGCTTACATATTTGCATTAATGTGCAGCTGTACAAGTGTAGCTAATAAAATGGCCACTGAATATATAACTGAGAATTTAAAACCAATTAAATATGAAGTGTCAGATCAGATTCCACATGCCTATCAGGACATATTAAATGTTTAGTCATTTTTCATTGGAAACACAAGAGCAAATTGAAGTAGGGCCTGAAAACTCCATGACACGAAATCTTCAACATTATTACTGAACAGATTTACCTATGACAACAGCAGCAACTTTGCCCAAATGTTGGGTGGAGGGAGGGGTACATGGTCCGCCAAATTTATTCATTTGATTTTTATCCAATTGTGTCAGCCTGCAGCAAGGTAGCACAAACAGCAACTGCAGAGCTTGCTTGTGATGTCTGTGAGGTAAGTGTTGGTAAGCAGTTGGTAAATGAGATCCATGAGTGTATACGCAAATAGTCCAGTCTAACCCTTAAGCTTCACACACCACTTTCAAGGTTCAAGATTCAAAGTACATTTATTATCAAAAATCCAATCGTAGTTCCCCGACCATGTACTCTTCTAATTCCTTCCCAAAATCCACAAGCAGGAATATCCTGGTAGACTTTCATTTCAGCCCATTCCTGTCCAACAGAAGTTACTACTTCCTACCTTATTCTATTCTTCTTTCTCTTCTCATCCAGTCCAATCCTACTGATCGTCACAGCATTTCCAACATTCTGCACAATTCTAACAGTTTCTAGCTTCTCTGCACCATCGGAGTCACTTTCATCACGGACAGCTAGTCTCTCTACATCACATGAAGGATGGCTTGATGGGCCTTTCATTTTTCTTTGAACACAGAACCAAACAGTCTCCTACCTCACTTTTTGCTGATCACAAGTGGACAGAGTACTCAAGCTATAGTCCGACTGGCATACTTTACAATTTTAGCATGACTGTAAACAAGATATTACTGATATTACAGCTTCAAGTGGCTGTAATTGTCACAGTAGCATGACGGTTTCTTAGGCAGTGCCGCCTGAGGGCTCGAAGATCACGCGCATTCAACAGTGGTTTCCGACCTTGCCCTTTACGCACTGAGATGTCTCTGAATTCTCTGAATCTTTTCACAATACTATGTATTGTAAATGTTGAAAGACCTAAATTCTCTGCAATCTTGCATTGGGAAATGTTCCTTTTGAACTGACTAACAATTCTCTCATGAATTTTGGCACAAATGGGGTGAGCCACGACCCATCCTTGCTTGCAAAGACTGAGCTTTTGATGGACGCTACTTTTATACCCAGTCATGATACCTCACCTGCTACCAATTAGCCTGCTTAATGTGGAGTCTTCTAAACCTGTGTTACTTGAATATTCTGTGCACTTTTCAATCTTATTTTAACTCTGTCCCAACTTTTGTTGAGTGTGTTGCAGCCATCAAATTCTAAATTTGTGTATATTTACAAAATACAATTAAGTTGGTCAGTAAAACTATTGAAAATCTTTTCTTTGTACTTTTGTCAGTTAAATAAAGGTTCACGTGAATTAACATATCACAGATTTTTGTTTTTATTGCATTTTGGAAAATATCCCAACTTTTCTGGAAATGGGGTTTGTATAATCAATCGATTATCTCTCATCTGAGATTTTCAATTTCATTTACACCAGTATAAAATGATTCCATTGTTGCAGCTCTGTACTCTCAACGGTTGTCCACTGCTCTTACCATCTGAACTAAATGCCGTGCAGTTTAATAAAATTACACCAAAACAAGTGCTTGGAGTAAGGGAAACAGTCTAAAAAAAGACCATGTTATATGACCTTTATTCCATGGTTACTGGAAAATATGCTGTAACATTTGTACTCAATTGTTTCAGGCAGGAGTCTCCAGCGTCAGCCAGAGATTGACACTGTGATTTTCATTGATCCCACAGAGATGTAACACTGTGAGAGCAATGAAAAGATTTTCACTTTAGACTTATTTGCCGACTGTTCATTTTAAAAATGAAATTTTAGGTTTAAGTTTACTGCAGCTCTCAAACTTCACAGACTTACATCACATCCCCTCTTCATCTTACCGTCTCTGATGAAAGGTTTTCAAGTAGTTTTGTTAGCCTAAAGCTCCTTAACACTATTTTCTCCGATCTCTGTACATTCAGAGGCCACTTTATTACACATCTCCTGTACCTAGTAAAGTGACCACCTAGTGTATGTTTGTAGTCTTTTACAGCTGTAGCCCTCCCACTTCAAGTTTCAATGTGTTATGCATTCAGAGATGCTCTTCTGCACATCACTATAGTAATGTGTGGTTATTTGAGCTATTGTCACCTTCCTTTCAGGTTGCATCAGTCTGGCCCTTCTCCTCTGGCCTCTCTCATTATCATGGCATTTTCACCCACAAAACTGCCCCTCACTGGATTTTTCTTTGTGTTTTGCACCATTCTCCGTAAACTTTGCCTGAATATCCCGGGAGATCAATAGTCTCTGAGATACTCAAACCACCCCATCTGGCACCAACAATCAATCCACAGTCAAAATCACTTAGATCACATTTCTTCTCCAATCTGATGTCTGGTCTGAACAACAACTAAACCTCTTGACCATGTCTGCATGCTTTTATGCATTGAGTTGCTGCCAAGTGATTGTCTGATTAGGTATTTACATTAGCGAGCATCTGCAGCAAAGAAAATGACCACTCAGTGCATATTAGCAGTCACCTCAGCAGATGAAAACTTGTGGAGGTGAGGCCAAGGTTAGTCAGGGTGCCATTAGGGTTAGTTGAGCACTGCGGACCCTTGGACATTAGGATTAGGGTTAAGAGTAGGGTTGGGGGATCCCACCACCAAGCACATCTTCCCTCCTCCCCCAATTTTCCGAGGAATCTCTCTATACACAACTCCATTGTCCTTTTGTCCATCCCCACTGATCACCCTCCTGGCACTGATCCTTGCAAGCAGAACAAGTGCTACACCTGCCCCTACACCTCCTCCCTCACCACCATTCAGGACCCCAAACAGTCCTTCCAACTGAGGTGACACTTCACCGGTGAGTCTGTTGGGGTTATATACTGTGTCTGGTACTCTTGGTGTGGTCTTTTGTATATCGGTGAGACCCAATGTAGATTGGGAGATCGCTTTGCCGAGCACCTACACTCTGTCCACCAGAAAAAGCAGGATCTCCCAGTGGCCACCAATTTTAATTCCATTTCCCATTCTTATTCTGATATGTCCATCCATTGGTTCCTCTACTGTTGTGATGAGGCCATATTCAGGTTGGAGGAACAACACCTTATATTCCATCTGGGTAGCCTCCAACCTGATGGCATGAACGTCAATTTCTCAAACCTCCAGTAATGCCCCTCTCACCACACCCCGCCTTCAACATTCCCCTTTTTCCCTCTCACCTATCTCCTTGCCTGCCTTTCTCTAGTGCTCTTCCTTCTAGGACCTTTTGTCCTCTCCTATTAGATCTGCCCTTCTCCAGTCCTATATCTCTTTCACCAATCAACCTTCACCCCTCTCCCTCCTGGTCTCACCTATCACATTGTGTTACTCCCTCTCCTCCTCTACCTTTTAACTCAACTCGTCATCTTTTTTCTCCAGTGCTGCTGAAGGGTCTCGGCCCAAAACATCGACTGTTTACTCTTTTCCATAGATGTTGCTTGGCCTGCTGAGTTCTTCCAACATTCTTTGCGTGTTGCTTAGATAGAAACTACAGGTTATCTACCAGTGTCCCCATAATGTTCAATCAATTTGTTAGCACTTCAGTCAAATATATGTCTGGAGACATGCTGGAAAAGAATATCCCTTTATATTTAATTCCATTGCATCCTACAATGTTCTGTCACAATGCACATTTTTACATAAATTCAGCTTAGTCAAAATCTCTTGCTGTAAGACTGACTTCATGGAAATCAGAATTACGATCCTAATTTGCATATATAAAGATGGACCCACGGCCTTTCAGTATCTACAGAACAGACACACAGTATTAAAGGAGTAATGATGTAGTCACAGTAGGTATTTAACTAGTTATGTGCCAAGTTCACATCTGACAGCATGATTGACAATATTCATTTAATTTGATCACAACTGAACGCTGATATAAAGACAAGATATCTACAATGTGATTTTTTTAATTCTGGAATATCACTCAGCACTTAAAACAATAAAAAGATTATTAATATACTTGAAAGTTATGGCACTTCATGAAGATATACTTGGACAAAAACAGGAGTTAGCACAAGGCACATAATATTCTAACAAGAAAAATACCATGGAAGAGATGGAAAGAGAGGATGAGAACCCTAGAGTTTGCACAGTGTGCTGGTGGAGGTTACAGAGTCAACAAATAATTGGCAAGGGGCAAAACATTTGTAGAAGGAACATTTTTCATCTGGGGTTCAGTCCTTAAGTAACAATCTCTTCCAGTTTTAATAGACAATTATATATTTATATTCACTTTTACACTGGCCTTCATTAATCAAAGTATTGAGTACAGGAGATGGGATATCATGTTGAAGTTGCATAAGACATTGGTGAGGCCTACTTCAGAGTATTGTGTGCAGTCCTGGTCACCTACCTACAGGAAAGATGTAAATAAGGTTGAAAGAGTACAGAGAAAATTTACAAGGGTGTTGCTAGGAGAGGAGGACCCCAGTAATAAGGAAAGCTTCAATAGGTTAAGACTTTATTCCCTGGAACATAGAAGATTGAGGGGAGATTTGATAGAGATATACAAAATTACATGGGGTATCGATAGGGTAAATGCAAGCAGGCTTTTTCCACTGAGGTTTGGTGGGACTACAACTAGAGGTCATGGGCTAAGGGTGAAAGGTAAGAAGTTTAAGGAGAACATGAGGGGAAACTTCTTCACTCTGAGGGTCTTGATGGTGTGGAAGGAGTTGCTAGCGCAAGTGGTGCATGTGAGCTCAATTTCAACTTTTAAGAGAAGTTTGGATAGGTACATGGATGGTTAGGAGTATGGAGAGCTACTGTCATGGTACAGGTCAATGAGAGTAGGCAATTTAAATGGTACAGTATTGACTAGACGGGTTGATGTTTCTGTGTTGTACTTCTCTATGATTCTAAAAAGTATGAATTAATATAAGCCACTTGGAATATGATATAATTTATTGTAAAGTAATATACTTCTCTGTCACTATTTTTGGAGGACAGGATATGTTTATACTGGGATGCCTAGTTTAGCTATCCATTTGATCATCTCCATGAAGAAACATAGTTTAGATCCATATGGGAGGATGTGGTAATGCATTCCATAGTCAATAGTTTGTCAGTACAACTGGGCCACACATTGTTTCTTACTGGATGTTCGATCTGTCAAGTTACTGCTGCAACAACCATGTTCTGGGCAGATTCAGCTAAATACCGTCCACCGTCTTCAAAATATCAAGGCAAAGACTCCAGTTGTTAGGTCAATAATGAGGTATTGATTATGGTTCCATGTGTCATTCCCATCTTAGTGAATACTACCTGCTCTTTCCCACAGTGGGTGATGAGCTGCTTTCCCACAGCTCCAACCCTGACTGCTAAAGCCCCTCTGTTGAGTTTGTACTTGCGGATTTCCCTTCTTGATCCAGTTTCAACCCATGTCCCAAAGGCATGTCTATCAGTAGGTTAATTGGCGACTGCAATTGCCCATAGTGTATAGGAGACTGGTAGAACCTGGGGGAAGGGGGGCAATGGGGAAATTTAACAGAAATGCAAAAATGTGAGGAGAATAGATAGATAGATAGATAGATACTTTATTCATCCCCATGGGGAAATTCAACTTTTTTCCAATGTCCCATACACTTGTTGTAGCAAAACTAATTACATACAATACTTAACTCAGTAAAGAATATGATATGCATCTAAATCACTATCTCAAAAAGCATTAATAATAGCTTTTTAAAAGTTCTTAAGTCCTGGCGGTAGAATTGTAAAGCCTAATGGCATTGGGGAGTATTGACCTCTTCATCCTGTCTGAGGCGCATTGCATCGATAGTAACCTGTCGCTGAAACTGCTTCTCTGTCTCTGGATGGTGCTATGTAGAGGATGTTCAGAGTTATCCATAATTGACCGTAGCCTACTCAGCGCCCTTCGCTCAGCTACCGATGTTAAACTCTCCAGTACTTTGCCCACGACAGAGCCCGCCTTCCTTACCAGCTTATTAAGACGTGAGGCGTCCTTCTTCTTAATGCTTCCTCCCCAACACGCCACCACAAAGAAGAGGGTGCTCTCCACAACTGACCTATAGAACATCTTCAGCATCTCACTACAGACATTGAATGACGCCAACCTTCTTAGGAAGTACAGTCGACTCTGTGCCTTCCTGCACAAGGCATCTGTGTTGGCAGTCCAGTCTAGCTTCTCGTCTAACTGTACTCCCAGATACTTGTAGGTCTTAACCTGCTCCACACATTCTCCATTAATGATCACTGGCTCCATATGAGGCCTAGATCTCCTAAAGTCCACCACCATCTCCTTGGTCTTGGTGATATAGGTTACAGGGAAAATTAGTAAGGAATGTGACTGGTCTATGAGTCAGCAGAGGCCAAATGGCCTCCTTCTCAAGGGTTTAAATAATTGATCCTTATCTGTAAAAATATGGTGAGTGCTTTCATATTGAAGTCACCATGAATTGGAAAGAATTCATGAATCTTTCATCTCGTAGAGCACAAAGCAGCAAATAGGCAGAACAACAAGGGGAACTTGGTGCCTTTGGGTACTTGAAATAGCAATCTTGTTTGATTAGGATATTATAGCCTCTGTGCAACGCTTGCCGTTCTGGTGTTTGGTGCAGCAAGATGCTTCCTTACCATGAACACAGAGATTCTGCATATGATGGAAGCCATGAGCAACACACACAAAATGCTGGAGGCAGCATACTGTATATGAAGGCGGATAAACAGTCGACACTGCCAGCCGAGACCTTTCTCAGCCCGAATCATCAATTGTTTATTCTCCTCCAAAGCTGCTGCCTGATTTGCTGAGTTTCTCCAGCATTTTGCGTGTTTCTTGACCAACTGCATTGTGTTTTTCTTCATTTTTGTGAATGGTGTTGATAAATGGGACAGACAGTTAACAGTCCTGTCCAGAGTACTCGGGGTATAATATACCCGTGCTAAGAGTTCATTTTGAATGACTATGCAAAGCGTCAATAGCAAGGACACCAATAAATGGTGTTCATTCTTCAGATGATCTGGAATCAGGACTAGTACAAATTAGTCCAAAGGTCAGATTTTTTCTTCGTTGGAATTTTTTTTGCATACTTATGGTACTTGGCAATGCAAAACCTTTGTAATTATTGCAGTATTGAATGGAAGCAAATAAAGCATGGCATAGCCATCCATTATCTATGGTTCTTCAGGAATTCTGTCCCGGTGCCACTGATCTGCAGTGGCATGACTGAGCTTGGTGGCATTCACCTGATACACTCTTCCAAAGCAGCAGTAAGGTAGTGCCACCTTAATGGAATATTCGTCTTTCATGACTGAAAAATAGACCAACTTGGCTGTTTCAGATATATTCACTAACATGACTTAATGAGGATAGCTGTTTCTGCATCTTATGGAGGGCATTCAGAGTTGCCAATTCAGCGTCTAATAGCTGTTGCCTGTGTTAAATTCACAGAGAACTTTTATTCCAAAATCTGCTGCACTCTGATAGTTTTAAGGACCCTTGAGGGAAGGGGACAATTTCAAATATTCAAAGAGGGGTGAGTAAAGGAATCTGAAACCTTGTGGTCTGGTGGTAAATGTTTATTCAATCTGGCAGTCTAATAATGCTTTGTTATGTTCTATTCTTTTGGTGGCCTATTGCCAGTCTAACATTTTATGCAAAGCCTACCTAAGGGTGTATTGAGTTTACTACAGCTCAAATTCTCATCATAATCTGCTTTCCAGTAGAATCAGAACTATACACTGTCTGGTATTACAGGCCAAATAACACAGGAACAACTCCAAGCAAAAAGCTACATTTTATCAGAAGGAAATATCTGAAGCCACAAGTCTAACTTTCACAGTGTGGCAAACATTAGAAAGATAAGTTGTAAAAAGAAAATAAAGTCCTGCAGAGGCCAAAAGGAACATTTGTTTGGACAAGCAGCCCCCCTGTGGGTGTCATGTAATGGTTCTGATTGGTGTGGTGCATAGGTAATCCCCCTTTCTTTCTGGGTCAGAAACAGGCTTGTTAAACTCTCCAGCTGTGCCAACAGAAGAACCAGACCATGTGTTGTCAAAAGACACTATCTGATATTTTTTTCTTCTTCTGTGGCAATAGTCAGTTTTCTTCTTAAAAATACACAGAAATCAGGATAAGTTAATTCCAAGGTTAAGAAGTCACATTTTTCTTTGCAGAAACAGTGTAAATTGTCAACAACCATTGACACTGTGCCTGCGATCATGTGTCATGTTTTTGTTTTAACAGTTAATATTCTGAGCCTTGCAGGAAATAGAAGCTCATAAATAGCAGCGATACCCTAGTGTTGGTTTCAGAAATGCCTACAACACATCCATAACAACTCTTGCAAAGAAAAGTGACCATTTCACATAGAACACAGCTGGCAAAGTTAATGGAGGTCAAATTTCATAGCAGCATGCAAATAGTTTTAGAAGATTTGAAGCATAATGCCAGTAGAATGTAATTACTTTTCCAAAAATTACTTCTTCAAAAACCACATGCTACTGGTCCTGGTACTGATCTCCCCTTGATAATAAATGAAAAGTAGTAAAGCTACTCAAGTGCTTTATCTTCTAATTCAAATTTTGGAAAGTGTTAATCACCTTGAGTCCATACAAATTAATTATTATCAACATACTTGGAGCTTTAGGTGCTGCCAAATGTACAAAGACATATGTGAGCCTCCTTACTCAATGTGGCAATACAGTAGCATGGAAAATATACAACTAAAAAATGAAATTCTGCAATGATACCCTAAGTCACTTCTCCAGCTTTACAAAACCCATTGTTCAACGAGAAGCAGAAAATATTAAACAAACCAAATGGAATGCTTGGGTTTCAGTATCAAACCTAACTTGATGTGGGCTAGGATTTAAAATTTGACAAAATTCGGGCAGGAATGGCCAGTGATTGTCAGATTAATTCACAGACACATTTAAAATGCAACACGGGGGTGGGTGGGCAAGGGAGGTTGGTGCCAGTTTGTAAGGTACTCCTGCTTACTACTTCCAAAACTTACTGAGGAAAAGGACCTAGAGTTAGTTTTGTTGGGTTTGATTGAAGCTGACCTCCAAAAGATGAAATGTAGATGGAAAGTGAAATTTTGTACATTTAGATGTCAAAATCTAGAAATGCTAGAACAGGATCTGTGTGTAAACGTGCTGAGTTTATGAGTTCACCATGCACTGTGGAGAACTGTCAAACATATGTTGCTCACTTCTCCACAGAGAAGGGCTCAAAAAGGAAGAGCCAAGCTTGAGCACATCTGATTTCAGCACCTCAATTTTTGAGGATGAAGGCAAAAAGATTTAGAGGCATAGATACCATAGAGACAGGGCACCCTAAACATCATTGTTAATTGTCTTCTGAATTTAACGATGATGTTTGATTGATGTGCAATGATAGAATACATAATTACATGTGGTGTTGCTAAATCATTTTTCTATCCTTATGATAATAGGGTTGGTGAAATTTTATGGTTCTTTTCTCATACCACTTATCTAACAGAGGTAGATGTTTTTGTAGAAATTGTATATACATGTAGGAGATTTGTATGGATGCTCCCAAATTCCCTGCTCTAAGTATAGTAAAAGTTGAACATAAGTAATTGTTTCCTCTGTAGTCATGTTGGAGTTAAAGCAAAACTATGCATAAATTCTACCTCGTAATCATTGCAGGATTATTATAGACAGGTTTTACCATTTGAAAGCAAGTAAAACATGTAGTTTCTGATAAATAATTTATAGAGAAGAAGTCCATGTGAAAAATATTCTTCTGCATGCTACTTAAAGAGTAACAGAATAAGTTACAGGAGGCAATTGGGAAAATCCCAGTGGAAATTCAGAGTTAGGTACTCAGGTTTCACTTGAACATTGTAGAATTTGATGGATGTCACTACTTGCAACTCTACCTTCTTGTTTCTGAACCGTATCACATGCATGGTTATATATTAATATACCACTTCACTATTACAATAAAATGAATATTGGGTATATGATTTAATGACTCATATCATTTAAATATGTACTGAAGATTGCTTTATACTTTTAATAAATTTTGACCTCCTGGATTTCAACTTCCATAGACCATAAGACATAGCAACAGAATTAAGCCATTCAGCCCATCGAGTCTGTTCCACTACTTCATTATGGTTGATCCATTTCCTTCTCAAAGATTGAGGGACAACTTCTTCCCCTCTACCATCTGATTTCTAAATGGATATTGAACCCATGAACACTACCTCACTACTTTTTTTTATTTTTGCACTACATATTTAACATAATTATTATACACACACTGTAATTCAGTTTTTTTCTCTATTATCATGTACTGTATTGTATTGCTGCCACAAAGTAATAAATTTCACGACATATGCTGGTAATATTAAACCTGATTCTGAACCCCGTTTTCCTGTAACCTTTCATGCCCTGACTAATCAGGAACCCATCTACCACTGCCTTAAAGATACCCAATGACCTGGCCACCAAAGCTGCCTGTGGCAACGGATTCCACAGATTCATCACCTTCTGGCTAAACCAATTCCTCCTCATCTCCATTTGAAAGGAATGCCCCTCTGTTCTGAGGCTGTGCCCTCTAGTCCTAGACAGCCCCACTACAGGAAATATCCTCTCCACATCCACTCTATCTAGACCTTTCCGAGTTTGATAGGTTTCAATGAGCTCCCCCTTCATTCTTCTAAATTCCATTGAGTACAGGCCAAAGCCATCAATCGCTCCTCATACGATAAGTACTTCATTGCTGGATTCATTCTCATTAATCTCCTCAGAACCTTCTCCAATGTCAGTACATCCTTTCTTAAATAAGGGGCTCAGAACTGCTCACAATACTCCAAGTGGGGCTTCACAGGTGTCTTATAAAGCCTCAGCAATACATCCTTGATTTTATATTGAATTCAAAATGAATTCAAATATTGTATTCTCCTTCCTTCCCTCAGCCTCAACCTTCAGACTGACCTTGAGGTAATCCTGCACAAAGACTCCCAAATTCCTTTCCACCTCAGATTTTTGAATTCTCTCCCCATTTAGAAAATAGTCCATGGCTTTATTCCTTCTACCAGAGTGCCTCATCAAACACCTCCAAATGATTTTCTTTTGAAAACCTAAGAGTAATTCTGTAAACACTGAAGGGTGTTCCTCAACATATTGAAGCTTGCAGTCATTTTTTAAAAAGAGTTTTCAGATTTGTTGAATTATCAGTATCTCTGCTGGTTGATAATGGTACTTAATGCTGATAATAAGCTTTATCACCTACTGCTCCCCACCTGTGTTTGCTTTTGCCACCACCACTTAGACATAAGCAATCACGCTGTCCAGCTGTTTTTAGTGGATGACTACGTTTAATCCTTGATGCAGCTTTCAGTTATCAGTGAAGAGATTGGTACCAGTGATCAAGCAGCTTAATGGTCTTATATGGGCAGCTACAAACTGCCAGAAACACTTTAACATAAACAGCTTGCTGCTCTCTGCCAGCCCATCTGTCACTAACTCCTTTACCTCACTCTGCTGAGAAGCTGCCAGATTTCCTGAGCAGCCTAACCGGTGTGAATACAGGTATGAACTGAGTTTGTCTCAGACATGAAAACTGCACCCATCTCTGGGAGCAGCTTCCCGCACCTGCCCTGCATTCTTGTGAAGGATGCAAGAAAAAACTTGCCTTGTATTTGACGAGCACTCCTTCAGCCTTCAACATCTCTCTGTCTTTCTCTAGTTCAGCCCTTTACTCAATGTAAACTTTACATTTCTTTCATGCATTCTAATATGAGTTTATTTTGGCTCTTGATTCTTAAGATCATATTTAAGGGCAAGCCCCAACCATCAAAAATATCAATTCAAGTCTTGACAATAATATGTCTGGGAATTGGACAGCCAACCCCATCAGGCTATTATTTTAAGTTACTAGATTTAAATCATTGAAGTTGAATGAGCAATTAGAGCAGTGATACAGTATTGTTCGATCGTTGGAATAGGATTAATTGTGCATCTTGGGTGAATAAAATCATTAACAGCTTTAAGTTCTAATGGAGGAATTAATCTTTTCAAAATAATCACTAATATACCACCTATATGACTCAGTGTTTCTTTAAGTCCTGGTCAGTGACTGATTTAGTTGCTCTTTTAAAATATTAAACTGGCTCCACTCACTGGGGTTTTCCATATTACTCACAACATTTTCTGTGTGCATTCCATGAAAGAGTTAATGGGACTTCTCAATGTCCCAGCAGAAATTCTACCCTCCATTTCTCAATTTCAAAAATGAACCGTCAGTCAAACACAAACTGAATCAATCACACTTTGTTTACATTTGACTTCACACTCACCCAGGCCTGTAACCTATAAATTTTGCAATTCAGTTTGGGGACTGCGTGGAATTTCCTGTGTATTTGTAAGCAGAGAAACGTGGGTCAGAATTTAAGAGAAAAGCCCGGTATATGGAATCAAGAAAACCTGAATGGATCAGTTCTGCACACAGATGATGCGTCTGCTTTTTTTCACTCATCTATTGATCTCTATGTTCAATCTGATCTCAAATGATTACACTGCTGCTCCCCCGGGCTACACAGATCTATACAGCAACGTTCTACAATTTTAATTATTATAGTTCAGATGTAGGTAAAGGTTAAGTCTAGAAAAGACATTTTAAGATTTTTTTTAACTAACCCACCATGACCTGCATTGCAATTCTATCTAATACATTTTTATTGCATCAGTACAACACATTTAAAATTCAGCACACACCCCAATTCCATGTTCCATGTTTTGTAATACAGTGACCAGGAACTGGACAGAAGTGACTCAGCTAGAAGGTAGCATGGTAGCACATTGGCTAGTCCTGCGTTCAAGGAGCAGGGTTCAGTCCTAACCTTATGTTCTATTTCAGTGGGGTTTGATTTTCCCTGCGACACTGTAGGTTTGTGCAGAGAACCATGAATGCATATTGATCAACTACTGTAAATTATGCTTTAGCGCAGGGAAATGGACAAAGGATCAAAAGGGATTTGATGGGCATGTGAGAGAAAATGTTACTGAGATAATCAGTGGAAGAACAGGTCTGAAGAGAATGTTTTGAGAAAAGCGTTGACCCAAGGTGCCACACGCCCTCCTTCTATGTATGTCATGAAGAATGTGAAATCGTGAGAAACAATACATTGAGGGCTACAGGGAAATAAGGAGGTGGGGATAGAGAAAATTGTGAAATTGCTCTGCTGAAAACCAGCATGAACCAATGGCCTCCTTCAATGTTGTAATATCTATAGTTGAGATCTCTCGCATCCAACAGCAGGGTCATAATCAAGCCATTAATTATTAATACATATTAACACAGAACTATTTTAATAAAGGAATGGAATTCTGATGGATTTAGGAGGAAATGACAATCAATACATATAGAGCAAGGCTTTTTAAGACTCATAAAGGCTGCCAAGCTGTTAACTATATATGCCATTAAATACGAACTCACATAATAAAATGTAAGTAAAAGCAATTTGTAAATAGCTTAACCTCATGTCAGGTAACTACTCTTTAAGGTAAGGCAACAAAGCTGCACAGACCATGGGGGGCTGTGCAGTGCATCAGCAATGACTTGCAGGATTTTATGCTTAATTACACATGCACTTATTCCTAAAGCTGTAGCCAATTTTACACTGTAATGAAAGTGAATGCCAAGAGTTCCTCTATTATTGTAGTTGCAAGAGCTGGCCAATCACATAGGAAAATAATCTCTATCACAAGAGTAAGGAAGTTCTCCTTTTGCTGTACAGAGCCTCAGTCTGGCTTAATCCTGGATACCAAATTCTTGGATACCAGACATTGAGATTTTCTACTTTTTTGCTTTATTATATAAATTTGTATTGTTTTCTTGTGATTAAAAAACAAGAATGACTGAATTAAAATCAGTATAATGTTGCAGGGATTTGATAATTAGGCATAGACAATCTAATTTGTTCAATAGGGAAACTCAGGAAGAAGAATACATTCTAAAGGTAGAGAGAAGTTGAATCAGGAAGCACAAGAAGAAGCAGAATATAACTCTGAAACAATCTCTCAACAGGATGTAGATGCTGCACAATCCTTTGAGACTCTGATAAATGTTCGTTAGGTAGTGGCATCAAGAGATATAAAACTATTCTAGTCACAATGGAAGTAATAGGCAGTAACCTGCCTATCACCTTCCCGAGCCCCTTCCTCCTTCCCTTTCTCCTATGGTCCACTCTCATCTCCTATCAGATTCCCTCTTCTCATTCTCATTTTTAGAATCTTTTTATTGGTACATAATCTTCTACAGCTGTAAGATGATACAAAGCTTCAATAAATTAATATATATATAATTAATAAAGCTGAAGAAAATAAAAACTGATCATAAGGAAAGAAGGAAAAAAAACCCCCATCTAACTAAGAAAAAAACCCACTGACTACAAAAAAATGGGGAAAAAACCCATTAGGAATCAACCCCCGGAGCAATACGTCTTCCCATCATCTATATATGTAAAGAAAAAGAATTATCTACTGCCAATCCATATTTATATAGAATAAGATTGGAAGGAAACTATATAAAATAATTCAAATTAAATGATAATATTTGGCAAAAGAGCCCCATCTTCTCTCAAAATCGAATCAGGGATCAAAAGTTCTACTTCTAATTTTTTTCCAAACGGAGACATAACATTACTTGAGAAAACCATTCAATTAATGTAGGGACAGAGGTATCTTTCCATTTTAATAAAATAGCCCTTCTTGCCAACAATGTAACAAATGCAATTACATGTTGATCTGAGGATGAAATACCCTGAATATGATGTGGAACTATTCCAAATAGAACAGTCAATCTGTTAGGTTGTAAATTAATTTTCAGAGCTTCAGAAATTGTAGAAAATAGAGATTTCCAAAACAGTTTTAATAAAGAACATGACCAGAACATATGTGACAAAGTAGCTACTTCAGTTTTACACCTATCACAGTGGTTGTCTATACTAGGGAATATTTAAGATAGTCTCTCCTTTGTTAAATAATAACAGTGAACAATTTTAAACTGAATTAAACAGTGATTGGCACATATAGAAGAAGAATTTACGTTTTTCAAAACTCACAACCAATCTTCATTAACAAAGGTCATATATACCATCCAGAGACAGAGAAGCAGTTTCAGCGACAGGTTGCTATCGATGCAATGCTCCTCAGACAGGATGAAGAGATCAATACTCCCCAATGCCATTCGGCTTTACAATTCAACCGCCAGGAGAAAGATATGTTAAAGTGCCGGGGTTAGGACTCAATGTATTTAAGTAAACTACTTAAGAACTTTTTAAAAGCTATTATTAATGCTTTTTGAGAGGATGATTTTAGATGCATATCATATTTTTACTGAGTTAAGTATTGTACGTAATTAGTTTTGCTACAATAAGTGTATGGGACATTGGAAAAAATGTTGAATTTCCCCATGGGGATGAATAAAGTATCTATCTATCTATCTATCTATCTATTAAGTTCTCTCTTCCAATCTTGTTTAATCTTTAGTGAGAGGTTCTCTTTTTGTAGCAGAAGTTAATTATAAATTCCGCTAATGGAACCTCTCACTAAAGGATTCAACTTCAAAATGGTATCCAACAAATCAAATTCTTGCAAATATGGAAACTTAGATAAATATTGTAAAAAAATGACTAACCTGAAGATATTGCAGAAAATGTGTATGAGCAAGAGAATATTTGTTAACTAACTCTTCAAAAGTCATCAATCGACCATCACAAAATAAATCTGTAAAAGAACAGATCCCTTTATTTCTCCATAGGAGAAAAATGGGATCTGTTATTGAAGGTTTAAATAAAAAGTTCTGATATAACAAACTAGACAACTTAAATTGTTTAAAATTTAAAAAATTGCGAAACTGAAACCAAATCCTTAAGGACTGTTTAATAACAGGGTAAAGATTTAAATTTGGAATTTTAGAGAGTTGTAGAGGTAATGGAGCTCCTAATATTGAAGTTAAATGAAATTGTTTAACAGCTTTTAATTCCAAATCAACCCATAGTGGTTTTTGGCTCTTGTCAAGCCAATATAGCCAAAAACATAATTGTCTGATATTAACAGCCCAATAATAGTCTTAAATTAGGAAGTGCAAGTCCACCATCATTTTAGATTTTTGTAAATGATACTTACTAATTCTTGGTCTTTTATTGTTCCAAATAAAGGAAGAAATGAGAGAGTCAGTTTGATCAAAAAAAATTTTAGTTAAAAAGATAGGTATATTTTGGAAAATATATAAAAATCTAGGTAAAATCATCATTTTCACAGCATGAATATGACCTATTAAAGACAGAGTAAGTGGATTCCATCTAGAAAATAATTGTTTCATGGAGTCCATTAAAGGAACTATATTAGCTTTATAAAGATCTTTATATATTTTAGTAATTATAATACCTAAATATTTAAAAGTATTAACATTTCTAAAAGGAATATCATTGTGTTGCCCTTAAGGCATTCATTTAGTTTATTTTATTTTCGCTTTAGTAATTCGTTTGTAATCGTTTTCTAGTTAAAGTTAAGGTTGTTGAAAGTAAATTCATTGTCTGTGATATATCGCGGCATGCGATGACGTCACACCCGGTTTCGCTGCATCTTGTGGGAAAATACCGGTTTGGAGAAACGGGAAGGAGGGGGCTTGTGTGTGCAGGATCAGCGCGAGAAAAGTTTCTTTCTACGCATTAGAAACATCATAGAAACAATGCCGTAAGTTCATAAGATAATCGATATGTTGAAGTAAAAATGTTAACGCTGATTCTGTAAAAAGTAATGACGGTTGATAAAGTTTATATTCTTTGTTATTTAAAGAGTTGCGGTAGTTTGTGTTGAAGTGTACTTAAAGCCAGTTGATGGCGTAGGTAGATTCTGACTGTATGTTGTACTTTAATGTAGTATAGTTTGTTGTAGTTTTATTTTTGCAAGTATTTATGATGTAAATGTGATGCCAAGAAGGAAACAAATACTGTATATATTTTGTATTGTTTTATCAACAGTTTTCACCATACATTAATGTGGAAGAGTGAACAGTAAACGGTTAATCTTACTGGGATCACGCCTCATTGACTCCGGTTTATACTTCATGTTTATTTCAGAGTTTTTACACCTGTGCAAGAACACTACAATCATTATATATAAAAACAGGGGCATTTAATGGGAACAATTCACTTTTATTCAAGTTAAGTTTATATCCTGAAAATTTACCAAAATCTTTTAGTGTTTCCAAAAGATTAGGAAAATCTTAAAAGATTCCTCAGGATTTGAAATAAACACCAAAAGATCATCTGCATACAGAGAAATCTTATGCATGGTTCCATTCATAGAGATATCATGAATATTTTTAGCTTCACGTAGTGCTATTGCCAAAGGCTCCAATACAAGATTAAATAATAAAGGGCTTAATGGACATCCCTGTCTAGTACCACAAGAAAGTGAAAAAACGAGGACCTGAAATTATTAGTAATAACCGTGACAATAGGATTCTTATAAATCATTTGAATCCACCTATTAAAATTATTACCAAATCCAAATTTTTCTAATAGTTAAACAAACATGGCCACTCAACTCTATCAAATGCCTTTTCAGCGTCGAGAGAGATAGCACATTGAGGTTGCTTAGATATTGGTGAATATATAATGTTCATCAATCTCCGGACATTAGAGAAAGAGTAATGGCCTTTAATGAAGCCCGTTTGATCCATAGAAATGATTTTAGTTAAAATATTAGTTAAAATAAAGGTTAGCCATTATCTTAAAGAGAATTTTTGCATCCACACTTAATAGTGAAATAGGTCTATATGATGAACATTCAGTAGGATCTTTATCTTTCTTAAGGATTAAGGAAATAGATGCTTCATAAAAGGAAGAAGGTAAACTCCCCTTATCAAAGGATTCATGAAATATTTCCAAAAGATACGGAGAAAGTAATCTTTCAAATTTTTTATAAAATACTACTGAATAACCATCAAGTCCAGGAGCGTTACCTGATTGCATTAATAAAATAGCTTTCTGAATTTCATGCTCAGTAATTGGAGCATCAATTATCTGTTGATCTTCAGCAGAAATTTGAGGAAATTTAATCTTATGTAAAAAAGCCTTCATTTTGGAGGAATCTGCAGGAAATTGAGATCTATAAAGATCAGAATAAAAATCTTGAAAAACATTATTAATGTTTTCATGGTTACTTGCTATATCTCCATTATTTTTACGAATCTTTAAAATTGTCTTTTAGCTCTAGCTGCTCTTAATTGGGAAGCTAAGAGCTAATTATTTTTATCCCCAAAAATATAAAATTGACTTTTCAATTTAAGCAAATATCCTTCAATAGGATATGTTAATAATAAATTATATTGTGATTGTAATTCTACTCTTCTTTTAAATGAAACAACATTTGGAGAGATTGCATTGATGTTATCAAATTCTTTAATTTGTTTAGAGGTTTTATCTAGTTCTATTCTTGTTTGTTTCTTCAGTTTAGCTATATACGAAATAATCTGACCACATAAATACGTAAATGTATCCCAAATTACTAACTTTGAGACGTTTCCTGTATTATTAAAGAGAAAAAACTCTTTTATCTGAGTTTCAATAAACTCATCAAATTCTGAACTTTGTAACAAGTGTTCTGGAAAATGCCAAAATGGCCTGGTAGAAAAAACATCTTTAATTTCAAATATTAGGTTTAAAGGAGCATGATCAGAGATAACAATTGCATCATATTCACATTTCTGAACATTAAATAGAAGTCAAGGGTCAACTATAAAATAGTCGATTCCCGAATATATATTATGAACATGTGAGAAAAAAGAGTATTCTCTATCACTAGGATGCATATGCCTCCATACCTCAATTAGACCATAATC
Organism: Hemitrygon akajei; assembly: GCF_048418815.1. Taxonomy (NCBI): domain Eukaryota; kingdom Metazoa; phylum Chordata; class Chondrichthyes; order Myliobatiformes; family Dasyatidae; genus Hemitrygon; species Hemitrygon akajei. The sequence goes on from NC_133136.1 coordinate 101,900,293, forward strand.
AATTAAAAATGAATTAATAAGTGATGCAGAACAATTAGGGAGTTGATGTTTGGGTGATGACTTATCCACTAAAGGATTTAAACAAGTATTAAAATCACCACCCATTAATAACATATATTCATTTAAATCAGGTAATAGAGCACAGACAGCTTTAAAAAAAGAGGGATCATCTACATTTGGTCCATAAATATTAACCAAGACCTCCACCTCCCGCTCACGGACATGTAAGACACAGTCTCTTTCTGTCCGCCTTTAATCTCTTCCTTTCCCGACTTAAACTTTGAAATTTCAACTTTATTCAGTCAGATCTGTAGAGCAACAGTTATAATTATGGCTACTTTAAGAAGCACCAAATGGAACCCGGACCCAGGCAACGGAAAGTCTAAAAAAGCTGACGAGTTCTCAGAGTAACCCCCTTGGGTGAAGGGATTAGAGTCTCAAATCAGCAGTATCAGCACTGAAATAACTCAACTAAAAGAGAAATTTGAAGAAAAAATTGACTCTCTGAGCCTCGATCTTAAAGAAATTAGTCAAAATGCGGCTGACCTTTCTTCTCGTTTGGAAAAGGCTCAACAATGAATCGTGGATCTGGAAGCTCGGTCGTGTCGGAATAAAATTCGAATTGTTGGATTAAAAGAGAATTCAGAATCTGCCGACACACTGGATTATTTTGCTAAAATTTTTCAGTCTTTATTTCCGGAGGTTTGTTCGCAACACCCAGAGATTGAAATGGCTCACAGAACCGGTGCTTTAAAACTTTTGGATCAAGGTAAAAACAGGCACACTGTTGTGCGTTTTCTCCATTTTAGAGACAAAGACCGCATTATTAAGCTTGCAAAAAAACAAAGGTTGTTTCAATTTCAAGGTTCGGAGATTCGCTTTTTTGAAGATTTTCCACACGAAATTGTTAAGAAGCGTACTGGATTTGCTTTGGTTATAAGATTAGCGTATCAAAAAAAGCTCTTCCCATCATTACAATATCCAGCTAAATTAAGGCTTTTTGTCAAAAATTTTGGGGCTCATATTTTCGGTGACTCAGCCAGAACCAGAGAGCTGTGCCTGTCACATGACAGCACTGCCCTCACCTGGTCGGAGGTCACACCACCTGCAAGTCAACATTTCGTCCCTCCTAATTAATCAATGCACACTTAACCATTGGCCACCTTAATTGGATTAACCTGTCTAGCACCAAGCCGTTGGCCCACTGACCTATAAAAGATGCTACATGTGCTTGGCTTGCTCTCTTTTGCCATCCTCGAGGGACCACCCTGCTTCACTCCAGGCTAGAGACTGCAGAACAGCACTGGAGACACATGGTATGGTGTGCATTGAATAGGGTTGTGGGAGTGTTTATTGCTATCCCTTTAGCAAAGAGCTGTGCTTGCCCTTAGCCAAGGGGGGCAAGTATTGTAGTTACTTTTCCCTTGCTTGTATGTGTACCTGTACTCCGTCCCCACACCGTTTTCCCGTGTATTGTATCTCTGAAAAAGACTGGTTTGGATGGTTTTAACCTCAGAAGACATAGCGGGAGAACTGTTGAAAGACTGTAGATAATTTTGAACCACTTAGAATTTTTTCTCTGCAGCATTTAAATGAACTAACTGTTTTTTTTGGTTCTGTATGCTTTTGTAAAGATCTTTTAAGTAATTATTTGGATTTCTTTATGTTTTAAAGATAGATTGGATAATTTAAAGATGGTGATTGTTTTTCTTTTGTGCAAATATTTCAAGAATTGTTTTGGTTGTGTTTTTCTTCCCTTATCTAATATTATGAAGGTTACTCTCAAAATTGAAGGTCGTTTTGTTTTACAAAAAAAAACTGTTCCTTCCAATTTAATTATACTGAGATACATGTCGACTGTACTGAGTTTTATGTTCGGTAGAGGGAGACAGAGATTACTCTTTTCATTTCTTTTTTATTTAGGTAGGTGGGGTTTATAATCGCTTCTATGCTTTTCTTGGGGCTTGTGTCGATTGATATCGACTCATTTCTGGGCTTTGTAGTTTGGGTGGGATTTTTTTCTTTTTTTTAATACCCATTATGGAATCCTGGACATATGCAAATTATTATTATTGTTGTTCGTCTCCGCCATTTTCCACTATCTTATCCTGACATGCGTCTAACTACTCTTTTTAGATACATAGTCTCATGATGATATCTAAACAGTTAAATGTTTTAAGTTGGAATGTCCGTGGTTGGAATCATCCTATCAAGCTTAAGAAAACATTTAAAATTATTAACCGATTCCAAACTGATATAATTTTTGTTCATGAGACGCATATCAGGTTATGTGATAAAAATCGATTTTTTAAATCTTGGAAGGATCCTCAGTTTCATGCAAACTCTCAGATTAAAATTAGAGATGTTTCTAATTTTATTGATTCCAATATCCTTTTTAATCAGGAGGATATTATAGCCGATATTAATTGTAGATTTTTGATTGTGAAAGGATTAATTTATAATAGGAAAACGGTTTTGGTTAGTATTTATGGGCCAAATGTAGAAATTCCCTCTTCTCCAGTCCTTGATCTTTCCCACCCACCTAGCTTCACCTGTCACCTTCCAGCTAGCCTCTGTCCCTTCACTCCCCACCTTTTTATTCTGGTATCTTCCCCCTTCCTTTTCAGTCCTGAAGAATGGTCTCAGACAGAAATGTTGACTATCTACTCACTTCCAGAAATGCTGCCTGACCTGCTGAATTAGGTCAGATAGCGAAATATAAAATCTGGAGCTAGCCTGTGACCTTGGACCGTCTGTATTGCTCAGCTACTAAAGGGAAAGATTTAATGAACTACAAACAAAAATAAAAAACACAAAATGCTGGCAGAACTCAGCAGGCCAGACAGCATCTATGGGAGGAGGTAATAACGACGTTTCGGGCCGAAACCCTTCATCAGGAGTGAAGTAACATGGGATGGTCGAGGGGGGTAAGAAGTGGGGGGAGGGATAAAGTAGAGAGCTGGGGAGTGATAGGCTGGAGGGAAATGGGCTGGGGGGAAGGTGGACACCATCACCAGTGTCCTCACTGTCTTCCCAATTCCAGTAAGTGAAACTACACTGGGCGTACATTATTTCTACTTCATATAGTCTGTGTATTTTTATGTGTTATTTGGTAGCTTCATAGCTTAAAGGTTACTGGAAAGACTGCTCCTGCCGGGAGCGCTTGCGCCGTGTGTTTTTGCTGCGAGTGCTGCCGAAAGTGCTTGCGTGAGATTTTCACTGCAGTGGACAGTACCGCAATAATTGTATAAAAATATTGCTACATTATATAGGCTGTGTATTTATCAGATTATTCCTGCTTTTCCAACATGTTAGTGTTATTTTAGGTTTTATGTGTTATTTGGCATGATTTGGTAGGTTTTTTTGGGTCTGCAAATGCTCACAAATTTTTCCCATATAAATAAATGGTAATTGCTTCTTCACTTTACGACATTCTGGCTTACGAACCATTTCATAGGAACACCCTACCTTCGAATAGCGGGGGAAACCTGTACTGTTTAATAGATGAAATGGTCATTGTAAATTGTCCTCTGATTAGGCTAGGTTAAATACTGTGGTGTTTGAAAGTTTGTGAAACCTGCAGATATTTTTCTATTTCTGCATAAATACGATCCGGAATAAATAAATGAACTAGTATAATGTTGTTTTGTGTTATTTATTTAATTGGGTTCTCTTTATCTAGTTTTAGAACTTACGTGAAGATCTGATCACATTTTCGGTCATATTTATGGGAAATTTTACAGGATTCACAAACACTATAGGTGGGTTGATGGGTGGTGCGGCCTCTTGGGCCAGAGGGCTGTTCTGTGCAGTTTCTCCAAATAAAAAATAAACAAATAAATAAATAAACAATCTGGCAATGGTTCACCCCAGGATGCCACTTTGGCACATTTTTCAATTTAAACAGGCAGCCATCACCGCTGTTTCAGAGCAGCTCAAAGCACAAAACAAAATTTAAAAATAGTAGGTTGAAATTAGGAACATTTGAGACTGTCAACTGGCATCTGTCTTTGAGGCCTCTGCCGAGAATGTGCGGCTTTGTAGCCAAAAATGTAATGGTATCAATCCTGAAGGAAGGCAGACTTGGCCAAATAGTTAATTGGCTATTATTTGGTTTGTTAAGGCATGCTGTTAGTACAAAATGCCTCAAGATTTTAAAATATAGTTTTCAGAAAACTGACCAAGGTGATTCTAATTAAAGTTCCTCTGTAAAATAAGCTAACCATCTAATTATCTATGTTAACTGCAGAGCATCTGTTATTCTATCACAAATCAAGTGAGTTAGTAGGTTAATTGGTCATTGTAAGTTGTCCTGTGATTAGGTTCGAGTTAAATAGGTGGGTTACTGGGCGATATGGCTTGAAGGGCCTACTCTACGCAAAGGGCACAACTACTGTAAGTAGCTACTAATAATATTGTGGGAAAATAGCTAACTTAGTTATTACATGTTGTCCTGTGGGGGTGAGCCTTATTCTGATTGTCAAAAGTCGCTCACGTTGTGATTGGTCAGTTTAGAAACTGCAGCTGCCTTTCCCATTGGATAGATGCCTGGTGTCTGGTTTCAAATATCCTTGGTATATAAAGTAGTATGTGGCAGAGGCTTGCTCTCTTCATCCTTTGTTTTAGGCAAGGCGATTGGGAAGTTATGCTCTGTGCGCACTTTTAATTAAGTATCTTTGTTGAGTATTCAGCTTTGTAGTGTCTGTAACATGAATGTTCTGTTGAAATTTTGCTGTTTGTAAGTAAATTATTAATATAAGTATTTGAAGTCTGTGCATTTCCTGTCTCGTTTGCCGGACCCGCAAACCTGCTTCAACATTATGTATAAACTAATGATAAATTCAATTCAAAGCAAATGGAAGAAACAAGTATCCACTGAATAATGAAATACTTCAAAACCAGTCAACAGAACAACATACAAGTCCATGTAGATTTCCATTATTGGCATTCATGGCATTTTCTTTTAAAACTATCAGCTCAAACCAGAAGAGTCTTAGCTTGTGGGCTTAAGATAAAGAAAAAATGGAGGAAGTCTGTGCCCTTAGAGGCATACCACTAGGAGGCAGGTGCTGAACAGGACTGATGCAGAAATGAATTCATACACATTTCCCCATTAGGTCACTGCAATAAAACAGCTGCAGTTTTGCTGCCACTTGTCGTTGAAGTGAAGCTAGGTAAGTCTGGGCACAGCAGGTTGTGCATTTTACTGGAACTATGTTTCACTTCTCAGTTATCCTCGAAGCAACTTGCTTCACGATGCTTGGGTCGGAATGGACTTTCACAGGAGCGGGTTATCTGCCTGTATACCTGATCCAGACAAACCAGGAGAACTGAGATCGTGGAGATTTTAATGAGTCCTCGTACAAATACAATTTAACTCTTAAGTAACAACTTTTAAAAACAAATCAGAAATATAACCAGAATATTTATTTATTTAAGGATGGGAGTCTGCGGACTGAACAATGAATTGTGGGATGGAGATGAGAGAAGACAATTTTTGTTTCCAGTGAGCGAAAAAATTAGTTGCTCAGACTGGTTGCTTGAACCATGGACTGCAGAATCTGGGCACAATTCATTCCACTGCCAAAGTAAACTTTGAAAAACAGGTGTAGCACACATCGACTCCTGCCTTTCTTAAAGAAAGACACATTCTTAGCACCTGATTACTTCCAAAATTTGAAGTACTCATTGTTTTTTGATGCAGCAGTTGAATTTGATTTTACTTTAAATTTTACTATTTATTGCTCTCGAGTTAAGGAATCAGATAACAAGCAATCCTAGAAGCATTACGCTACAACACAAGGTTACTTAGCCCACTGAGTCCATCCCAGCTCATTGGAGTGATTCAGTCAGCCCCTTCCACCTACTCCAACTATGTAGCTATGAGCTAAGGAGAAAAGACTTGCTCATAACATTCTAGTTGCAGTCTCCTCAGTACCCTGTATAATTGGAGCAAGGTCACCCTTACAGTAAGGAACATGAAAACAGGCCTTGAAAACATGAGAACTGACGCTAAATAATACCGGCTGTACCTGTTCCAACTTACTTAGTAAGAGAACTTCCAATTTTTTTCGATCCCAATCCACGGTAACGTACGCACATCTTCCTGTATACTTTAAATCATCTCTAGATTACTTATAATACCTAATACAATGTAAATGCCATGTAAAATACTTGTTATACTGCGTTGTTTAGGGAATAATGACAAGGAAAAAACGTCTGTACATGCACAAACAACAAGTGCTGGAAGAGCACTTCCGGGTTTTCTCGATTCGCAGTTGGTTGAATTCGTGCATGTGGAACTCGCGGATAAGGAGGGCCAACAGTACAATCTCTTGACCTTGAACCATTCTGGTGAGTTGTAAAAGGTCACCAGGACTTTCTATAAAAACCCATTACCAATGCCGCAACCAAACGTCACCATGTTTGATCTTGTCAGTTCTCAATTTGTAAATATTGTCTGTTGAAGCAAACTTAGGAATTTTATGTTCATTCCCATCTCTTACAGCTTCATAGCAAATCATTTTGCGATAAGTTGTTACGAATAAAAATTGCAAAACTAAGGATTTATCACAGCAAAACCAGATAAATAATGATAACTTTACATATGCAAAATAGAGAGGTGAGTTAAACAGTTTTATAATGAGTTTTAACATTAATACCATAGTTGCAGTTCATAAATATTAACTATGTTGTAATCAATATTGCAGCTGTTGCTTTAGTCAATAGGAAGGAGGGAACAAGGAAGGATAAACTGCTCTTACCCGTGTGTGTGTTCTAATGTGCATTTTTAATCCATCATTCTTGCTGAAAGCTTTGTCACAGTAGGGACATTGGTACGGGCGCTCACCTGCAAACGTCAGAGATAACCATCACTGAACCAGATAATAAACTACAGAGTAAGGGGACTATCTCTGCATATCAAGGGAAAACAGTGTGACCAGTGGAAGACTTTCTCCTCTATATTAATATTTTTTGATCAAACAAGCAGATCAGAGCAATGGGTAAACCTTGTATAAAGGAAGTTTTCTCTCAGCCACTTGAATGCTGGATCAAATTCCACTCTGATCTGTTTGATCTGTGCTAACAAGGTACAATACCACACATACATCTCTCTAAGAAAACACAGAAGGCTTTAGTTCTTTAAATGAACAATGACAGATTCCCACATTGAATGTTTGCTGTTATGTGGACAGCAATGTTGCATGCTTCAATATCAAAGTGAAATTTCACTGTTTAACATCAAGGTGAAAAGGTACTGAACAAATATTGAGTGCAATCAATGTATAAAATACAAAGAAAATGAAAGCAACACTACTAAAGACATGGGTTTTCCAGTTCTTAAGAAAACAGGAAATAGAAGCAAGAGTAAGCTAGTCAGTCCATGCGCCTGCTTGGCCTTTCAATCAAATCATTACTGATATTTTACCTCAGCTCCACTTTCTGGTACTATCTCCTTAATGTCTGAACTCCCTTCTTTGACTTGAACATACTTAGCAATTGGCCCTCCTCGGCCCTCTGGGTTATTGAATTCCGAAGGTTCATTATGCTTATCTGTGCAGAAATTCTCGCCAAAACAGCCCTGAATGGCCAATCCTTATTTAGAAATTAGCTCTAGACAACATTGTCCAAGCATCTATTAGATCCAAGACAAATTTTGTAAGTTTCAATATGATCAACTCTTGCTCTTCTAAACAGGGGTATTACCCATTCTGCTTCATCTATCTTCATACAACAATCTCCTCATTCCAGGAAGCAACATGATGGACTTTCTTTATTGGAAGTAAATTCTTCCTTGCATGTAGAGACCTCAGATCTGTGTACAATTCATCAGGACTAATTGCTGTGAGGTATCTCTACTCTTGAACTCAAAGCATCTTGCAATAATGGCCAACATATTGATTATCCTACTTGCTGTACCTGCATGCTGGTTTTCAGTGCTTAATGTTTAATGTCACTCGGACTCTCTGAACAGCAACCCTTTGTCATCAAACACCTTTGAAAAATACTCTGTTTTAGTACTACCATGAAGTGAATTGCACCATATTTATCCACGTTGTATCTGTTAGATGCTTACTTGAAGTCCCTTAGCATTTTCTCTTCCATTTACACAACTATACACGGTTATCCATCCATAACGATAATTATTTTTTCACTCTCCACAGGAACTGCCGATACTCAACATTTTTTGTGTCCTTCTTTTGGTCTTTGGTCTCAAGATTTTGCAACGTCACAGCTTTGACATATGTCTTTGTGTATTTTGTCTTTCATTTCCCTCATTAACCCCCCAACCTGTTGGTTCAACAAACAGCAAAATCATCTCTGCAACATTGTCCTCATCCTATCAGAATCATTCCCTTTGTCCTATCCACACATATCCAGCAGCCTCCCCACCCTTCCTACAACTTAAAAACTATACATTTTTTTGATTTCCTGGTCCTGATTTAAGTCCTTTGACCTTAAATGTTGTCCTTTTTAGTCTTTCTACAGATACTGCTTGACGTGTTGAGTGCCACCCACTTGTTGCCAACCAATTTAGTCTCATCAGCAAATTTGAATATATTTATTATTACTCACATCTAAATAACGTGCACAGATTTTGAATAATAGGGCTTCTGCTGCACACTATTAGTTACAACCAGCTGACCTAAAAACGAACAGTTCATTACTACTCTGTTTTCTGTCAGTTAATGATGCCTCACTCCATGCTAGTACATTATCACTAATTCCACATACTTTAAGTTGTTTAATAGCCTGTGGTGCAGTTCCCTTTTTGAAGGCCTTTTGAAAGTTCTAATATATTGGATGCATTGGTTCCTCCTTATTTACTATACTAGCTACAATCTCAAAAAGCTCTACTTCGCCAAACACTCTATTCCTTTCATAAATCCACGTTTTCTCTGTCCAATCCTAAATGCTCTGTTACACCAACAGAGCAATGGGTTCCACCACATACCCCACTACTGATCTCAGGCAAACTGGTCTTCAACTTCCCTCTTTATTGGATGGTCACCCACTTAACTGAATAAGTTATGAGCTAACATTTCTTTAAAATAAATAGAAACTGAAAGCCAAAAGTAAGTTTTATTTGTATTTTGACCATTTCTGACAATGGATCTTAGCAATTAATCTTACTTAATGCTTTCACACTCTCTAGTTTATGATGAATACATATCTGTGAAATATTTTAATTCCGCGGTCTACCAATTTTAACAAATAAAAAGGCAAACAAACCAAAATACTATGGAAGCTGAAAATCTAAAATTAAGAAAAGTTAACAATCTTAAGATTTTCACCAGGTCAAGCAAGAATTGATGATAAAGCAACAAAATTATTGTTTTGGGTTATGGCTTTTCATGAGAAAGAAATATTTGTTTCCAATTGTTCAGGGTTCAAAAATCTCTTCTCTTTCAACTGAAAAGGCACTTCAGAATAATCTTTCTAACACCCAACATGTATTTTTCTTAATTATGACATTGTGGAGATCAAACGATTTGCCAATTGTTGTTGGTTATCAGCTGCATTTAATCAGAAGTTTGTAATATCAATTCTGACCAACAGAAAACAAGTAGTAAGACCATAATACAATTTTTCATAATCCCTGAAGTGGTGGTATATTTCATTACCATGGAAATATGAGTACTGAAAACATTAAAAGAACAGAAACCAACAAATTCATTAATATATTCCACTGAATATTAATATGTCATGTTTCTACCATAACTTCAGCTTACACATCTGCAGTTGCATACCTTCAAAAATATTGAATACTTGGTAATAAAAATTGTTTAAAATGCTTCATAGGCCTGATTTTATTCTCACAAATCAATGAATATGTTGTAAAAAAAGATCACTCCCTACTTGTACATAGTTTTCTCCTTCTGCTTGTTCTTTCTTTCCTCTCTTTTCAGTAAGTGTATACCTCAGATAAATATTAAGTGGAGGCTTGTGGCAAATATTACTATATGATATATATGTGTAGTATCTGATATACATCTTATAGAAATGTTTGATGATGAACTTCAATAAAAAATAAATTACAAAAAAATTAAAACGTAGTCTTCATTTTTATCCCTCGTTTCATTAAGTCATGAATAAATTTAAACAGAGCTTTCCTTGTGAGTAAGAACTCAACATAAAGAATGTTCATGGCTCAAACTCTTTAGAATCCCTGCATTTACCTCATCTAAAACATAATAGAAAGCATATCAATTCAAAATGATGGCACATGACATTACTTTTTACATTTGTCTGTTATCACGCAAGCTTTGTTTATGTATTCTGCAGAACGATAACCTAGCATGCCAAATTCCATTTATGTCTGCACAATAAAGACATTCCCGCTTCAAGGCAATATATCAAACAAAATAAGCAGCATGACTGAAAGTCATTAGCTAAAATCTTATTTTCTTCTTTACCTTTGACAATAAAACCAAGCTGTTTTTTTTCCAACATACACTGCAAGGGATTTAGAAGTGAAATAGAAAAAGATAAAGAAACAGATGAGAAGCAAAACAACCAGATAAGGACGGACATAATTACATAGAGGAAAACGCTATTAAAGGGTTTGTTTCATTCTGATTGCCATTTAATGTGTGCAGTTTATAAAGTGATATAATGCCTATTGCAATGAGAAATGGAGAAAAATGGCATGCTGGCCAGAAAATCAAAAATACTTAGAAAATAAAAAAATGAAAAATGCAACAAAGCAAATTTAATGAAAACTGGGAGCCATATAAATGTCACATAATGATGATAAAGAAGTATATTTTAAAAATTGAGGCCAGTGAGCTGGAGAAATGTGGTCAGTAACAAAAGACCACTTTTGTAAAGTGATAGATAAAACTACATGTCAAAGACCAAATAGTTTCTTTCATTGGTTAATTGAATGGAAATATTATGGGGCATCAGGAAATGGTTGATGTGTTAAATGAATTCTTCACATCAGTCTTCATAAGACCTTGGACAAATTCCAGATACAGCTAAACTGATTTTGGAATCTACAACATCTGTAGAGGTCAGCAGAGCACGTGTTATGAAGAAACTCATGCAATTAAATATTTATAAGCTGCATAGCCAGATGGCATATACCTTCCAATCCTCAAGGAAATAAAGGCCAAGGTTCCACTTCATGTTTTTAGTGGTTCCAGAAGTATAGAAACTGCACCTGAGATTTCAGAATGGATGGATATCAATTCAGGAATCGTTGCTTAGTCTAAAGTGAGTGGTCTAGAAATACTCAAAATAATTTCATGGGCTATTATCAAGATCTTACCACTCCATCCTATTCAAATTCAATGAGTAAATAAATTTAATAAGCAAGAGCTAACTAGTGAATATTTGATCAATTGAATGATTCTAACTGTGCAGTTTTGAGCAAAGGTTAACCTTCATGAAATATATGTCAGGTTGACGTGATGAACTGGAAACCAGTTTGCTAATGGTTTCCCAAAGATATCCAGCTGCTGAAGGCAATGAGAAGCATTCACCCTGATTTAGCTTTATCAGTTACAGCAAGAGCAGAGTAATCACCTCAGCACACTGGACTGCAGAACAAAAGTCAGGTACAACTCACATTTCTGATTATAAGACATAGAAGCAGAATTAGGCCATTAAGCCTATTGAGTCTGCTCCACTATTCAGTCATGGATGACATGGACAACAAATTCTTGTTGTGAACGTCAATACACTCAAGTCATGCGAAGACACAGTGTGCTTGGTTCTGGCTGCAGCTGGTCATTCAATAACTTGTTGAACGTTCACACCTAAAGTAAGTAGCATTGGGTAAGATAGCAGCTGGTAAGGGATGCTCATGGAACAATAACTGATGTTGGTATCACAAGGTGTTAAGAAGAAAACTGGCAGAATTGGAGAACAGAAAGTATTAATAAATTACCCAAAGCTCCATCCATGCTATTACAATCACTCTATTCCAAAAAGTATCCTTATGCTTTGGGCAATTCAAACATGACAAAGTACCACGTAAAACTCGACCATAATTTGCTCTGGACCTCCTGCTGGGTGTACTTTTCACAAATTATATTGAGGGACATGCTTATAATATTACAAAAAGTGCTGATGGCACCAAGATATGGTCAGATAATTAGAATAGATAAGATTTATAGGATTCAAACACACTGGGTGAAGTAAGTGCTGAGCTAAAGAAAGGCAGATGGATTTCTAAATGATTAAGTATAAGGGAAACCATGCTGGTACAGGAAATATGAACCATGTGTACTTAGTGGATGGAACCTTTTTTAAATGGGCCAGTTAATTGTGGAACTAGCCAAAGCTCTACTTAGAAGGGAAACATCAACAGGTGCCTCGCTTTACAACAAGGGAACTCTGATGTTTTTTTTTCCACATTGCCTCTCAGTTTTAGAGGGGGCACCACTCTAATTTGATATCTTGAATAAAATTAGCAGTCAATATAAATATAATATCTGGGATCAGAAAAGAAAACTGTGTGTCAGGCAGACTGAATGTGTGAAATGGGATATAATAATTTTAACCCAAATTGTTTAATGGTTTGGGTCGTGTGTAATTTTAAAACACAAATACCCTCAAAGCTGAATTTATCTCATTTACTTCTGATTGTAATGGAAAGCATTATTCATTTCTCCAGTTGCAAACTAAAGCTAAAGAAAAATCTGTTCCTTGCAGCTTTCTTTGGTGGAATAAACCTACACAGTGCGACTAAAATGCATAAATAACTAATTTGCCTGTGGTGTTAGGAATGGTCAGCTTTCAACCTCTGCACATGACAGGCAAATTATTTAAACATTTTAATCACACTATGTAGGTTTATCCTGCAAACGAATGCTGCAAGGAACAGATTTTTTAGCCTTACTTTGAGACTGGAGAAATTAATAATGCTTTCTACTAACTTCCCAAGAAAATCCACTCCCAATCTCAGTGGCTGGAATATCATACCGCTCCAAATGCCTCGCATACAACAAATACTGAATTCACTGAACTCAACCACTCACCACCCACGACCAAAATCCTTGCTGTGGCATGATCTCTACCTAATACTGAAACTGACCTACAACCTTCCACCCAACAGCTTCATTGCACAAACTGTAGCCTGAGTTAAAACAGTAAGTGGGCTTTAGTACAGGGAGGGATTAATGAGACTGGTGTTGCTATTCTCACTGCAGCACAAGAGACGGAGAGATATTCTTTTGGAGATTTAAAAAATTATGTGGGACACCTATAGAGCAGTTAGATTCCTTTGCAAAGGCAGGGGGGTCTATAACTAGAGGAGATGAGCTTAAAGTCAGACAGAAAATAATTGAAGAACTGAGGGGCAAGTTTTTCACACACAGAGTGGTAGGCATATGCAACAAGCTACAGGAGGTGAGGGAGATAGGTACTATCACAGCATTTGAAAATCATTTAGGTAGGTATGTGGAGAGGCAAGTAATAATGAGATATAGGACAAAATGGGCTGAACAGCCTGATTCCATATTGAATGTCTCGGTGAGATTTTCTGCAAGAACCCACCTTCATTGATGACACTTCAACCCTTCACACAACCAGTTGGAAAATCCCACGAGTTAAGTATTAGGATCCATGTGTTTATTCATTATATACAAATATCATTTTTAGGAACTATGATAGGTGCATGTATCCTTTCTGAATATTTTTGATAATTCTGTGACTTATTGAACTGATTTTGTACTCATTGGATAAAAATCAACAGCTGTGTAGCAAGGTGTAATAACAAAGGTGTTATTATGTACATGTGGACACCTGCTCATTTATATCTTATCAGCCAATCATGTAGCAGCAACTCAATGCATTAAAGAATGCAGACATGGTCAAGACGTGCAGTTGCTCAGACCAAACATTGGAATAGGGAAAAAATGTGATCTCAGTGACCTTGTCCGTTGTATGACTGATGGTGCCAGATGGGGTGGTTGGAGTATCTCAAAAACTGCCGATGCCGATCTCCTGGGATTTTCATGTACAACAGTCACTAGACTTTATAGCAAATGATGACAAAAACAAAAAAAAATCCAGTGAGTGACAGTTTTGTGGGTACAAACACCTTGTCAATGAGAGCGGTCAGAAAAGAATGGCCAAACTGGTTCAACCTGACTGGAAAGTGACAGTAACTCAAGTAACCACATGTTATCACAGTGGTGTGCAGAAGAACATCTCTGAAGGCACAACACGTCAAATCTTGAAGTGGATGGGCTACAGCACCAGAAGACCATGAACATAAACTCAGTGGCCAAGTTATTAGGTACCCCTTTGTACCTGCAAGGGATTGTTAACTCAATTGCATCAGAGGCACTTCAGATGGCCTTGAGAGATCTACATTCCACACAAACGCTGTTACTTGTTTGGGAAGGCACCTGAGCAATCCATCAGATGGTGTATTGCTGAGAATGTGTCTCACTGCACACAGAATTAAATAAGCAATGCAAAAAGAGAGGGAAAAATACTGAGGCAGTTTTCATGGGTTCATTGTCCATTCAGAAATCAGAGAACAGGGAGGTAGCAGCAGTTCTTGAAACGGTGTGTGTGTGTGTGTGTGTGTGTGTGTGTGTGTGTGTGTGTGTGTGTGTGTGTGTGTGTGTGTGTGTGTGTGTGTGTGTGTGTGTGTGTGTGTGTGTGTGTGTGTGTGTGTCTGTGTGTGTGTGTGTGTCTTCAGGCTCTTTTACCTTCTCCCTGATGGTAGCAATGAGAAGAGGGCATGTCCTGGGTGATGGGGGTCCTTAATGATGGATGCTGCCTTTTTGAGTTATCACCTTTTGAAGGTGTCCTGGATGCTGGGGAGGCAGGTACCCATGATGGAGCTAGCTGGGTTTACAATTTCCTGCAGTTTTTTCCAATTCAGTGCAGTGGCTCCTCCAGAATAGATGGTGACGTAACCAGTTAGAATACTCTCCGCAGTACATCTGTAGAAATTTGCGAACGTATCAGTGTCTTTGGTGACATACCAATTCTCCTCCAACTCTTAATGAAATATATCCACAGACTTGCCTTCTTTGTAATTGCATCAATATTTTGGGCCCAGGATAGATCTTTAGAAATGTTGACACCTAGAAACTTGAAACTGCTCTCCCTTTCCACTGCTGATCTTTCCCTGAGGACTGGTGCGTATTCCCTCGACTTCCCCTTCCTGAAGTCCATAATCAATTATTTGGTCTTACTGATGCTGAGTGCAAGGTTGTTGTTGCAATACCAGTCAACCAGCTGATCTATCTTGCTCTTGTACACCTCATCGCCATCTGAAATTCTACCAGAAATAGTTGAGTGGTTGGCAATTATTTTATAGATGTCATTTGAGCTGTGTACATGGAAAGAGAAGAACAGTGGGCTTAGCACACATCTTTGAGGTCCCCTAGTATCAATTGTCAGTGAGGAGGAGATAATATTTCTGATCTGCACAGACTAGTCTCCTGATAACGAACTCAAGGACCTAGTTGTAGAGGGAGGTACAGAGGCTCAGGTTTTGTAGGTTGTTTATTGGAACTGAGAGTATGATGGTGTTGTTTGCTGAACTGCAGTCAATAAGCACCAGCCCGATGTAAGTATTACTATTGTCCAGGTGATCCAAGGCCATGTGGAGAGCCAGTACGATTGCATCTGCTGAAGACCTATTGTGGCAATAGGAAATTGCAATGGGTCTAGGTCCTTGCTTAGTTCTGCACCTGGACCATAGCCCACCATACATGCACCCCACCAGCCCACCATCCAGGAATTTATCCAGTCTTCTCTTAAAAGTTGTGTTTGATAAACAACGATTCATCTCCAGAACACAGTGGCAGTTACGTTGGCTCCCAGCTGCCCTCATTCTCCTGCCCCGTCATTAATGTTCTGAAGGGATTAAGGATCCCCAAACACCGGGTATATTTCTGTTTTGCTTCTGCTACAGAGTTGCTTGCAGTGTCTAGGGATCTGGGTTATTTTGTCCTCTGACTTCCTTGACACTGCTTCAGTGAATTGTTCTAAATGTGTGCAAGCACTTCCTGCTGAGGCAGAGTGTCTCTTCTCCTTAAGAGAAACAAGTATGGTTTCAATCAGCACCAGGTACAGTAGATCCAGCTTGTGGTAGGAACTCCTGAAATAACTCAATGAATTTGCACCAGGACTTAAAAGGGTCTAACGAACATTTAAAACACACTCATTTCATGAGTATCTCAGGGCACATCTTCCCAGGTGTCTGAGGCATTCCTGTCCTGATGCATGTTTTTAATACAATCGCTTAGCTCTCTTGCAAAACAAAACACTGTGCTACCAGCAAGCAGAACAAAAATGATGTATGAGTGGATTTAGTCTTCTAAATTGCAATAAAATGAATTCTGTCCAAAATACGTTCTGTTCAAACGAAGGTCAAGTTGCCATATAGATCAGCAGCAACACTCTGACAAGAATTAGATTTTAGTTATTGTCAACTCTGAATCCAATCTCTGGTATTACCTTAAACATTGGCAGCTTGTGGCTAAACACCAGATTACATGTATTTTTGGTACTCTGAAATACCGCTGTATGTAGCTTCAGTTACAAATCAGGCCCCTCTTAAATAAAATCACAACATTGATCAAAAGCAATTGATCAAAAACAAATTCAGATGTTCTCTGTCCAAAAGGAAGTACAGCAAAAAATGTGACCTTCAAGTTCACAATGCGTCAAGGGCGGCCAACACTTTCTGCAGCATTCAGAGAAAGGCATCTGCCCAGAAAGGCAAACTCCCCAAAGAGGCCAAACAGCATCAGCACACAAGAGGCTGCCTAAAAGAGAGAGCTGTTGCAGGGAAGTTGGCTTTTCTGGAAACATTCATTCATTAAATAAACTGGAGTCTTGATAACAAGAAGACCTACCTGGGTCACCAAAGGAAGAGCCTGTCAAGAGGAGGTTAAAACCTCCCCATCCAAGGACATGAATTCCCTCTCAATGGAATAATGTCACAAAAAATTCTCACAAACTCATAATGTCACAAGAAAATACCACCAGATCACTCTCCTTCTACAGACATAGGCTATTTTGTATTCCTCAATGCACACACTCCACCCTCCCCTGCACCACCTCCTACTAAAACACCAACACTAATATCCTTTCTGCTCCACCTCCCACAGAGAATGAAAAGGTGATCCAATGCCTTCCACAAACAAAAGTGATCCTGCAGATGCTGGAAAACCAGATCAACAAACATCAAATACTGGAGGAACTCAGGAGGTCAGGCAGCATCCCTGGAAAGGAATAAAGAGTCGATGTTTCGAGCCAATGTCTTTCATCTCTTTTTATCCTGAAACTGTGATGAGTAGGAGAGAGGCTATGGATGGAAGGGAGAGGGGCTAATGAGCCTCACTTGACTGCAGGACACCCTCTTCCTCACAGGCAGAAGGGCCACCATACTATAAGTTCTTTTTGAGCAAAGGCTATATATGAAAACTTTCATTTTAATTGTAACAACCCTTTAGAAATGATGTTCAAAATATCATTGCCTATAATATCACTTTAATGGTGTTTTGCGTGTAGCTCACTTGAGTATCTCTATCTGCGTTATCTTTGCAAGGCATAGGGAGATAGTTTCACCTTTAAAAGAGCAGGAGGAACACGAGACATCAGCATTTGCAGATGGACTATCAAAAGAGAAGAGATGGAACAAGAAGGAGGAAAGAAGACGCAGGACCAGATAATTAATTTGAAGACCATATTCGGGCTGATTTTGATAAGGCTAATAGTTGATGGTGTTCAGGGTATTGAGCTTGCTTGTCCAAATGTGAAGATGATATGGAGCATGGAGTTGTCTGTCTCCACATATAAACTTCTTTGCAAGGAACAGTTCTCAGGTGACAGCTAGAGGCCACACAAAATCATCCTGCTTCCATACAGTCTTCTCCACTCCAACTACGTCTGGCCTCTACTGCAGAAGAGCAAGCTGAAGCCCTGCACAAACAGCATTCCAGAAACATGTGACATTTTGGTGTGTGCACTTTGAGGGAAGATGTCACACGTGTACAGAGCAGTGAGATGTGTCTTGTGAGCAGATTGCAACTCTCAGAGAGCATTGAAGTGCTACCTATGGAGCACTTTATGATCCTTCAGGAGCAACGGAACAACACTAAATGTTCTCCATGAACAGATTGGTCTCCTGCAGGAACAGACATATGGCATGAGTAAGATTATCCCTTCTGTAGAGTGCAGAGGTATGCTCCACATCCACACAGAGCTTCCACATCATTAACAGAAGATTACACAGACAGCTGACATTGAGGAGAACACTAAAGAATCAGACACCAACACTTTGAGGTCTCTCAACCATTCAACCCTGGGTCTGAAGGGTACCCTGGATTCATGTTCACAATGTAATGTTCTTCAGGATTTCCCCATCACCAACCTTATGGCCCCCTCCTGCTCGTCACTCAGGTTGGAGAGGAAACAAATGTGAGAAGCCATTGAAATAGTCAAAAACCTTTATCAATCCATTTCATATCTCAGGTAATATTGTAGCCACAAACGTGCAGCAGAACACACTCCACCAGGATAAAGAAATTGTGTGAGCTACCAGGAAATTCTTGTAATCCACGATGATCTGAAAGAAGTGGAAAGCCTTTAATTCATGATAAATGTAGGCCATTCCTGGGCCTGTTTCCAGTCAGCCTGGCGAGATGGAAGCAATGGGTGCAAATCCCACTGCCCAGGATGTCAATTTCTCCTTACCGTTCCTCTGTGAGTCAGCTTAGTGATCCCTTAGATTCTTCAATCACTAGCAAACTCAGAAAAATCAGTGATTAAATGTCAGATCAGTGTCAGTCACTTGAAATGATCCAATAACCAGGAAATTGAGAACAATGATGACCTTCACGAGAGGAAGAGGGAGAGAAAAATGAGGGGGAAGGGAAGAGTGGAAAGGTAGGGAGGGAGGGAGTGGGAGAGGGTGAGAAGTGAGGGGGAAGAGGTTGAGAAGGTGAGGGGGAGGGGGAGAGGGGGAGAGGGAAGGAGAGGAGGAGGGGAAGGAGAGGGGGAGGGGAGAAGTAGAGAGGGAGGTATAAGGGGAGGGCATATGAGTAGAGGGGAGGGAGAGAAAGAGGGAGAGGGGAAGGAGTGGGTGTGGGAGGGAAAAGGGGTGAGGTAGAGATGGAGGGGATAGGAATAGAGGAGAAGGGAGGGGGAGAGGGGTAGGAGTAGAGGAAGAGGGAGAGAGGGAGAGGGGTGGAGTAGAGGGGAAGGCAAAGGTGGAAGGAGAGGGTGGAAGGGAGAGATGCAGCCATGTATGGCCAAAGGTTGTTCTTCAGAAAATCACACGCCTGTTACTAGAGCCGAAGAAGACTGTAATATCATGTATGTGATTACCTCTTAACCATTAAAGCGATATAAGCAGGAACATGGCTGTGGGTTGTGGACTGTAGGCATAAGAACCCTGTCCAATTTCACAACAGGCACAATCTCACCCAAAAATGATCACTAATGTAACTTACTGCAGGTTAATATGACTGGATTGTGTAGCACTGGAAACACAGCACCACATGATTCAATTTCAAGGAATTCACGTCCATTTCTAAACTGGCATCAATAGCTTAAAGAGACTGCCTCATGTTTTGTAGCCTTCAATAAAAACAACATATTGCAGCTAAGCACAAACAAGGAAAAATCTGCAGATGCTGGAAATCCAAGTAACACACAAAATGCTGGTGGAATTCAGCAGGCCAGGAAGCATCTAGAGAAAAAAGTATAGTCAATGTCTTGGGCCGAAACCCTTTGGTAGAAACATCAACTGTACTCTTCTCCATAGAAGCTGCCTGGCCTCCTGAGCTCCTCCAAAGTTTTGTGTGTACTGGAGCTGTTTGACTTCAATTGATTTTTCCCTGACTACTGGCATTACATCGTGGAAACTTGATTACTCATTGTGCATCACATAACGAACACTTAAAAGTAATTGAAACATTATACATCACTCAAATTTCCATCGTACCCCAATGAAAGATGACAGAACCAAAACAACATTGGAAAGTTGCCTGTTATTTAGTGAACCACAGAGTAGCTATAGGACCAGTGTTAACAGTTTCCAGTTGAATACCAAAGGGTACTCCATGTCTAATAATGTGATTTCCCATTTCAGATAGATGCTCATTTAAAATCAAAAGCCATAAATTACGAACAGAAAAGATTCTACAGATTCCAGAAATCCAGAGCAATGCATACAAAATTGTGGAGGGGAACTAACAGTCAATGTTTCAACCAAGACTCTTCATCAGGAATTGAAAGGAAGGGGGCAGAAGCCAGAATAAGAAAGTGGGACAAGTGGAAGGAGGACAAGCAAGCAGGTGATAGATGAAACCAGGTGGAGGGAGGGGGGGAGGTGGGTGGTTGTGGGATGGGGAATCAGACCCTTTATTGAGACGTACAAACAAGCTGGATGAACTCAACAGGTCGGGCAGCATCCGTTGAAAGGAGCAGTCAACGTTTTGGGCTGAGACCCTTTGTCAGGACCCTTTATTGTCCAGAAGTGCAGGCCACTTATCCTTAGACCACTCTACTTATTTCAACGTGGCCTTAAGCATAGTCCCCTTCTTAACAGGAGAGCAAGGGTGCTGCCTCAGCACAGATAGTTGAACAGACTTCCAGAAAGCCACTTGAACAGCCAGGTAAACAGATGCCAAACGTGCAAGTTTGATGGGGGGGCCACCAAATTCCTGATGATGATCTTTACATTCACAAACTCTGTACAGAATATGTGAAAAAATTAAAAAAATACAAATAAAAGAAAAATAGTTTAAACTTTAATTTAAAAACCAAAAAGGTACATCCAAACACTAAAAAAATCAATTAAATAACAAACCCACAATGTTTTACTGTGAATAATTTCTTATTTATTCAGTCATAGAGTACAGCACAGAAAGATGCTCTTCGGCACCTAGCTCATGATGAAACCAGTTAAACCATCTACTTCCAACAGCCTCCACTAGGACCATACAACTCTATATTCCTACTATCTATGTACCTATCCAAATTTCTCTTAAACATTGAAATCAAGCTTGCATGGACCACTTGTGCTGGCAGCTCATTCCACACTCTCACAACCATTTCATGGAAGAAGTTTCCCCTCATGTTCCTGTGGGATTCTTAGTCCCAGTAACAGCGGTGTTAACTGTTCAGGCTAACAAAATGGCTTCTCAGTATTGTTATAATGAAATGGCTTCTCTGTAATGCTGTAATGAGTTTCTGTGTCTGGTATGCTTGGGTTATGACCGCCCATAAGGGGGAAAATAACCAATGGAGAATTGTTATGCTATCTTGTATGTGTAAGCTGAGCGGGAGTTCGTGGTCTTTCTCGGGAGGAGAGCGAGGAGGACTGATGTGTGAGGAGTGGACAGCGGTTCCAGAGCGACGGATACTGGACGTCGGCGGTTCGTACGGTGGCTGAAGGCTCGGAAGGTTGTTGTGGATGGAACTGGAGGCGTGAGCTTCAACGTATTAAAATATTATGTGCACAAACTGATAAATTTATTTACTTGGCACCTTTAGGTTATCTGTTTCTACTAACCCATCACTAAGAGAGAACTATAAAATTGCAATTATTTACTCACTTTTGGGTGTATTGTCTGGTATTTGTATTGCGAGCATATACTGGGGGGGGGGGCATTACTCCGTATTTACACCAAAGTATTGCACCACTGGCGGGGCAACGCTGGCTCACCCTAGGCGAACGGGGTTCAACTGGGGGCACGGGAGCTATATTCCCCTTAAACTTCTGACCATTCTCCCTTAAACCATGACCTCTGGTTGTAGTCCCACCCATTTCAATGTAGCTTTGTGCCTGTGACAGGGGCAACCTGGTAAGATTTTGGGGAGAGGGGATAGGGGAGGGGAAAAGGGGCTGATTAAGTGCTGTGAGTTCTGCATAAAATCACACCACCCTACTGGGTGGAACAATGCTATAACTAACACAGCATCTCTCTCACAGCTCCAGTGACTGGGTTGAATACTGACATCTGATAGCTTCTGTGTAGAGTTTGCGTGTTCCTCCTGTGACCAAGTACATTTCCACCCTCACCCCAAAAATTTGTGGGCTACTGGTTTAACTGACAATGGTAAACTGCCCTTGGTGTGTAGATGAATTTGAAAATCAATAGGGGATTTGTTGGTATTGTGGGAAGAACAGAATCGGATTTGTGTTAAAATGGAAGATCTTCAGTCTTGACTCTGGGGATGTTTCTGTGTTTTAGCTGCCTGACTTGGAGAGCAGCAATGGGGCAATGCAAAAGATATTGATCACAATTCAAATAGTGCTCATTCTAGAAATTCGGTATGTAGTTAAATTGTGGCATTACTCTCGTGTCCGGGTAGTAAAAATGTAAATTTAGCAACAATACTTCAGTGGATTATTCCAGACTTATAAAGCAAAAAGAAGCCATATATCAGTGGTCTTTACATTAAAACTTTTCATAATATAAATAAATCCAACAGGTTCAACTATCTGCCACAACATATTCTTTATAAGAAATAATTTACTATTTCATTCATGGGAAATCAAAAATTACATTTGAGAAATGATATGTTGGATGGAAATGATGTAAAAGTGACATCCAACTATACAATGATCAAATAAATGCAAAACTAGCCATGTCTGATTTTATCAAAATTTGTCTGTCTTTATTAATTTGCTACCGCAGTTGTAACTTGTTTTTTTTCCACAACTGTGAAAATCCTTGGTTTATCATTAATCCCTCTCCGAAACACAAAAGCTTAAACAAGAGATATTTGGAACACCTGCTCTTTGTTCCTTGATGAAATCTTGAGAATGAGGTATAAATTGTTTTGTACTGACACTGGTGTGAGTTTCCTTTCTACTTACCTTC
Organism: Hemitrygon akajei; assembly: GCF_048418815.1. NCBI lineage: Eukaryota > Metazoa > Chordata > Chondrichthyes > Myliobatiformes > Dasyatidae > Hemitrygon > Hemitrygon akajei. The sequence goes on from NC_133136.1 coordinate 101,923,110, forward strand.
TATTTATTTCTCCTCTTAAAGGGGATCTTAAAAAGTCATAGTTGCAAATAAGAACATAAAGGCAAACCATTAGTGCCTCAAACGAGCCCTCAGTGAGCATTAATGGTTTGCCTTTCTGTTCTTGTTCGTAGCTATAACTTTGACCCAAGTCTTACATTTGAATACACTTCTGCATTTTAAATAATCCAAGTATTTTTGCCTCTCTCAAGTTTTTTTTATGTCAATAAATTCTTTAAGTATACAATTTAATTAAGTTATTTGCCACCAACATTTGTTTTGACTTTACTCCTCACCACTTTAAATGTACATTGTGAGTGCTTCTTTCAGACTTTGTTCGAAGTGTGGGTGCTTAACAGTCTCTCGTGTTCACAGTTGATGTGGATGAGAAGTAAATTTGAAATTCAATGGCATTTCACGTCATCTACCTCTACAATAATCATCCCTTATAAAGTTGCTTGAAGTATGCAAATTTGTTTGAATTCTTTCCAGGATTTAACACAACTTGATCATCCACCTTTAGTTAATTCAACGTTGCATTTGTGCGGGTTCCTTTCGTTGGATCTCAGTTAGACCATAAGACCATAAGAAATAGGAGCAGAATTAGGCCATTTGGCCAATCGAGGCTGCTCTACTATTTCATTATGGCTGATCCAATTTTTCTCTTACCGCCAATCTCCTATATTCTCACCGTATCCCTCCATGTCCTGACCAAACAAGAATCTATCAGACTCTGCCTTAAATATACATAAATGCTTGGCTTCCACAGCTGTCCATGGCAAAGAATTCCACAGATTTGCTACTCTCTTAGCTAAAGAAATTTCTCCACTTCTCCAAGCAGCACACACAAAATGCTGGCGGAACTCAGCAGGCCAGATAGCATCTATGGTGAAGAGCGAACAGACAATGTTTTGGGCAGAGCCCCTTCATCCTTATTTCCATTCTAAATGGATACCCCTCTGTTCTGAGGCTGTGTCCACTGATCTTAGAATCTCCCATCATAGGAAACATCCTCTCCACATTCACTCTATAAAGGCCTTTCACCATTCGATAGTTTTGCCAAAACAAATCTTCTACTCCCAGCTTAAAGAAGGCAAACATAAAAGAGGCGGACAACAGAAAAGATTCAAAGATGTCTTAAAAGCCAACATGAAGAAATGTAACATCAACATTAACAGTTGGGAAACCAATGCCAAGGACAGGAAACTCTGGCAAGCCATCATCCAAGAAGGAACAGCAACTTTCGAAGCCAACAGATGTGCAGAATTAGCAGAGGAGAAAACAGAAAGAGAGGCAGCAACAACCAAAGCCTGATCTGCCATCTGGAACTGCCTGTGCAAAATGCTGAAGAACTTTCAAAGCCAAGATTGGGCTCATAAGACACCTGAGAACCCATAAATAGATCAACAGAACGAAGACTATCATCCTCGCCCTCGAGGGATAGCCGCGACGAGGTTTCAATTAGGTCACCCCTCATTCTTCTGAATTCTAGTGAATACAGGCCCAGAGCCACCAAACGCTCTTCATATGGCAAGCCATTCAATCCTGGGATCATTTCCATGAACCTCCTTTGAACCCTCTCCAGTTTCAGCACATCCTTTCTAAGATAAGGGGCTCAAAACTGCTCACAATATTCCAAGTGAGGCCTCACCAGTGCTCTATAAAGCTTCAACATTACATCCTTGCTTTTATATTCTAGTCCTCTTGAAGTGAAAGCTGACATTGCATTTGCCTTCCTCACCAGACTCGACCTGCAAAGGAACTTTTGGGGGCTCCTGCAGATGAACTCCCAAGTTCCTTTGCGCCTCCTATTTTTGTGTTTTCTCTCCATTTAGAAAACAGTCAACCTTTTCATTTCTTCTACAAAGTACATGACCATACACTTCCTGACACTGTATTCCATCTGCCACTTCTTTGCCTGTTTTCCTAATTTGTCTAAGTCCTTCTGTAGCCTCTCTACTTCCTCAAAACCACATGCCCTTCCACTTGTCTTCATATTGTCTGCAACATTTGCAACAAAGCCATTAAATCCATTATCCAAATCATTGATATATAACGTAAAAAGAATCGTACCCAACACAGACCCCATGGAACACCACTATTTACCGGCAGCCAACCAGAAAAGGCTTCCTTTATTTCCACTCCTTGTCTCCCATCAATCAGCCACTGCTTTATCCATGCTAGAATCTGTCCTGTAAAACCACAGGCTCATAGCTGGTTAAGCAGCCTCATGTGTGGCACCTTGTCAAAGGCCTAATGAAAATCCAAGTACTCAACATTATCTGATTCTTCTTTGTCTACCCTGCTTGTTATTTCTTCAAAGAATACCAACAGATTTGACAGACAAGATTTTCCCTTGAAGAAACTATGCTGAAAGGTTTGAAGGTAGATAAGTCACCTGGAGCAAATGGTCTACACTCCAGGTTTCTGAAAAAGGTGGCTGAAGATACTACGGAGGCATTAGTAATAATCTTTCAAGAATCACTAGATTATGGAATGGTTCCGGAACTGGAGAATTTTTAAGGGTGAGGTCTCAGGGGACTACAGGTTCCCTGAGACCTCATCCTTAATAAATGACTCCAACATTTTCCCAAACACAGGTCAGACCTACTGGCCTACAGATTCCTTTCTTCTGCCTCTCTCTATTCTTGAAGAATGGAGAGACATCTGCAATTTTTCAGTCTCCCATATAGTAGGAGAGCACAAAGTGGATTAATTATAATCATGTGCATAGCCTCTTTGTGTGTATATATCCTACAAAGTTTTCTTTTAATTGAGGGACTTAGTTCCACCCTGATGTTCTTTCAGGATCCTGCTTTGCTAATGACCAGGAACATTGATGATCCAGGTTAGTATTATTCAAATGACTTCATCCACAGAATCCGAAGCTGGACAGGCAGACGAGGTGGAAAAGCTGACTTCCGTAGTTTTGGCATCAGAGAAAGGATTCCAGAGAGTCAAAGTGGAGATGTTTTTTCTCAATGTCGTCAGTGTGGAGCTGCTATTGATCATACTAACCTTCTAAAACAGGGGTTCCCAACCTTTTTATGCCATGGAGCAAGGGGTCCTTACATCCCAGGTTGGGAACCCCTATTTTTAAACTGTCAATGCGGTTTTAGAGGTGTTATTTTGTTTTCTCCACATGCCATGCATCCATTGCATTTGATCATTTTGAAACTCCAACCTGTGTAGATTTGCAGGCGTACCAGAAAAAACGATACTGTCTCAAGCACACGGGTTTTCCATTTTAAACTTGTAAGCATCACAAATCACTAATAATTGCACTCAAAAACCTGCTGCTACCAATAGACACAAATGGTGTGCAAGATTCCAGGACTGGCAGTGCAAGGTACAATATGCACTAAATGAACACACCTCACATCTGCTGAAACTTAACACTGCCTCTCCTGTGACCTATACAGTCCCTAATCACAGCAGTCACCATGCAGACACCAGGGAACCTGCTGGTGCTAAAGCTGCTAATAGGTCCATGTGCACTTTTAAGTTCAGTTTCATTTTTTTTAATGCAGAACTTTGGGCCACTGAATAAGTGATGACAGCTGAAAACTGCCACACTCTTGTCTCCACAGTTATGATTTCACCAGTGGTTGCCTGAAAGCTATTAGACCTGCATATTAGTAATTAATTACAGCTTTAGAGCTTGCCGATAAATGCCTCAGTACTGGTATTGAACACAAGCAGAAAAAGGTGGATACTGAAATGTGAGCCTGCTACTTTCAACTTCCTTTGTCGAGCCAGTTGTCCACCTGCCCTCACTAAAATAATGAAGCAAGCCAATTTGGTGCTAGGTTATTCATCATTCTTCCTTCAGTACCAAAGGAACAGGCAGAGCATCATCTCATATGCTGCTTACTAATAAATAACTGTTACTATATAGCATATTGGACATTAGATGAGAGCCCTGGGGTCATGCTCCTGGAACTCTTTGGTGCAAATGCACAGATGATGCAAATCTGCCAACAATAACCCAGCAGCTCTTGTAGTGCCAGTGCTCCCTTGTACTAATGAGCCTTTATATCAATAAGACACCAGCTGTGGCAAAAAGGTAGTACTTGCACTTCTGAGTCAAAAGGTCATTGGTTCCCAATCTATTGACATAAGCATGTAGTTTAGTGCAGTTTTGAGAGTGTACAACACTGTTGGTGGTGCCATATTATAAATGAGATATGAACTGCAGCACCATTTAATCCTTGGAAACAGGAATTACAGAATCTGCTGGGTATTTCCCTAAAGAGCATAGACAAAATTAGAGGCATAGCAGAGGAGGTTTCACACAGCATAATAGGTGGCCACCACATTCAACTAAACGAATAATACAGCTCACCTACATCACTGCCAGCACAAAAAAAAATCCCAATGACTTAGCTATGTAAATAAGTAAAATATAAGTGTTATTGTCCAAATCTATCAGCAAAGCTGAAGTAATTAGAGCTTTAATTAGAGCCACAATCATTCGTTCATTCATTTTTGCTGGCTGGTTTCCTATTGCATTTATTTCAAAGATTTGCAATGCATTTCTCAAAGACAATCACCAGAACTTTGTGGGCAATTGTAAACAGCTCTTTGCGGAGTTCCTGCAAATCAATAAGCCCAACGCGTGAAGGCAACCATGCAGATGATGCACTAGAATCTTTACTTTCTTTGGAGTTTAAGGAGATTTGACATGACATCAAAGACTGTCACAAACTTCTGCAAATGTACATTGGAAAGCTTTCTGACTGGTTACATCGTGGCCTGGTATTGAAACCTCAGTGCACAAGAACACAAGAGGCTCCAGGAAATGATGAACTCAGCCAGTTCAATGATGGATACAGCTCTCTATCAAGGATTATCCACAAAAAGCGATGTCTCAGGAAAGCAATATCCATCATTAAGGACTCCAGCATCTGTGCCACGTCTTATTCTTGCCGTTGCCATTAAGCATGAGGTATAGGAACCTGATTTCCAAAACCTGAAGGTGCAACAACAGCTTCTTCTCCAATGCTATCAGGTTCTTGAACTGACCTGAAAAACTGTAATGTCATGGTCCGGTCCATGAAATCTGCATTCCGGTTCACGGTCCGGTCCGTGGACTCTGGACTCCGAGTCTTCCGGCTGTCCCTTGCTTCAGTTGGGCTTAATCATAGGCACCTGATGTTTGTCTTGGGGCTGGGAATATAAGTGGCCCTGGGGTCAGGTGTGGTTGCTGGTTTGTCTTGTCAGTATCCCCTTGGAACACCTGCTGGGGGAAGGCTAGAGCAGCCATTCGTGATCTCAAGCCTGGTTGGAGGACCACCGCTTCATAGAGCCTTGTTGTCTCTAGTTGGAGTAGTCATCGGAGAATGGATTTGGCCGTTTCCGGGCCAGCTGAGTGGCCGTCTGCCACTCCGAGCTGGATATGGATTCGGCCGTTTCCGTAGCCTGCCAAGGCTGCTGGCCGCCCTGAGACTCAGAGCCACCCTGGATTGAGCTTCCTTTCTGTCCTCGCCTCCGTGGGGTAAGTCAGGCCGTTCTTGCCGTTACCCTGTGGTTGGATCTGTCCGTTCCTGTCCTTGCCTCTGTTGGGTAAGCCAGGCCGTCTTTGACGTTACCCTGAGGCAGAACTGTTCTCTTCCCCTACCCATCTGAATCCCTGCCAGTTTACCTTGGCAGTCATTCCGACCCTGTGTCCTAGGAAGGGTCCTGGCCCTGTGCTCTAAGAAGGAGTACCTCGTCCTGCCCAGGAAAGCCTCAAAGAACCCAAGCCTCATCCAGACTTGTAGCCACGTCTTGTCCTCACCTAGTTCCAGGATCTGAGCCTAAGTCAAGACCCAGGTTCTGGGTCCTTGTCCAGTCTCTGGCTCGGAGTCCAAGCCCAGGCTCCTAGTTCCCAGTTCCTTGTCCTGGTCCTGCTTTCCTAGCCTAAATCCTAGCCCTAGTCTGTGTTCCTGTCCCAGCTCCTAATCTGTGTCCTGTCCTGTCCCTAACTCTAGTCCAGTCCAGTTCGCAGTACTTCAGTGTCTTTGTCTTGCATTTGGGTCCGTTCCTAACGCCCCCCACCTTATGACAAGAGCACAAACAAGAGAAAATTGCAGATGCTGGAAATACAGAGCAACACACACAAAATGCTGGAGGAACTCAGCAGGCCAGGCAGCATCTATGGAAAACAAATACAGTTGACATTTCGGACCGAGATCCTTCAACAGGACTGGAGAAAAAGCATTTAGACAGTCACATGAACAAGGAGTGAATAGAGGGATATACCCTCATTGGCCACTTTATTAGGTATTTTCTGTACATAATATATTGGCTCCTGAGTGTATGTTCGTGATCTGCCGCTGCCATAGCCCATCCAATTCAAGGTTAGACACGTTGTGCATTCAGAGACGTTCTTTAGCACACCACTATTGTAATGCATGGTTATTTGAGTTACTGTTGCCTTCCTGTCAGCTTGAATCAGCCTGATCATTGTCCTCCGACCTCTTTTATTAACAAGGTGTTTTTGCCCACAAAACCGATGCTCACTGTATGTTATTTATTTTTTTCACAATTCTCTGTAAACTCTAGAGACTGTTGGGTGTGAAAATTCCAGGAGATCAGCAGTTTCTGAGACACTCAAACCACCCTGTCTGACACCAACAATCATTCTACGGTCAAAGTCACTTAAATTATATATTTCTTTCTCCATTCTGATATTTGGTCCAATCTTAGAACCATAGAACACTACAGCACAGTACAGGCCCTTCAGCCCTCCATGTTGTGCCGACCCATATAATCCTTAAAAAAAGTACTAAACCCACACTACCCATAACCCTCCATTTTTCTTTCATCCATGTGCCTGTCCAAGAGGCTCTTAAATACCCCTAATGTTTTAGCCTCCACCACCATTCCTGGCAAGTCATTCCAGGCACTCACAACCCTCTGTGTAAAAAAACTTACCCCTGATGTCTTCCCTAAACTTCCCTCCCTAATTTTGTACATATGCCCTCTGGTGTTTGCTATTGGTGCCCTGGGAAACAGGTACTGACTATCCACCCTATCTATGCCTCTCATAATCTTGTAGACCTCTATCAAGTCCCCTCTCATTCTTCTACGCTCTAAAGAGAAAAGTCCCAGCTCTGCTAACCTTGCTTCAGATGACTTGTTCTCCAAACCAGGCAACATCCTGGTAAACACGAGTGCATCTGCAGATGCTGGAAATAAATAAAAAACACACAATGCTGGCAGAACTCAGCAGGCCAGACAGCATCTATGGGAGGAGATAGTGACAATGTTTCGGGCCGAAACCCTTCATCAGGAGGGTTTCCCTCCTGATGAAGGCTTTCGGCCCGAAACGTCGTCACTACCTCCTCCCATAGACGCTGTCTGGCCTGTTGAGTTCTGCCAGCATTTTGTATTTTTTTATTAACATCCTGGTAAATCTCCTCTGCACCCTCTCCGTAGCTTCCACATCCTTCCTATAATGAGGTGACCAGAATTGAACACAATACTCTAAGTGTGGTCTCACCAGAGATTTGTAGAGTTGCAACGTGACCTCTCTACTCTTGAACTCAATCCCCGTTAATGAAGCCCAGCATCCCATAGGCCTTCTTAACTACCCTATCAACCTGTGCAGCGACCTTGAGGGATGTATAGATTTGATCCCCAAGGTCCCTTTGTTCATCCACACTCTTAAGTAACTGACCATTAATCCTGTACTCAGTCTTCTGGTTTGTCCCTCCAAAATGCATCACCACGTCTTGACCACGTCAGCATGCTTTTATGAACTGGGTTGCTCCCACATGATTGGCTGATTAGATATTTACATTAACGAGGCATACAGGTAATAAAGTGGCAACAGCGTGTAGGTCACGTACAGGTGAACAGGATTCGTGTAATTTAGCATCACCTTTGACACAGATATTGAAGACTAAAAGACTTGTTGGTCTGCTCCATTGTTCTACATTATCAGATATCTTCCCCCAATAAGTCATCCATCAGGTTTGCAAAAGTACCTGGTAGATATGTAAAGTTGACATTCTAAATGTGATTTTGCTTTGTTGTGATGGTTAAAAGAAAGTTAAACTAGTAAGTGCATTAGGTTAGGGTTGGGGTTAGGGTGTGCATGTGTGTGGTGCTATTTGTTTCCCAAACTGGCTGCCCATTTGAAACAAATTAGAAAAGTTCTGATAAATTGCAGTTTTTGACTAATATAGTCAATCTGGATAATCCTTTTATTGGAATACTACGCAGAGATCATTCCCGTATGCTGTTTTTCATCCACTCTACTCAGTTTGACAGTGATATTAACTCAGATCCTGGGTACTCGAAACACTTGACAAAAAAAATGCCTTTGATGTAATATGGTGCAATTCCCTGTCACTAATAAAGATAATAACATTATTTTTGGATCAAAGTAGTTCTTGCTAAAAACAGCCAAGACTCACTTCTAACAACAGAGAAATTTGTAATACTTTCTGCTATTTTATGTTAAATGCACAGCCTGCTTGTGATACTGACTGTCAAGTAAAGCAAGTGTCTCAATATTGATAACTGTTCATTACGTGACATGCCGTGTAACGTGGGCGATCATCTTTCCATGACTATGATTGTTCTTGGCAAATTTTCCGACAGAAGTAGTTTGCCATTGTCTTCTCCTGAGCAGTGTCTTGTCAAGCCAGGTGACCCCGGCCATTATCAATACTCTTCAGAGATTGTTTGCCAGGTGTCAGTGGTTGCATAACCAGGACTTGTGATATGCACCAGCTACTCATGTGGCATCCACCACCTGCTGACATAGCTTCATGTGACTCTAATCGGGGTGGTGGGGGGGGGGGGGTAAGCAGGTACTACATTTGCCCAATGGTGACCTACAGTCTAGCGGAAAGATGGAGCAGCTTACACCTCCTTTGGTAGCCAAGTATCTCCACCCTGTCACTCAAAGATTGCTAAATCACTTGCTAATTATTTACCTTTGAATGGGTGGAATGGGATTTAGGCTTAGCTATGATCTTCCTAATTTAAACAATACAGGAAGAAACCTTGAATCACAGTTACTTTTCTTTAAAAGTCCAGTTGTTTCACATTGCTTGAATTGCTCTGCAAAAGGGCATAATTTCAACCATTTATTCAAAGAAAAATCACTTCTCTGCTGGACATCTTCCATTAATTGGACCATGGTTAGATCTTCTTTAGCTATTTTGTTTTATATAAATAAAGGTGAAAGCAGTGTCAACATTTCTGACTAAAACACTGGTGAAGCATGACTGATAGGTAGTTTTGTCTTATAGGCCATATTGAGAAATGAACGATAAGGATATTTCATTCCACAAAACTCCTGTTATACCAAGAGAACTAATCCCATTCAAACTACAAGATTGTAGTTTTACAATATATTCATGCAAGATTGAAAATGCTGGATACCTCAGCAGTTTCTTGTTTTAGACTAAGAAAATCTTAATTCCTGCAGATGCCATACATTAGTAATCCTGAATTAAAATCTACAAAGGAATTTAAAAATTTTATTTAGAGACACAGCCCAGAATAGGCCTTTCCAACCCTTCAAGCTGCACCACTGCACAACAGTCAGAAACCCTGATTTAACTCTAACCTAACCAGAGGACAGTTTACAACGATCAATTAACATTCCCGGTACATCTTTGGACTGTGGGAGGAAACCAGAGGACCCAGAGAAAATCCACACATTCCATAGAGAGGATGTACATAATCCTTACAGAGGATGGGAACACTAAAATGGTTAAATATGTTACTGCAATGCCTTTTAAAAGCTTGGGTGTATTTTTTTTTGCCATGAATTTTACATCAACAAAGATCAGCCACAAACAAAAGAAAATCTGCAGATGCTGAAAATCCAAGCAAGACACATAAAATGCTGAGGAACTCAGCAGGCCAGACAGCATCTATGGAAAAAAGTAGTCAGTTTTTCAGGTGGATACCCTTCATCAGGACTGATGAAAGATAGAAGCCACATTAGTTGCTAAAATTATGAGACCATGCCATCATATTGATTCTTTAATGTAGCTCATAAAAGCTACAGAAAGAAAATTCTGAAATCCATTAGTCTTAGATAAAAAATAAACAATGTGCATTATCAGAAGTTCTCATCATAAAAATGGTGTCATCTAATACATCTGGAGCATGGAAGATCAGCAGAAGTAATTTGTGGGATTATTCTTCATCATCTAATTGATAAATTCATGATGCTGTGGCGACCCACTTTCTGCGCAGGTGAACCGGCTCACAAATAGCCAGCGCGCAGGGGGAGACTTTGGTAATGCAGCTCTGACATCATTTCCGCCCGGAGAGGGCGGGCGCTAGGGATTTAAATGCCAGTGCTGCGAAGTTTGAATAAACTAGTCTCGAAACGACTTACCGACTGCGTGTCATTATTTCAGCGCTGTGTGTAGCACATCGCTACATTGGTGACCCCGATGGTCCAAATGGGATTTGGACCAAAGATGACCGACTCTTCATCTGTTCACGCAGTTTCGCTAAAACTGCCGACTTTCTGGACGCTGCGACCACGCGTGTGGTTTAGCCAAGCAGAAGCCCAGTTCCAGATTCGGCAGATATCCTCTGATTCCACGCGTTACTACCACGTGGTGAGCACCCTTGACCAGGAAACGGCCGCCCAGGTTGCGGATTTCATACAGTCGCCCCCGGAAGAAGGCAAATATGAAGCATTCAAGGCGCTGTTCATTGGGACCTTTGGCCTCTCACAGCATGAGCGGGGTGCCCGCCTGCTTCACCTGGACGGTTTGGGAGGCAGACTGCTGTCAACATTGATGAACGAGATGCTGTCCCTGGCTGACGGGCACAAGCCCTGCCTCATGTTCGAGCAAGCGTTCCTAGAGCGACTGCCCGAGGACATACATCTGCTGCTGGCCGACGCAGATTTCAGCGACCCCCGGAAGGTGGCGGCCCAGGCAGACGTGCTGTGGAAAGCCAAGAGGGAGAGCGTGGCGTCCGTCCGTCAGAATACCAGGCTACGGGCCCAACAGCAGACCAGACCAGGCCCGGCAAGGGGACGCACACAACACAGAGGCAGGAGTGAGGAGGCCAGTGAACCACAAAAGCCCACCGTTGTCGCCCGCCCTGCAAGGGCCAGGGCCAGCCGCCGGTAATGACTATGGTGGCTGGCCACCAGGACAGCCTCTTGTATGTCTGGGACAAACAGTCGGGACACCGCTTCTTGGTCAACACCGGAGCGGAAATCAGCGTCTTGCCCCCGACGGGGTACGACAGCCATAACAGGAAGTCAGGACCCACCCTGAGGGCTGCAAACGGCAGAACGATATGGACCTACAGCACCCGCACAGTGCAGCTGCAGTTCGGCGCCAGCCGGTTCACGTGGGACTTCACACTGGCCGCGGTGGCCCAACCACTCCTGGGGGCGGACTTCTTGTGAGCTCACAGCCTGCTGGTCGACTTGCAAGGGAAAAGACTGGTACATGCCGAGACTTTCCAGACATTCTCCCTGGGTGAAGCCAAGTTGCCGGCCCCACACCTGGACTCCATCATGCTGTCGGACAACGAATTCACCAGAATCCTGGCGGACTTTCCACTGATTCTGACACCGCAGTTCACGGCAGCCATGCCCAGACACGGGGTACAGCCCCACATTCCAACCCAGGGACCACCCCTCTACGCCCGCGCACGAAGGCTCCCCCCCAGAAAAGCTCCGCCTGGCGAAGGAGGAGTTCAAGAGGATGGAGGAATTGGGGATCATATGGAGGTCCGACAGCCCATGGGCCTTCCCCCTGCACACGGTGCCCAAAGCAGCTGGGGGTTGGAGACCATGCAGCAACTACCGCAGATGGAACGAGGCTACAACTCCAGACCGCTACCCCGTGCCGCACATACAGGACTTTGCAGCAAACCTGCATGGGGCAAGATTCTTTTCCAAAGTAGACCTCGTCCGGGGATACCATCAAATCCCGGTGCACCCTGAAGACATCCCCAAAACAGCACTCATCACCCCGTTCGGCCTGTTCGAGTTCCTCGAATACGGCACAGATTTTCCAGTGGCTAATGGATGTGGTGGGACGCGACCTGGACTTTGCATTCACTATTTGGATGACATCCTTATAGCCAGCAGTTGTCGTCAGGAGCATCTGTCCCACCTCCGCCAGCTCTACTCCCGCCTGAGTGATTTCGGCCTCATGATCAACCGGCCAAATGCCAGTTCGGTCTCGATACCATCGACTTCCTGGGCCACAGGATTACCAAAGACGGGGCAACACCTCTGCCCGCCAAGGTAGACGTGATCCGCCACTTTGCCCGGCCCAACACGGTCAAAGGCCTGCAGGAGTTCGTTGGTATGGTGAACTTCTACCACTGTTTCCTCCCCTCAGCAGCCCGTATCATGCGCCCTTTGTACACTCTCATGTCGGGTAAAGGCAAGGACATTACTTGGGACGAGGAGGCCGCGGCTGCTTTCGTTAAAGCCAAGGAAGCCTTGGCAGATGCCGCAATGCTGCTGCACCCCAGAACGGACGTTCCGACCACCCTCACGGTGGACGCATCCGACACAGCAGTCGGCGGGGTGCTGGAGCAGCTCATCGAGGGGCGCTGGCAACCCCTGGCGTTCTTCAGCAAGCACCTACGACCACCCGAACTCAAGTACAGTGCTTTTGACCGGGAACTGTTGGCACTGTATCTGGCAATCCGGCATTTCAGGTACTTCTTAGAAGGCAGGCCATTCACCGTGTTCACGGACCACAAACCGTTGACCTTCACATTCACGAAGTTGTCCGATCCCTGGTCGGCTCGCCAGCAGCGACATCTGTCCTACATCTCCGAGTACACGACGTACATCCAGCATGTCTCGGGAAAGGACAACGTCATAGCGGATGCACTCTCCAGACCAGCTGTCCAGGCCCTGTCCCTGGGGGTGGACTATGAAGCACTGGCGGAGGCGCAGCAGGCAGATGATGAGATGCCCAGCTACAGGACCGCAGTCTCGGGTTTGCAGCTGCAGGACTTTCTTGTAGGCCCAGGTGATAGGACCCTCCTGTGCGACGTGGCTACCGGCCAACCTCGCCCCATCGTCCCGGCAGCCTGGAGGCGGCGAGTTTTCGACTCCATACACGGTTTGGCACACCCTTCTATCAGGACAACCGTCCGGCTGGTCTCCAGCAAGTTCGTGTGGCACGGACTTCGCAAGCAGGTCAGTGAATGGGCCAGAACGTGTGCACAGTGCCAAACAGCCAAGGTGCAGCGGCACACTAAAGCCCCGCCGCAGCAGTTCGAACCCACCCACCGGAGGTTCGACCACATTCATGTGGATATCGTGGGCCCCCTACCAGTGTCACGAGGAGCGCGGTACCTCCTAACTATGGTAGACCGGTTCACGAGGTGGCCAGAGGCGGTCCCGCTCACCGACACATCTGCCGATTCCTGCGCCCAAGCACTGATCGCAACCTGGGTAGCACGCTTCGGGATACCGGCCCACATTACCTCCGACAGAGGCGCCCAGTTCACCTCCGGCCTGTGGTCAGCTGTGGCCAGCCTGTTGGGAACACAGCTGCACCACACAACTGCCTACCACCCACAGTCAAATGGACTAGTGGAACGCTTCCACTGTCACTTGAAGTCGGCTCTCATGGCCCGCCTGAGAGGACCTAACTGGGTGGACGAGCTTCCCTGGGTCCTGCTTGGAATTCATACAGCGCCCAAGTAGGATCTGCACGCCTCGTCGGCCGAGTTGGTGTACGGCGCGCCCCGGCCGTCCTGGGAGAGTTCATACCAGCCCCAAGGGGGCAAGAGGAAGAACCTGCAGCAGTCCAGGACAGGTTACGCGAAAGGCTCAGCAACCTGGCCCCCGTACCCACTTCACAGCACGGACAACCCCGACCCATGTACCCAAAGACCTGCAGAACTGTAAGTTTGTGTTTGTACGTAGAGGCGGACACCGGGCACCGCTACAGCGGCCGTACGAGGGGTCATTCAAAGTGATCAACAACAATGGGTCCACATACGTTCTGGACATTGGGGGGAGAGAGGAGGTTTTCATGGTGGACCGACTCAAACCAGCCCATGTGGACTTGGCGCAGCCGGTCGAGGTTCAGGCACCGCGGCGCAGAGGCAGACCTCCCAAACAGAGGCTGATCCAGACCGTGGACATTGGGGGGGTGTATCGCCGGTTCTGGGGGGGGGGGTTTATGTGGCGACCCACTTTCTGCGCAGGCGAACTGGCTCACAAATAGCCAACGCGCAGGGGGAGACTTTGGTAATGCACCTCTGACGTCATTTCCGCCTGGAGAGGGCGGGCGCTAGGGATTAAATGCCAGCGCCGCCAAGTTTGAATAAACTAGTCTCGAAACAACTTACCGACTGCGTGTTGTTATTTCAGTGCTGTGTGTAGCACATCGCTACAATGCAATCAAATCATTTTACACATGCAGGATTGTGTAATTATAATTATAAACAATATAAATACATACATATACTAATTTTAAAATCTTCTACAAAATAAATTATATTAAACAAATTCAATACAATTGCCATACCACAAGTATGTACAAATACCTTAACACATCAACAACTGAAGCACTGTTAGATTTAAGGTTCAACTCTAATTGGGCTAGAAGTCTTTGGCAATTCCCAAAGGTTCTAATCTAAACTGGCAGCAAGCATTGTCAAATGCAGTCGACTTGAATTTACTAAATGACAGATGGCACTGTGTCTGTCAGTGCACTTTTGCTAAACTGCAATGAGCCGATTGGAAATGGTCCATCACCTCAGAGTTCAGAATCTAGCTTATTATCAATGCCTTTCATGATTAGAATTTTGTTGCTTAACAGTACAGTGCAAAGAGAAAATTACAATAAATTACAATGACTTATTTAGCACATCTCGCATAATCAGGTAGTGTTCAAAAGTTGATGGATCACTCTGAAATCAAATGGGAGAAGGGAAGAAGCAACATCTGAATCACTGAGTGTGGGTCTTCAGGCTTCTGTACCACCTCCCTGAGGGTCATAATGAGAAGAGGATGGCGTGGATCCTTAATAATAGATGTCACCTTCTGGTGGGGTGTGATGGAGTCTACAACCCTCTGCAGCTTCTTCTGATCCTGTGCTTCCTAGCCTTGATACCAGGCCGTGAAGTACTAGTTAGAATGTCCTCCAACACACATCAATAGAAATTTGCAATAGTCTTTGGTGACATACTGAATATTCCCCAACTCCTATGTCTGGTTGAATGTGGTTTACAATTCAAGACTGCAAGCATTTCTATGGAGATTTATGGTTATGGAAAATGTTGATGTTTTTCTATTATTTTGCTTTAGCTGAATGTTACAAATAACTTTCTTTTTAGATATTCTTTCAATTGGTTAAAAAATGATTAAAATTTTAAAAAGTCATTTTTTAAACTTTTAAATATCTCTGAATATCAGTCACTCTAAAACCATTAAAACATTCACCAATTTTTGCAGTTTCCATTGGAAGAGATATTCTGCATAAAGTATATCAGCTATAGGATCCTAAAATAACCTACTTTTTCACCTTACTAGTAAACTGAATGGTATCTTTACAGAGATTATAAACAAATTTTGTCAAAAAATCTTAAGACTAAAGAAGCAAATCTATTACTGTTATTTGTGTTATAAGAAACTTTAATATGACATCACTGCCATTAATGAGGCTCAATATTAATTGCAATGCTGCATTTCTCCCTATTAGCTGTATTACTGCAACTGAGCAAGCAGGGTGGGTGTTAGTTTAGTTCAGATGCATTAAAACTCCAATACTCCATGCTCTATGGAGCATGTCTGCAAATTCCTTCTGCTGTGCGCAACAGCTAAAACAGTGCAGATTACACTAAACATCTTATCAAACACTTACTGCAACTGATGAAATAAAGCAAGATGAATATAGTTATGCACAACCTTGATGAAACACTGCATCTATCTAACTGGCTCATAGCTTTACGGTAGATTATTAATTAGTACAGATTGAGAACATACTCTTCAACATTTGTCACATAAATCATTATCTTAATACACTATACTGCACACTGTTAAAATTCCTATTTAAGTTCATTATACCTTCCCCAATATCTATAAACTTGAAAGGAGCAGACATAAGATGTGTTGCACGCCTTATCCAAAAAACTGGAATTTTCCATTACATTTATAAGAGTTTGGGAACTCAGTTGACAATATTTATACTTAATAGAAAATCGTGTAAGTTTTTCATTGTACATGTGCATACGTGTACATAGAAAAGTATATACAGGACCAGGCCATTCGACCCACAATGCTGTGCTAAACCAGCTAAAAAGCAAATCAAAAACACTCAAACAACTAATCCCTCCTACCTACATAAGGTCCATATCCCTCCATCTTCCTTATATCCATGTGCCTATCTCAACATCCCTTAAAGCCCTAATGCATTTGCCTCTACCACCATACCAGGCAGTGCATTCCATGCATTCACCACTCTCTGGAAAACACTTACTCCTCACATCCCCCTTGAACCTACCCTCTCACCTTCAATGCATGCCCTTTGATATGAGACATTTCAACCATGGGGAGAAGATACTCCCTCTCCACTCTCTCTGTTCCTCTCATAATCTGATAAACCTTTATCAGGTCTCCCCTCAGCTTCCGATGCTCCAGAGAAAACAATCCAAGTTTATCCAGCCTCTCAAGATTGCAAATGCTCTTTAAACCTGGGAGAATCCTGATAAACCTCTTCTGCACCCTCTCCAAAGCATCAAAATCCTTCCTATAGTGGGGCAACCAGAACTGTACACAATACTCTCGACGTAGCATAAGAGGAGTTTTTAAAAGTTGCAACATAACCTTCTGACTTTTAAACTCAATGCCTCAACTAAATAAATCGAACATTCCATAAGCCTCCTTAAGCACTCTATCAACCTGTCTAGCCACTTTCAAGGAGTTATGAACTTGGATCCCAAGATCTCTCTGCTCAGCACCACTTAAGGATCGTGCTCTTAACAGTGTTCTGTCTCCTTGCATTTGCCCTACCGAGATGCAACACCTCATAGTTCTCTGAGTTAAACCCCATCTGCCATTTCTTAGCCCATGTCTACAATTGATCTATATTGTGCTGTATTCTTTGTCAGTCTTCTACACTATCCACAACTCCACCAATCTTGTCACCATCTGTGAACTTACTAACCCACCCATCTACATTTTCATACAAGTCATTTATGTATATACATCAGAAGACTCAGCACAGATCCCTGCGGAACTCCACTAATTACAGACCTCCAGCTCAAATAAATCCCTTCAACCACTACCCTCTGTCTTCTACGTGCAAGCCAGTTCTGAATCCAAACAGCCAATTCATTTAATCTTCTGGTTTAGCCTCCCATGGTCAAACGCCTTACTAAAATCCACATAGACAACATCCACTACCCTACCCTCATCAATAAACTCAATCAAGTTGGTCAGGCATGGCCTGCCACACACAAAGCCACGCTGGCTCTCCCTGATTAGGCCATGGGTTTCCACGTGCTCATGTATCCTATCCTTAAGAATTTTCTCTAGCAATTTCCCTGTAAATGACATGTCTATATTTTCTAAAATTTTCTCTTGTCCTCTTCTTAAATAGAGGTGTAACATTAGCCACTCGCCGTTCCTCCAGGACCTCACCTGTGGCTAGAGAGGATACAGAGAATCTGGTCAAGGGCCCAACAATCTCATCTCATGCCTCTTTCAATAAACTGGTAAATTCCATCAAGCCCTGGGGACTTAACCACCTTAAAAAGAGGCCCAACACTTTCTCCTCCTGGACCTCTAACCACCTTAACATATTAACACACTCAGCACTGATAACTACTTGTGCACACGACAATTAACCTGACTTTTACATTTTTTTGCAATTTATAGGGCTATTGGAAGCAATGCTGACTTTGTCTGGTGGATCCTTCCATGAGGTGAACATTACTTTTTAGTATCCAAAAGTACTTCTGTTACTCACTGAGGTTAATGTGCTACCCAAAAGTCCTGTTAGTACTTGTTTTAAATTTATTTAGCTAATAGGTACCGAAACTTAGTCTATCTATATCAGCCACATATTTCCTTCAAAAGTAATTACTTTTTCAAAAAAATATATATTTTCTGCTGAATTCTGCCGGAACCTGCCAGCAGATAAGTAGAAGCTGTGTTACAGAATTCCATTCAGAGCATGAGCCTTATGATATCTTACTTCGGGAATCCACAGACAGCGCCAAGTGATGTAATTGGTCAGATACCAGCCTGTTCAGCCTACATGAGATCAATATGAACAGAGAAAAATCATCCACCAGGAGTAAGATATGCAGAGCTTCTTACTGAAACAATTACATACATTTTAACTTGTTTTTAAAAGTAACAACTGTAGTATTCTTACACCCTTGAATGACCTATTTAGAAAACTTAATTTTCTTTAAGTTTATTTACCAGGTTCTTATCGCCTTTGAATAATTGGGAAATCATTTTTAGTCGCCAGAAGTATAATGCTGTCACTTACCAGGTATCAACAGGACATCTTTAGGAAATAATAAATCTCTATTTACCAAAAGGAACAGGCACACATCAGGGGCAAGGAAGGGAAGCTTAATTCAAATACGAGTGCTCATTTTATGACGCTTTTCTTTGGGATGACATATTTAAGAATGACCACATCTTTCTGATTACGATCCTGCTAGGATATTAATGGTACTTGAGTGAAGTGTAAAAACAGCTTTGATGAAAATCAAAACCAAAATGCAGATGCTGGAAATCTGAAAGAAAAATAGATAATCCTAGAAAAGCTCAGGAAGTTGGGTAGAATCTGTAGAAAGAAAAACAGTCAGTGTTTTGGGTCTGTGACTTTTGGTCAGTTCTGTTTCTTATTTTTTGTAATTTTTTTATTGAAGTTCATCATCGAACAAACATTTTCATAAGATGTATTTCAGACATTGTACATATATATAATATATGTCACAAATCTCCACATAGTATTTATCTGAGGTATACACTTAGAAAAGAGTGGAGAGGAAAAACAAGCAAAAGGAAAAAAACTATGTACAAGTAGGGAGTGATCTTTTTTCACAACATATTCATTGATTTGTGAGAATAAAATCAGGCCTATGAGGCATTATGTAGTTAAACCATTTTTTCCAGTATGAATCAAATTGTTCCAGCTCATGATTAACATATGCTGTCATCTTCTCCATTTTGTAAATGTCCATTGTAATTTCCATCTATGCATTTAAAGTTGGGCTCTCCTGTGATAACCATTTCCTAGTAAGTCTTTTTACCAGCCACCAACAGTATATTCATTAAATATTTATCTCTTTTCAACCATTCTTGAGGTAAATATCCAAAGTATATGGTCTTACTCTCTAATGGTATTTCACATTTAAAGATGTTTTGTAGGGCATTGTGTATCCCCCTCCAATAGACTTTTATAACAGGGCAGTCCCAAAAAATATGATAATGATTTGCATTTTGATTTCCACAATTTCTCCAGCAAACAGGGAGGTTACTATCATAATGGGATTTCTGAGAGGGTGTAATAAAATATTCTATCAAGTTTTTCCATCCAAACTCCCTC
Source organism: Hemitrygon akajei (assembly GCF_048418815.1). NCBI lineage: Eukaryota > Metazoa > Chordata > Chondrichthyes > Myliobatiformes > Dasyatidae > Hemitrygon > Hemitrygon akajei. The sequence goes on from NC_133136.1 coordinate 101,942,639, forward strand.
CATTTCTGTGAACGGGTACACTTCCATTGATACCTCCATATTATTGTCCATTCTTCCTCAGATATAATTATCCCTCCTTCCTTCTCCCATTTTGTTTTAATGTCTGAAGTCAAATGTGTTTTAAGATTTGACAACTCCTTATACATGCTTGAAATGATTCTACTACCATTATCTGAATAATACGCTTTTCTAAATAGCTCTAACAAGCATGTACTTGCCTTGGTTACATGTTTTAGTGTCTTATTAACATATTGTCGCATCTGTAAATATCAATAAAAATCTTATTTTTCTAGTAAGTGTTTCTCTTTAAGCATTTCAAAACTGAACAGTGTTCCTTCTTTCATTATGTTGCAAAGAACTGTTATTCCTTTAGCTGTCCAGTCCTTAAATCTAGCATCCACTTTATTTGGTGTAAAATCTGAGTCATATGCACACCATTTAAGAATTGCAATATCTCCCTCTAGATTATATTCTTCTATAGTAGTTTTCCATATTTTAAGAGTCAATTTCACCCATGGGTTATCAATAGTATTTATGTACCTTTGCAGGTTGCTATCAGCCAAAATTGCTTGTATGGGGATGGGAAGTACCCGCTCCTCAATGTTTTTCCATTGAGCGTCATATGTTGGGTTGCACCAACATATCACAGCTCTCAACTGTGCTGCAAAATAATAATCTCTAAGAGAAGATAGGCCCCATCCCCCCCCTTTCCTTTGCTAATCGCAAAGTTTTGAGACGAACTGTAGACCTTTTACCCTGCCAAATATACCTTGATAACATCTTGTTTCATTCATTGAATTGATTTTGATTAATCTCTATTGGTAGGGTCTGAAAGAGATATATCAGTCTGAGCAGTATATTCATTTTAATAGACTCAGTCCTTGAACTGAGACTGACAAAAGGAATCAGGTTCCATCTTGCCAAATCTTCCTTAATTTTTAAAAATAAAGGCTGATAATTACATTCTGATAATTTTGCCAAATCTTTTGGCATAATGATGCCCAAATATTTGAAAGACTCTGTTTGCCATGCCCAGGGATATCTACTTTCAATTTCCCTTGGTGGGCTATAGTAATATGAAAGTAATTGGGTTTTATCTATGTTGATCTTGTATCCTGATAATTGCCCATATTGTTCAAAGGATTGCATCAATTTAGGTAAAGAGTATGTTGGTTGCCCTAGATAGATCAAAATGTCATCCGTGTAACAAGCCAATTTATGCTCTGTCCCTTTAATAGTAATTCCCCTGATATCTTCATTTTGTCTGATGTATTGAGCTAATGGTTCCAGATATAACGTGAAGAGTAGCGGTGACCATGCACAACCCAGTCTTGTGCCCCTTTCTAGGGTAAGACTATTTGATAAATATCCATTGATTTTAATCCTAGCAGTAGGGTTGTCATATAATATCTGTATAGTTTTAATAATTGTGCCTTGGAAACCAAATCTATGTAAAAGTCTGTAAAGAAAATTCCAATTAACTGAATCAAATGCCTTTTCAGTGTCCACGCTTATCACTATTGCTTCGATTTTATTTTTTTGTATCTGATCCATAATGTGAAGTGTCCTTCGTATATTGTCTTGTGTTTGGCATTGTCATATAAAATCTGTTTGATTGTTACGTATCAGTAAGGGTAGAAACTCCTCTAATCGTCTGACCATGATGGAGGTAAATAATCTATAATCTACATTAAGAACGGATATTGGTCTAAATGACCCCCATTCCATTTTATCCTTGCCTTCTTTCGGTATAGCTGAGGTTATCACTTCCTTCCAACTGGGTGGCATTTGTGCCTTTTTTAGAGTCCAGTTCAGTGTGGGGAGTAAAACAGGAATTAACTCATTTTTAAATTCTTTGTACCACTCTGCCGTATACCCATCTGATCCTGGTGACTTGCTTAATTTAAGCCTACTAATTGCAGCTTTTAATTCAACTTCAGTTATGTCAGCAGTCACCATTCTATTTTGTTCTTCACTTAAACTGGGTAACTCTAGAGAATTCAAGAAGGAGTCAATTTGGGTTATGCTTCCCCCTGGAACTTTGGAATATAGAGTTTTGTAAAACACTTCAAAAGCTTCTTGAATTTCACTTAGCTGATTTTTTATCATTTTCGTTCTTGGGTCCCTAATTCCATGAATTGTATTTTCTGCTATCTTTTTTTTCAGTTTCCACGCCAGTATTTTCATAGACTTTGATCCACTTTCAAAATGTCTGTTTCAGAAACATTAAATTTTTCCTGATTTCTTGTGTAGCCAAACTATTAATTTCATTCCTAATTCTTTTAATTTCCCCTAATGTATCCTGTGCCAAATTCAATTTGTGTTTTTTCTCTAGTTCCTTCAGCCTATTTTGTAATTCCTCTAATGTTTTATTCCTTATTTTTTTCTTATATGATGATATCGCTAAAATTTTCCCTCTTAAGACAGCCTTCAGAGTATCCCATAAAATGGGAGGTGAAACCTCTCCATTATCATTAAATTCTAAGTAGAGACCAATTTCCTTTTTAATTTGTTCCTTAAAGTATGGATCATTGAGTAGGCTTGAATTTAGTTTCCAAGTAGTATTCTTTGGTTGTAGGTCAAAATCAACAGATAAATATACAAGTGCATGGTCACTTACATCTATTGTCCCAATTCCATAGGTGGTTATTTTGTGTTTGTCTTTTCCAAATGTTATGAAATAGTCTATTCTTGTATATACAGAATGGGAGCAGAATAATGAGTGTAATCCCTTCTGTCGGGGAAAAGGTCCCTCCAGATATCAATTAAACCAACATCCTCAACAAGTGTATTAACTTTCTTATGTAAGGATTTTGTTTCACAGGTTTTTCTATTGGAAGAGTCTAAGTTTGGTTGTAATTGTAAATTTAAGTCTCCCCCACATATCAGAGACCTTCTGTTTGCTACCATTATATCAGTAATTTTCTGAAAGAAACCAATATCACTTCCTGGGGGTGCGTATATATTCAATAGAGTAACTGAATTTCCATCTATATTTCCCCTTACCAGAATATATCTGCCCTTTTTATCTCCCATTTCAAATACTTTTTCAAAATTTAGCTTACTTGAGATACGAATAGCAACTCCTCTCCTATGTCCTGATTTATATGAGGAGAAAAACAAATTAGTGAAGCCCATTCTCTTTAGTTTTCTATGCTCATTATCACTTAAATGAGTTTCCTGTAAATATACTACATGGGCTTGTTCTTTTTTCATTTTGGATAAAATTCTATTATGTTTGATTGGATTTAATAGCCCATTGACATTAAAAGAAATTAATTTTACTTTGTCCTTAGCCATCTGTATTTATCTGTCAATGTATCATTGAAATTAGCAGAATAAAAGTTAATCGATCTACTCCCTGAACAAATAAGAACCAAGAAACGCAAACAATAACAAAAATGGCAACGAAAGTGTGATTCCAAGGCCGAGGTCTCTGGTAGATGACCCTGCGTTGAGCTAGAGGAAATGTCTAGCTGTGGGGGATAACCCCTCCTACTTGTGAGCTGAGGGCCCCCATTGCAGTATTCATAAAAGTCAGTGAACAAATCCATTACACAGAAAAGATTTCCCTGTGTACTCCTTATATATATATATATAAGTAAAATATATATACACACACACCCACACACACACATATATATTACATACATTCACATATATGCACACACACATATATATATATATTCTCATTTTGGTGGGGAGAAAGGAGAAAGTGAGCCAATAAAGAATAACAATTAAGTAACATAAAATCCATATTATAATAAGTATTTCTCGAGATAGGTATATCACCATCTACTTTTGCTTCCGTTTAGCTTCTCAACATTTTAAAATTTAGCCAAACCTTATGACTCTTCTGGAGGGGGTGAGGACTGTCTTTGGAAAACTCCCGGTCTCTTCCTGATAGACTTCTCTCGGCTTCCTCCCATCTCCCGGCTTCTCGATTCTTGCACTATTTCCTAAGCAGAGCGGGATAATTCCTCTGCCAGGCTTTCCCTCGGTTTGATTATGCTGACGGGCAACCCTCTGGCCTTCATGTCTGTAGTCGCCTCTTCCACTGTCTGATACAGTTGGATCCCATCTTGATAAAACACTCGAAGTTTAGCAGGGTACAGAGTTTGAAATCTAATCCTTTCTTGTTTTAGTATTTGCTTTACTTCAGAGTATTCTTTACGTTTCTGCAGGACCGCAGGGGGGGTAATCTTGGTCGAAATATATTAATTTATCGTCTGAAAACACCCTCTTCTTACTCCAGGCCCTTCGTAGAATCTCTGCCTTGGTACTGTACCGAAGGAATTTAATTATTATTGAGCGTGGCTTATCTGCTCTGTCTTGGGTAGACTTCGGGACTAGCGCACGATGCGCTCTCTCAATTTCCAGCTCCATAGTCGAGGGAAGCTCCAGCACGTCCCACAGCAACTTTCCGACAAACTTCGTCATAGACAAGCCCTTCGCTCCTTCGGGAACGTTGTATATTCTGATATTTTTCCGCCGTGATCTTCCCTCCAGGTCAAGAAGTTTACCTTCTTGTTGATTTAATATTTTTATCGTCTTACTTAGTATACATTCCACGTTTTGAACGTGATCTTCCACCTTCTCAATTCGAGTCTCTTCCACCGCTAATTTTTGATTGATGTTGGCGAGCTCTGACAATATCATGTAGCTGCTGTTTTATATCTTTCTGGAACCCCCTTATCTCTTTCAAAATTTCGATCATATTTGCCGCTTCAACTGAACGAGGCCCAGCGTCCGCCTCGCTAGCATGCGGTCGGGTAGGAGAGCCGCTCGCTGCACTCCTCTCGGCCGCAGGCTCCGCAGTGTCGCTTTTTTAATTTCCATTCTTTTTCCCCATTCTTGCCCCTCTTTTCAGTTCAAATATTTTTCGAAAAATACTATATTTGATGGGTTAATGGGGCTTAATACGCATTTTTCCGGAGAAGCTAGTGACTTAAGCTGCCATTCTCGATGATGACATCAATGGAACCCCCGGTCAGTTCTGTTTCAATTGCTGTTTTTAACCCAAATCAGTATCTAATTCACCACAACATTTTGGACAGATAATTCCAAATATTCACCACTCTCAGTGAAGGGATTTTTCCTTGTTTCATTCCCAAATGACCTAACTGAAGACTGGAACTGTGGATTCCGGACTCTTTAGCCAGCAGAACATTCTCCTTGTTAACAACAGTATTGAGCCTTCCAGGCATTTTTTAATATCATCGTCTACATTTCAATGCTGGATGAACAGAGCCCTTGTTTGTTCAAACCCTCTAAATGTACCAGACCTGTCATCCCATTAACTATCTGCTATATCATTGCTACATTCCATCACAACAAAATACATTCCCCTTTATGTGCATTTCTGACTCTAGATTACAAACCTGAAAACAATGTGAGCAGATTTATTAAGCTGGCAATAATAATATGTCCAACATTATAGAGTAAACTTTGTCATTATTTTTTGGAAAAACATAATAATCTCTATGCAGCATTAGATAAGAACCCTTATAACAATATTGCATCAGACGTGTCAAACAGTTGCAACCACAACCTTGGATCCTGCATTTGATTAAATTCTCTTAAAATGTATTCCATTCAATCAGTATCATGCAAATATTTGCTTCATTCCAATATCAAACACAATGTAAACTACTGGTCATATATCAGGTATTGTTTCTTTAAACTATGGTCGTCGTTGAAAAGTTGGCCTCATTCCATAAGTGTGTTGAATAATTTGATCAACTCCTATACTAATATGAGCATCTACTATACTGCAGTAACTATTTTGGTGTTAGGAACTTAAATTAATTCAGCAACAATGATCTAATTTAACCAATTTCATTGCACTAAACATGGCAAGCAGAGCATGCAAACATATCAATCTGCAGGATCGAACTCTGCTCTCCCAAGAGCAACTTGAGGAGACATTAGCAGTTCAGGTGCCCACTTGTGGCAATCTTGAAACATCACATCACTGAGCAAAATGGGAATGATTATAAGCTCTCCTTCGCCATACTTTTTCACAGCAAGAGAATAGATTTCTTGCTTGCCTGAGGTACAAGCAATCCAACTAGCGATGTCAAACAGCTCCTTATCAGATCATATTTTCATGTATTTACAGTTTTCAGAATTGTGCACAGGTCCAGTTGATTTCCATTCTGTTTAATCTCTGAGATGCAGTCAGAGCTGGGCTAAATATTTCTAACCTTTTTTTCTGATGGGCACAAGCAATAACATAGCATCTGTTGGAATTAAGCAGACAATATACTCAGTTCCAACCCATATTTCTTTTCTAACTCATTCACTTAGGAATAAGGACTACTTAAAAGATTAAACATGATTGCTCCAACACCAGCGGAATAACACACAAAGAAGAAGGAAGTGTTGAACAACTCAAGTTCATTTTCTTTGTAAAGAACAGGACAGAACTAAATTTTCATTATAATGAAGTAGATTGACAAAGCTGATCTGGAAAACACTGTCATTATTGAAAAGCATTCAAATAACACACACAAAATGCTGGAGGAACTCAGCAGGCCAGGCAGCATTAATGGAAAAAAAGTACAGCCCGCATTCAAATGTTATAGGATGGTTTTGAGTTTGCAGCCAATTATGGAAAGTCACATGATACTTCCCATGAATATAACCATTATGAATTAAGATTTATAGATGGCAATTTTTGCTCAAATTCCTGATATACTTTCCTTGTAAGCTTACAAACTTACCCTTGATTATTAATAAGGTGAAAATTATAATCAACAATGAATCCTGCCAATATTTTAATACACTTTACACGTATCCAAAATATATTTATATTCAGCAACTTCTAGCTTACATGACAGCTTTAAATGCTAATATCCTGTTACTCGTGTAATGCATTGCTTGAAGGCACAAGTGTCTTCTAGAAATATGAATACTATCATGGCTTAAAAGCAATTAGATCCTTTTGTAATTTTTGCTTATCTCCAGTTAGAATTTCTCACAGTTCAACACAAGGCACATGTTCAGCTGCTCTGGCTGCCATAAATGTAACTCCTCACTTATCAAAGGGCAAATAACTTGACATTGCACAGTTCTTGCCACTTAGGGGATTCAGTTATTGATATACAAATTAAAATATTAAAAAATCTTTAGTATTATTGAAACATTAAGAGGTGATATCTGGATTAAAATGTTTGTAAGATGAATTCCTTGTTAGTAAATATGCAAACTACTTTAGCTGTGAAGATTTTTAAAGCTGTGGCATTGTAAAACCTGGTGATGGAATGGTACCTTGACTTGTCCAAGACAGAACAGATTAATTGACCAGATAAATGAGACAAGTGTAAGCCACTCTCTCCAAAGGAAATTCCTCATACCTTTTTTCACCAGGATTTAATATTTGTATTAGTCAGTAAATCATCAGAACAGGGACATCCAGCTGCTAGATATTGTGTTTAAGCACCCTTTGAGATTTTAATTGACACACTATGAGAATTCTGAATATTTAACATATTTACAGAGAACCATTTTAATCCTGCCAAGCTTTTATCCCCAGTAAACTGAAGTCAGCAATGCAATGCAATAGGATTTATAAATCTTCTCCACATACAGAATTTCACCAGCTTCACTTAATTTTCAGTACGATACTCCCAAACTCCACTCTACTCCTTGTTGATACTCCTACACACATCACATCCACATGTGGTACTTTCCAAAACTGAAAAAGAACTTTTTTCCTCATCTTGCTGTTGAGTGGCACTACTCATTTGTTAGTAACAACCAAAAAGGACGTTTCTCAGAAGAACAGTTTTCATGGAACAACTAAGAGTTTTCATTCCAACTCTTGAGTTTTCAGTCAAAACATTCAATATCAGAAAGCTGATCTTTCCATTTCATAGTACAGTGACTGAATGATTAGAAATTACATAATTATATTATGCTTTATGCAATTGAAATTTCTTTCCCCAATATGAAATTAATTTCAAAGTAATTTTGCATCACAC